>NC_086256.1:26751356-27375543 GCF_021018805.1 Prinia subflava
ACGCTGCTGCTCATTCTCTCTTCCCTTGTCCTTACTCTCAGAGGAACAGCTCAGAGAAGGCAAAAAGGTGTATATTCCTCCTTTTTTTGGCCCACAAGCTTTCTGTGCTATTAGGACAGCTGTATTTTTAAAATGCTGCTTTTAAAAGCTTCAGAGTTGCCTGGAAACTGAACTTTTCTGCAGCCAGAAAAAAGCAGCAAAAGACTAATCCCTGGTCTACAAGCTGTCAGATTCCTATGACAGCTGCTGCTCTTAACTTCCCATCAGAAGACCTCAGACACGCAGGCACTTAACCTCTCTATTTTACTGGCATACCTACTAGGTGTCCTCATTATGGAAAGTTTTTAGTGTTAATGAATTCCCATCAAGCTCCAGCCATGTTTACAATGCTTAGGATAAGCATGCCATGAAAGAAGAAAGCTATCCACCCTTGAACTGCAAGGAGAGACAAAGGCCATTGATCCTGGTTGTGATACACTGCTCTTCTGGATTCATATCCTCTCAAAAAAAACCATCTTGGATGTGCTGCCCTGTAAAATCTGTCTCTGTGTAAATCAGCACTGTAATCAATGTATTGTGCTAAATACCAGGCAGTTTTAAACAGCCCCGAGGTCAAAACCTATCTCTACAAGGCAAAGAAAATCAATGCAATCCATAAAATAGCTTTAGCTAGAAACCTAGAGAATCTGAATATACTTATATTTTTTTTTGAAACCAGTGCTTGATTTTGGAGAATCACTACTGCTGTTGCCTTTACTCAGTTTGCCAAAGGAAAGCCAGGAAAGATAAACTGCTCTGACACTGCTCCCTGTTCACACACAAGAAGGTAGGGGGACCCCTCAGCCCCCTCACCCTGCTGCTGCCTGCCCAAGTCTGACAGCTCTAACAGCTCTGTTGATAACTCCTCCCAGAACTCTGGGAGATTTCTCAGAAATGGCCCAAGCAGAACAGGGCCATTCTGTCCTAAAACATCCCAGAAATGATGCTCCACTTGATTATGGCTGTAAAACATTCCCAGCCTCCTCCTGTTTCTATTAAACACAGAAATTTAGTTCAAAGCATTAAATTTAATTTTCTCTGTGTTCCAGATATGAATTTGCAGCCTTACAGAGTTATAATGTTAACAGAAGTAAGAAGAGAGAAGCTGATTAAATATAAACAGTACCAGAAGCCACCAGGGAATCCTCCATCATGCAGCTCAGCTCAGAGTAATTCCCTTGTAGGCTGAAACTCCTTAAAATGCTCTGTTTCCCTGTGTGAAAACATGGGATAGAACCAAGCAGGATAACCACTGGCTCAGCACAAGGCAGCAGGCATTTCTCCTGGGACTAGATCTGCCCCTGTGATCCATCCCTGCTGCCCTCAGGTGTCAGACACGAATGTGTTGAGATCAAAGATTCCCCTGCAGCCCCTCACCTTCCCCACTAGGTGAGAGGGGTTCACCTCTGGTTTACTGAAGAGGCTTGTAGCCAGTTGTTGCCAAATTTCACTAGGTGACCTGACACATTCACTCCCATGTGACTGAAAACCTATCTAGAAGAGAGGCAGCCACATCTGGCCATGAAACAGAGCAAAAGCTGGAGAATATTGTACCTCAGGGCCTCCACAGCAGATCTATGGTCCGCCCTGGCTGAAGAGCTGCATGCTATTGGAGTCACAAAACACAGCTTCTCTTTGTCCACTTTCTAACCCAAATATAAGCCTAGAAAGGGCCTTCACAGAGCAGACAATAAATTACCAGAGAACAGATCAAACAGTCAGTCCTACTTGAGTTGCTTTCAGGCTGTGGCTAAACCTCCTCTTCAGACCATATACACAGCAGAAATATTTGCTCACTTCTGTCACTCATCAGTTGTGTTTTACTGCAGGTTATTGTCCCCAAGGCTCTGCCAGTAGTTTTCTCTATCACAGAGCTCTGGTCAGGAGCATCTTTCACTGCACACAGTGAGAGGAGAGTCCACCTGCAGCTTCCCAAAGCTAGCACCTGGGCACAGGAGCCACTTCCAGTTGTCTTCATATTCTTCCTAAGCATTTTAGCTCCACAAGACAGAGCACAGCCAAGTGACACCAGGAATGAATTTCTATTTTTGACTGAGAGGAAAGCAACAATCTGCTTCCCAAAAGCACAGCAGCCTGTGAGAGCAGCCACCCACACAGGTGAACGTGTTCAACAGCCCTGAAGAGCACTGAGAAGCGAGGGCCACACAGTTTGTAGCCCACAGAAAAGGCAGCACTTACGCAGAGACGATTTCCTCGCCGCTGACGAATTTGGCATAGGAGACGGCCTTGCGATGCCCCTTGAACACCATGATGGGCTGCTTAGTGTTGCGGAGGTCGTAGTAGTGAACACAGTGATCTGCAGACAGGCAACAAAAGGGGCAAGAATTTCATCAGGTGGGAAGGATGCACAGCACCTGTAATAATCACAGTAAAAATCCTGCCTGCAGCTTCTACATCTCACTTCAAACCCCATCTAGGATAAACAGTCTGTGCTACTGCAAAAGAGTGTTTAAGCAGGCTTTCTGAAACAGCCCCAAAATTCATTCTACAATGGTCCATGTGCCCTTTCAAAGGCTCAGGAAGGGAAAAAGGTGCATTGACATGTGTGTGTCTGTACATGTGTCCTCCTGCAAACGCCATGTACTCGTAAACTCCAAGACCCTGTTCAAGGCAGCAGCTGAAAGGACTCTCACCTCTGCTGCCTGCCTTCTCAGCTCCCTGCCCAGCCACTCCAGTTGCCATTTCTAATCCTCAGCCTCCTTCTTTTCCTTCCTCAAACTGTTTCCTCTCTTGGAAAACTGTTGAAGAACTCAAGGGTAAAAACTCAGTCTGCTATTTAAACTGGAGTGTGGAAAAGCAGGATTAAATTTTTCATGCTTGCTTCTGGATGGATAACCTTCCTACCTTTGTTTTTTGCTTCTCTCCTCTGACTTTATTATCAATCAAGAAAGAATTAGCACTTCTGCTAATGAGGGAACAGACTAAATTCCAGTTCATTTTAAGATTTGATTCACAGATGTGCCCCAGTGCCACAACCATATAAAAGAGATCACAGCAGAATTAGTGATATGTTTGCTTTTCTACACAACTAAATGTCAATTCCCTAGAAACCAGAAAAACAAGAAGAGGAGACCTCATGAGACCCAAGCCCTCTCAGCACTCTTTCCAGCTCAACAAGGTTAATAACCTTCTTCTTTCCCAACTTGCAGCCTTTAATGTTGAATTTCATTTAATTACCCCTTGCTAGTCTGGAAGCAAAGGGAGGGAAGGCCAGGGAAGGCCACACACATGGGAAACAAGCTGGACATCTCTCTCACTGATCAACTCGTGATACCCAGACATCAGCTGAAATCTGCTCTGACCCTATTCCCACTGAAATAATGTCCCATTGGTGGAAGCTTATCACAAAGATTACACAGAAATTAATTTAAATGCCAATAGCTACAGATATTTTTGTATTTGCACAGCGTTTCAAAGCTAGGTGTTGTCTTCTGTACAGTTGGGAGACCTGGTATCTCAAAATCCCATGTGGTTTGAGAGATAACCAGGTTTATCTGGTTATCAAGCTACTGCAAGTACCATCAGATCACCCAGGGGAGCTCCTCCCCCAGATTAAGCAGTTGATTGGTGGCCATGGCAGGATGGGGTGGGGACTGTGTCACAAACACCTTCAATGAAACAAGGTGGGCAGGCAAGTCACCTCCTCGCTCAGTGCTTCCAGCACTTTAACTCTCTGCAGATGACCAGCTCAGAGGTCCCTCTGGGTAAGGATTTCTGGCTCTCTTCCTCCTCAAGGTGTAAAAGCAGATGCTCCAAGAAGCCACACCAAGTTTCCTCTACCACTTACACTGCCAAATTACTCTTATGCTGAAATCCAGCAGATATTGCAGCCCTCACTACAGCACTGAAGCTGCTGTGCCCCAAGCACTCTTTCTAACAGCTCCTGTGTCTTTCACCTCTGAAATATTAAACCTCCAAACGACCCAAATCCCAGTGTGCTACCTACCATTTCGGTATTTTAATTAGCTGTAGAGCAATATGATGTTGCGACAGGCTTATTGCATAATGGGTTAATTTTCTAAGGGACTTTGAATTAAGCATTAACACTCCAACAAAATTTGGGCATCTTGGTCTCTTCTGCTTTTCTGAAAGCTGGAGCCAAGAAACTCCACAGTTTTTCATCTACCCAGCAGACCTGTGGGAGCTGTGAAACAGTTAACTCGTAATTGTTATTTTAATGAGCAGAATTAGTCTAGCAGGGCTTTTTATTAGGAACCAGCTAGTGGATAAGCCTTTCAAGTCTAGTTTTGCTTACAGTTTCAACACTGGCCCATCATTAGGGCACCTTTTTGAGCACCAGATCTTACCCTAGAATAAAGTGGCATGGAAAAGGGATACCTGCAGATGGCTGCATGTGAACAGCTGGAGCATTGCAGAGAGGAGAGAGCCATAGCAGGGCAGACAAGTCTATTTGCAGAGCAGAGCCACGAAGTTGCATTCACCTTCCAAATATCCCAGTAAACAGCTGAAAGGCTGGCAGCATCTGGCCCCAGCACGGCCGTGCCTCTCGGCATCGCCAGGGCAATCAATCACTGTCTGCTCTCATCACAACGGGGCTCAGGGAACCAGCAAGGCCAGTGGGGTCTAAAATTAGCCACTTAATTACTAATTGATTATTTCAGCATACCAAGTGTTGGTGCCCGACTGAGTTTTAGTTTTTTGTTTGTTTTTCCAAATTCAATTGAAGCAGCTATTTTAAAGTAGATGTATGAAGATGGATGCTCACTGCACTCGTTAAAATTAGAACAGGTGGTCATGTTTTACAATTAAAGAGATCCTCTCTCTTGTAGGCCATATGGACTTTGCAAAAAACAGGATAAAAATGCCATCTGCTGAGGAAGCAGAGAGCCCCAAAGTGAAGCTAAATGAGAAAAATACAACTCCCAGGTACCCCAGCAAAGCCTTGCCTGGTGGACTTCGATGAGCTGAAAGTGTCTGGGACGGGCAGCATCTCTGGCACACCAGAAGGTCTGAGGTGAGAGAGTGCTCTGGGAGGCTCAGAAAATGAGTTTTTCCCAAGAGGCAGCTGAAGATGAGGGAAATGGAGTGGGCAATGTGGGGAATCAAACATTTCCTGAACTCCACATGAATGTATCAGCTCATCCAGCAGCCCAGCGATGGCTCCTGCCCTTGGCATCCCTGGAAGACCACGCTTCACTGCTAACCAGCAACACCAGGCGTATTTGCTTCTTGCTTGCTCCTCAAAATGAACATTAATATCATAATTCAGCTAGTTTCCACCCCAACTAGGAAAGCTCACTTAGAACAAGTTCATCTTAGAATTCACATTTACAGAGTTGAAGCCTCCTGCCTGCCCAACACTTGGGCAGCAACAGCTCACTGCTTCACCTTTTCTTCTGCATTCAGGCTTAATTTAAATATTTATGAAATAATGGGAAAGAACATGTATATATTTCATAACAAATTAAACACTCCAGAACAATTCTCATCTAGTTCAATGTCACTGCAGAAGCTGAGCATGACAGAAATCTGTTGCTACACCTTCTGAATTCAAATGTTTGCTGGGAAGTCATTTTATTTTTTATACATATATTTTTAAGCAATCTCAGAAGGCAAAAAGGGCAGCCAAGCTCTGCCATTGCTGCTGAGAGGTGTCTGACCACAAGCCTGAGTTTTTAAATAGTGCTTTTCCATTACACTCAGCTAACTTCCCTTAAGACACTGCTGCTTTCACCTTTGAGCCATCTAGTGACAACTAATCAAGAATTCAGACTTCTCCAAACTCCTGAGATCTTGCCACCTCTTCAGTAAATACAACCCGTGTCAGCAAAGGATGGCATCCCTCTCTGCTCAGCTGCTCATAAATTCACAAGACTCCAGCTGGCAGGAAAAGGGCAGAAGAGAAGGATGGGTTTGTGCTGAACAAGGTGAAGGGATCAGCACCTCCGGAATCTCAGTTCACAGATTCAGCTTGGTTGCAGGGGTAAGGATGCAGTAAATGAGCTGGTGATGTGGTTACATAGTCATAGAAAATCAGGTTTAAGAACTTCTAAAATAAGAACTGGGAATTGTCAATGGGGCCAGCAGCATCACAGGTAATCTCCGAGTTGTTTAGAAAAATGGAATTGATCTTGGATTTTTAGTTGTTTAAGCAAAAGAAAGAAAAGGACAAAGTCTGTTTTTGCTAAAAGTGATTTTCCTTACATTTAGATTTGTTAATAAAATTTACAAAACTGCTGCTACCAGCAGGCTTTAGGTTCAACACCAACTATTGCAAAGCTCTTACTGTGTGCTGATGAGCAGCAGCTCCACAAAGAGCAGCAAGGGTTATGACAGGGTGTCACACAGCAGCAATTTTATCTTTCACTGAGTACCAGCACACACAAGGCAGCCACACACAAAAACCAGAGAGCAGAGCAACCCCACTCTTCAGGTAACATTCATCTTCCAGGTCATGTGTTTCACATGAACATTAATCAGCATCAGCTAATTCACAAGACCCCTCCAGGCTTTTTTCAACCAAGAACCACTTACTTGAAGGAATATCAAGCCAAGGACAGCAAAACAAAAATTTACCTGCAATGCAACAGTTTTATATTCAAAGGATGTAACCACTAGAAAGCCCCAAGAGCTGCATACAAAGGCTCTGTGGCTCTCCTCTGGAAAACTAAATTGCTGGAGAATCAATGCTCATTTTTCTTATTTCAATCATTTAAAAATGCACATTTCTCAACTGTTCAATATTTAGATTATCGATCCATTAAAAAACTAAGTCCTTTACATTACTTGGATTTCTCAGTGCTCTCAAACTTGAGAATATAAGTGGTGCTCCTTGTTCCATAGCAGATGAGTATCACAGACAAGAAGATGACCATATTCAAATGCAGAGCTGTCAGGTAGGCAGCCAGATGTTAATTAAGTGGTCTGGCAGAAGTATTCTGTGATCAAGGCACATTCTGGACTTTTTTTTTTTTTGCTATGTTCAATAGCAAACCTAAAGGTCAAAATAATTTTATACATTTATGCTCTGGCTACAGCCTGCAGTCCTGCACACCTTGTGCTACAGATCTTTTACTGAAACAGAAGCTCAGGCTGGAGTGCAATCTTTAACACGCTCTTGTGCTTCTCTGACCATGAAGGTCTGATTTGTTATATCTAGCAGCTCATGTCCTCAGCTCACAGTTGCCCCATCTTCTCCATTTGTCTGTTTTCCTCCATATGAACTTCAAGCTTGGATCAAGGCTGGCTTGTTTTCACAGAGAAACTCTGTACATCAGCAGGAACAACAAGAGATGTTGATAGTCTGAGGGGGTGTATTTAAATGACTTATTTAACAAGACAAACTGAGTCAGAGCAAATTTGGTGCTAGAAACCTTTGCTCGCCCATCAATTCGATTATCCTGAGGAAACCAAAAGAACAGCAAAATGAAAGGATATAAAACAAGCCCACAAAATGCTTTTTGTCAGAATGAAAGAGGAGAGACATGACTTTGTAACATTTCATTTCAGTTTTATTTCCATCGGCTAAAAAAATTATTTGAGAGAACCTGGAGGAAGCCTCTATCACTCAAACATTGAAGGGGTTAGCTGAAATACAATTATATATATTTAAACATCTACCTACACAAATTGATCTTTCCTTTCACTTGTTTCTCCTCTGTATACTGAGTGTAAGCAAGATCACTCTGTTTTCAGGGCTCTGAGAATTGTATCCAGGCAACTTGTTTAGGAGGAAAATATAACTGCATCCTTATGCCTTCAAGTGTCCAGAGTACAGTGGTTCAAATAAAAGCCAGCTTTGAGTGTCTCTGGGTAAAAGGAAAGAGAAGCCCCTGTTATTTCCCTACGTGGTATGTCATGAAAGAGGGAATAAGCCACCTTGATGAATATTTGCTGAATGTAGATAAACAAGAGGTAGAACAACAGAACTTGAGATGGGTTAACCAAGTCTCTTTTCCGGCCAAGCTCAATGTGATTTCTTGCTGTAAAAAAGGAAGCTTGCATCCATAAAGGTAAAGTCTTTGGCTGGACTAAAAATGGAAACAGGATCAGGAGACTCACATGAAACCTCAGTTTTCACCAGGAAAAACTTTTCTTCTGTTAGGGAAGAGAAAGAGGAAGGAGATAAAAAGGAAAAACATCCTGATTTAAAAATAAACTCAGATCACTGTACTTGGGTGCAGTGCACTGAAGGTGACATGGCACATTCGGGTACCTCGGTCCTTACAGAAACCTGAACAAGGGCCAGGTAAACAACACCTGAGGAAAGGCAGACAACTGCCATCAGAACCCAAATCTTGAAAATTAAATCCTTGAAAACACATTGCCTTAAATTCCACAGGAAATCTACAAAAGCCATCTACCTAGCTCCAGAATTACTTACAGACTAACTAAAAAGGCATTAATAAAAAAAGTGGAACCTCTCCAGTGGATTTTTTACATACCTGTGCACCAGGAAATGGAGCCTCCCTGCCAAGGAAATGATATCAAAGGTTGGTTGAAAGACAACTTAGAATTTAATTATGAGGAAGCTCAATTGAAACTTAATCCTATATAGAATACAATATCTAGAAATCCACTTTTGCTCAAAGGGCCCTGAAAGTCATGAAACACTGTAGGTTGGAAGGGACCTCTGAAACCCTGCCAGTCCAGCTGCCCAGTCAAGGATGGGACAACTGCAAAGTTGGATTCAATTTCCGAGTTAAGTAATTGTGGTCAAGAGTCCTACTCAGTCATGCTCCAAGCATTTCCAAAGACAATTCTATAAATGCTTGAAAGTGCTCTTATGTCAAAGGATTAGGGAGAATTTTTTTTAATACAAACTTGCTTAAGCTATTTGCTGTTGACATAAGAAAGGCAAGGCATTAGCTCACCTCTCAGCATTACAGCAATAACACTTAGGCTGTGTTTTGCTGCACAAGTTTCTGGCTTCTCAGATCTTTCAGGTTTTGTCTGTCTACACCCACACAATGGGGGTGGCATAAAGCACTGTCATACTACCTTAGCTCTCCTTTAATTCACTTTTTTTTTCTTACTAGTGGAAAAGAAAATGAACAGCTCAATTTTAACTGCTGCCAAACAACAACAGTACTTGCAGATCTTTGTGTGACTGAGGTGCATTTGTTCATAAAGTTTAGGGTGGAGATTTAATCTTCCCTACAGCAGAAAGGCAGGCTGGAGTTTGAACATCCATATGTGGGTCTTGCTCTGGAGAGAAGAGCAAGGGGGACACAGGAGAGCTGAACATTCCATTTCTGGGAATAATTCAACTCAACAAGACAAGTGAAACTTCATGGAGTGACCCTCCTCCCCAAAAAATCTCTTCCAAGGCAGAAGAAACAGCAGGAAGAAAAAGAAAAGATCTTTATTTCAGCAACAGAAATGCAAGGTGGCATTTGGGCATTTGACAAAGAATGGTAAAGACGCTTTCCAGCCAACAAAACACTATAAAGAGATTTATTTCACTTGAGAGAGTAATAGTGGAATGGGATATGATCAGTGCAGGGTCTGGTCTATCACAAACCACTTCTGGGAGGGAAGACAGAGTGATAGTTTCCACTACATAAAAGAAATAGATGCTACAGGAAAAGAAAAGAGATGACAATGCATTAGGGACAGGAAAGAGTGGACTTGAATTCACAGGAACAAAGCCCTGTACTAAAAATTAGCACAAGAATTTTCTGGAGAAGGAATTATCTAATAACAACAATAAGCTGACATCAGTGCCCTCTGTACAAACCATTTCCTTTACTGTAAAGGCAAGAGATTAAAAATGGGTTTGATACAGCCTGAAGCAAAGAATGAAACTGTCCAGAGCATTTTGCTGAAGAATGCAGAGTGCTGTTTCTCTCTTGCAGCATGACAAATCACATGAGGAGCAGACAGCAGAAGTCAACCCATGTCACCCCAGCACCTCCCCACAGAACTGCAGCACAGGTAAAGCTAGCTGGTATTTTTTATTTTTCCTTTTTGTACCTTCCCTTCCAAAAAAGCCCCAATAAAGCAAGAACAATGGATCTCAACAGCCATTATCGCAGGCACATTAAAATATTTGCTGGATATGGCTTTGTATTCACAATTTTTTTCTTCCAGCAGAAACTGCCAGTGCTTTGTTTCTATAACTAAGACAAAATTATTCATTTGATGCATTTGCTTTTTCCTCTTCTTTTTACCTGGAGTTTTTTTTTGCAGTGAGAGAACAGTTTTTCTCTGAATAACCATTTTCTGCAGCCCTGGGGAAATCTCAGCCATCTCATCTAGAAGCAGAGCTCTGGTCCACAGCAGCAAACTGTAACAATGCCCTTATTTTGTATTTTGTGTGTGTGTCCGAGATGATTTGGGATGCAGTACTTCACTTACATTTCTCTCAGAGTTATGTCTAGACAAGTGGTACCAGACTCCTGGGGAGGTCCTGCACACCCCACCTTCACAGGTGTCAAACATTCAGTGGCCACCCAAAAAAACGGACTGAACTTGAGGAAAGCATTCAATACAGATTTTCCCTGCAGGTAAAAACCTCCTCCGTGTGCTCCAAAGACTATACAAGATTAAGCAAGGTCTGTATGATTCATTCTGCTGGTGGCAAAATCTTAAAAAAACCCCAAACAACTAAACCCTTTAAAGTGAGGAAGCCACAGAGCCCGTGATGTTAGTGAGGAGATGAAAGGAAGTTTCTAAAGCAGAGGAAGGCACCATGGGTATTTGGAGATGACAACTTAATCTCATTTTCCTACACTGCAATATAGATGATGGGCAACAGCCTCCAAAAATTAGGTTTGAAGAATCCAACAGAAATCCACCCTCAAAGAAATCATATTTAGGGAATTCAACACAAATCCAGCCCAGGTTTTCATTTAAACAAACAAAGAACACAGCTTTGAGAAGGAAAATGACCAACAGTGTTCTGTTTAGCAAACTGGATGATAAAAGGAGCACCATGAGAAAGATCCACTCCATGCAAACTGAAATAAAGAGCTGAGGTTACACTGAATGTCTGGTAGCCTCAGTTTAATCTCTGGCAAAACCAACAGCTCAGTAAAACCCTTCTACTTTTCCCTCTACAAAAGAAAGGCTCAGGGATGTGCCAGCACAGGGTTTCAGATCAGCACTTGAAATATTTTGCCAGAGCCCTGCTTCAGCCAGTGATTTGCATCTCTTACTCACACCAACTGCACTATTTTTTAAATATATACCAACACTAGCATTCCTCTAAAGATCTATATCTCCCTCTGCTGAACAGATAAAGAGAACAGCAGCCTTGATGGGAACTGCCAACTGAGTTTTTCACCTTTATATTCCACAGATTCTCTATAGCTTGAAGTTACAGATGACATTTGCCAGGTTATGGATAATGGTCTTTACACACCAGGGACATTTTGTTACTGACTTGTCTAAAGCTTTTGATACAGCAGCCCATAAAGCCTTCACCCTAAATAACTTGTCTTGCATTAAGGAGAGAAGGAGGAGACATAAAACATTAGATATTAATCAGCTGAGAAAAGGGCTCTGATGGGAGAGGGAAGCAAACCAGATTTCTCTAGAACTCTCTTGAAACTTTGACCTTTATGGTTTTAAAGAGCTACAGAGGTTTCTCACAGGAGTAAGGGATAGATGATTTTTGTGCAATTCAAGGATTGCTGTCTATCAGACTGTTGGAGAAATGCAATACTCTGTACACACAAGGAAGATTTACTAATGCTACAAGACTAATGAAGAGAACGGCAGTAATGCCTGCAGCTTTGGAAAGAATTAATTCTTTATATCTGAAAGAGGAAAAAATAATTATGCACTGTTGAGATGCAACATTCAATTATGCTCCTAACCCAGCTTTTCTCATTGACTGTGTAACATGCATAACTCTACACGCACTAGTGCCTGTAAGCTGATGCCCAAAATTAATTTTATGACACCTAGAACATGTGAAGAACAGTCATTTTATGGTAAAAGGTGCTTCAATCCATGCTGTTTAAATGGACTAGACCTTGGAAGAGATGAAACTTCTTACATGAGCAACAGGAGCCTTATTTGTTCAAGGAGTGCTGGGTACATCTATCAAAGCCAAAACCACTGTCCTTTGCTGAACATGTCTCTCTCAATTCAAGATAAAGACTGCACACAACAAACGCTCTTCCTAATGCTGCAGCCAGGTCAGCTCTTGTTCTTGAAAGAAGCAAAACTGCACAAGTCATGGAGCTGTGATGGAGGGAAAGGGCAGCACAGTCAGATTCCCTGAACCACACACTCCAGGAGGTCAAGATCATGCAGAAAAGGGCTTGAGGCATTACAAAAGCTGGATGTAAACAGGAACAGCCTCCCTAAGATTTTAACAGTGCATTTCTGAAGCAACAGCTTTCAGGTTTCTGTTGTATTAGCAGACATCGTACAAAGAGAACCAAGCAGGATTCAGAGCAGTCAAAGTGGCTCTAAGGAAAGAAAAGTATAGGCTCCTGAAAACCTGAGATTGCCAAATTATCAGTCCAACCTGATTTTAGTCCAGAACTACATTTTGCTTTACCAGCCTGAGGAGATATTAGCCTTCTTAACTAGGTTCTGGAGATTCATTAGCTAAACTGACCCACAGCAGACTCCACTGGAAAAGAGAGGAAGGATATTAAATATAGTGTCACAATTGCTAAAATCCAAGCTCCAGATTAGAAGGCCTAAACCAAAGGTAGGGTGGATTATGTACAGGGAAACAAGCACAGGAAAGCATGTGATGGTACACAGGTATCCAAGGTGGAAAAGAAGCAATGTACCCTAACTAGGCAATGAAGTAAGTTAGTGAACATCCACTAGATTTGCACATGCATCTATAGTCTCACTTTCTGTGATCTTCTTGAGATTTAAATGGCTAATAAGAGCCTTGCCCAAACATTCAGAGCTCTACTGTTACACACTCATGCAATGTTTAGATGCTCAGACACTGTGAGAAGATGCCTTTGAGATGAGAGCCCACACTGCACTCACTGGTTACGGATTTTCCTGCACAATGTGACAATCTTCACCAGTTAGTATGGAAGCACAATACCCAAATAAAAGGCTGGAACAGTTAATCTATGCACCAGTCTGAACAGGAAGCCATTACAGAGGGTGTCATTCCAAAGAGCAATTCCTTTGAGTTACCAGAAAAACTGCAGCTTTGGAAACTGCTGAGGTCAGAAAGCATTAAATGCTTAAGGGATACAGCAACAGATAGCAGCAAGAGCAATTTGGCTTTCTGAGAAAAAGATGAATGTTGGAGTTGCCTATCTGTTCCTGAATTTCAAGGCTCATTTCAATTTAAATTTGAATTTCGTCACATTGACTAAATGACTTCTATGCCAGTTGAAAGACAAAATGTTCAGGAAAAGAGTATTTAAGCAAACAATTAGCACACTCATTTCTGCTAATGACAGATTTATCCTTTTCTCTAGAGAATCAAATGGAGCTTTTCAAGTTCATTTTATTCATTCACTTGTTACTGAAGTGTGATGACCTCTGGGATAAAGTCAGGAAACTCCCAGTAGGTCTCTCTATTGTTACTCACTATTCATTGCAAATGCCTTATCCAAGACAAGTTAGATGCTGCTTTTTCTGTGCAAGTAAGAAAGTTCTATAAGCTCTTAAACTCTTAAGGCTTATGTGGAAATTTCACATGCAGCACATCCTGCACACTCATGAGAGGTTCCATGGCCCTTTGGGTTCCCTAGGAAGTGGTGGCAGCAAGGCAGGAAGACACTGCCTGGCAGGTTTGGCAGCGTCTCTGATATGCAGGAACACAAAAATCAGCTTAACTACGAAGATCTTAACTTTAAATAACGTAATATAGCTGCAATTCTTCTGTCAGTCCTGAGCAAAAGTACAATGTGATCTACCAACCAGAGCCACAAAGATTGTCTTCATCAGGACAGCAGAAGGGTGGTTTGATATCTCACCTTTATTTACATCCCAGGGTCCATGAAGAGGGATAACATGTAAGTCAAACCTCATCTAAAAAATCCCACTAGGCTCAGTGTTTCCAGTGCAATAGGTACATTTGGACAGAATTATGATCACAGACATACTAGCCAAAAATACAGATTCCTCCAAACAACCCTTAACTGACTGAAGTGCAGTAAATGCTTTCCAATACAAAACAAACAAAGCCTTTGCAGTGAATTCTGGAATGAGTTTGAATTAAAGGTGACAAATGTGTGCTTCCAAAACGCAGACTTTGTCCCCTAATCCCCCTGCCAACAGCCTCAGAGATCATGGACTAGAGGGAGGTTATTAACTATCCACAAAATGAAAAGTCACACTGCAGGTAAAGTCTCATCCAAGTAATGGGCAAGCCCTGAACTGCTGCACGCCACTTTGCTTTCATCAAGGCTGAATTCTGAGCACTCACTGCTGTGAAGTTTTTCCACAAGTGTGAAAGAAATGCCTAACCTAATGTCTGTGCCTTTAAACACTGAGCTCAATTCACAGGCTGGAGGTAATCTTGTAGCTGAAGCCCAAGGAAGCTGCCTAACTCCTCCCAGAACATGTCATATATTCACACAAATAGATCCTTTCTGAGTCACTGCAGCCTTTCAATAGAACACACTACTCACCCACGAGAATCTATTAAGGTAAGACCTTGCTCTCAGCTGGAAAACATTAATTCTCTCCCAAAAAGGCACACTACCTTCTTGGTCATTAATATCCCATCACTCTCCTGAGCTGAGTGACGAGGCAGGTAAGTCACCCAGATCTGAGACAGTGTGCAAGGCTAAGTCTACAGGGAGATGTTTGGAAAAGAGAAATCACTGCTCCAGTTACTGCAGCAGAAAAATCAGTATTTCACTGGCAAGGAGAGTCTCCAAAGTGGCCCCACTTGGACACCAGGTACATTAGAAAAATGGAATGATGATGATAAAAGAGCCACCTTTGACCCTGAACTGTAAGTGCATCAGGGTGATGTAGACCTTAAGGGGTGGGTAAACAGCTGCAAATGAAAACAAAGCTGTTGACACAACAGAAACCCTTCATGATGCTGATACTGATCCATAGTATGGAATTAGTTTTGTGACCATTCAATGAGGAAAGAAAGGTAGCACCATTCAAAACCAGAATACAGCACCATTGTGTAATGCTAAAGATGGTGCACAGGAAACATCTTTAAACAGCCTGGAAAACGTGGCGGGGAAGGGCAAAACCACCTCTGAGGGAAAAGCAGAAAATGGGGAAGGGAATAAGGAAGAGAGAGAGCTGGTAAGAGAGGAGAACCTCGGCATTAAGAGCAGACCTCATGTTCAGTGAAGGCTTGCCCCTTGTTAGTAAATGCTGTCATTGATACAGGCTGCCAAAAGCCTGTCTGGGGCTGGCACTGGTGCTCAATGGATCAGAGAATAGCCTAGTCCAGAAAAAAGGTTATTCAAGTTTTGGCCATGCAACTGGAAGTGCTAAGGAAGAGAGGGAAAAGCAAAATCTGGGATGTTTAGGAGGGAGTTGGGCATTTCCAATGCACACAATCTCAAACTCTGTTGCTCTAAGCAGTAACATCAGCATCAACCAGCACCACCCCACTTTTTCCCTGCTGTGGTTATTTCATCTGAACCCACACTATCAAGAGTTTCTGACAACACAGCAAAGCTGTTTTAGAGACCAAAGCTAAAATCAATGCAGCAAAAGCTTAAGTTCTGACCATGCTGCAGTTCTTCTGTTGCTATCTTATCCCCTGTCCATATGTATTTCTCTCCTGCTTGCACTTATTTTGTGAAGCTCCTGGAGCAGAGATAGTCTCTGTCCTGCATCTCTGCAGTCCTGAGAAACCTCTCTGAGCCCTCAATCCAACCTGCTAGACTTGTGGGTCCTACAGGGAAAAAATGCAGTGTTAGACGAGATGATGCCTCTGATGTCTTAGAAACTTCAGATTTCTGAATTCTTACAAAATCTCTGCATAATATATGGGAAATAAAAAAATGGTAACTGCTGACACCATTACAGCATGCTGGGAATAAAACATTCCTTCTATCAATAGCTACACTGAGCTCACTGGAGTTAGCAGACAGTCTGATCTCACCCAGACTGCACGACTTGGACATTCCAGCTGCAAAATGCATGATGCATTTTCAGCCTTTAGTTTTCTTCTTAAAGCAGGGAAACAGCACTGCTAGAAAATATATGGGTTAAGGACATCAGTGCTATTGCTGAGGCAGAACAGTAATAACTTCAGCCATGATTTATTTAGCTAATTTCAAGATAAAACCCTATCTGTTTTTAAAAAGAGGAAAAGACCACAGAATGACCTGATTTTGTATTTGGCAGTGATTACAGTTTATAGTGGACAATGTTTCAACTCAGTAAGCATGCAAACAGAATATTTTATTAAACTAACAGACAAAAGGGGTGTTTTCTTCTTTATGTGCCCTCTCCACTGCAGCTGATTTTATCAGGCTGCAGCCAGACACACGAGCTTTCCTCTCACCTGAAGTACATGATTTTAAGTGAATTGCTTCTCAAACCAATATCCATTTCTCTCTTCTATAGGCTCTGTTTCTAGTTTATTGCTCATCTGTTCTGTTTTAAGCTACCCAAAATAATTTTTTTGGCCATCTAAAAGCTTCAGAGTGAAGAGTCCAGAAAAGAAACATACATATCATCCATATTAGATACTAATCCTGGGATTTGCTTTTATAGTGGCATTTAAAGCTTGGTTTCCTACAGCAGCTGAAGCCAACACAGTGCTCTCTGCTAAAGAAGAGTGTTCCTCATGGAGATACACAGTCTAACAACACTTTTAAAATGGCTAGGTTTAAATCAAAGCATCACTGATACAGTTTAACACGTGGCCAGAGTGTTATGAGCCTTGTGTAAATATATCAGGTTTTGAGCGTGTCTTGCAACTTCTTAGACTGGCTTAATAATAGCAAGACAACTTCTCTGGACATGCTTTGTAAAATAAAAGGTTTTAATAACGATAAAAATAACAAACATTATAAAACAAAAGAAGATGTAAGTCGAACACAGTACAGAGAATACTCTTACACTGGCAAGGCAGTCTAAAAAAACACTTGAGCTCCTTTGTGCAGTCTGTTTAATACTTGATGATCCAGGTGGGCTATTTGGCACTTTGCCCAATGAACTTGGCAAAAAGCTTTCAGGTCCATTTCTAAAGCCAAATCAGGGCTCCTGTGCTGCCACTGGGCTAATTACGATGAAAAAGCTACGGAAAATTCTGGTTTAACTGCCTTACTTGTTTAGGGGTAAACTGAAACTCTTTTCCTTATATAAAATCATTTACTTAGGTGTGGGAGTGCATTACTACACATCACAGCAAATCCTGTGACAGAACCCCCCCATTTCAATCACAGGGTTCACAGCCTGACTTCACTTCAAAATCCAACCCTACAGTCCTTCAGTGCCCTCCTTTTATTTGGCCATGCAGTGTGTAAACTGGGTACAGGTGGAAATGTTTTTATTAAACCCAGATCTCTGGTTCAAGTCTCCCTACAGAGCCCTGAAGCTTCAGATGAGAAGCAAAGTCAGGCTGTGAACCTTGTGCTGCCTCAGCTCACCTAATTCATGCCATGTAAGTCTCTAGGGGACTTTGGTATCTTCCTTAAAATTCTTCTGTAAAAGGGATTTAAAAATTGGAGAAGGTAGAAAGGCATGTCTCAACCTTTCACCTGTGCACAGTGCAGAATCATGGGCTGTGTGGGCCAACAGCCAAAATATGACTAACAGGTGGGAAGAAATGTAAGATGGGGACAGGGTGGAAAGGACCTTAAGATGGTCATCCTGCTTCTGGGAGGAACCAGCACAGAGATGTTGACCTAGCCAAAGCATCTGATTAGGAAAACCCCTTCAAAGAGGCATTCTGAACAGATGGATGCTACTGGGCAAGATGCTTTTGTCAAAGGCAGAGAAGAGCTTTCCTTACGCAAAGCGTGAAAGAATGTGACCTTATGAAAAGATGCTCCAGCATTATGGATGGTTAAGAGAGAACCTTAAAAGAAAATAAAAATGTTACCCCTGAAAAAATTTAGACTTCCAGTCAAAATTACATTGCTTAAAGAAGTTATGCTGGCTTTCGGCTATTCTGCATACAGAAATGGGAGCTGAAATGTGTATGGAATTTATTACTAGTACAGTAAATCAATTTACTTCTTCCTTTTATATCTCAAATATTAAGTACCAATACTTCCTCCCTAACCATTTTATGAATTGCTTACCTCATCAAGCCTTAAACTATAGATATAAACATATAAACACACAAAAATACAGACACATATATAGCATGAAGCTCCATCAAATCAGCAAATAAAATGAGAGCACATACAGGAACAGCACTTCTGTTTAAATACAATACAGCACTGTGTGGGGCATGAAATGCTCATAAGTCTTGGCTCTTCTCTCCTTGAATAAATCACTGTATAAGTAACTGAAACAGTTTAAAAAATGTGAAAATCCTCTTAGCATGTGAGCAAGCCAAGGCAGGGCTAAGACAGCTTTCTAAAATTGCCCACTCCACTGGTCACTGAATTAGTGTTCAGTGTTGTCAACTGCTCATTTTTATTTCTTGTGCAGGCAAACAGGAGTGGTCAAGTCAGTGTGCCCAGTTCCCTGGTTTTTTTTTAGTACTACTCAAGGAAGTTGGCTTTGACTCTTCCTTTATTAATTTTATAGCCTATGTGACAACTCACGCTATTCAAAAGTTATGTTCCTTTGCCACAAACTAAATGAAATTATTAAGCAAGGCTAGCTGAAGCTGATGGAGAAGAAAAACCTTTGTCTCCATCATAACACATTAAACATAACTGTTTTACTATATGGAGTATGAAAGTAGACACTAACCCATTTCTTTGCTCTGATTATTGTTTAGGAGTTCAAAAATAATGTCTTCCAAGACTCCAGTATTTCTTTTAATATGCCATTTTTCCCACATGTGTTTATGGCTGAAAGATCAATCAGAATTCCACTGTGGGAAGTAATTTCCATCAGTTCAATTACCCCATGCAATTGTTTCAGCAATCACAATATCAATCAAATATCCATTTTAATTTTTATTTAGAGATTCAATTACCAAACATCAAGCAGATATAAACACTTCTTTCACTACTAATACCATTTTACCCCTCAGTGTCCTCTAAATCATACAAAAACACACGCAGTCCTTTAAAAGCTCCATGAAACTTTTAGGGCTTCCTAATGCTTCTTTCACAACACTCTTGCTGAAGACGAACGCAGTTTGTTGGACCTGGGTGTGGGGATAGAGACACCCCCACCTGCTCCCACCCCACAGGCCCTCCAGCTCCAAAAAAGCCTTCCTTGATTTACCTGTGCCTTATCCCCTCCTCTGCCTTTCCCTGGTGGCAAGCAATCCCAGTTATCTATTAATCAAGAAGAATTCTGTTTCATGGCGCTTTTACAGGTACATTTTAATCAGTGGCTGATCCATTTGGAGCTCTCATCTTTCCCTAGAGCCTTTTCCAGATAGTACCTCTCATTCAAATGCTGCTACTAGGTATTGTCATTCAACTATTTTTACATGTAATTCACTAAACTTCAGAGAGATGCCTGCCAATATTTTACACTCCAGCTTGAATCCATTTTTGGATTCAAAATGCAAGTTTATTTTTTGCCTCTTAAGAGATACAACCAAAGTAAGAACCAGCCTGTAAATGAGAGCACCTGAATGAAATGGCAAACCAGTGGTTGCAAGAACAATCAGTGTATCTCCTGGAGTCCAGAGAGAACAAATGTTGTCAGAACAACTAGTTACAAGTGCATTAAAACTCCCCAAGGAGAAAGGAAATGCAGAGTCGGTTAAACATTTACAGGCACCTCTGAGTGTTAGTTACTGTGTGCATAGCACAATACAGCTTCCTCCCCAAGAGACACCTGCTCTGCTCTCAGATCTCTGTGTTATCACCAAGAACCATTTCATCTAAGTGAATGAAAGGCTCGTCGTGCCTTCCCCACTGACTTCTTCACAAAAATGAAAACGTTCACAGCCGTCTCTGCCCAGCCTAGGAAAACATGAGCCCCCCACAGGGGTTGTAGTTGGAGCTATGGGAACATGCACAGCCCCAGCTTTACAGCATGCTTCAGGTAAAACCAGTTCAAATCCCCAGTATGGCTCTGTAGTATTTATAGAACAATATCAAAAATCAGAAAGAGCAGCTCTCATGATATTAACACCCCGAGCCTCCCACAGCCGAGCTTTGCCTGGTTGCCTTAGTGATCCCAATAAACACAGGGGGCCACTTCTTTGCCTGCTTTATCTCTGACAGAGGCACCCAAATGAAAATCAGGCTGGGGGGTGACACTGACACATCGTTGTGGCACTTGAGAAGTTTCACTCAGACATTTTAACTGCAAAGACACCTCAGTCTTGGGCACAGCAGCCAAGATCCCATCTTTGGGGGGAATAAGGAATAAAGCAAGGAAGAAACCATATCCCTTTGCCCCAAATTCCTTTTACCTACCTGCACAGCCAAAAGCTAGGTGATACCTAGAAGATGGGCTGAATTTGACACAACACACGTTAGCCTTGGCCTCAATGCTTGCAACTGAGTTGTCCAAGTTGGTAGACCACAGTTTCACTAGAGAAAGGGAAAGAGAGACATGAATAAACAAAAAACAACAAAAACATGAACTTCATCTGAAAGGCCTAAAATCTGTTATTTTATGAGTAAGAGTCTGGAAAGCCTCAGTTGCTAAGATCTTAGTAAGTCTAAAGGTTCTCACTGGTGGTTGGTAAATTTAAGAATATTCTCAAGTCCACATTGTGAATACCCTGCTCACCTTATACACACAGGAGATGCCAGAAGTGCCCGTCCCACAGACCTGAGACCAACAGAGCAGGTGACTAACCACATGCTGTAATTTCAGTGCTTAAGGTTACTGCAGTGCAGATTGATACAACCAAGGACAGAAGGTTTACACCCTTTTTTGTTCCTTGTCCCTGAGCTGGGATGCAAGAACTTCATGCTCCACAGCAAAACTGCTTTGCACAGAATAAATATACCAAATTGAATGCACAGTGAGTGAGAACAACTTGTTTTATTCTTGAGAAACTGGCACAGACAGGAGAGAAATCAGTGTGCTGGCTTCCTATGATGCAATAATCCCTCAGTACAAGAACTTTACTGTTCTATGAGACTACCACATGAACACTGATTAAACTACGTGCTAGAAGGAGCTCTTCCCCGCAAGCACTCCAGTGCTTCAGAGAATGACCGACAAAAACCACCAGGGCTTTTCAAAATACAAGCCTTCCCCACCAGCCAGAAACACTTCAAGCACCATTTAACCTTAAGATGGAGAATGCCAGGTGCTCCTCACATAGTTAATCTTCCTGTTAAAAGCTAAACAATGCACTGCCTTTGGCCCAGATAAAGGAGCAGCAGATTGGCATCAAGCCCCATTGATGCCTACAAGGCAGAAGAGACTTAAACATTGTCCCCTTCCTCTTTGCTTGAGGAGTGGATCAAGCTGTACTTGAGTATCACAGTCTGAGGCTGGAAGCAGAGCAAGCTGGAACCAATGCTGAACATGCAGTTCTACATGAAGGGTTAATCCCCTCAAGAGCTCCCCTTGAGCTGCACGGGCTTCTTCAGATCTGTGGCCAACAGGTCCTCCAGGCTTCTTACTGAAAGAAGAAGGTCCTTCTTCCCTCACTCCACCTTTGGAGGTGAAGTGAGCAAAAAGGACAAAACAGGACCCTTGCAACCCACTGTGCTCAATACACGAGAGATCAGCAGTCTCATGGCGTGTCCCCTGCCCTCTGAGGGGTCCTCTCTGTCACCTCTTGGTCAGCATTTCCCTGGGGCTTTGAGGGAGAAGCAAGGTTTTCACGTGGATTATCTAAGGATGCTTTAGAAGATGAAGGAAAAGGAGGAATACTGGCAGGTTGGTTCTAGTGCACTTTTTAATAGAATGGCAAGCAATGAAAGCAGCAAGTCTGGGCTATTTCTGGCCATACAAAGCTGGAGGAAACAGCCCTGCTCAGAGCACACCAAGGAATCTCTGCAAACACAGCACTGTGTGGATATCTGGCAGCTGCCTGGAACCATCAGAAAGCAGCACACACAGACACCAGCACAAATACAAACCTCAGTGGCATACTCTGTTGGCCCAGAAGCATTGTGTAAAATTCAATGGAAACAGCACCCAGCCTGAGGTTGGTTTTTAGAAATAAATCCATTCTCATTGATCAGAGCTACAATATTCACCCTAAACACCTGGCTACATTTTTAAATGAAACAAAAACTTTGCAAGCATGGTTTAAGAGGCTCTCTTCTCCCAGGGAAGACTGGATGACAAAGCTTCTTCACCATGTTCTGCACTTCTGGGCAGAGAGAAGGGAAGAATTTTGCAAAACAAGAAAATATTTACATTTTGCTTAAATGAACAGATAGCAAGAGATAAATACTCTAAGTTCTGGTGGCAGTAAAGGCCATCAAGTTTATGGATGAGATAAAAAAGCAAATAAAACCTGTTTATGAGAGGACAGTGTCAGCAGACAACATCACTTCAACTTGAGGAGTGTGGGGTGGGTACGTGATCTCAGGTTCAGAGCAATACTCTGCCAAAATCTAGTATTAGAACAACACAGGCTTTTTTTGAAGCTTTCTATGCAGGTATTTAAAGCTGTATCCAAAGCAGCCAAGTCTCTCCTTGCCCCCCCCACAAACAAACAAATGGCCATCTGGTCCCAGCTTTGTAGCAAAAGCTAATTGAGGACTCACTTTCAGCTTGGCTCCTTTATTCATTCAAGCTTGCAGGTCATAAGCTGAGCCATTTAATCTGGTGAAGAGACAACCCATGTGCTCAAAGTCATCATAATATTCGTTACAACTGACAGGCACAGATTAGAGCCTGCAATTTCTGTGCTCTAACTGCTGTGAGATACGCTGCGCTCCAATTATATCTTAGTCAGTACCGTAAAAAGGATAGATGGGACATATAACAACACATAATGAAACATGTCAAGTTTCACCTAGAACTGCCCATTATTTTTTAAAAAGAACTGACAGGTTAATAAAGCATAATTCATGGGGGTAGAGTTTATTTGCTGTAGCTTTCATCGGTTTTGCTGAGGTCGAGGCAGTAATTATACAACACAGATGTCTTGGTAACATCTAGAGCTGTGTTGATGAGACAAGCAACTATCTGAGATTGACTATTTCTGAAACACATGTTCTCAAAGCATATTTTCTGTCATTTTGCAGCTGCTGAGAGACATCTTTATGTGGCCAAATAACTACCCCTCACCAAAGTATTAAAAAGATGCCTCCAGAACAGTTTTTTTCAGTTTAAAATGTTTAGGTCTTTTCAAGACCTTTTTTTATTTGCAGCTTTACACCAAAAGTGTAAGTTTGTAAATTTATTTTCCATGTATCAGTTCTGTGTCTAAACACTGACTAAAAGAGGCAGAAGCCTGTACTACAATAGCTGAAGGTGTTGATGTTCACAGTTGGTACACAGAGTTTCATCCAGCCTGTCACTTGTGAATCCTTATCTGCTCATGTGACCAAGAGCCTGCTGCTACTCCAGAAAAGCTCTAAGCCAGGAATAAGATCTTGCTACCAGAAAATTCATCTGCAGACATTAGGAGAAGCCCAAAGAAAGGAGAAACCTGCTGAATTGTCCTGCTAGGCAAAATTCTGGATCCAGTGCCTTGTGCAGAGGGGTCATGGAGGTGGTGTAAACTGATGCTGTCAGCAGGCAGTGACTGCAGGGTACTTCTTGCATAAGGCACAGACTTTATTGTCAGTGTTATAACTATCAACATCATCTTGACCTTTCCAAGGCACTCCCACCAAATGAATCCAACGACCCCACAAATCTCCAGAAAATCGCTGAACTTTTTAGCCAGAAAAATGACCAAACTGAAGGTTCAGCTTGGTATTTTGAGAGCAATCAATACCTACACCTCACGTCAACAGTAGCTGAAGGAATGAAATATCAATGAAAACAAAGTCCCAAACAATCCTGAGGAAGTCAGAGAAGCAGACTCTGAGCTGCAGTTCTCAGGCCATTTCCCCTCCATAGAAGGGTTTCCTTTCTTTTTTTTTTTTTAATGAAGCCAACTTTGTGTATCCGTGTTGCTTTGGTGAATTAATGGACACTATAAAAAACCAGCTGCATGACTAGTACCAGGGTCTCATTTACCAATGCAACATGGAAATTACTTTCCCTAGATGTAATGAGACAGATACCTGCATTCCTCCTTGCCATTAGACAATGAAAAGTAACTATTGCTACAAACTCAGAGCTCTCAGGTGTTCCTGTTCTATGCTACCTCTCAATTTTGAACCAGGAATAATGAAGGAACTACACATGTAAAACCAGGACTCTTTCTTCAGTTGAATTTATCAGTGCTCCTTCTATCTTCTTGAATTTCAGAGAGCTTCAAAAACAAAGCCAGAGCAGAGAAACATCTGATCACCCCAAAAAAGGCATCTATCCCAGTGAAGACAAATTCTACCCACAGAGCATCACAAAATATTTCACCCTCCCTCATCTGCTAACTTTACTATGGCCATAAAACTACACCTCAATGCAGAACGGGCAGCTGTAAGTCATGAGCTAAGTGTATTAGCTCCAGCCCTGTCCTAGTACTTTGGCATCATTTTGCCTTCAAAAAATTAATCTTTTCCTCTCCAAGGGCCAAAATTCACCCTTTCCTACTTACATGAGTATCACAGCTCCTGCCATTATTATGTACATAAAAGAATTGAAATTAAGACCGTGCCTATTCCCGTAGCTGCTTGTAGAACAAGTAAACAGCAATTTTGCTAACTGCTGTCTAGTTAGAGTATACCTTTGGGTCCCTACAGACATCCACAAGTACCTCTGCCCCTTGAAAAGGAGAGGGCATAACAACTGTAGATAAAAGTGAAGGGTTTGTACACACAGTAGTTACTCTAAGTACAATAATGCTTCTATGCTGTCATTATCTGCTATGAAAGGAGGATGATCTTTTGCAGATAAGCATATTCTGGATTATCTTCATCTAACAAGATGGGAACTGTAAGAACCTGGGCCCAAGGATGCTGCTTCTAATTATAGGAGAATCATTTTCTGCCTAATAGTACTCTGTTAGCATCCTCTGTGCAGTGCCTGAGCCCTGGCAGAGAGAGCTGAAAAGCACTGGATTTTTCATTTATAAGCACCTTCTCCAATACATGCTGGCTTTCAGAATTAGCTTCTGACTTGAAAAGACCAAGGAGAGACAGGCAGGTACACAAGCAAGCAGGAAGAACTGGCAAAGCTGTCCCTTTTCTTGCTGCCTTGTCCTGATCACTTGAGAGGGAAACGTGATACTTGTGCTTAGTGGGGAAGAACGATGAGATTAGCTCTGCAAAGCCCAGTGTGGCCTCAGAGAAGCAGAGAAATAAAGGAGGACAGCAAGAGTAGATAAAAGATCTTTCCTGCCAGACACTCTACCTGGACAGACGTGTATGACTGTGTATTAAAACTGACCAGAACTCAGCCAAACAGTCATGAACATAAGCAGAACAACAAGGTTTTAAGTTAGGCAGGTTTGAATTAAGACACTTATCATGAGTGTTACTGTTCCCTCACATTTAATCAGTGTGATCACCCAAATGGAAGATGAACACTACAGCATTAATGTGGACATTTTGCTGCTATTGGTCTGTACCTCAAAAACTTCTAAAATCTGTGCTGAGATTCCATTTGTCTCTAAAGGGCTCTTTATATATGCAAATCACAGGTAAAAATAAAGGATAAAATGTTCCAGTCCGGTTTTATCCACCAAAACCCCACTACACCTTCAAAAGACCTTTGTGAATTGAAATGCAGGTTAAGTAGATCTGCAGGCTTTATTACAATAATTTCTAAGTAAACAGTACACTTTTAGAGACAATTACTGAAGAAGTGAACTGTTAAACTGAAGACAGAAGCTGTGCTTGCAGCAGAACTGGACACCTCATTAACATGCTAATAAATGTGGATCTACCTGGCAGATCAGCTTTTTATATGCATGGCAAGAGTGGGGAGCACTGATGAAGAAGCTGTTAACTTACAAGGTGAATATTCACTCCTGCTGCATTTAAACACATAGAAAACACATCTGTCTTCCACCAGAAAAAGAAGGGGAAATGTAATGAAAACATTTTAAATTCACCTTAAATATAAAATAATCATGAAAGTTTTGTAAATGGAATTACCAGCTTTGGGAACTGTAGTGACAGGACAAAGGGAGTGGCCAGAAGGCAGGGTGAGATGGGATATTGGGAAGAAATTCTTCCCTGTGAGGGTGGGCAGGCCCTGGCACAGGGTGCCCAGAGAAGCTGTGGCTGCCCCTGGATCCCTGGCAGTGCCCAAGGCCAGGCTGGATGGAGCTTGGAGCAACCTGGGATAGTGGAACATGTCCCTGCCCATGGCAGGGGCTGGAAAAAAATGAGCTTTAAAGTCCCTTCCAACCCAAACCATTCTGATTCCATGAGTGCCAAATGCAACTGAGAAACATTAATTTCTTTTGGAACAGCATTTAAAAGCTTTTTGGAATGGGGGAGAGGCTTACAAAGTTTAGCACTTGTGAAAAATTAATTTATCATTTCAAAGCAAATCATGAAGAGCTCTGTCCAGAGCTCTACCAGCCCATCTGGGAGAAGTGATCCTCACTGATTAGGAAAGGAACTTATAAGCTCTTGCTGTTAAATAACCCTGATTTGATACTGTAAACATATTACAGATAAAACTCTCATTCATTAGGGATGAAGAATATTACATCTTGCTCAGTTCTAGCCTGTTCTTTAGGAGCTTCCTATATATCTTCTTAGAAGATGAACATTTTTACCATCATCTGGTAAAGGGCTTGGCCTAAGGGCTCTCCAAAAGTGCTTCGTCAAATGGACCCTGGAGTGTGGAAGGCTGAGAGCAGCTCCCAGCACTCCTACTCAGTGCACATTCCAACTCCTTAAAGCTCCAAGAAACATGGTCTTTAAGATGCAGAGCTACAGGTAAAAAAGCAGCAGGGATTTTTTAAGTGCTGCTGTTTTACTGACAGCCTTGTTTTTGAAATATAAATACATGCTGTTCTTTTGAAAGGCCCCGAGGCTTTAACTCTACAAGTTTAACTAATGTTAAAACACATTTTGGGTTGTTTGGAGTTCAGGAGAATGTTAGCTGAGAGTACATTACACAAAAAAATGTGAAGCAAGAGATCTCAATCCAAATAAAGGCTCTCCTTCTCTAAGATCCAAACGGTGCAGTAATATCTTTTCACATTACCACAGGAATCACAATACTGAAGGCAGCTGAGGAATCAGCTACTTGAAATAGCACATTTTTCTTCTTTCCACAGAATACATCCAGCCCAAGTCTTCTGCAGAGAGACTGAAATAAAATAATACCTTTGGCATCATCAGAGCCTGAAGCCAATAGCTTAGGGTCCATCAAGTTAAAATCAACACTCCAGCACCTTTTCTCATGCTCCTGTTGAGAGACACAAGAACAATATTGGAAAGTAGTGAGTTGTAATGTGATAAAACAGGAAAACACATGGTTTGGTATAAATTGTCAGCAGGGACCTGGAGAGAGCAGCTTACTATGTTTAGCAGTTTTTCAAAAAATATCTTTTCTCCCAATCAGACCAATCCCATCAATATGCCAGGAAAGCAGAAAACACTAGAATGGCTTTTTTAAAAACTAAAACTGATTTCATTTTTACTTGGAAAAAAAATTTCAGGATATACACATTAAAAACCTGGTTTTGCAGTATGATTTGACTGGCTGTGGTTCCACCATGTGCTGCTGCTTATCCTAGGTCGTAGTTCTATCTTTCAATATTAATGAGCAAATTTTAAGTATCTCCCAATACTGACAAGATGCCCATTTCCAACACCTCCTCCCTGAAAGTCCAGGAAATCCTCACCTTCCTGTTGAGCTGTTAAGTAAATCTCCTGGTGTCTGTTTTACCACTGAAATAAATATTATTAAAAGACTGCACACTATTCCTCAAAACACAGAGGCGCTGTAATTGCTATGCTGGCACATCCCACATGGAAGCAGAACATTGCATTGAATAAAATCTGAAATTCAGTCAAACCCTTTGTTTAAAGCCTTCACACAGGCTTACAAGACAAAAAGCTCAGGAGGATGAAGTCACTAAAGGGTTTCAGTACATGCAAAGCAGATGTCAATGCCTCTATGCAAATCCAAATAAAAAATTCAAGTGATGTGATAGGCAGCAAAATGAGTTTGTTTTAACATAAGCAACAGCTGGTCATCTCTAGGTTCATTATTCAGCCTCATAAAGAAGTGCAAAATGTATTTGAGAGGAAAACAGACTAGATTTATCCTGTCCAGTATAATTTCTCTTTCAATTGAGATATGCAAAGGATTAGTGAAAACAAGCATTAAAAATGGTTAAAAAACAATGAAAAAGTAAACAGAGGCCTAAAAGTAGGAACTAAAACTTATGCTGAACCATCAAGGTGTCTGTAGTTCATTCATTATCCCTGACCAGTTTCAATGGCCTGTGTTACCTACACAACCCCCTGAGGCACTTCCAGCCTCTTCCCAAGCACTGCAGCCCTCTCCCAAGCTCCTTGTTCTGATCATCACTTCTCAGAAGCCATCAGATAGAAACACAAGGTGTGAGTTTCACGAAGACACAAAATGCCAGAAACTTCTGCAGACGCAGTTGAGCTGAGCACGCTGTGTGGGGAAGGAACTCCCTTGTTCTGCCTTGTGCTCCCTTCTCCCAGCCTCAGCACTCAAGCCTGCATTCTGCACTTCTGCTTCACGAGCACCTGTGCTGGCAACCACTGCCGTTTTACAAAAGGCTTTGGACAAAGACTGAAGTGGAACAGCTGTGGAGAGACAGGGGCTTTCTAAAGAAAGGTGAGACAGCTTCCAGGAACTGAATTCTCCCTGTGCAGCTTCCCTGCCCAAACGCAGCAGCAAGAAAACATCAGCTGCCTCACAACTGTGACAGGAAGACAGAACTGCCTCCCTTGGAGGACTACAGCTCAATAAAGCTGTGCAGATGACACATTTACCAAGCAGGAGGAACATCCATTTCACCCTGTGGAATGGAGAAGCCTTTAGCTGGACTAGGAGCAGAACCTGAGCCCCAGTGCTGCTCCCCCAGCACAGTGCCCACCACAGGAAATGCTGCTTCTGGTTGAGTGTTACCTGGTAGACCTTGGATCTCTGTCCCGTGAATCCATCCCAAAGGATGACGGTGCCCTCATAGTCACTGCTGGCTAGCAGGTTCTTGTGGTAACTACTCCAGCTGATACAGCTGAAAAAGAGCAGGCCCTGGTCAGTCTTACAGGAAATCACAATGTACAAAACAAAAATCATTTCTGCAATACATCAGGCAATCAGGATCTTTGCAAAGCACACAGCACCTTGATCAAACCACCCCACTGGAACATGCAGCTTAGGGGAAAAAAAACAAAACCCATCAGTAGAACAAACCTTATTCCACAAGCTAAAAGCAAAACTTTATTGGCTGAAGAGACATTTCCCCCTTGATATGAAGTGCTAGGGTCCAGAATTTTTTAAAAATGCATTTATCTCAAACACTGATTTTTTTGCACAAATTCTCAGAGAGCTCAAGGTTTGACTCCTTAGCCTCTTAGCAATGGACACTTACTGTTATTATTACCATAAATAATTATTATACCATAAAGATAACTACTTACCTAAGAATAGCTGTATATGTAAAATGCATGGATGCATGGACAGTAAGTCAACCTCTCCTGCAGCACACATCTTATGTTCTATACACGTATCTATGTGCACATGAAAGTTTCACTTCTGAGAAGCTACTTCCAGCTTTCTGTAAATGCTAAAAAAAAGCCTTCCTATCTGGGAGAAAAATAGCAGTTTGTTTGCTATGAGTATTTTAAGAAATGTTTCTGATCAAGAACTGGAAAATATATCACAGAGGTTTTTATTTCAAGCTGAATTGAGGGGCTGTGCAAAACTAAATGATGATTGCACTGGCAAACTCCTAACGATCAGCAGAGAAAACAGGAGCAGCAACACTGCCAAGACACATTCTGGCACTATGCCTCCAGTCTGACTCCCAAAAAATGTGACAGAGGTAAGAAAATTTGTAATACTTGTTCACCAATTTTTGGACCATCTGGCAGAATGTTCACCAGTTGGTATCAACTGTGATGTACACAGCAGAAGCTGAACTGACAGATCCCATTCATGCAGGTCCTCGAGCAGCTCTGACACACATAACTAGATCATTGTAGCCTCGGGGCCAAGTTTTAACCAACAATATAAACCAGAAGTCCACAATTCTGTAACTTCTTAGTACTGCTTTGATCAGTGCAGCTACACATTGAAATACGATGTAGATACATGGATACTGATTGTACCTTGCTAAATTCTTGGTTCCACTATACACTTGCATCCTGTTTTCCTTAATAATTTACACACAGAAGAGGAAAAATCCTTTTCCTTTCTCATGGTTGTTAAACATTTATTGTTCCATTAGTTAAGTAACAGCAAGCAGCACTGGCGTTCTGCTCCTCACTACGGTGAAACTTAACAGCATTCCTTGGTTTTAAAACTTTACATTCAGAAACCTAAAGTTTTATTTACCCAATATAAATCACTGTTTCTAACCACCAGCTGCTGAGAGGATGGTTGCAGTGATACAGCTCATGCAATGATTTCCCTGGCTTCACCTCTTCCATGATATGTCATCAATGAGAAAATGTTAAGTACCCCTAACCCCTGCAGGCATGAGAGCTGACCACAAACGCACCATTGAGGAGCCAGCATTATTTCATTTCTACTTCCATTAGGTACCCACACAGAGAGGCAGGTCTATGACAGCCTATGCTTTACTAGAAACCTTATTCCAAGAAGCTTAAGTGATTCCCTGAGTTCCCAGTGAAGTGGGCAGGCACTGCCCATCAGCACCATGAGGTGAAGGCTGCAGCAGGCCAGAGCAGAGATCACCAGATCTGACATCTGGAGCCATGGAGCAGTCCCTGAGAGAAGCAAAAGCAGTTCAGAGGCCTAGAGCTGCACCACACTGAGCTGTGGGCTGGGAGCAGTCCCCAGCCAATGGCAGGGAGCTAGATACCACATCACAGCAGGGCTTTATCAGTTCAAACCTGTTCCCCTGACCAGATTATCTCCTCTCAAGTCAGGGCTTCAAGGAGCTTAAGGAAAAAAAGGAAATAATCTGCAAGTGGAGCCATCACGTACAAGCAGAGAGAATACAACCCAGAGCCATCTCTTAGAAGGCAGTCTCCTATCTGGATGGCTTTGAGAGGACAGCAGACAATAGCAGCAGGTGAAGAGGGCCCTAGAGGAAGGCTGGCGTGCTGGTGACACTTTGGGCAGTTAGAGGATGAATGTCCCAGCTGAAGTATAAAGAGGATAATCACATAACCACATTTGTCAAAAAAACCCCAAATCACCCCATACAATGAGAATTAAGAATTGTTGAGTAGGTAGAAAGATGTAAAGGATAAGAGTTTAACAGTTCTGTTCGAGATGTGATAGATTTAAAACACTTCACTGATGGTACAGATGGAGAAAAACAGTTTCTGTGCCCAAAAGCATGTTCATTAGATCTGGAACAGCAAAGATCCCACTGCAGCTTGATGGTGTTAACAAGGGGTTAAGACTCATTTGGAAAGCATTTACAGATAGACTTAGAGGGGAAAACAGGAACTGACAGGTGAAAAATGGTTAGGGATTTGCAGACACTAAGTGGTTCAATTAACACCTTTTAAGTCACACACACCATAAATCTTTCATTTTTAAGTAATATGATTAAAGGATCATAGTAAGACAAAATCAACTCTGTTCCAGCTCTCTGCCTTAATTCTGCCCTCATCCCCACCCAACTCTCTTCACAAAGTCTGAAACTAGAGCTTTCCCATTAACATTGCAATACCTGAGCTTCTTAACTTAAATTCTCCAAAGTAACCTTTGTAGAATGCAATTTAGGGTTAGATCAGGTACAGGGGAGCTCCCTTTCCAGGCAGTTATTTAGCAAGGGCTGTCCTTCCATAGAAACCACAGAATGGCTTGGGGTAGAAGAAACCTTAAAAATCCCCTCATTCCTAAGCAACATCCCAGGTTGCTCCAAGCCCTGTCCAATCTGGCTTTGGACACTGCCAGGGATGGGGCAGCCACAGCCTCTCTGACACCCTGAGTTGTACCATCCTCTGAGCAGACAGCTTGCTAACATGTCATCTAAATCTCTCTTCTTTCAGCTTAAAACCATTCCCCTATCGCTCTCTGCATCTCTAAAAAGTCCTTTGTATCCTCTAGCATCTGTGACAATCCACATCTGGCTGTCCTGGATCTGGGATGTTTCTCTTCCACTTGGCTTTCCTGGGACCTGCAGAGGGCTGAGAACTCGCTGCTGTGTTTGTTCCCCTTAAGGGAAGCACTGATCTTTCTTCCATGCCCAACACAGGCAATTTTGTTGAAGCTTTAAAGACATCTATTTTTTTGGGTTCCCTTGAGATGTTATCATGGGTAACAAATTGAGTAACAAGCTCAAAAAAGGCACGGGGGAACAAGCTGGAGAAGGGCAAAGGAAAGTCAAAGGTGACATGAACCAAAAATGCAGCTTACATAGTCCTCCAACAGATTAACTACCAAAACCCTAGAAGTTCATAAAAATAATCTTTTGTAGACAATGTTTAGATGGTCTGCAGCCACATCCAGGGAAATTGAAGTATGAAGGCTCTGAAATATGATATAAAAATAACTACCTAGGGCTCAGAAAATGTGTAATTCACTGGACTAAAAGGCGATGTGTGATGCTATCTTTTATTTTAAGTACAGTAGCTGTATTTTTCCCCCAGATTTTGCTTTGTTCTTTAATCCAGAAAGAGAGTGATAGTTACAGCCCAGAGATTTATCTTATCAGAAGTTGTGATAGCTTTCCTTCCTAGGGGATTAAGCTGGAGAAACTGTAGTTGAAAGCTAATCATCAACCTCTGAAAAACCCCCCTAACCTCAGCATCTGATCCAGCCACACAGAATCCTGACCCTGTAAAGATTCATGTGCATCCTTCATTTTATTCAGAGACACAAGCTCAGATTAGCAAAGTGCTGTCAGTTATGCTGATCTTTCTTTCATGAGATAGTATTTTTTATGGCTGATATGTCTCAAATCCAGGCTCAAGCTACCCAGTGTCAACCACGCCTCTGGCAGTGAGAGTTAAATAAAGTTAAAGCTTTTAATAAGGCACAAATTCCCATGGTCTGATCTGCTTCTGAGCACCAAGTGCTTCAGACCCAGTCTGTCACCATGATCCAACTGATGACTGGGAGTTTTAGGCCTGAAATGTTTTTAGCAGCATGATCTACTACTGCAAAGAGCATCCACATGAATAACATGAAACAAATACTTCAGAGGCATATGGAATTACATTACTGTGATGAATGTTTTAAAATAACCCCCTTTTTTCCCTAATCAATTCAAAGAAAACCTCTAGAATGGTTAAAGACAAATACTTCTGGAGAAAAATTTCATCTTCTTGCAAAGTGAATCAGTGATTCTAAAAACTTGAATTAAAGGAAGCTGAAGGCATATTTCCTTATAACCCATTTAGTGTCAAACATCCTCTGCATTGGAAATACAGGCATCCAACACAACCAGCTCACACCACTCCAAACTGCAAAGAATCTACAACAAAAAAGACCATATGACAAGTTTTTGCTTAATTTAAACTCAATAGAGAGAAGTGGCTGCCATTTTCAAAACTGACAGCAATACACCCATGAAGTGCTGTTGGGATACAGCAATCATACATTTGATTTATTGACACCAAAAAATGAAAACTGTAAAATATTAGTGGCCTCCTAAAAAAGAGAGACTACTGTTGCTTTGCTTTTACTGCAATTCACTAAACAGATGCAGCTGATTTTGGAGGTTTGTGGTAACATCTATCACTGAAGTACAGATGCTGCAAACACACAGTAGTGAGCATGCAGAATACTAAACATGGATTTCAAAAGCATGTTTACCTAACCACACTCACACATCACCTGCTGTAGATTAACGAGGCCTAAAGCCAATTTTTTACCTGAATGCTAGATCTCCTTATTTTTCTCCCCCTGTGACCCATGGCAAAACAACAAATCTGCCTCTTGAATAAATCAGAACTGAGCTGTGGCTTGCTGCTAGCCGTTCCTCTTCATCCTTTCCCATCTCCTGCACGGGGGGAGCTGCAGATTAGTGCCTGCCATAGCTAGGGACACAGCAAGTCATAATTAGCTCACAGGGTGCTGTTTATAGCTACTACACAATGCCAGGATTTGTTTCTTGTACTGAAGCTATGAATCTGTAAATGGGATTTTTATGAGGATTTATGTGTCATCTTGTGTTTTTCCTGGAAGCTTATGCCACTGTTGTTCCCAGGGGACTCGATGCACATTTACCAGAAACCCGACACACCGACTTCCTCCCCGTTCTTAAAAATAGGGATAAGGAGGCTTAGTGGCTGATGAAAAAAGAATGCATTTAAGAAGCAGGTGGGTGTAAAAAAGGGGTTGGAAAAGAGGAAGAGACTCAGCTACAGCTGGTACCAGGGCTGTGCTCCAGGAAAGCCTACAATCAATTACTGCTGGCACGAAGCTCAAGCTTTCAGCAGGCACCCAGCTGGCACACGGCAGAGCAGGGCTGGGCTGGCGCCAGCCCCGGCCCCGGCACGGGCTTCCCTTCCCGCAGCTGCTCTGGGCCAGACTTGCTCTTGGCCAGACACGAGTCCTCACAAATGCTGTCACCTGTCTGCTCTTATAAAAGCCCATCAGAGCCTCTGCTCCTCTGAAAGCTGAGTCACCAGCATCATCACTGATGATTTATGTTCCGGCATCATTGCTCTGAACAAGGTTAACCAGGATCAATTTAACCAGGAGAGACAGGTTCCCAACCCCATCTGCACACAGACCCCTGCATCTCTGCCGGGAAGAGAAATACCACCCATTTGCTAGAGCAGAAATATGGTTGTTTTGATATCAGAAGGGACACTCACAGGTAAAGCCTCTTGAAGAAGCTGTACCTTCAGCCAAATTAAGATCACCGCCTTTAAACTGAGACTTTTTACAAAGAGCAGGCCCCACTTGTTTAGATTTTTCTGTTTACAATACGGGCACATTTTCAGCACACTGCAATATTCCATAATGAAATTACAGCCTTCATCTGTAACTTCTCCCTCAGGCTATGCCACTTCAGAAAAGCAAGTTATTATGCTGCTTGATGCTGCACCAGCAAACCCCAGCACCAGTGACTGGCAGCACAGCTAATGGATATAGCAAGGATGTGTTTGAGTGACAGATCAACTTTATTTGTCAAAACCAAAAGCACCTACATGCCAAAGGAAGCCTGATATAATTGGAGGAGGCTGATGGGGGAAAACACCCCCACCATTTATTTCTTCAAAGGAATGAGAGAAACTAGGGCAAGAAAATGAGAGAGGAGCTGATCCTCCTCTACTGAGGCAGAGAGTCAGAGGACAGTGCATTTACCACTGCCATATATACATAAAATACATACATGCATGAAATTTGAGAATGAGAATAAGCCTGAAAGCAAGCAGCATCTTGGCTGGAGCACAAAGCCAACATGAGTAGCACCACTGAAGGCACTAATGTGACTCTCCTCACTGGCAGCTGCGGGAGAAGAGAGGATTAAGAACTTTCCTAATGACTGGGAGGAGTATCAGGGTAGCTCCCCTGTCAAAACTGAAACAGCAAGTCTGGAATTTATTTCAAGTTGTCCAAGAAATAGCAAACACACATTGCTTTTCTTCTTCTAATTAAGGCAAAAGGTATTAATTGACTGCTGGATGGCTGTCCTATTATTCTGCTGCTCTCTCCACAAAAATGAAGCTGAATGATGCAAACTCAGCTATGACTCAGGTAAAAATGCAGAACATTTCACCAGCCCAGCCACACAAGCTCCATAATCAGTACGGCATAGCAATACAAATCACTCTCAGGCTGCTTTTACCCATTGTGTCATCTAGTCCCAGGGTCAGCTGCATTTACATCTTTCCCTTCATAAAATAGTGTTATGCAATTCCTGGGAATAATGAGCAAAAGCAACACAGGAATGACAGATCTATCTTTAGAAATGTGTCAGCTACAAAACAAAGCGTGACTTCTATGCTCTAAAATAGGCTCACAAACATTCTTAATTTTGTTGCACAACATTTTGTTTTCATGGAAGCTGGACCGTTACATAAAACTATTACTTGTACTTTCTCGGGTGCTTTACTGCTTTTAAAATGTAGAGTATTAAATAAAAGCAAATGATTTCAACAGAGATGCTGGAAACTTGTATTATAATACTGAATAGGTTTGATTGCCTGTATTATTTACTTCTGAGCTTTAACAGAATTTTTGAGTAAGATTTTTAAGTTATTTAGCTGGATTCTTCCAGCTGAAGGTCTAACTCAATGGTTTATATTTCATTGGTTTAATACACCTAAAGGGATAAAAAAATGGGTTGACAGTAATGATAGCACAGAAGCACAAAAATCAAGAAAGGTCCTTCCTCAGTAGCTTTATATAATGAGGCCCAGCAGAACAGTACTTCAGGCAGACAGAAAATCCTAGGTGGAAGGTGCCAAAGAGGAACATTTCCTGAGAACTAGCAACCCCTCGGAAGAACAGAAAGGATCTGGACAATGGAGAGAAGAGAACATGAAGGAATCACTAACTCATCAAGAACTAAGTACAGAGGTTACCTTGAGACAAGCTGTGACTTTACCTGGAGCATACATCCACTGCTTGGAGCAGGTATCCAACAGCATTTGCAAGGAACACAAGAGCAGTTTACTTCCCTATTGCCTTTTCTCCTCCAGATGCATGGGCTTTGTTACTCCCTTGGATGAACCCAGTGCACACAAAAGTAACAGTGCTTGTGCTACCCAATCTCCATTGGCTCCTGCATTCCTCATTTCCCCTCCAATTCCCGCAAAGAAAGCAGAACAATTGCTACACATAAACAATCAAGTGAAAAAGGCACTGTGAGTTCAAATACAAATCAATGCCTACCTGATTTTGGAATTACAGGTCATTTCATTCTCAGGGTAGTGAATATCCACTGCATCCTGAATGACTGTACCATACTCATAGACTTTAATCTTCTTTGTCACTCCAGCGATGGCAAAGTAGTCACAGTCACGGTCAAACTCAATACTGAGAGACAAAAACATAGGTTGAGAACTCTACAAAACACCCCACATACTCAGCAGGAGGATATTTTACCTCCTAAACACCCTAGAACAGCAGAGTTGGAAATCACAATTTGCAGTTTGCAAATACCCAGTTCAGAACACCCTGGTCAGATCTGGCACACACCCCAACAGTCTGGAGCTCTTGCTCTAAGCACTGTTCTCCAATCCACTCCTCATCAACTCACACACTTCTCCATTTCTGTGGTAGCACAGTCCCCCTCCCACAGCCAGGATATTTGTTCACATGCTCTGGAGGTTTTGCAGTTCAGCCACACCATCTACATTGCACGGCACCCAAAGGTCAAAGCCAACAGCTTGTCCTGGGAATGTGCTTAACATTCCATGGCATGACTGCCCATTGACTCCTCCTGTGTACAACAGCTTCAGGAACTTCTACGTGCTAATACAGAGCAAAGCAGTATTTGTGATTAAAAAACACCTAAATTCCCTGGGTAACAACAGGGGGTCAGAATCAGACCATCATTACTGTGAAAACAACACACTGTGACTTCCACTTAGGGTTGCTTGTGCAAACAGAGGCACCTTCTTTCCTCCCCTGCAGGGCAAGTTTGTAATAAACATCAATGAAGCTGAAAGTAAAAGCAGTCAACTTATAACAAAGTTAAGCTGCAAATGAGAAAAGCCTTAGGTTGTACATGAAATACATCCAAGAGAAAGGCAGGCAGCAGGTTAAAACCAGCTAATGTCTTTCCTACCTTCACAGCCTGGAAGGGCTTGAGAGAAATCTGCTAGACATCCAGCTTTGGGAAAGTAATCCTGCTTGCCAGGAGCCTGTGCCCTCCTGCAGCCCATGGCACTCTGGCAGGGCACGGGCCTCAGTGAGACACCTCCCCAGAACGGGCATGGGGGCAGCATTAGCCCTCAGGCACAAGGTTTCTATGACCAGCTGTCCCCAAGTCTTCTGAGTAACCAACCCATCTACTGTTTAGAGAGATCTCTTTTGGAGTTCTTCCACTCACTAATTCATTTCAATCCCTGCTGTCTCTATCATTTTTTTCCCCCTTGAGAATCCAGCATGTTTACGAGCCAGGGAGGAAGTTCTTAATGGCAGAAGGGAAAACACAGTTTACACTAATTTCACATTCAAAATCCTGAGAGCAGGGGTATTTAAGGTACCTTTCTACAATTAGAAAGCACTAAACCAATTACAAGAAAAAAAAGGGCTCTTCAGGCTGCCCCCATAGCTGTAACAGCAAGAGCTTTCCACTCCTCAGAGCTGAGAAGGCGAAGGCAATGCAATGTTTCCAAGGGAAGATAAATTTAAACACCAACAGAATTTTTAAGTCCTTTTAAAGGAGATATCATCAAGTTATTTTTAAACTACGGAGAGAAAAGATTGTTGATATGCAGTCTGTTGCTATAAAATAATTCAGTGAAGCAGCTTGAAACTTGGCCCTTTAACTCAGACACCCGAACTTCTCCCAGGCAGTGGCAGGAGATGGCCCCACTCACAAATGATTGCTGGAGAAGCTACTCAGGTGCAGCCTGCAAAACGCAGGGAGGAACATGCTTGTGGCTGGGGAATTAAACCAGCACGCAGGCATCCATTTAAATAAAATGGGAGAGGGAGAGAAGTCACCTAAGCATCCAGGCAGCCCTCCCCACATCTGCACTAGGCTTAATCACTTTATACACACAAGATGAAAATACCATTCAGGCCTGTCTTGTTTTGTCAGCTCACCCTATTCTCTGGAAGAGTTCTATAATCAAAGCCTCTGTAACAATACAACGGATTTACTTGTACCACAATCTTAATTGAACCGCTGTCTCCGCTCCTGCTTGCTGCCCTGTGGATTCAGGTAAAGCACAACTAAACTGATGGCAATGATTCATCTGCCTGCATTCAATTTAAGCCCTCAGCCTTCTGCTGAAGAAAGAAAAATAATGCATTACAATGTCTGGTAAAAAGCCAAGTTATTAGAACAGAATAGAACCTCTCTCATTTGGGTTGGGTTTGCTTCTCTAGCATTAATTCAGTTTGGTTGTTTTCTTTTTTTTTTTTTAATGGAGACGTGCTGTAGACATAACAAATGAGTATTTCAATATGCCCATAAAAGTTACCACATCATTAAAAAAATAAAAAGCCTTAAGCAATGGAATTGTCAGACCTGTGACCTTCAAACAGCACCAAAGACACTGCAGGGAGAAAAAGAATGCAGAAATAAACCACGACCAGCACAGACCAACACACGCCTGCACCTTGGCCTCCCATCACCTGTGCTCAGTCCTGGGACAGCCAGTGTTCTCACTTTCTGCCAGTCAGCTTTTCCTCAGTGATTTACAAATAAAAATAGAACAATCTAAGCACCTAATCAAGTGGATTATATATAATATAAAATTGTTCCTAATATTTGCAAAGCCCTGCTTATGCCTGGGCTAATCAGCATTAGGGCAAACAGCCTACTTGCACAGCAACCATTGTTTTTATGCTTTTCCTTGGAAGTCTTTTAAATACACTTAGTATTATGCAAACCCTATTTACATTTAACTGGCTCGTGGGTATTCCTGTCACTTGCTGCTTGGAGTCTTTGTGTCGATGTAAGCGTTTGCTTATACACAAACTTATCTATATGAAAATTTGCCAGAGAATTTAAGTTTTGTTTTGTCTAGTCAAAAGAGTCAACAGAGCCAGTTCAGAAAGACAACATTCTGCTTCACAGGTGATACATTTCCACAGTCCAAGTGAATTCCTCACTAGCACAACAGCAACATGCAATAGAATAACAGGAAATAATTAAACTCCCCAGTGAAATTACCTTTTGGACCAGCAGTGGTCCTTGCTCCTCAAAGAGGTATTTGTTAAAACAGTTGGCAATTGCTCCTTTTTTTTTTTAGCCTTTAATTTTTCAAGTTTAATTTTTAAACTCCACATTTCTGACCAACAAAGACTAACCAAATTTCTATAAGGAATCTTTTGGGGACACATGAACGGCTGGCTATTTGAAAGAGCTTCATAAACATGCTGCAGAATTACTTTCAGAAATCAAATTGAAAGGATTTTGTTCTAGGCAAAATAGAAGAGAGACATCTCTCATTCCCAAATCACTGTTTTCTTTCTCCTAAGAAGCTGACAACCGACATCTTATGGAAATACCACTAGGAACTGCTAGAAAGTAAGCACATCCTCAAGGGTTCTGGTTTCTCCACTGCTTATCTTAATTCCCAATCTGTGAGATAATAAATCAATTGCTTTATTTTAATGGTAAAGCCTATGACCTTGGAGAACACTCATAGCTAACAAATAGAATTATGAAATAAATTGCCTCTGAAACATGCCTGGAAGCCTGCTTTGGTGTTGAGGATAGAGCAGCAGGAAAATAGTAAAGGAGGAGTATTTAGCAGCTCTGCTATTGTGCAAAGCCTTACTACATTTGCATCCTGCTGGTGTGTGCAGTTGTTCTCCACATCCCCAGAGGATGAGCTGGAGTTAGGGAATGCATACAGATGGGCAACTAAATTGATTAAAGGAATGGAGCAGCTGCCTCACCATAAGGGTTATGAGCAAGGCAACAGCAAGACTGGTGTTCAACAAGTCACACTACAACTAGGAGGTGCTCACCAGAAGATTTGATTTGGGACAGATGGGGGTTTCCTCCCTCCTTACACTTTTAAGAACCACACACACGTTTCAGGGACTAACTCCTACAGAAGCAACCAGCAGCAGAGTGAACCTGACAGCAGTAATCCATGTACAGCTGGTTCACACTAGATATTAACAGCTCTGCACCACATCCACTGTCTGAAAACAGCAGGAGGAGGGACTGCATCTAAGGGCATTTGCCTTTAAATGCACCACCAGTTACAGCAGTTACTGCTCCTCTCCCCTTTCCATACACAGCCTACAAATGCTACTGTAATCAAAAATGCCTCAGCCCTGACTTGTTACCAAGATCTGTGACTGGAGGAGTTGCCATTTCTACCAAGTAGGTGATTCAGTCCCTCTCATGGAACTGTATGTATCTGTTTAGATATATATACACAGACACACACACAGAGGACACTCTTTCCTCTCTGGATATACCAAGACCTTTCAAATCTGTTTCTCCCCAGCCTGGTGCTGTTTCTATTTCTGTATATCTAACATCAACTCCTATATTGCTGTGGAGTCCCATATTTAATGACGACATGGATATACTGTCAGGACTTAATTGGTGAGAAGAATGAGAGATGCCAGCAGCAGCTTTTGTCCTTCACTCGCATTTCCTTAAGTTCTTTCTTACTCTTTGCTTCCACTCCATGGCCTCCAAGGGGTATCCTGTCATTTCTAACAATCCCAGGCCTGGCTATCTCTTTCCAATGCTCATTTTGAGGCATCAAAGCCAAAGATCAGAAACTTAGGTTACAGTCCAACACCACAGGCACCAGTGCAGATTGTTAAGCACCTGGGACCAATACAGAAATTGGTATTAATATCACATACCTGAGAGACTTTTTACACCAGACTGATATTTTAATTAATTAGGCAATGTAATTAGTGTCACTAAGTATGCACTAGCATACTAATATATGGTTTTTAAAAACAAAGCTATATTCAGGCATAGGAAGCTGCACTAAAGCACTAAGATTTTATGTTCTATCAGCTCAAAGCCCAAATTTTGTCCCACATAAAACCAAAAGCTACTAAGACAAAGCATATGAAGTTTCAGTATCAAAAGCCTGTTTTGCTAAAGCTGTGAGTGGCTGAAATAAAAAACCACTGAGGTTTTTCTTTCTATAATAAAGAAGCAGTTCCATTAGTTACTCCTTACTCCAGAGCATCACCTAAGTAAGGTCACTGCTTTTATTTCTGAGTCCTTAATCCATGCCATTGGGACAAGGAGAGAGCACCACTGCAGAACATATTTCTTAATTCAAACTCCCAGGCTGCCAAATGTTTTCCAAAATATAACCTGAGCAAGCACGTCATGATCCCAGACAGGTTGTGCAACTCTAGTCAGAAAGGACCACTTAAACCTCAAATCTCTGTAAACTGTTATTTGGATAGATAAGTTAAATGTATAAATGAGATTACTACTCAAAGTCATTCGATCAGAAATCAAACACTTTTATCCCTAACAATCACATTACTTTAGGTTAGATGTGACCCCTAGATCACCAGAAATTTGCCAGATTTGTCCTTTCATCAAGGTGAAGTCATCTTGGCTCCTCTCAGTAGATCAGGTCTAATGGATGTCTAATAAAAACCGTAGGACAGAGAACTCCAGTATATATCTATATCCAGTATCAGAATGCTGATCCCATTCTTTGGAGTTATAATCTGGATTACCCCAGCTCCAGTGTCACCCCAGCAGCTGAGTGCACCCAGGGTACCTTTCCCATCACCTCTCCTCCTCCACGCTCCAAACATTTGATGAGAATTCGCTACCCCTAATTAAACCTCTATTTCAAGAACAAAAAAAGAAAGAAACTAGAAAGTCAGCTGAATTAAGCTTCCCTCCACCATCTGGAGAACAGACTGGGAAGGGTGTTGCATTAGCCCATCCCAGCCTGCACTGCACAGGGAAGGACAGTCCTCAGCTCCAGGCTCCCTTGGAAAGACATCACTGCACCAGCCATGCTGCAGTCAAACTTTCAGGATCTCACTTACAGGCACGGTAGCCTGAAGGGCTGTTCTGCTCTGTTTGAAGAAAGTCATAAAAAGGTACCACATTAACAAAGTAATGTCATTAGACCTAGTTCCAGGCCCACTTCTTGCTTATAAAAATCCTTTTAAGTGTAATGAAATGCCACCAGTTCTAACAGAGACCACTTCATAATACTCCTGTTCCATAAAGAGCTTGTTTAAAGAAGAATATTAAACTTGAATCGAGGAGATTTGAGGGCTTAGATCCATCTCACAGCCTGGAAATCAAACCCAACAGAGCTACTTTCATGCTCTGTCATCTCTAGATAAAATGGAGTTGTTCTTTTTTCAAATGCAGTGAGAGCACATACTATACTGTGAGATTAATTGGGCTCCTTGCAATAGCTCAGTCTTCAGAACCATGCTCCTCTCTACTTTGCAAAGAAGTTACTATGAACCTAATCTCCTCTAAATACAACCCAAAATATCCCAGAAAGTCATAGCAGAGTCCCAGTCTTGGCTATAAGACTACAGCTAGAGAAATCCTCTTCTGCTGCATAAAGTTTTTTCCATACATGTATTCAGGGGAACTTAGCTTAATTAGCACTAATGATGAGAAAACCTATAGGGAACTGCTGATTTCTGCAAACAACCAAATATACAGCGTATTGATAAAAAGCCACTTTACTGCTGGGCGATGCTCTTCTGCATGTTGAAGAGAAGATGACGACAATGCCAGGGTTTCTGTGCCAGATCCACAGAAGCACAATGAGCCAAGGCTGCTGCAAACAACTACCCTGCAACTTAATGAGGATTACATTCAGTTTTTCCACAAACACCATTTTACATAAGCTGGAGCAGGAAAATTTTAACTACAAATGCCAACAGTTAAATGCAGAGTGTTCCTTATGACACTGTTTAAAATTCAAGCCAAATGATCAGTCTGCCTGCTGCAGTATTTTGGGTAACCTGTATCTGTATTTGAAAGCCAGCAGGTATCATTTCACTCAGCTGGGCTGACAGACAGTGGGTTATGAACAGCTCTGACAGCAGCCACAGCACAGAGTCAACACTTTCAAATACTAAGGCGGAAGAGGTTACAGCTATCCAAACATTCTCTTCTGCCTTCAAGTTTGGGAAATGTTTCCAGTACAGAATCACTGGATGGATAAGGCTGGAAGCCACCACAGTGCCTCATCTGGTTGCACCTCCCTGCTCCAGCAGGATCATCCCAGAGCACGTGCCACAGGCTTGCATCCAGATGGCTCTGGAATATCTCAGTGAGGGAGACTCCACACCCTCTCTGGGCAATCTGTCCCAGTGTCACTGCACAGGAAACAAGTTCTTCACATTCAGGTGGAACAGAACAGCAGCCTCTACCCAAGCTGAGGTTTTAGAGAGGAAACCCTGTTCCAAGACAACCTGCAATCCATCTTATCAGGATTACACCAGTAAGGAGGAAGGAGCTCAGTTGTGGCAGGTACTAAAGTGCCTTTCAGATATAAAGCCACTTAAAAGCTTCTTTCCAAGCCACCCTTTTGTTACTACACCAACAAGGATTCTGTTTCTTCAAAATTGAGCACAGCAACAGTTGACAGAGCTGATGAGGCAGGGGGAACAAATAGATCTGGAAGAGAGATCTCCACCAATACTGGGACTTTAAACAGCGCAGTCTGTCTGTAGGCTCCAGTTCATGCTTCCTCCATGATTTGGCAGCAGCTGCTGGGGATGTTTGTCTCCAGCTGACCACACTGCCAGAGGTCCCATTTCACAGGACAAATCACCACCCCAAGCCTAGCACTGCAGCCACTCAAGCCTCTGCATTTTCCTGACACTGCCGTCAGTTCTTCTGCCAGACACCCTGCAGAGAATCAGGAGGGAGAGCTGGAGACAGTAACCTCTTTAGACAACCCAGCTCAATCCCACAGGCACCATGAGTCAGGGCACCAGCCTTCCTAAATATAAAGTCCATGCACCACAGATGAGCCCTTCCCAAGCACCCAGAGGATGGGCTTGGGCAAATAATTGCAATGATCCCACTGCCTGGTAATGACACAACAAGGCTAAAGCATCATTTGAAGCATTTTTCATCCAGATGACAAAACTGTTTCATGAGATTTGTTTTGATGGTATTTTGAATCTTATTTCATCAGTATTTTGAATGCTACCCTGCTTTACTTTTTATGAAGAATGGTTTATGTATACTCTTAATTTCACAGTCTCACAGAGAAGTTGTTGTGACTTCACTTGCACAAATGTATGCACATACTTGTATATAATCCCGTGAAAACAAACATCACTTCATAGCTTATTCTGTGTTATTTATTACCTTATTCTATGAAACAACTACGCAGCACATAAATCCCAAACATGACTTGGAAACTGTATTTATTAATGCAAACGATGATACATTAATAATCATGAGCTCAAGCCTCTTCTCCAGGCTGAGCTGCTTGTAAGGTTTATTCTCAGTATCATTTAAGTCCACCCCATACATTTTTGCATACTCTAACACAACTCCTAATGATATTGTTTCAACTACCTACCATTTAACAGCCTAATGTCTCTATTTGGTAAGGAATAAACAAAAAAATCCAAAGGCATCTAATGCTTTTCAGATCATTGGAGCTTATAAAATTCAAGCATTTACAACAAATATGGCTAGAAAATTAAAAGAATACTGTAGTAAGATACAGAAATCCATGTTCTATTAATAACAGGTTTGTGTCTTTAAGCAGAAACCAGAATTCACTGTATCAACACTCAATGTCAAATGAAAGCCATAAAACTGAGGGCGATGAAATGAAATCTTTGACTTTCACAAACACTGTCAGAATGCAAATTGTGTGTCTAAGATGCTGGAACCACAGCTTTTGTGGCCTGCCTGTCCAGTTCTTAGGCCAAGACACATCACTGCTGCCTGATGACACCCCTTATCACATTAACATCAATGGGAGGAAGGAAAGGAAGGGCAGCTACCTCCAGCCTCACTGATTTTCATCCTGTGCAATCAAGAGGGATGGATGCAATGATGCAAGGCAATTTCCACATGGTCATGATGCCATTTTGGTTTTTGCTTTTTTTCCTCTGTATTCTTCTCACATATTTGTAGCTCTGGAGCCTATTGTATTAGTGGCTAATTTTCCCAGTAATTTTTCATGCCCTTTCTGTAGGCAGAAAGGCAAAACAAATTCCAGGGCCTCTATGCTATCTTGGTTCTTTCCTAGCTACCAATGTTGAGAACAACTCTTCAAGATACATTTTCATAAACAAAGTACAGCTAGTACCAAGGTGGAGAGGGGTGTCCAGAGAAGGGGCTTGACCTGGGGGGGAATTACATCACCACTTGTTCTCCTAATTGGTGCTTTTTTTGTCAATTATGCTAATTTGCTAAATTATAAGAACTGTATTCACCCTGTGTGGACAGGCTTTTGTGGATATTTTCCATGACTGCCCCTGGAGACCTCAAAATAAAGAGCCACTTTTATATTACCTCCTATATTATCTTGAAAGTATGTGTTGTTTCATTTCTAGGTTGAAAAAGGAATCAGTACCATTCTCCTACCTGAATATTGATCTCTAAAAGTACATTTCTGACACTACAGGATCCACGCTGAGTTCCTGCACTTCCACAAAACTTCCCTTCAAAAGCAAAGCAGTCTTAAATCTAATAAATACAATCCTGTTGAAATTGTAAGCAGTGATCATAAAGTTTGTAGGAAGTGAAATACCTTCTGCACTACAGGTATTAAAACCTTAAAATCTAAGGCCAGAGGAAGATGCTTAGTAGACTGTGAGGGCAAAACGTAAATTTCTAATGCTCTGATCATGTATCCCTATCACAAGTACAGTCCCCAAGACTCTGAGGTCTCTAGTCCAATATCCTGCTCTGATCAGACCAGGTTGCTCAGGGCTTTCTCCAGTGTGTTCCTGAAGAACTCTGAGGATGGAGCTTCCACCACCCCTTTGGGAAGCCTATTCCAAAATGGAATTACTCCATGCTGGAGTGCTACATGGCAAGACACAGAAACTCCTTGCATAAACTGCACATAGATCCTTCAAGATATTGAAATTAAAAAGACCCAAAACCTGAAGAACAATCACTATTTAAATTGATTTGTTTAAAAGCCAATTCCCAAATTCGTCAAAAGACTGCTCAATACTTGTAACAGATCACTTATGAAAATTAATAAAGTTGAAATTCAACTAAAAATTCTCATCTAACTGTCTGCAGATGAAGACAGGTTTCAAGTACTAGGAGAGTTTAATGGGAAAAAGATCTTCCTACTACCAAATCGTCTGAAATTAGTAGGAAAAAAATTGGGTCCCAGTGGCAGCCATGCCATTTCCATTCATTAACCTCCCAATTTCAAGTTATTTAAGTTTTAGCTGTTATGTTGATGAAAGAAAAAACTTCTCTCTGCAGCATCACCGTGGTCACCAGAAGGTTTACTTTTCAGGTCAAGACTGAAGATAAGAGCAAAGAAGCTCTTTTCTGGTGTCAGTCCTTCTTGGTACCAGCAGCCCATCCTGGGGACTTGGAGGGCTGTGTTCCAGGGCAGAGTGTCCTGAACTTGGAATTCAGAGATCAGAACTGACCCCTGCACAGCCCTTTTGCTGGGTACAAGTCACATTTAGCTTCTGCTCAAGGGACCCAGACCATAATCAAGTACTAGGAAATGTATCAGTTCAGCACTCCAGAGAAAGATGGGAAAGTAAGGGAAAGGCTTTCACTCAGCTCTAATTAAACAAAAATCTTATTTCAGCCCCAGACAATGTTTGATCTATAGGCCAGAACTTCAGATGAAGGAAGGTAAGAGAACCACAGGAGAAGCACAAACTTCAAATACATTCAGGGAATTATACTTTAAGTTTCCTTGGTAATTCTGCAATTTAAGTCTCCTTATCCAAGCATTTCTCACTTCCTTCTACTTTTGGGAACAGTTCAAATAAGATAGATTCATCCACAGTTTCCAGCTGCCACTTGTAAATAAGAGTCCATTTAAAAAATGGTTTATTTAACAGGCTATAAGTAAAATCCAGCCTTCCTCATTTCTCAAGGAGCAGCATCTACTGCACTCAAACATAATCCTGTAAAGGATAAACCCACTTCCATTTCATTTATTTATCTTTACCTCCAAGAAAAAGAAGCATTGCTGGTCACAAACTTAATAAAATGGCTCATCTAATCCTAGCCAGCCCAAGCATAAAAAAAAAAAAAAAAAGAAGCTTGTTATGGTAGATACAGAACTAAAAGGTATCTTATTAAAGTCTGCATCTGAGAATTTATATGGACAAGTCATAGTAATCCAAAGTAAAAAGGGGAACAGAAAAATGACACAGTTCAATGAATACATGAAAAACTCACTCATAATGGATCTTTTTCTTTTAAGCTCACCTTTGAAGAAGGGATTTCAGGTCATGTTACTGAAAGGGTGAACACAAACATAAATGCAATCTTGGAACAGACTTAATCATACTGTTTGGATGCTAAGAGATACCTCTTCACATCTCACTCATTACTTAGAAGCAATGGAATAATGAGCAAGTAATGAAAAAAAATATAATGGACATTAAAGGTAAGATCCAGTTTTTGAACACTGGATCATGATTCAACAGATGAGTTCACCAAGGCTTCTGCAGCCAAAGCCACAAGTTGTTTATTTCCCTCTCTGCAAATCACTGAGCCTTTAGACACAGTATCAGCTACCCAAAACCTTTTAAATGTCACTCTAAGATCTTTCAGAGAAATGGTAAACTAATCTAGAAGAATTTGAAGCCTGAGCCAGTAACTAAAACCCACACAAAGCCCCCAAACCTTAGAGCCTATTCATGTTCCCAGAGCTGGGAATCATGGAGCAGGGAGAACCAGCTTTCTCATAGCCAGCTTTCAGAGAGACATCTTGGTGCAGTATATTTCTTGGATTTTCCTGTTCTTTTTCTCAAAAATGAAAGACTGCCACATTATTCTCTACAGGCCTTTGACAGTGGTAAAGTAATTTTCTCCATAAATCATCGTAATGCTAACGCAGCAGTTTACAGACTCATCTTTAAAAGAAAGACTTTACATTTACTGCCACTGCCAGCAGAGAGAACGAAAGTTAAGCTCTGACAACTGCTCTGTCTGGGGGCATAATAAATGGAAAATTTATTCCTTGGACAATTCTGAAAGAATTTAATATACTTGTGAAAACTGTAAATACTTTGTACTTAAGAGAAGTGAGTGTATTAAAAAGCTATTTAGCATATTGAGATACTTGCACATTCATACTGCAAGCGTGCTGAAGTTACAGCAAAACTGAGTAACATGCAACAGCAAAGCCTCAAACATGCTTTCCTTGAACATTCTTCTTGATAGTTTGTTGTTCTTGAAGAACATAAAGGAAAAAAGGAGAAAGTGCTGAAATATTCCTGGTTTGCTTCCTCATTCCAGAAGGCAACTGGAGCGTTCCTAAACATTTAATCAGAATTTTTTTAGTAACACAACATACATGTGTTTGCAGTACTTTATTAGTCCACAGTAAGTCCAGACTTCCATAAACATTCTCACCACAAGGCTCTCAGGAAGGTATTGCTGCTGCCCAGTTGCAGGATTTTTTCAGCCTATTTGTAACACAGCCTTTAATTATACTTTTCACCCTGCTATCATAAACCCAATTTTATTTCACTTCTAAACATCAATGCTTTGCAGATAAGGAGTATTTACAACCTTCTCCTTTGTGAACCTACAGGTAACACATCTTAAAAAAACCCAAAAACCTGTTTAAGCCAGCAGATCTTTTGGAGTTATCTGTGAATTTTATGTAGGCTTAAAGCAATCAAACCACACACTCTTGTATTCTGTCCACAGTAGCTTATTAAAAAAAACCAAAACAACAAAACCCAAGCAAACTTAAGGGCAAGGAAATTTAACTTCCACTCATTTCTATTTTTATTCATAAGTATATTTAAAATATCTTTTTAAAATATTTCCTAAAAATCTTATTAAGACTATGTATTAGTCTTGTATTTAATCTGTATTTAAATCCTTTTGTCTCAACAACAACAGCTAAACACCAAGACTTAATCTTTTGCCATTTCATCTCTATTTCTTACTGCATGCCCAGGAAAACCTTCAAAGATCAATGTAGTGGACCAAATAAACAATAAAACTTTTCACAGCACTTAAAAAGCATAATTTCACTTTTCAAGCACCTTAATTTGGCTCATCTGTGAATACCTAAAAGCTGCTCTTATTTAGTTTCCCTGACTCTCTGAACTTGAGGCTATTAGTTTAAATGAAAAAAAAAAAAAGTGAACGTTGGACTGTGTTGGCCAACACATACTAAGTGTAAATCTTCAAGTAACAAATTTTGACTTTACAGAAACTGTTTGAATAGCCAGAAGCCAACAAGAACAGTGGCAGCAGCACATTCAGCAAAGCTGCTTTACCAAAGCACTTAAGGACGTGTTCAAATGTGAACTGTCTTACTCAGCCTACATGGTAAAACCCCTAAAAAATTCTCAAATGTTTTGATAAATAAAAAGTATAAGGAGGGGAAAATACCGACTTGAAAACCAAGTTATTTTTTTGTAAAATGCATTTAATTACCAATTCTAGGACTGGCTTGCAAGAAAGCTTCCCTGTATCTTCATTGTAACAGTAACACACATACTTTTCAAACATATATTTCACCCAGGAATTAGAATGCCTTCAAACAGCAGTGTGATTTACTGTCCTTCCAGCATTTTCTAACCAAATACCACAAAAATGCTGCTCTTGCAGAATGTCAAGGACAAGAAAGGGCAAAGGAGCAAAATCCAATCCATGCTGAAGCTGGTGGCTGAGAAAGTTTGTCTACATTGCAGTGAGATTCCCATCTGCATTTCATTGCAGCTGGTGTGAACCCAATCAGTGCAGGTTAAATATACGTCAGATCCCTGATTACTGTGCTCTGACCTCGGCCTAAGTTGGACATTATACATTCCTGCTACATATTGCAGTAGTTAAGGAATCAATGCTGCTTTAAACAAAATGTGCTCTGTGCTACACCATGCCTCCAATTTCTTCACACAGTGCAAATTTCTTGGGGTCCTTCACCAAATATTCAAGCTGTCCTGTCACTCTCCATGTGGCCCCTTTGTAAGACACTAGATGAGAAGTCAGAAAATCCAAGTTTAATCTATTTTGTCAACATAATGTTTTTTCCAAGACCTCTCTTTGGATTTCCTGCTCCCCATATATAAAACAGGGATGATACTACTTCTCTCAAGAGACTGCTGTGAACAGACATTTAAAGCAGTGAAATGTGCTTGCAAGAAGCTCAAACAGGTCCTGCACATACACCATGCAGACATTTCCTAGTTAATTGTTGCATCATTTTTTCCACCCTAAGGAGCTCCAAAGACAAACTACCACAAATAAGCAAAAGCCCCAGGGCAGGGAGAAACCATTCTAAGGTTAGGGCTGTGGCAATTCCCACCCTCTTCATGTGCCCTCCTATAGCCTGATCCCTAAGGGAGCTGGTTCATGGACCTGAACTAGAGGTAACTGATTCTGCTGAAAGACAGTCAAAAGCATTTCCCCACTTCTGTGCCAGAACTGGTCGACCGAAGGCTCAGATGAGCCTCAGCAGCAGTACACAGGACGTGACCACCCTGCACAGCTGGGATACAGAGGGATTGTTGGCAAGAATGGAATTGTTGCATTGGCTTTACCACAACCACCCCCTCACTGTGTTCAGCACCATAAACAGCTTCCAAAGCCCAAGACTTCAAGCAATCACAGCTAAAAACAACTCAGCTTTTTAGTTATTTGCCATCGTGACTGGATCTACCAACAAAATGTAAACATAGATTCTTAAGACTACCAAACAAGATAGTTGATTTTTAAAATGCTAAAACTGCATCACTTGCAACACAGCTAAACTAACATGAAGACAGGCTTTGTACACAGCTGATGATAGTGGCACCTCAAAGTTTCTGGATTTGGTTGTAACCAACACCAACAGGAATAAAGAGTACTCCTGAGGTACCTGAGTGCCTTCACAGATCAATGGTAGCCACAAAATCATCACACAGTCACACACTGGTAAAACTATTTTTGGGAAATACACATTTTTAGCATATATACCGACAGTAACTTGCTTAATATGGGTTCCTAACTCAGCCTCAGCAGCCCACATGCACACGGTGCACTGTCAGAAGCACAGGGTCCTACCTGGATACTATGCTGGAGCCATTGTAGAGGTCGCTGGCGTAGGACAGCGTCGCCAGCGGCCGCACGGAGTTGTAGCGCGTGAACTTGGACAGACACTCCTGGAACTCATCCAGCTGGCTGGTGGTTCTGCTGTCATCTGGGAAGAGGCAGCCACATTGCACAGGGCAGAAACAGAGCAACAAGGTAAACTCAACAGTAAACAAAAAAATCAACATGTATGTCTCCATGCGATGCTACCTATGCTTATCTGGGGAGGATTCTTGGTCAAAACCAGGCTGTCTCCCATCTCTAGCACTCTCTGAAGGCATTATGAGCTTTTCAGAGCACAAAGGAAGTCTCTTCACTGCAACGCTGGGTGAACCTAGCTGAGAATCTGCCTACAAGTCAAATACAATTTTGTAAGCTCATTTATTTTATTCACATTCAAAGCCCATGGGCCATATAGATTATTAACAAAAAACTTTTAAGGATATCAAAATGCACTGCAAAGGACATGTCTAGTTTTTAGAGGTGAACGTATATTCCTTCCCCTGTTCTCTTTTGGTATGTCTACATTTGGTGTCAATTACATTCAAAATACTTTTAGTAAAAAATACTTCTCTTGTTATTCCAAAAGCAATAGAGCTAAAAGAGAATCATTTCAGGGCTGGAGAAGGAAGACAAGCATGAAACCAGAAGGCTCTCTGTACTAGAAGTTCTGTGAAAATTATGACCTTCAACAGACAAGGTGAAATTGAGCCAGCTTGAATAATGATGATAAATATTCTGTGGGAAATGGAACAGTTTACTACAAAAAAGTAAATTGCAGTGTAGATAGTTGAAAGTCATTCACTGAATTCTCAGAAGTCCTAACTTTTCTTGGTAGGAACATAATTTTATTTAAACAGCTTAAATTTTAGGATTTTGTGAATAAGGAAAGATTCCTAACTTACAGCAATGCCTCAAAGGCAAATTTGGATTCCCAGTACAAACACAGCCAAACATCAGGTAAAGCCTTCAGGCTTCGTAATGACCCCCCAGACTGGCAGCAATTCTCATAATCCTTCCTCTAATGCTTCCACTCTGTCTTTTTGCACCAGTGCATTTTAGGGGAACTACAGCTAACACTGCTGATTTACAGGTACTGCACACCTTGTCTCCCATTCCACCCCAGCAGCCACTGCAGCAGCAGAGAAACCACTCAGACACACACACAGAGATCAAATCCCACAGACTGGTTAAGCTCGCCTTATCAGCTGCATAAGGAAATAACAAGATCCATTTATCAGAAAGGCTTGCAAATACCAGGGTGAGAACAGAGAGGTTGATCTATAAAAGCAAAATCCAGCTGTGATTTCTTGTGGGAAAACACAGAGAATAATCATTTCTACACTCTGGTAATTCCTTGCCATCAGAAATTGTTATCTCTGTACTTACCAAGCATTTTGAAATGCCCCTCATATGCATTTTTTTAATGTTTGATCACATAAAGGAACAGTGAAGGCTACTAATTAGCATGCTTAGGGGTACTAGCATATACATTATCCATGTCAGAGGGATGGAAAGGGACAAAATGAACAAAGTGCTGCTCGAAATTAACATCATCAGCCCCTGAACACTACAGGAAACAGCTAGAGAAGCAACACAAACATCAGTCAGTGTTTTTCAAAGACTATTTTCTCCTTCAGCACTGTGATAGGGACAAATAGCTGCTACCCTTCTATTTCCCTCATTTAGAGATCAAGCACACAGTCCTCCTATAATTTATTTTCTGTGTCTGCCTGGAAAACCGAATATTATTTCTCAAGACATTTTCCCCGTCAAAGTGCAAGGCCATTTGATAATTACAGTAATATTATGTCTCCACTCCCTACTCTAACAGTCAGGGGCACTTCTTGGAAGCAGCTTTAAATCCACATTAAATCCTATTTAAAATGTGTCAAAATGCAGGAATGACTTTGGAGAGAAATCTTAATCAAACATCATAGGTTATCCCTTATTTAGGAGAAAACCTGCACTTGCAAATCCTCTGCTCTTGGTGCAACTGACACATATGAATACAAAAACCCAGTTTCACTGCATTCATATTTATAGTTCCAATTATGAAGAAAGATGCCTTCTACAAGGGAATGCTGGGAAGAGCTCCATTTGTTATTCTTGGTTAATAAGTTTTATTTTTACATAAACACAGTTATGCATCACCAAGACAGCTCTGCATGAAAACATCTCAGTGTGAGCTGTGAAGAACTGCACTCTGCAAAGCACCTGCTAGCACTTCACAGGGATGTGGCTGGACACAGGCAATGTGCTTCTCCAACCTTGCAGATATTGAAGTAAGCTCCCACCATGCTGCATTCCTTGTTAAAATCATTTTGCTGTGCACAATGAGAACTGAGCCAGTCCATGCTCTGAAATAGGCAGAACCATGTGGCTACTTCTAGGAGTGAGCTCCCCTAAGACATGCTGCAGCCTTTATATCAGGAGTAATTTCTTAATTAATTTTTAAAATTACTTTTTATTTTATTCTGATCTATTTTAAAGAGACTAAAACTAAATCAATGGAGAAGAAAAAAGCAGAGGTTTCTAGCCCAGCAGTCCTGCCTCGGGAGGTTGGTCCCTGCCTTCCAAGGTTAGAAGAAAAGCCACTTTGCTGCAGCAACCTGTGCCTGGTTTCCTCTCATCCCTAAGTGGTGTCCCCCACCCTGAGGGCTGGCTGCCTTCCTGGCAGTCTGTCACACTCGATGGGGGCTGCAGCTCAAAGCCTGGTGCTGCAAATCTCCTGCCTGCCACAGTCCACTGCCTGAGACTTTTCTTGCCAAGCTAGTTTCTCCTCCAGAGGGGCTACAGAGAACAACCCTCCTTGCCCTCAAGACACAGTTATTTGACCCTCTCATTTCTTAAGAGAATCTTGTGTGTAATTAAGACCCATGCATCCACTAGGCAACAATTACTCTAGCTGCTGTCACACTGTTACTCAATTATGAATGAGGCAATCTAGGCAATTTGGAAAACAGCTTCTAATTCTACAATACAAGCCTTAAATCTAAGGTGTGCCCCATGGGACAACAGCACTGTTGCACACTCAGCTTCTATAGTCCAAACCATTTGTTAACCAAGACACAATCTAGATAACAAAGGATAACCTCCAAGTGTCCTCTTGCATGCTAAATACAGGAGAATGTATCCATTTATGTTTATACCTCTGTAGCATTTCAATAGCAATGTTTTTAACTACTGGGTTTATATCACATACAGTGGAAAGACAACCACTGCTTTCAGGCATTTTCATCTTCAAAACTGGCACCAGAGAAATTGTTTGTTGTGGATGTTGCCCTTCACAGTAAGGAATTATAAAGCAATACATGTGCCCCTCCAAAGTGACAGGATTAAGTTTTCCAAATTTAGCAACTTCAAAGATTGGCCAAGAATAGCAAAACAGGAGAACAAAAAAATATGTAAAGCCACATTCCCATGCAAGGAAGAAGTGAAAGCTGCTCTCTCAAAAGCAAAGCTTTTCTGCAAGAGGTACGTGACATCAGCAGTGGAGCAGCACTGGAGAACTCACCCGAGACACGAGTCATCCTGGTGGAAAAATAGCACTGCTCCAGGTCCTCAAAATGGGCCGTGAGGCGCTTGCGTCGCGAGGCCAGCGTGCTGTTATACCACGGCTGCTTCTTGGTCTGAGAGGAGAAGGGAGAACACTTCAGAAAGGTAAAAGCCAGGTCTGGCTTTCACTTCTATAGATTTTACCCAATTATAAACAATTACACAATATATGTGATAGGTTAGAAGTTTAAAATGCCAATAAATGAAGACTCTTGGCACTGCCAACAGTTATTTCTTAGGGTCTTATGCTGCACCCTTTAACATTAAACCAAATCCCTGTTTTTAGACAGTTTTTATTTCCTGAACCTTAGTAAATTTAGTGATTCTGGCCTCACACACAGGACAGGCAATCCCAACCTTTGGGGAGTCCTGTCTTGCATTTATACAGATAGACAGCATAGGACAACTTCCAGCTTCACAAATCAAACAGACTGTACCACAAATACTCCCCAGATCCCTGGCAAACAGCTCATTAAAAGAGAAGGAGTTGTTTATTTTAATGAGTTAGTTACTGAATTACTTCTTTGGAAGCAACTCAGTAACTCTCTGTAAAACTAAGCAAATAAAACAGAAGCAAAAGACAGCATGAAGTTCAAAGGTTAATTGAAAAGAAGTTCCTGAAGCTCATCATCAAAGCCATTTCCCAACCTAACCAAACAGTAATAGTGAGATGTAGGAGCAAAGGATTTAAACTAGGAAAGTAATCTTTCCTGCTGAAGCAAACACAGAAAATGCAGTACTCACTGTTTTAATCATGAGTGATGAAAAGGAATGAAACCTCCACCATGTAAGGAGCACAAAGAGCTCCTTGCTTTAGTTTCTGTTTAGGAAGTCTCACATACCACATCCTCAAAGGTAAATTTTAAAAGATTTAAGAACCACCAAGCTCCCTAATGAACAACATCCCTAAATGAGTACAATGCTCATAATGCTACTCAATGGCACAAACAAAACCCACTTGGTGTACAACTCCCCCTCAGGCCATGCAGGAAAACAGCTTGGCCTCATTACAGCCACCCAGCAAGGCAACGAGAACAAAATAAGTTTACAGCCCACTCAAATTTTGTTTGTACCTGTATGAAAAGCAAGCTAACATTCTAGTAAAAAAGCAAACCCCAAGCAGTGAAACCTCCAAGCCACTGCTTCCCACACACTGCCACTGTGGCTCACACTTGCCTGTGACAGCACCCATGGTCTTCACAGCTTGTTTCATCTCCAAAGCAGCTCCAACCTCAACACACAACACTGGAAAGTGCTCCTACATCAACACCTTTCAAGTACCATTTTCTAAAATTTTACATCTTTAAAAAATGCTTAATAGAACACTTCAATAGCCTCTTCCTATACTTTTTGTGCACCAGCCTGCAATATCTCCTCAGCACATCATTAGTGATTTGGGCTCAAGACAACTTCAGGCAAAGAACAATCATTTCAGTCTCAAGGCAAGCTGCCTGAACCACAGTGACATAACCCAAACCCAGGCGTGATCTGCCAGATCCCAGCCCACACTGAGGTGGAATCAATCAGGTAAGTGTTTGCCTGCTGTGTCTCCCAAGAAAATCCCTGAAGAGCAGCTCTCAGGTTGGCATGTGGCAAACCCAGCCCTGCTGAGAACCAAGGGGCACTAACCCACAGTCATCACACCACCCCCAGATAAGCATTTCAACCTGCTCACATTTCACCAAAAAACAGATACTCAGTTTCTATAAAGCCTGCTCCCTGGCTACTTTCTAAGTAATACTGGGCAACAGGAAGAAAAAAATTAGGAAAAATAGAAGAGATACCCCAGCATTTTATTCAGTGGCTAAAACTACTATGGTTGCCCTAGTTGAGGATATGAGTTTGGATTCCTCTGTTACCAGGAGAGATTTTACTGTCTGAACTCCATCAGATACTCTAAAAAGTCCTCTAACTGTGAAAAAGCTTCTTATTTCTAGCAGAGAAAAGGTACTGCCATTAAATACTACCTGCAGAATTCCCCAGGGCCTAAGTGACTTGTCCACTACTTACTTCTGAAACTCATCTTCTGGAAGAGAACTGTCCTAGAGCTTTGTGGTATATAAATTCTTCCCTAACAACATGTTTGTGGCAATGCACAAAGTAATTATATTGAGAAAGGAAAGCTGTGCTGTCCATCCTAGATAATTCTTATTGCCAACAGTGTCCAATATATGATTTTTGCTGTGACTGACAATTAGGGAAAACCCCCACAAGTTAATTTACATTCTTAGAACTGTTTTTACAGTAAAGTCTTGCTGAAATTAGACTACCTTTGAACAGACGTGTTTAACTTCCAGGTTCTCTATGAACTCCCCATTCAAACACATATTAAAGTTTAATTTGAAAATTTGTACTTGAGAGCACAGATCTTGCACTCTTGAGGACAAGAAATCGCATCTGAGGACAAAAAAGATTATTCTCACACAAATAAGGCTGTCATACAGAATGACTAGAAAGTCTAGGCTGTTTGTTTTGTGAGCTCGCCAGCAGGAGAGCTACGCTATTAATTCTGGCTTTGAAATAGGCAGTACTGAGACAAGTAGTGTCACTGGAGAACAAATACACTGTAGCACATCAGAGTCCTGAACATAAAACCCCCATCTACATCACACCTGCCCCGTGGTAGAACTGCAACTCTGCTCTAGCAAAAACCTCCAAAGACCAGAGTAGCAGGAACAACAAGCATTTTCCCCACAGACTAATAGATGGAATTTTCCAATTACCAATTAGTTACATATCCAAACATATATGTGCACAAGCTCAGAATTCCAGGTGTTTTTTCTTTCACATCAAATAAGATCCAACAGCACTTTGACCTGTTAATTTACCAGTTTCATGCTGGTATGTGCCAGGGATGGTCCACCACCACCAGAGAGCACCCAAGGCACAGTGGGAATGTGCCCCAGAGTCCATCTGCCTAAATTAAAATTGTATAATCTTTTAGGATCTGTGAGCTGGGTAGGAGTGTCACCTCCCCAGCCCAGCTGAACCCCTCCAAAGTGCAAGACTCCAGAAGTGCTGTTTGGAATTCGGGAGGCCCTAAGGGTCAGTTTGGAGGCTGCCTGCCAAACAGCTCCATTCTATTTGCAGCTTTTTACCCTCTGTATGAATTTATAATGGTTTGTAAAAGGCCCTGATGAGGACAAACCACATAACTGTGCCTGGAGATTCTTTTTTTGTTTTGAAAGTTAAGCTTTATCTACAGCTACTTAAGTCAATGCAAAGGGTCAGGGATTCACCTCCCTTCCCCAGTGCTGCCCACATGGGAGATGAAGAGCAAACTACATCCCCTCTTCCATGGAAAAGTCAGCTTTAAGAAAAAAGATGTCTAAATACATTACAACTGGTGTCTCTCACACAAACGGGCACAATCATTCCAGCAGCTGCCCATACAACCAGTTAAGAGCATTTTCAAGGCCCAGAGACCAGTACTCTGGAGATGGATGAAGGGGCACCTCAACCATGCCCAACCTCCACATTCACCCTCCCATGCAGACATTTATGTATTACCTTACCTGAGAACTGCCACTGAAGCCTGGAGGCTGGCTATACTCGGTGGAGTCAATAATACTACTGCAAAAATAAAAGAAATAGTCTGCTTAAATCACTGCACAGCCATCCTTTATCATTTTTAACCTGTTTGCTATTCCCTTCTTGACACTCTGCAGCATACTTGCTTTTGAAATCCATTTTACAGACAGGGAACACAAGGTTTTATTTTGTTTGGGGGTTTAGGAGAGACTTTTTTTTTAAATACAGAGTTTTCCTAGAGCAGAATGCTGTCACACACTGTTATGTGTAGTGCAGTCAAAACTTCTAATTAAAATGCAAAAGCATATCTTTCATATGAAATATGCAGCACAAGACATTCAGAAAATAACATGCTACTACTGGTTTTCAGTTTCTTAAAAAAAGAAAGAAAACAGAGAAGTGTAATACTCTGGCATTTGAATCAACACTGGAAAGGGAAAAGCTAGAGATCAGTGTAAGACAGACACTAGTTTAAACAGACAACTAAGGAAGTACAGAAATAACCTAGAAAAAAATTACTGACAGCCAGGATTACTATTATTAGAAAATACTACACCATATTATAGTATCTAAAATGACACAACATACCTTTCAAATCACTGTTTTCAAAACACAGCATAGACATTCAAACTCAATGGAATTTAACTTTCAAAACTGCAAAAAGATCTCCTGATCCAAGCAGAAAACAGGTGGTTCAGTGCCCTTGGACATACACGGAAAAAATTCATCTCCCACAGTAAGACACCAGAGCCAGATTAAAGCACATTAATCACTCAAATTTCATATACTTCCAGGACAGGTAAAGATTAGCATACAAGAACACAATTTTATTGATTATGCAGAACACACTATGAAAATCACCCTGACTTGTTTCTAAAAAACCTTTTTAACTGCTTTGCCCCTGCTATGTCATTTGACTTGGACAGAGAAGAAACTAGCTGGGATCCTTGCTCTCATTATTCTCAGTCTTTCTCATGAGAGAACCTTAGATTTTAAGCATTGCTTGAGAAAGGTGAAAGTCTCTTCAAAAAGCTTCTAGAACACTCCTATAGGTCTTTGTTTTGTCAAAGATAATTGTACCAATTCCTGCTTATGTAACAGCTGACAGAACTTATGTGTAAACTTCAGAATCTTGGCCATAAACAAATCGGTTTGGTTTAAATGCTGGGCAGGGCATCTGTAAGTTTGGAAGAATGAATCATTGGTACTAGTGCTTAAATATTTCTCTGAATGTTTTCAAGCTCCCCTGGAAGTGAAGGAAATAGAAACAGAAGATGAGACATAACCACTTACAAAATTAAGCTGGAAAATGAGATTGACTGGACTTCTGTTCCAGGCAAGACAAAAGCTGCTAACAAAGAAAACCTGAGGGATAAAAATCATTCTTTGAGGAAGCTATTGTAAGGGAGAAAACAGCAGAGCCATTTCAGGCATGGCTGGGGACAATGAACTTTAAATTAGAATGTGGCTGCATGAAATAATCAAACATGGACAGCAAACCCTGCCAGAACTGCAGGAATAACACATTCAGCCAGAAAGCAATGAGAAAGTACTGCACTTTGAGAGAGGTACAGTGGCAATTAACAGCAAAACACAGAGTGTCTGGTCTCGTGTTTTTGCAGGTTGTCTGGTGATGTAAAGCCTTCAAGAGTGTAGACGTCATCTCCCTAACCAGAGTACAAATTCAAAGACATTTCTGTGCAGTGCCTATAGCTGGGTTAACTCATATATGCTTCAATGTTTTTCCTTTCAGTAAACAGGCAGCAAGTAACCAGAAAATTACAGAAGTGGCCTCCAAGTTCTTTTTGAAAAGATGTAACATTAGGTTCAGTTTGGAAATTCAGCTCCACTGACACAACATTTAAAAACCCAGAAAAACAGCAAACAAGGCAACCCACAGACTATAAACCCCATTACAGGGATGGGAGGAGGTAATTAGAACAAATGGAGGGGAAGGAGGATCAGGATTTCAGTAACTGAACCAGAGTTACCAAGCAACTCATTTCTAGATCAGAATTTTCCCTCAGACTCCTATTAGTGACAGTTTGTTATTGCTATTAGTCCTGGATAGCATCACAGAGAAGCTGCTTATTCCTATCTCCTGTTTGCACCGTTTAATGGGAGCAAAAATAACACACGCCCGTTGACAAAAGCCACCCACAGAACTATTTGTTCTCTTCCCTTATTCTTCCCCTCTTGTTCTCTATTAGTATAGGAAGCAATAGGCAACACTGTAAACAAGCACGGTGCTATTACCCAATTTAATGTTTCATCACACCCTGTGTAGGCACAAGAGAAAACACGTGTTTCTTGCAGCCAAGGATGTACTGCACATCATAGCCGAGCTAGGGTTTGTTGCTAAAGAGTTTCTGAAGGAAGCTGAGGGAAGGCAAAGTAATCTCATATTTTGAAGATGTTAAGAATAGGGAAGAAAAAAGCTACAAACAATGAAAAGAAACAGAAAATTAATGAAGCGAGCCTGTGATTTAGAGGAAGCAGATGAATAAGGGCAAGTCACCAGAGACTAGATAAAACTGAATTCCAAAGAACTCTATTTTCTTGAACTTTAAATTCAAAGGCTAAAGAAGTTTTCTTTCTCCGAGCACTAGTCTGTGATAACCTTATACTATTTATAAGGCACATTAATGAAGTGTTATACAATTATATTTAATTAGCAGTGTGTTAAGTATGTTAAGTTATATTTCAATTTAAATACACCATTTTAATTCACCAATAAGCTAAAGAGTCTCTGCAAGTTCAGTATCATTTTAGCATGGATGTGAATCCATCCCAAACTATATTTGTATTTCACTCTTAGTGGTTCATGGCATCTATAAAATGCACTCTGGAGATTAAATATTTCAGTTAAGAGAAGTGAAAAAAAATCAGCATATTTCATATCAGCTGCTCAGCAGCATTCTTGCCAAGGAAGAGTGTTGTTGAGATATTCTTCAAAACTCACATTTAATGTTGAAAATAAAATTAGTTTCAAGTGGTAGACCTTCCTGGATCTAATTTATGGCAATTCACACCAATGCAATAACTAGAATTATATGAAACTGTCAAAATGGGGCAGGGATAGAAGTTACAGGAGTAACTTCTGGCAACAACTGATGCCTGTTCAGACACTTCCTTCACATACTGATTTCTCTTCTACCACTCAAGGCTACTTCTTAACGCAGGAACGTCACCAAGAAAAGGCTAAGGGGTCTTCTAAAGCAGAGAGAAAAAGGTAATCCCACATTCCCTAGAAAACACCTAAATATCCTATTATATCACACCCCTGGCATGTTGTACCAGGAAGAAAACCCACACAGCCAAGGTGGACCCAGACAGGCAGGCAAGAAAGAGCCCACGGTCTCTGCACCCATCGCGGCTCCAAGCCACTGGCACCTCCCAGCAATCCAAAGATCACTACAGTGTTCTTCTGATACTATCTTACATCCTCAAATGCAAGAACTGAGATGGATTGACCTCTAGGACATGAAATAAATAGGCATAAAGGAATATTAAGAAATTCTCAGTAGATGGAAACCAGTGTAGCTCTCACTGCAGACTGTTTCCTCCTCAACTTTTTTACTAAAACTTCTGGGCTTAAAATGTTATTCCAGCCTTCAAGAGATAAAAGTTTTTTGGGGGCTTGTTTGTTAGCTTAGCTCAAGTAATAGTGATATATTTTACTCCTAAGTACAATCTCTTGGTAAAAGAGAAAGGTTTCTAGGCCTGAAGGCATCCAACATCTACCAAATTGAGCCTGATCGGTGCTCAAGTTCACCCCAAGCATCAGTACCACAGGGCAAAACCAATCTATTTAATAGCCAATAACCAGAAAAGTAGTAGAACCTGACAAAAATCTCATCAGTTTCACAAATCTGCTTCTTGGCAAAACAGCAATACCTCATATCAAGAAACAAATCTGCACCCAAAAGGAATTGAGGGAGCAGTAAAGAGCTGAATTAGAAATGCTGTTCCCATTCACTGTGACCATATTCCTGTCCTTTCCCTCGGGGGCAGCCAGAGCTTCAGAGAAATGAGAGATACTGGTCTCTGTGTCCAGAAATAGCACCTTGGTACGAAATTCCAGCCAATATTGTTGGGTTCCTCACCACAGCACGGTGTCCAAGTCTCTCTAGGGGAAGAAATCTGATCATTTTTTACTTCTGGACTAGTATGTTTAGAGCTGCTAACTGTAAAAAAATCTACCAGTACAATTTTATAACAGAAAATAACAGTTTAGAGAACTCTACTTGTAAGAGAAAGCAGACATGATCACTTAATAACGTAACTTGGCCCTGTTGAAATTAGAGCAAAAGACATCTGTAAAGTAGAGCACTTTAAACTCTGGCACTTACAACTTGGATACAAGAAGCATCTGCAATATTATCATCAAGAAACCAGACTATGCAATATTCCAGACAAAAATACACATGAAATTATGTTATTAGAAAGGCATTTCATTAAATCAAAACAGACAGCAGATAAAAAAGAATCAATAGGCTGTACATTTCAAATTTTGATCTCAGCCCATAGCTTTAGCTACCGAGGAAGCCAGAGCACTCCAATATCATAGAAAATTAAGACCTTTCATAGGCCAAGCAGGACTGGACAAAGTTCAGAGAAGGTAGCATATAAATAACAATAATATTTTATTCCAAGGAAAAGCTTATGACTCAAGTTTACTAATTCCCATGACATTTAAAGCCATTGGTTTTCCATGGCATCTGATTCAGAGCAGATTTTTCATCCAAATGCAGGCTCAGATGGCTTTTTCTTCACTTCTTTGTTCACATAAAGTTTATACCAATTAGAAACACAACAGGAAAATACTGTACAGCACTCAAAAACCAGTTTTGTTTGTGTTTTGGGCACTGCTTGGAAAGCACTAGCAAGTACAGCTTGAAATCCAAGTTGAGTTGCAAGCTCCATACCTGTGTGAAGGTGAGGGAGCCTCAAACTGTGGCACTGTGCTGTCCTCACTGACCGGGGAGTACAGGCCACTCATCTCCTGAAACAGAAACCACATTACAACAGAGCTGACAAAAAATGTATGGCTAACACACGTGCTCACAGAATACTACTGGTTTTCCATACAGATGACCAACTGTGTCTACATTTACTCAACTCTTACCTAAAAATCTTTACTATACCTGACAAAACATTGATTTTCTTCAATTTTTTTTCAGCTTTCATTCAAACTGGGTTTCAAAAATCCTACAGCTGTGGTGCTCTGTGCTTCAAGAGTGGCACTTTTGGAGCTTATACTCCAAAAAACCCAACAGATTTGGTTATAACCCAATTGCCTCTAACCCAGCATCTCTTAGACGTGGCAGAACAAGCAAGCTCTACCTGCATTTTTGAGATAAGCAAACTTGTCTAACAGCCTTCCCAACTGGAAAGTAAAGCTGGATATGGGTCATGGCAGGAACAGTCACAAGGCAACAGGGCAAAGGCGGTGCCACAGAGTTAAAGAGGATCTGTCAGCCCTCTGTGGGACAACTGCACAAGAGATAAACTTTGCACATAAACTTCGCTTTGTCCCTCCCAGACTAAGACACTGCTGTGTACTCAGTATGAGACCGTCTTTCATCTGTTTGGGAAATGGAAGCTATGCAGGATGCAGCAGCTCATTAGTTGAGGGGCAAAGTGTTTTCAGGACAATTATTACTTGTGCTTTCAAATTCCCACTAGGTGCCTATTAGCTGGTAGGTAGAAAGAAGGATATTTGTGACAATAGAGCTCCCAGGCTTTAGAGGTCAGAGCCGAGGTCACCATCACACCCCAGGAATACAGCCCAGCTGCAGCCCACTGAAATGCCTGATTAAAGAGCACAGAAACAGGTAGCTGCATGCTCTGAGAGATCCCACAGCTTTTGGGAATAGTTTCTCCCAGATCTCAAGACTTATTTTACCAGTCTGAAGGAAACATGCTAAGGTACATTTATTTCACCAAAGCTGAGAAACATTTAGAAGAGGTCTGAAAAAATTCCAAATAGCTATCAGATAAATGGAAATTCTTGCAGCTGTCATAATATTTATATTTTGCTAATTAATCAACACACATTGCTAATTAATTAGCAAAATTAATTGCATGAAGAAATCTAAAAGGTTTTTTGGGAGGTAGCTAGGAACACAAGCTGACTGCTGAAGATGAGCAAGAAGCAGACCTGCAAACTGATTCCCGAGAAGCTTTAAGGGAATGGTATTTTGAGAGGTGGCAATCTGATGTATTCCTGAAACACCAGCTTCCTGCTGCAAGATTAAACACTAGAATGACTAGAGGGAAGGACCAAGAGGAACATAAAGACTCAGTGAAGACAGAAGGACTGCACTGATGGGGCTACAAACTCCTGGAGAATAATTCTTAGCAAAAGTGTCAAGAGATTCCCATCGTTAAGGAATTATGAGAACTATACCAGGAGGTAGCAGGAATCAGTTTTGACAAGCAGCAGGAGCTGGTTTTGTTCCTGCCCAATCTCTGCATAACAACCCTCTTCTGAATCCCCAACACCTCTCCATTTTAAGACTCACATGCTGCTAAGATTTAAACAGCCTGTGCAAGCAGCCAGCAACATACAAAATCTGAAGTTCTGATCAATATACCAGCTGCTGATTTCTAGCAACTACTCTAAAGTACTTACTACCAATACAAAGAAATGATTATGTAAGAGTTACCAAACTGAAGCCTGCACACATCAACTAAATGAACAAATTAAAGAAAGAGCATCATCTGTTCATTTTCCTATTACTGACTTAAATGCCATAAATTTAACCCAGCAGCCTCACAGCAAGGCAGACAGCTTGATGAAAATGAAAAACTGCCAGAGTCAGAACAACGTCTGGGCTCCTCACCTCTACTCGTTTAATATCTTCTTCCAGAACACTTAGCTCCTTCTGGATCTGCTCCAATTGCTGTGGATAAGAGAATGGGAGAAGTCTAAATCAATCTGCACTGCACCACCAACAACACAAATTACAATCTTTCCATGAGGAACCTGAACTATCTTTGCTGGTGCGCTACACCATTCAAAAGTCACCAGGCAGGAAGTTCAAATGTTCAGATTAACACAAGTGTGCACACAAACCACATTCAAGACAAACCTGTTATTTTGAAACAATGCAGAAAAAGAGCAGGAGGTATTTTGATGTCAATCACAGAGACCCACATTATTCAAAGTAACGCTATTATGCTCCTCTAACATGTCTCAGGCAAGGTGTAACAGCTTTGCAAACACTCAGCATAGAATCACAAAGTGGTCTGGGTTACGTGGGACCTTAAAGTTCATCTCATTCCACCCCTGCCAAGGGCAGGGACACCTTCCACTGTCCCAGGCTGCTCCAAGCCCCTTCGAGCCTGGCCCTGAACACTGCCAGGGATCCAGGGGCAGCCACAGCTTCTCTGGGCACCCTGTGCCAGGGCCTGCCCACCCTCACAGGGAAGAATTTCTTCCCAATATCTAAACCCACACTCTTTCACTTTCAAACCATTCCGACTTGTCCTGTCACAATTAGAAAAAAAAAACCCACAATGAAAGACAATGATCATTTTATCCTTCAACTAAATATGAAGCATTTTGCTAAAAGGTATCAAGACTAATTCTCATCCTAGCTGTTAACCTGTCACTTGCCAATTTAAACTTTGTCTTAAAGTTTTTGGATTGGAAGATTGGAAAAAACCTGTTATAACCAAAGTAAGATTTGCTCCTGGTACTGAGCAAGCACCACATGGTATTAGGACATCACTTCTTCCAAAGGTGTGATACTTACCTTGGATTACACCATAAATTCCAGTCAGTTTGAGGGCTACACCTGAAAGGGTCAGCAGGAAACTTCCCCTCTCACCAGCCAGCATTTCCTTTCCCTTTTTTGTGCACCTTGTAGTATCTTCCAGGTTTTTAGTCAGTCACAAGCTGGCTTCACTCACCTCAAGCAACTGAAGCCACAGACTTGACAACTGTTTACATCTGAGCAAGGACATCATCTCCTTACCTGCTTATTCAGCAGCTACATCCCATCCAAACACCCACAGAGCCTAAACCCAGCCTTGCAGGGCTCAAACACACACACACACACACACTTCCCTAGGTCAGAGCTCCTGACAAAACTCAGCTCCAGTGAAAGGCTGGGTCACTGAGACACATAAATGTAATAAATACATGCAGAACTGGAAGTCCACCAGACTCTCCTTAGCTCCCAGACAATCAGCAATGTGGCCTGTCACTAGAAGCGTTTACTAAGTTAAGTCCACTGAAAGCTTTGTCTCCAAAGACAAATCAAACTTTTGTACTTTCACTTTACAACAGACTATTAAATTGCCCAAATCCACAATTACTAGTTTGGCAACACATGTTACTCTTAGTATGACATATTCCAAAGAATATCTGGCAAGCTACTCCCAAATTCTTATTCACTCAAGTGCTTAAGTTTGATCCTTGAAGTGTCAGAAGGTTTTGCTTAAACAAAAAGCACAATTTAAACATCCCATAGTAAAGCATTCCAAATACCTGTGTGCTCTGCATCAAATAACCCAGCATTTTAATTTTCCTTTTGAACACTAACAAAAGCTTCTGTCTTTGAAAACAGGAGAAGAAAGCACTGTTGGGTCCACACCTATTTCTAACATGGCTGCTTCTTTGAATGAGATGACATTATAAATGTATCCTAACCTCTGCACTCTGAAGGTTTCAGCTAACATTTAATTTGAGGCACAGACAGCAGAAGTTTAATGGTTTAGAACTAGACTGCCAGAGATAATTTACAAATCACTACACCATAACAGATAATTCCATTTTCACTTCCGAAACCCACAGCAAGAATAGCAGGTGGTGCTACAGCTCCAAGATTAGTGGTAAAGTTAAGTGACACTTGCACAGCACGGGTCCTGCCTGAACTCAGCTCTAGAAAATACCATTGGTGCCCCACATTCATAAATCCCATTTAAAAGGAAGCTACAAAACCACTTACAAGTTCCAAAATTACAATGAGGAAATCAGCTATTCTACAATGTACTGGGTCACAGCCAAACTGGACGTCTGAAAAATAATTGATAGTTGTTCACATCACATAAACAGGACACTTTTTATAGGAACAAGAGTAGAGACCTTTTATTAGCCACCTTTCATTAACTATTGCACAGAGCCAAGAGCATGAGATCTGGGATTTTATTTACCAATTCATCCTTCTAGTTACAACCTACCATAAACTTACCCAACAGCAGAAACTCTAAAAAGCAGGCAAGAGTATTTCATGCTTCTTTTAGGAGGAGGTCTTCTCATGCCATCAGCATAAAATGAATTAATGTCCACACTGAAACCTTTGGTTTTTTGGTATGTTAGTTTAAGTGTTTTAATCTATCAAAGACCTTAAATCAATCCACATTCATTCCAATTAAACTTGAAAAATTAGAATACTGACTTATAATGGCCAGCCTTTGAGGGACATTTAAGGAAAGCTAAATGAATTATCGTGCTTGCAGTCTATTCAGATTTAAGGGTTCTTAATTTAATTTTCACTGTTGGGCACAGAAAGCAAGCCAAGTCTTGTCCCAGTGATGGGCAGAATCACGCCTGTCAGACTTTGGATTAAGTGAGCAAAAACACTTCCAACAAACACTGAAATGTATGCTTAGAGAGAAGCACATACTGTAAACTCTCTTTTCAGACACAGATGCTTTCCCAGAAATGAAAAGGCCAATATGGACAAGGAGGAGGTTCTTAATTCAGTGGTTAAACCTCAATTTCAACTCCAGTGAATGAACTACAATAAGCAGGTGTGTAACATTCTGGTCCCATTTTTCACATATGGGCATACATACAAAAGAAAAGCTACAATTTCAAAACTTTTTTATAATCCTGGAAAAGGTTTTCAGACATTCAAGTCAAGAAGCTACCAACTAAACACCAGGCCATGGTCATTTTGGTTTTGATTTGCCATCTACTACCAAGCCTATCTGGTTTCATCCTGGAGCATCCTGTTTTTGCTGGAGCGAGGGCCCCCTGGGAGGCAGCAACTTCCCTGCTTTGTGCTTGTACACAGGGACAACGAGCAGTCCTGACTGGGCCTCCTGGAGCCAGTTCTAAGTGTTTGCAAAAAACCAAAAGCTCAGCAGAGCCTCCCAGTGCCACAGACACAGCCTAGAAAAATGCACAAGGGAAGGAGCCATAGACCCTTAACCAAATGTCTTTCCAAGTCTAGAAAAAGCACAAGTAAACAGGAGCTGTTTTCTACAGAAATATTGCAAAACCAGCAACACTATTGTAACAAGCAGCTTCAACAGAGCATCTGTTGCATTCCCACCTTTTGGAAGCTCACAGGCCATTTTATGCTCAGTAACACACCTTCCAGGCTCTGATCCAGACTCCCTGTGCAGTCATTACAATATACACCATAGATCCAGACAAGCAGATAAGGCTATTACCACAGGGAACATCATTTTCCCAGACACACGAAGCCATGGCACCAACCAGCATGAGGCAAAAATGATCACCTGCCCACCCGAGGAGGATAAACCAGGCAGTCACTGTAAATAAACTCTTAATTCTGTCCTGTAGCTTCACCCATCCAACATCAGCATCTTCCTGTTCTTCCACCAAGTGCTGCTTTAACAAACCACAGCGTAAACTTCACTATCAACAGCTGAAACTTTTCTAAAGGTACCCAGTGAAATTAATTTCTGTCTGTAGGATTCAATACCTCAATGACAATGCACAATAAAATCAGCTTCTCTCTCTGGAAGTCTTGGCTGTCTCTGGGTTTTCTTTCCATTACTGCTTTGGATGCAGAGCCTTTTACAACATAAAGGGCAACAACAGCATAGAGGTCATCTTCAGACCTTAGAGAAATGTTAGCCTTATAAATTAATTGCAAATATTGCTTATTTTGACAAAATACCTCTCCGTTACAATGTTTTTACACAACTAGAAGTAGGTTCAAGGCTTTTTTGGTATGAAGACAAGAACACCTGAGTCTCCACAAGTTTCATTAGTGAAATATGGCATTCAAGCCTCTTAAACATGTGGACAGCCCATCTATAATACATTTATCTGCTGAGAGTATTTCTTCTCTCTGATCAATATTTCCTCCAAATGATAAATGTTTCCTTGTAGCTGGGGAGGAGCTAACAGAGAGGCTTGAGAACATCCAGGTTGTTTAGCACACAGAATTCCCAAAGGCAGGAGAAAGGAGATGCCAGGCTGCTAAAGTATGTTTCATATCTTGAATATTCCTCTCCCTCATTTAAATCCTACAGTATGGAGGAAATATGCTCTGAAAGCTTAGTGATAGGGTCTGCTAGAAAAGGCTCATGAGGTAAGGACATCTGGGGGAGGGAACAAGGCAGCCTGAACAATTAGACTAACTGCCTTAGAGTCCAATACATCAGGAGTAGGTGCTACTTGGCTTCTTTCTTTGCAAGACCTCCCCAGGGCAGCAAGGAGAGCCAGCTGTTATACACTGGTATCACCATGATAATTCTTAGTTTGCTGCTCACACATTCTCTGTATCCTTGGGCTTCTTATCACTGCTTCTGGAGCTCACATCTCTCATTCAGTAACTCAGAAATGCAAACAGATTTAAAATAGCAGGTAAGTGCTGTGGATAGGGACCAGATTACTCTAGCTATAAATTCTCCTCAGCAGTCCTGAAATGTAATCAGGACCACATGAGAACAAAAGAGCATGACTGATTTCTGCTTCTGTCACCTCCTCTTGCTTACTCATTAGTTCATCCATGTGTATACATGCAGAACATAAGGCTTGACAGGTGAAGTGATTAACACAAGGTAATGATATCCCAGGAGAATTCATGCTCATAATTCCCAGCAATTACCCTACTAATAACTCCTCTTTATTTTTAGTATTTAACATTTGAGGGTGCAAAGAACAACAATGACTCTGAAATGCTGAGCAGGCACTCAGTGCCACAAGCCTGAGACATCTCAGGATTATTTTTCTGTCCCAGGATGTTAAGTAGCTATAAAACAGCCTTATGCATTAACAAACATGAAAGAGGCCTTGTTTGTTAGACACGAGAGACTTAACGTCACATTCTTAGAAAGAAAAAGCCCACAGAAGATAAAAATGAAGTGACATCTGCCAAGGGAAACATGAATGCACCCAGAGAATAGCACCTGTCTAGAACCTGATTTGTGATACTAATCATCAAGCTCAGTATTCTCCTTCAGTAAGCAATGATGCTGCTTGACAGAAATACCATCAGGTAGCTGAGTTAATAATATTTTAGCATAATTTATCTATATTATATACATGGTGGTGTCTAACTGTTTGGAGACATTGAAATCCTGACCATACAATTAGAAAGCCTCTTCTTTAAAGTAGTGAACATAAAAGTGGGGAGAATTAATTGATATAATCAGCTCTGTTACAAAGTGTTCAAGATGAAGAAACACGTGAACTTTTAAAATTAACCAAGTTAAATTTGCAAAAGCATTTACGCAACACACACCACCACCAAGACATAATATTTCATTATTAAACTTGACCTTCCAGACTTTTTGGGTCCTTAATTACAACAGAAGAGGATGCTGGATTGAAAAAAAATGCAGAGTGTGCCTTCAATTAACTCTGCACCCATATGGAAAAGCACTCAGCCATGCTAAGTTTGCCTTAAGGACATCCAACTGTTGTGAACAATCAATACATTCCTCCCCTCCAAAACTAGCTGTTGTTTGCGAGAAGAAGTATTTTTAAGCTTTAGCCACTTGTTTTCAATCTTTTTTAAGGTAAGACTTTTTTTCCCTATTACTATTGCCAAGGATTTGGGATTTTTTGCAATATTGCTCTAGGTCAAAAAGAAAACAAAATACATAAACTTCAAAAGAAAAAGGACTTGCAAACACCTTTGTGCAAAAAAAAAAATGCAGTAAATTCCAGTTTGAAAGATCAACATTTTGAAAAATTATGAACTGATCAAAACAGGATTTCTAACAGCACCTGCTGCAGGTGCTGAACCTCACATTTATCTTCTAGAGAAATTACGAAAAGGTGACAAAGAATCATTTGTCAAAAGACTTGACTGCACCAATATTCTGAAGTACAAGTCTAAAAGATAGTTTTCTTCTAGCTATAAACCCACTGCAATATGCTCCGAAGCCACCATTTCATTAAAGCAGGAGAAAAAAAACCTCAACTTATGAGTGAAGCAGGCCAGGAGGGTTACAGGTGGCTAATCATCTGCTCTGAACATGTGAAATACTGTACAGGAACACTAACTGAGGCACTATCTGTATTCACTTACTAAAGGACTTTAGTCCCCATGCAAGAACTTGCAGTACGTAGTAAATAAAACCTGTTAATAAAATCTTGCAATAAATAGTATTCAAAGAGGCATATCAGGAAGCAAGGTTAACAAAGTTCCTTTAAACATTTAAGCCAAAAAAAAAACCCCAGAAATAAGAACTCAGGATCATACATTTAAAAAAATCTTTTTTATTTATTAAGAACTTGTCTTTACAGCTATGGATTACTGAGTGAAATTGCATTTACTCTGCAGTTATCTTTCCTAAAACCAAGTCTGAATTAAGAAAGGAAAAAGGGTCATGTTCCTCCCCATAATAAGGCTGCTTGTTTGACTCACAATGATGTGCAATACATCACTGTTCCAGGGTCCACACGTGTTCCTTGAGCTCAATTCTTAAACAGTCACCTCTCACCGCATCAAAAGAAACTCCAGTGAACTTCTGAAGCCCTGATAACCTTTACTGCATTATTAATATGGTCACTTAACCTCCTGTTCTCACCTTCCAAGCCACCATCTCAGGCTTTCTGCAGTCTGGATACATCACCACTGTCCAACCCTAGCAGTAATTCCTCTATTATCCCCACAAAACTCCTTCCAGAAAGGGGTGCTTGTCACAAGCTCCACCAGCTACAGGAGGACCTTGTCACTTAGCAAAAAGGAAGCACCAACTGCTGTAATTTACTCTATGTGTAAACTGACTGCCCAAGACAGATTTTGATATGCAAAACTATCCTAATGACTGGCCTGTATTTTGCATGCATCTACCCATTGATTTTTATCTTTCTCACCCTTATCAAGTGAGAGCAAATACTGCTACCAGTCTGACAAGCCCTCATTTCCCTCAAAAGAAATGGCAAGGCCAGACACTAAGCACTAGGGCAAGGACAGAACTGACAGGCCTGCAGAGAAGGCTTTGGAGATGTGAGTGTCTGCATTTCACACTGGAATATAAAGGGGTGTACAAAATAACATAGAGGAAGTCTTGGCAACAGAGGGAGTACATAAGCAGAGACATGGAGGATCTGAAATAATCTATCCGTCCCAATTACCTTCAGGATGTTCCTAAGGCTGTTTTCAGAGGATCTGCAGCCAAAAATAAGTTTCTTTAGCCTTAAAAGGAGATGCTATCCTTTAAAAATTATTACTAAATCAAAAGCGATAGAGGTACAGATGAGATGGGAAAGGTTTCCCAGGTACTGAGACTCAAAGAATGAAGGTTGAAAGGGACATTCAAGACTATCTAGCCCAACCACCAACCCCACCACCACCATACTAATCCCTAAACCATATCCCCAGTCCATATCTGGATGCCTCTTGGACATTTCCAGAGACTGTGACTCCACCAGCTCCCTGGGTGATTTACCCCAACACCTGATCACTCTTCCAGTGAAAAAAAAAAATTCTACTGTCTAATCTGAACTTCCTGTGGTGCAACTTGAGGCCATTTCCTCTCTTCTTTTCACCTGAGACCTGGCAGAAGAGCCTGAGTCCCCCCTCACTACAACCTCCTGTCAGGTAGTTAGAGAGAGCTCGGTCCCCACCGAGCCTCCTCTCCCCAGACTAAACTACCCCAGCTCCCTGAGCTGCTCCTTGTTTTCCACACCCTTCACCAGCTCTTGCCCTTCTTGGACCATCCACAACCCTTGCTGGTTTTGGCCATGGATACCTGTTGGTGGACAGACTCCAGACTCACTTTGGAATGGTCCACAGCCAGACCCTCAATCCATTCTGGACAAGGCTTCTTATACCAATCACATGTACACGGTTTCAAGTTTGACCTTATAGTCACACTGCTGGGTCTTCTGTTCTTCACATCTTTTCTCAGAAACCATGGACCACACAAGAGTTTGTCCTTTTGCTGTTTTCATGATCATTTTTCTGGGTTTCTGGGCTATTTGTTGTATTAGAGTTTAGGCATTGAATGACCTTATAAAGGAAGAGTCTCAAACCATGAAAGACTGTGTATGTGATTATCAAACTCATTCATATTCCTTGAGACACTCACTTCAGAACAAATAAGGAAAAAGCAAAGAATTCTTTTATGTCACTGTGTTAGTCACGGCATTTGATAAACTAAAGGAAAAACTTGGTAGTGAAAATAACTTCGCTCCTTTCCAATCTTTGATTTTTTTCTGTGTTGGGAAAACAATCTTGTTTCAAGAACTTGACGTACATTTACACCAAGGAGTCTCTCTATTCCCACATGCTTCACCAATGTGAGATGAGAAGGCAAATGATTAAAAATTGAAGCTGTCACACATAAAGAGATTAATTTTCCTTCAAACCCACGTGTCCTCTGTCTGAGATTTCCCCTAACACGCCTTGAGTTATTCCTTGCAGAAATAACGCCAGGCTAACACATCACTTCAACAGAAATGTGCTGGGAGAAAGCAGCAGACAACAACACCTCACCCACTGAAACACAAAGCAAGTTACCTCTCGCTTGTTTCTCCTGGCAACTTTAAGAAATTCCATCAGGATCTGCAATTGGGCAGCATGGGACTCCTGTAACACAGTAAATAAGAAGTGTAACTCTTCCATGTACATTAAGAGAAACAAATATTCGTTTTATACACAGAAATCCACTCAGTACAGAAACTACTTTCATTTAGAGGTTAGCAAGAGAAAAACAGCTTAAGGAAGTTTTAGAAATGGTAGTTTTACTTTATCTCACAGGTCTTAAGGTTTTGTTTGGTTCACAGGAAGTTTTTATGTGAAGGCAACAGTCCTTGTAACAGTTCTTAATAGTTAAGTTGAAATGCTTCTTTTTTTCTTTGGCTACTGCACCTGGACTGGATTTTGGAATACAGGTTCCTCACAGACTCACCTTCTGCCCTGGAAGATCATTAACATCCACTTGATGATCAGCATACCAAAGGATGAAGTATTTATATTAAAAAAATACCTTCCCCAAAATTTACGATTATACTCATGTAGAAGTTACTGCTGAATATTTCTCCAAGAGTGAAAGACAACAACAAAGTCACTGATGAAACTAAACCATCCGTTTCTAATATTTTTCATAACAGATTTTTTTACCTCAGTCATCAGCATAGTGTTTTCATCCAAATTAGCCAAAAATGTGACAGGGAAAGATAAAGAGAACCACAAGGGGAAAGAAAACTAAGACCTATATTCCAGCATTAATATAGCCCATATCATATCCAGCATTCCAAGACTTATTTGCACAACCCATTGAAATATTTATTGTTAAAGGATTTTGAACATACACTCAAAAAGGATCAAGACATAGGAGCACACAAAATCCATTAAAGGCAAAAGGGACAAGGAAAGTAGAGACATTGAATGCAAAAATACAACTTTTCTGAGGTTATTTTCTTACTCTTCGTGATCTGACAATAATAAAAGTGAAGCAAGTAAAGCTAGACAAGAAAAATGCTTTTAAGCTCTTTAAATGTCAGGTGTGGTTTCACTTTTTTAATTTAGCATCCTTAGAAGATATCATACTCAGAAATACCCGTACACTCAGTCATATGCCTTCCTTGCTTCAGATTTGTCACAAATTATACAAAAAAGGCCTACAGAGAAAAAAGGTTTTATTCTCTCTTTCCCCACCACAACTTCACTGAACCACAGTATACATATTTACAAGTCCCCATGCAATAAGGCAACACAACAGTTCTGCTAATAGTCAAGCATATTTTGGAATAATTTTCTTTCCATCAGAACCACAAGTTGTAAATATTGATTCTGTAAGAGTCAGTAAGTTAAGATACTGCCAATACAACTTTTTTTTCACTTTTTTTAGTGTTTTAAAGCACTACCAAAATCCACCCTCCTACTCACAGTTCACTGGGTCAAAGTCTGTAATAATCCAGTCTAATTTATAAGGTCTGGTTCTCATAATTTGCAAACGATCACTTGAAATGAGAATGGAATGGCCAAATACAAGGAGAACTAACACAAACCAACTACATTTCAGTTAAATCATAGGAACAGCTTTCTTCATATTGGGTAAATCTTCAAACCAGCTTCATGAACAAGACATCTGAACTTTTCTTTCAAGCATCAAGTACTGAAAAAGCCTTCAGGAAAGGTGGTCATTCAGATGCTACTGGTTCCAGCAGAAACTAAAGGGTGTGATCCTTTTCATATGCTCATTATGTTTATTCTTTAATCTCTGTTCTGGACTTCTTCAGGCTTATTCCTAAGAAAGATCTGACATTTACTTGTGCAACAGACAATTAGCAAACTTCTTCACGTGCTTCTCTGTGTTCTGTGAGTCATTTTCTCTTATCCTTTTCTGTTTTCCCTGCTTGTTTATACAACCCTGCCAGCAACAGCATTATAAGCATGTTATGGGCATCACAGCTGAAATGTTATTTCACTACAAAGGTCAGCAAAACAGTCACCTTTTAAACACCAAAACACAAGAGAAAATACTGAGCAATTAATTCACCAATAGAATCTTGCTTCCAGGAAAAGGTATCAACGAAAAAAACTTCTAAATACACAATGTTCATTTAAATAAGAGAAACTTCTTACTGCTTCCAACTGCTTCTTTTTTTGCACCAGCAGCTCCAGCATCAGGTTGACATTGGCTAAGTCAAGATTGTCTTGATCAGTTCCCAACAAATCTTGAATTATCTGCCACCTGTGACCATTCTAAAAAGAGAACAAGAGATGCAGAAGAGATGGTGAGTCAAAGGCATCTAGGGCTATGTAAGCCATCCAACAACAGATATTAAAAGCAACACAGCAATATTTCATCCCTTTGTAAAGCTGCAAAACAGTTTTCATGTATCCAGATTCCCAGTTCTGCCATGTGTACAGGATATGGTTCCTTGGACCTACTGGGGAGCTTCTTATCTTATTTGGAATATATTTGTGCTTCACGAAAGTGTATTTGCTGCTGCTGCTGGGAAAAGATTATTTCACAGCAACAATTTTATCTGATTTGTGCCCCAGCTTCTGAGAACATGTTTCTTTGGGGAGAAAAAAATCTCCACATTTATCCAAGCTTAGTTGGATTACATCTGAAATACTGTTATGCAACAATACCTTCTATTTTTTTTAGGCCCAACTAATAGGTAAAACCCTCATGCTAAATTCAAATCAAAGAAGATAGTATCATCTTATTTCTTCTACTGTCACCTTTCATATTACTCCTCATAAATGTATGGGAAATGGGAAAGCTGGGAAGGAGATGGAGCTTATCAGGTTGATCTCATTTAAACTGCTTGGAGCTGTGGGGGACTCCTCAGAGCACCAAAATACTACTATACAGCACATCCTTCCCTGAAGGTTCTTTTCTTCTTATCAATAAAAAAAAAAAGCAAAAAAAAGTATCTTTAAGCGGAAGAAAACCTAAATAATACGTTAATGCTAGCACAGCCTTACATCAAAAAGCCTCAGGAACCAACAGGAATAGCTGAGAGGTCTAAAGAACATCTAAGAAACAGGGCTGGATTAAAAAAAAAAACTGTCCTAAAAAACCTATGACAATAAATCAAGCTATTTAAATTGCCAAGAACTAGAAATGCCATCCAGTCTAAATCAGGTATTTTCTCAGAGGCTGTAGCCTTTTTGTATTAACTAGATGAAGAAAAATAAAACCTGTAACATCCACATAGAACACACAACTTTTTATACAGTGCTCAACAGAACCTATGGAAACTACTCAGGCCAAAAATTCAATTTCAATTTGGAATAACTGGGGAAAAAAGCCATGATTTTTAAGCAAGTGAACAGGATTTGAGACACATTTTAACAGACTAATGTACTAGTTAATTGTACTACTGCTAAACTGCTCAAATGTTCAAACATGCCTTAACATGATTTCTTAATGAGACCATGACTATTGCATTTGCTGCAATGTGTCTTGGATGACTTCCCTTAATAACAAAAGTAATACATGGCACATTAAAGAATGGGTACAGGAGCAACATTACTCTTTTTATAGATGTCTGTAATTTTTACTTGGTGCCAAAAGGAAGACACAACACTGATTTTGTCATGAAGTCACTTACTGGTAGTTATCAAAACTAGGTGCATCTACAAGCATAGCTTTTAAAGAGTAAAACCAATTTCCAAGAAGCTACTGTACATGCCTTCAGGTCAGCTGTGTGCACTTCAAACCATATCTGGTTTATGCATATTTTATATTAAATATTGTAAATGCATATTTTATAATGAATATAAAAACTTACTGCGAGTAAACCAATGAATCTTTAAAGAATGCTCTTTTCAAACATTGATAGAACTGGCTTCTGCAACACAGCCCCTAAATTAATACCCCTTTAATACAAGCTTTTAAAAACAGGTGATCCGTGATTTTTATTGTTTTGCAATCTTATTTATGAATTACAAAAGACAAGGATGTCAGACATAGCAGGACAAACATGCAGGATTTTTGGCTCATGTCATATATCCCTTTTAATCTTAATGTACAAGAGCATCCACGGGTGCTGTAGAGAGGTTCTGATGAACTGAGGACACAGATCCTGCTCTGATTCTGTGACAGGAAGAAGTCTGGAAGACATGCAGGCAGTTTTATGTGGCAGCTGAACCAGAACACCAGACTGCAAAGGTATCTTTCTCCCTCTTGTGGCTGGTATCAGCATTCCCCCAGTTTCCTGACAGCTTCTCACATGTGATCAGACAAGCCCGTGGCACTTGTAATCATTCACTGCTCTCATTGTAGCTGTAATTTCAAACACTAAGTGAAAATTATTACCTTTAAACAAGTGTACTTCCATGGGCAGTTCCCCAGGTTATATGCAATGCATCAAAGGACACCTGCCTATGCTAACACAGCTTCTCTCTACACACACTGCTGGGGGGAAGAACAGGAGTTAACAAGGTAGACGGGATCTACTGCCACTGATATTGGTATTATTCCCTCTTAAAGCAACTCAAAGCATCGGCTCAACAGTGCAATCTCTTGTCAGCTAAGTCATGTAATTACAATTGCTGCACAGATTCATTAAATAAAGTAAAAAAGTTGGAACATACGGTGCTACTCACTGAATGGTCCAGTTTGAGTCTCTTCTCCTCAGATCTTTGCTTCTGTTTAAGAATTAATTCATTAACTAAAAAACATAAATAAGAAGTCAAAGAGATGGACTGAAGGTTCACCAAACCAGGATGAAAGATTCTACCTCAATATTTTTATTTAGTTATCAATTCCACAGTAAAATGTTTATCAGTAATTAAAACAGTAGAAGATGTCTCCACTTTTCTGCTTACCAATTTATTCCTTGGTGAATTTTTGTAACATATAAAAGATTTTTTTAAAAAAATCACCAACAAATACAAAGCCTACACATTCTCCAAACTGAGTCAGTTCCTTTTTCTGAGCATCCATGGTTCCTTGAGAAAGTTTTTCAACTCCAAGGCAAAAGTATGTCACAGAAGAGTAGGAGGGAGATAAATCAGGTAATGTTCTACTACAGGCCAAAAAAATAAGAACAGCTGACTAGAATAACTTTTTCCATGAATTATCATGTGCATTTCTAATAATATGTTTTTGCTATAATTTAATTTTACGCCAATCCAGCGAATACAAAGAGAAAGGTAACTCCAATCCTTCACACACAAGCTCTTCCCCCTCTAACACATGGCTCAAATCCCTGGACACAGGGGTGTGGAAACACTCTTTGGCCCAACACTTACTCCAAGATCTACCTCAGCACCACCTCCAGCACAACATGATTAGGTCTAAATCAGGATGCCCATTTCTGAAGCATTCCTTGGCTACTGTGGCTTTCCAGACATTTATTGTTAAATGGGTATCTCAGCACATGAAATCAAGATTTGCTTTAATTCGGTATTTCACACTGCAGTGGGTTTCCTTTCATCTTTTCCACACAAAACTAAGTTTTAAACTGTATTTCCACCTAGCAACATTTCCTCCCTCTTTAAGAAGCAACTAGGATTGCACATAGATATATGTATGAATATTTTCTCTGCATCTAATTTACACCTACGTCTATCATATGGGCCTCAGTACAGCAGCCAGTATCTAATACTGCCTCCACCCTTTCAGGGTCCAAGCTTTGTAAACAGGGCATGTACTTTTTTATTGGGCAGACAAGAAGGCAAAAAAACAAAAGGAAAGAGATTCACATCTCTAGCCATAAAAAAACAGCTTTGTTTTTCATAGTATGGAAACAGCAGCAAGTTAATCTCACTACTGTCACTCAGCACATAGAACTGCTGGAGGCACTGCAGTATTAACAATTTATACTACCAACTTTTTAATATAAAAATGACAACCAGGGGGCTGATATTTGGATTTTGTTTTCAACATCCAGAAGACTGTAATTTATAGGACAAATTTAAAAGTGCCTGCCTTTCTTAACAACCAAGACGTTTCTCAAAAGCAAGCCTAAAGCTCACCTAAGAAGTTGGGATAAAGATGATCTATGTTGTCCACAACGTAGTTGCATTTGGGACATCTGTTATTGTCCTCCAGGCTCTGGTGAATACATTTATAGCTGTTCAAAAACAAAAAACAAGAAACAAAACAAGTGAGCCCATGTGAAGGAACAAAGCATAAGCACAAGGTAAACAATATCAGCCTTAGACAAGGTGCACTGTTTGTGTCACCAGCTAACAGCTGTGCTGCCAAGAACCTACAGTGAAGTCAAAATGTTCCAGTGTTTGAACTCAGAGTGTGCTACAGCAGAAAGAAAAGGTTTTTGGCAAAGATTACAAAATTTAGTCAAGTACTTCACTCTTATTTCCCTGAGGACTACTGCAATGTGGATACTCCAGCCACAATACCATCTCAAATTCATGCTTCCCACCACTTCCACAGGCAGCAAACAGATTGAATTACTCAGAAGCAACTCTTCTAGATTAGCCAAATACTTGGCAATCAACATTAAAAGCATTTTAGGTAATTAAGCAGAGGAAACACCTTCAGCAACTTCTCATATTTCCTCCCATGTCTGCTCTTCTCACTATCAGTAAGTTCAGAGGTGCTCACTCTTGAACTGAGGGACAGAGGAACCAGAAGATGCACTTCAGCATCAGGTTTAAGCATCTCAACAAGAACCTGCTTGATGTCAGCTCCTGACAGAGACACCAGGTCTCTGTCTCCACTCCTAAACATGGCTCCACTCCTAAATAAAGGCATTTCAATGTTTCTCATCTGGGACTTCTAAAAAGTTACAGGTCACAGAGACAAAGTGGTACCACACTGTTAAAAATCAGCTGTTATCTTACCTGCTGCAAGTTAAAACTCTTCTCAAAGTTACCTGAGTCTGCTGCTTGAGAAAGTTCTTCATACTACTATAGTATTACTTGTTACAAGGTTTATTTCTAATCAGCAGACATCATAAAAGTATAACATAGACAGGATACTGCAGGACATCATGGCTCAACATCTCTACCAATCCCTAGAGGAGAAGCAGCAAGTGGTTCCAGAAATGCCCCTAGAGGGTTCTTGCACTTCTCCATGAAACATTTGCTCCTCATGACAGCCAGAGATAACACACTGAAAAGTAAGTGGGGCCAGGCCAACTCAATAAAACAGGAAAGCCTGAAGCACATTCTCTCCTACAAGGTTTAAAATAATTGCAATATACAATGTACAAGCCACTTCAAACTGCGCATGGTCTTGCACAAAGGCAAGGAGGAGCTGCCAGCACTGCTCCCAACACCTCTACAGAGGTGATGCCAGGAGAGGTAAATTAACAAACTGCTCTGACTCTGGACAGTGGGTGTTACCAGCAGGTTATGAACACTTTATTTCTTTACAGAGGAAATATGGTGACACAGCACTCTTTGGTTAAGATACTTGGATTTTTTTTTTTTTTTTCAATCCAACAGGTACCCATCTTTTAAAAATTTGTTTCCACCTCTTTCTTCAGTGTAGGGACAGAAGACAGAACTCTGAATGAAAGAGAATCACAGCAACATCTGTCTGCACATGCTGTAAGAGATGGCATTTCATGCAATACAAGAAACCAAATATTACCAGAAGCTGTGTCCACATTTCGTCATGTAGGCTTCTTCAATCATATCAAAACAGATGGGGCTGAAAAGCAAAACAAAAATCAGAAGGATGTCTTTTTATGTTAAAATATGAAGCAAAGTATTATTAATTCAAAGCAACCACCTAATTATGCTTAGGTAATAATCTCCTATATGTAAAATGAAAGGGCATACTAGCTCAACAGCAACCAAGCAGTGTAAAGATCAAAAGGGCAATCAACAGTTCTTTGAACTCTGAATGATACTGCAGTTTGCTACAATTAGAGACCAGTAAGTGTTCACTCTTAACCTTTTTAACACCTGCAGACAACCCAAACAAAGCCAGAGATTCTTCAACAAGCCAGGCTGCAGAAGAACCTTCCAACTATCTGTGCTAGGTTTCAAACAATATGTAAAAAAACCTGGTTTTTTTACATGAATAGACAGTGTATTTATAAATGATACCAAAACTAGTGCCTCCTTTTTTTTTCAGCCAATAGCTATCTATAATTTTTAGAAGTGGCACAAAGAGGCAGAGCAGATCAGAAATAGTAGTGATGTCATGAGAACGAGGAGTAATAAGTGGGTGGAGAAGGTGCAAACGAGGGAGTGTGCCTGCAGAGCACTGCCAGGGTTGAGGCTGCAGAAGAGCAGGATGAAACCAACAGGCAGCAGGTGATGCAAAGCCAAAGATGGGAAAGGTAGAATAACTAGTTAGTGACCAGAGCACAGTCAGATCTCTGAGAGGGAATGCCAAGAACCAAGCAGGGACTTGAAGAGAAGGATGTGCAAGCAAGCAGAGCTCCACAGGAACCTGAGCACAGCAAGAGAGGAATCCAGTGAGACAGGTAGTGGAAGAAGTCTGTGTCAAGTGTCTCTGACATGTTTGAAAGGAAAATGAAACAAATGAAAGAAGAGGAGAGCTGCATCCATCATACTCCCAGTGACTCCTGTGGCTGCTCTCCCTGATAACTGGTGAGATTTGCTGTCACATACATACTCATCTCCAGGTCCTGGCCAGCTACCCAGCAAGATGCCACGGGCAGCACCATCAATTCTGCACGTAACACATGGATCAGCAGTGTCACAAGCTTCACCTTGTTTTCAGTGCTCTCACTCCCTCAAGTCCACACCAATCTCAGTTCCTGAGGCTTTCACAAGCACTTGTTTTCTTCAGAAGCAGCCTCCTCCCACCTTCTGCCAACAAGACAGTTCTCACCGAACGAGCTGTTAATAAACTGTTAACAACTTCTGCAAAGCAGGAATCCTTTCTGCATCCAAAACCCAGATCAGACTGAAAAAGCAATGGTTGTCTGAGCAGGGGAGGGGAGCACTTCCACAGAAGGCATTCCCCCGTTCTGTAATCTATTTTAGAGTATACTGACGTTTGTTACTCCATTAGAAAATAAATCTTAACAAAAACGTCTTCACCTTCTTCTAGGCACACTGTGTAAGTGAGGTATATGCTCTGTGTGTGACACTAGAAACTGCTGTTCGCCACAGGGCCAGAGGTGATGATACAGGGCCCTGCAGCGATCGACAAGGCTGTAATGCTGCTCTGCCTGCAGGAGAACATCACAAATTAGAGCTAAAATAGGACGATTACCTCCTAACATGCCAGTCACACGAGATCACTGTTCCCAAACTACTCCTCCATACCAGTTTGACTGGAGAAGTGACAGAGCCAGAACAGTTGAGAAAAAGCAATCAGAGCCAACAAATACAGCTATTCTGTACCAGGGACATCATTAATGGTACTGAAGTTTCTATTAGGAGCTGTTTCCCCTGAAATGCTCCCTGATTTACGGGTGGAAACAAGATTGTTATATTTTAATACTTACTGAAGCCAAGCTGACTGCAACACACGAAAGTTGCTACACAACAGTTGTTTGAAGCTAATCTAACACAAAGGGAAAGTTAAGAAAGAAGTGGAGTGACAGGCACTTGAGACATACTAGAGTTTGTAGTTTGTACACACTGAAACAGGGAAGCAGAAGTATGGTGAAATCAAGGCTTTTGTGCGTGGTAGCTTATTCTCTACTTGTCTTAAGCAGGAGAGTCAGGTTAAAAGGATGCAAATTACTTCAGCAAGTCATAAACGTCACTGATATCTAGAAATAAGGCATCCGTATCTGATAAACGCTATTTTCTAATCCAGCACTGCAAAGGCGTACCATTCTTTCTCTGCAGGGCAGACCTCAAACATTTTAAACATCCATTTTAATCAAGTTCGTGGCTCTAAGTTTTGCCAGTTTTTTCCAGGCACCTCTCAAGAGTGCCAATGTCACCATGCTGCTACACAAACACCTGGCTGAAGTGGTCACTATGAAATTTAAACATACTTCAACAGCAAACGAGATTCATTACAGTGCCTGACTCCTATTCAGGTCCTCTCTGGTCTGATCAGAGACCAGGACTTGCTGCAGGCTCTGTCCTTCCCATGGAACGTGGCCAGGTTAAAGATCACTGCTGTTACTACCTACTCACCATGAAGCTTTAATACAACAACAGGTAGTAAGACTCCTTGTACATAGTATGCAAACAGCTTGCAGTGTTTTTAGTTTGTGACTTCAGGGCAAGTAAGCAATATCCCTTAACTAAAATTGCTTTCCAGACCACAAACATGGGAACAACGACACTCAGCCCATGGCTGGATTAACAGGCAAGCAGCTGAGGAAAGAACTGGTTTTAAAAGCCATGAACCTGCAAGTCCAGGTGGCATTCAGCCCTTCCCACAGCTGAGCTGTGCTACTGCGTGCTGATCTCCAGATCACCATGCACCTCTTCCATACACAATTCGTGCCAGAGCTCAGGAACAAGGACTGGAATGCAGCAGCCACTGAAGAGACAGGTGAGATCCACTCCATCCAAGGAGCAAAGCAGACAGCAACTGGTTTTAAAGAGGTTTAGTCAACCACGAATTGGAAGGGCTAATACAAGGCCTGGGAAAACTAAGCAATTACATTGCTGGGCAGGAGAAAATCATCTGATGAGAGGAGTCCCTTCCATGCACTCTCCAGGCAAGTGGCAAGACACCTGGCTACTGGAGCAGCACAAAAATACCTTTATATTCTGCATCCTGCACTGAGAGAAATTTATTATAAAAGGGTAAACTTTGTTTGTCCACTAAGTCAGACCTATTTGCAGTCCTGACTGCAGTTACACATTTCCAGGAAGAAGCTGACATTCACCACAAACAGGAGACGCTTGCAAACTCCTGAGCACACACTCGCTAAACATTTCACAACCAAAAGTAGCAACACATGACAATGTTTACGCTAAAGCCTCTGCCTCACTTGAGACAGTGCTCTCAGAAGACAGGCAGGGAGGCTGGACATATTAACACTATTGAGGGAATTTCCACTTGCACCTTGATGTTCAAAATTCACCCAAACTTCTTTACTCTTTCCCACCTTCCATCTGGTACAGGTATAACCTACCACTGAGTTTACAGCTGTGGCTAGCAGCAACTCACAGCTCACATTCAGAAAAATTATCAAGCGTTCTCTGCAGCTGGCAGCATCTTGAATTGTCCTTACAGAGGCAAAAAGGGCATGGGGGAAACTTCTGTTTCTCACACTGAGATATGTAAAGCTTGTTTAAATCAATAATTTAAACTAACACACACACCTCTGCCTTCTTGGACATTGGTCAAAACTCCAGAGCTGCCCAGTTTGGTTTATTTCTACATAACTGTATTGCTAACTCAAATTAAAAAAAGACAGATACTGTAATTTGAAGCTAGAACAATAATAAGTAAGAACAAGCCCTTTAGCCCACAGAAATATACAGCAGTGAAAAACCCAAGTTAACTATAATCATTGTCTGCTCTTAAAACTTCTGACCCACGCTTCAATATGCTCAATGTGGCTGTTGTAAATCCTAAGAAAAGACATTTTGCCCTCAGTACTACTGGGCTGATTTCTTTCACTTATTCAGTCATTGGTCCATGAGGAGAAAACAGCTCATTACAGGTTCTCCTTGAGGCATACACAGTACTTACCTGCAGAAAAAAAGCAAGAACCTCAGCTTCTTGAACCATCTAAAAATACTCCAGGTCTACAAATTGGTTATGGGTGTAATTTCCTTTTCAAACCCCTCATTTCTACAACAGACAACAAAATAGGAAATAAGAGCTGACTAGAAAGGGCAGGAAGCCATGCTGGCAGACCACTAGTGCCAGAGTGGAAGAGTTCAGGGAACAGAGGAGAATGGGTACTTGTAATTGTGTTCATACCCCATGACAAGAAAACCTGTGAGCAACCAAGCTCACACCAAGAGCTCTTAAATCCACCTAACATGGCCCAGAGCCAGAGCAGGACAGCAGCTGATGACAGCAGTCCTCTCATCCCCATTCTGCTACTGAGCAAACTACTAATACTACAGTAATAAGCAGTAATTTTTGACTATTACTTATTCCTAACAAGAATTACTTACTGTTTTTTCTGCCACTAACTTCTCAGCAGCTTCAGGTTTTTACCTCAGTAGCAAAGGTATTTCCTATCAGCTCTGCTAGACACTTTACAAGCTGTAAAGTTAAGCCTACAGGGTTTTGAGACAATACCTGTCCTGTGGGAGATGCTTCACATCCAATCCTCACCTGTAAGTCAGAGCTTAAGTTAGAGCTGTCAAAATCATCTTGGAAGCTGTGGCCCACTTATCTTTTTTTTTTAATATTTCCTTTCCACACATGACTTTCCTACAACTTGACTGTTTTCCCACTACCTCTTCCCTGTTCGGCTTTCTCACATGCAAACATCTAACCTAACTTCCTGTTCTCACATTTTAGAACATCCAGACAGCTACACAAATCAAACCTACTTCTTATGTTGGGAGGTTTGAAACCCACTAGCAATGGGTTTCCTTCAAAACTGCAAATTACCATCAGTTCTCAAAGCACGGGCCTTAGTTTACCAATTATGTTGAAAGGTGATTTCCAGCTATAAGCAACAGCTCTGGTTGGATGCTATAAAAACAGTATCTAAAAAATGTTAAAACCATCACATTAGAAATTCCCTATTAATTTGGTTTTAGGTGCCTGCCTGACACAAAACTGCTGTTTCAAACTAGACACCCTTTCCCAGCAGCACAGGCAACCAAGCCAGCTTTGCTGGAGCTATCAACCACCATGAGGCTCCTTGGAGTTCCATCCAGAGGGGCACTTAATGCTTTGCTGAATCCTCTTTCAAAGATCAGAGGGCTCCAGACCACTCGAGGTCACACTGTCCAGGAAAACGAAGCAGTTTGGTGTGTTGTCAGAACGCTGTGAGGAAACATCTCCTGCTGCAGGGCCTTTCCAACAACTTGGGTGCACTCAAGGAGGAACCCACTAGGAATAACCTGATTTCGCTTAAAAATAGAGAGGGTGGAGGCAATGCTGCTACACAGGCCTAAAACCAGACAAAATCAGAGAATCAGTTAGGTTGGAAAAGACCTCTGAGATCATCAAGTCCAACCTGTGACCCCACACCACCACTGCCAACCAGACCAGAGCACTGAGTGCTATGTTCAGTTGTTCCCTGAATAGCTCCAGGGATGGGGACTCCATCACCTTCCTGGGCAGCACATTTCAAGATATGATTAACCTTTCTGGGAAGAAATTCTTCCTAACACCCAACCTAAGCACACCTTAAGACTGTGTCCACTTGTCCTGTTGCTAGCGGTCAGAGATAAGAGTTTGATCCCACCTGGCTGCAACATCCTGCCATGGAGCTCTGGAAAGTGATAAAGTCCCTCCCTGAGCCGCTTCTCCCCCCTAGGCTACCCCTCTCTCCTCCCAGCTCCCTCGGCTGGGCCCGGTGCTCCAGCCCCTTCCCCAGCTCCGCTGCCCTTCTCTGGACCCGCTCGAACACCTCCATGTCCTTCCTGAACTGAGAGGCCCAGAACTGGACACAGCACTGGAGGTGTGGCCTCAGCAGAGCCCAGCTCAGGAGGGACAATCACTTCCCTAGTCCTGCTGGCCACACTATTTCTCACAGAGAGAGGCACAAAAGAGGGAAAACCCCAAAGCCACAATGCCCGGAGGGCAGCAGCCGTTCCCTCGCCAGGAGGGGCTGCCTGCTGCTCCCTCCTCCCGCCGCTATTCCACACTCCCCAGGCTTCCCCACGGCATGGCGGCGCCCCGGCTTCCCCCAGCGACATATCGCGACATATCGCGCTCACCACACGAAGTCGTTGCTCTTGTCCTCGTAGGAGTTAATGAGCCCGTTGCAGAGCGGGGTGAGCAGCGGCCTCTTCCTGCCGCCGCCCCCCGGCGCCGCGGAGGAGCCGCCGGGCCGCGCCGCCCCCGCCGCCAGCCGGGGCAGCCCCGGGCCCGACCCCGACACGGCGGCCGCCACCATCACGGGCCGCGCCGCTGCGCCGCCCGAGGAGGACGAGCCGGGGGCCATGGCCGCCGAAGAGGAGGAGGATGAGGAGGAAGAGGAGGAGGAGGAGGCCGGTGTGGCGGCGGGCGGCACGGCGGGGTGCGGCGGGCGGCTGCCCGACATGCCGAGGCCGGGCCGGGCCGGGCGGAGCGGCCTCAGCGCATCCCCGTGCGCGCGGGGGAAAATAAAGTTCCTTCAAAGAAAAAAAAACTGGGAAGGAGGGGCGGAAAGAAGAAAACCGAAAAATTCCCACACAATAAAAAAAAAAAAGAAAAAAAGCAAAAAAAAAAAACCCGAAACGGCGGCCCCGGCGCGGCGCTTGTTCAAGCTTTATTGACAGGCGGACAGCGCGGCCGCGCGTGCGCGGGGCGGGGCCGCGCCCCGAGGGGCGGGGCGGGCTCCCCTCACGGGGCGGCCGCAGCCGGGGCTGCCGGGGCTGCCGGGGATTGAGGTTCTCCTCCCCGGTCCCGGCACCGGCCGCGGCTGCCCGCTGGGGGCCGTGGGGCCGGGCCAGGGGTGTGCGCCAGGAGCTTCCAGCCCCGCCTGAAGCCGCTCCCCCTGGCACTACAAATCTAGCAGTGCACAGTCCTGAAGCACAAGTGTCCTGAGGAGTGGCTGAGGGAGCTGGAGGGCTGAGCCTGGTGGAAAGGAGGCTCTAGGGGACCTTCTCGCTCTCTTTGACCACCTGACAAGAGGTTGTGCCAGGGTGGGGTTCTAATCCTAGGCAACCAGCGATAGGACAAAAGAACATAGTCTCAAGCTGCACCAGGGCAGGTTCAGGCTGGACATAGGGAGGAATTTTTTCACAATAAAGGGTGATTATGTATTGGAATGGGCTGCCCAGGGAGGTGGTGGAGTCACTGTCCTTGGAGGTGTTTAAGGAAATCCTGGACGTGGTATATGGTACTCGGTGCCGTGGTGTGGTTGACAAGGTGGTGTTGGATCACTGGTTGGACCTCACGGGTCTTTTTCAACCTAATTGAGTCTGTGATTCTGTGATGTCCCTCAGAGCACGGAGGGGAAGCAGCCAGGCCTCAGAGGGAAATGTGCCAGGCTGTCATTCAGAAACGCTCCCTGCGCTCCTTTAGCCCCCAGCACCTCAGAGAGATCCCGTGAAGGGCTGGGCTGATCTGTCTCACACAGGATGTTCTTCACCTGCAGATACACCTTAGATATGTACCCAAAAGGCAGCTCTGAGTGTGCTGAGCTTTATCCTGTGCCATCCAGCCCCACACAAAGGAATGGATCCATGGACCAAGGCCAACTGTGTGAGGTTCAACGAGTCCTGCAGTTGGGTCACCAAAACCCCAGGCAGTGAGACAGACTGGAGGAGGAGTGGCCTAGTGCAGGAGGACCTAAGGGTGCTGCTGGTGGACAGCAGCCACACCGCAAGTGCTGTGTCAGTTCTGGGCCCCTCACTGCAAAGAAAGACTGTGAGGGGCTGGAGTGGCTCCAGAGAAGGGCAACAGAGCTGGGAAAGGGGCTGGAGGACACATCCTCTGAGGAGCAGCTGAGGGAGCTGTGGGAGGTCATGCTGAAGAAAAGGTAGCTCAGGGGGGACCTCATAACACTAAAACTCCCTGACAGGAGATAGTAGCCAGGTGGGGATCAGGCTCTCCTCTCAGGTAACAAGTGACAGGGGAAGAGGAAACGGCCTCAACATGGCCAGAGGAGGTTCAGGTTGGACATGAGGAAGAATTTCTTCATGAAAAAGTATTAAAACAGGCTGCCCAGGGAGGTGGTGGAGTGCCCATCCCTGGAACAGTTCAAAAAATGACTGGACAGGGCACTCAGTGCTCTAGTCTGGGTGACAAGGTGCAGGTTGGACTCAATGATCTTGGAGGTATTTTCCAACCGAAATGATTCTGTGATTCTGTGACAGATGTCTGGTGAGGAATGAACAGCTTTTCCCAGGTTTGAGCCAGCTCTCTGCTGCCTGGGTGGGTGGGAATCGCAGTGGTGAGGACCACAGCCTGTTGGGTTCCTGTTTTACAGAGCAAGGGCAGGCCAGTTTCTGCACAAGTTAATTAGTAAAGCGTTGAAAAAATGATGCCTCAAAGACGTTTTGAGTATTAGGAGAAATGTTGCCCCCAGACCCAGCCTTTTGCAAGCCAAACTGAAAAATTCATGAAACACAGCACTTGTCAACTCCTTGGCTTGGCCAGAAGTACTGTGGAGAGATACCTTTCATTTCTCTTTCAACAGCCTATGGAAACATATTGCCTCCTTTGCATTGAGTAACTGTATTGTCTGCAGTCAGCTTTACCTGTCTAGAGTTGAGGAGGCAGCTGGTGAAACACTATAGGGCATTCCCTGAGGAGGGTAATCCTAAACCCAGGTATGGGAGAACGCCCAAAAAGATCAGCACTGCAGCACTCCTCCCAGTAGGGACAGCAGACTGAGCCGTAAAACCAGTATGGGAGCTGGTAGAACTGGTCTGAGAGAAAAAAAAAGGGTGCTTCAGGTAGGCAGTATTGGTCAGGAGACCTCCCAGGCATGCAGCAGGCTGGCAGGGATGATAAATGTCCCAAAGGCAGCACGGCAGGACACAGCTCTGGATTTATCCTGGAGGTGCGTCTGAAGGGGTAGAGCTGCGGAGTGCTCCTCCTGACCTCCCCTCTCGGAGGTGCTGGAATACCATTGCGTGTTTGCCTCTGTATGTTTACCCCCCATGTTGGGAAAAATCGCCAAGGCAGTCAGCAAAACCCAAAAGGGCTCTGAGGAATTTGATTCAAGGCAGGGAATTCAAAGGCAGAGTCCCCGTGAGATCCAGGTCAGCAGTCTCATATTTACAAGCTGACATCTGCCATTAGAGTCACTCCCATGATTTAACTCTTTGCTGTTACTAAAAACATTTTTAATATAGTTTTGAGGGCTTTTTTTGGTGTTTTCTGTTTGGATTGGACTTTTTTTTTTTAAGCCATTGGGTTCCCCTGCTTTCTGTAAATAGCTTTCTGACTGGCAGGTCTCAAGACTAGCTCCATAAAGTCATTGGAATGTAGTAATTCCCCTTCTTTTCAGTGGAAGCAAAAGTGAATTGCTGTTATTTAGACCTTTCTTTCAGCCTGGCTATTGGTGTCTGTGTGCATCTTATTTTCTATTGGTAAGAGAAAGGGAAGTCCCATTTCCTTCTCTTCCAGATGGATGAAAAGCTTTATGGATGAGTGTCTACAATGGACTTTCAGAAGTGGCAATAGCACAGCCCCATGCTTCACACTGAAATACTGGCTGATCCTTGAAAAGTCTTGCTGATGCCATTACTGACTGCTCCCAGGAGGAAAAAGTGACACAGGCAAAAGCTGTTAAACATCAAATATATGACCACTTATGCCTATACATAACTGGTCTTCACAACATCCCCGACACCCACAGCCCTGGCAATGAGCGTGACACCCAGTACTTCAATACCTAGGGAACATCTCCCTCATTCCTGGGCTTTAGGATGCTATTATGAGCTCTTGGAGACCCTCTGAGTGAAAACCCTCTTTTCACTGCCCAGGTACATCTGGAGCAGCCTCTGGCTCCTGGAGACAGTTCTTTTATGGGGTTACCTTGCAGTACCAGTTCCACAATCCACGTGTGCAGCCTAAGGGAAGCTTAGGTGCTACGTACTGGAGATACCTGTGTGTTGTATCAGGAAAAAGGACATGGAAAAAGTCTTGCAGTTCTAAAGTTCACTGCAGCTGGAGCAGTGATTTGTCAGTTATCTCCTAGTTCTTGTTAGCACAAGATGAGCTCCAAGAATTGGTTTGATTTAGTCCAGGTATCAACAACTGTGATTACTCTCAGCAGCCAGGGTCCAAGGGTGAAACAGATGAGCTGTGAGAAGTTTCTCTGTCTCCTCCCATCAGCAGCGTGCCTTTGCACTGCCTGCAGGCCAGAATCCTGCACTGAAGCACAGCTCATGATGGGCTCAGGAGAGAGGGGAAAGTCTTGGTGTGGGGATACCTGCACCCTCATGTGGCACACTCTTCATAGGCCCTGCTTCCAGAGGATTGCCTGTGTTTCCTCACTTAGTCTTAAATGTGGTGCACCTTCAAAGGTGTGTGGATCAAGCACAGAAAGCAAACATCACCCACTCCTGAGTGGCCTGAAACTCAGGCTGCAAACAAATCAGTTACTTTGGGATAAGCTGTCTCCAGCTATAGTCCTCAGTGGTTATTTCACACAAAGAAACTGGTACTTCTGACAGATGTACATTTTGTAAGACTGACTGGAGGAATCTGCTGTTACTTTTCTGTATTTTTTTAGCCTCTGAAGCCAGTCACTGACAATGTCCCAGCAAAGTATCAGTTCTGATCCTGTGCAAAGAGAGAACACACACTGCCCATGACATTAAAGGAAGGAGAAGCCAAGTACTGTCTATAGATGAATGAACTTTAATAGCAGTGTATGATTTTGCCCTTTTGGGTACATAAACCCTGCTTAATACAACCCTCAGGTTTGTGACATTTGCAGCTGCAGCTCCATTTACCTGTGCAACAAGCAGCTGCAGCCATGGTGCCCGGTGGCAGCACAGCCATGGAAATCATTAAGGGATTGCAGGGAGACTGAGATTTCTTCCTCACAGAATGATCCATGGCCTGCACGCCTGGGGGAAGTGACAGTCACCTCCCAGGCTCCGGGCTCCATTCCGGACTCTTGATGAGTCATTAGGAAAATTGCTTCTCCTTCCGTTTCTGAGCCTGCTGCTGCCACCTAATTTCCACTGTGTCCGTTAGTCCATTCAGGAGCTCAGCAAACCCTGCTAGGAACTGCCAGCCTGGCTTGGGAATTGCTGCTCCAGAGGTTATTAGGGAACTTTATTAATAATCATTGCATTAAACTCTCGGCTAGCCGGTGATAGAAATGCCAGTTCTCCCATTTTATAGCTGAGAAAAATGAAGCGTAGACAGATTCATCACCTGGTTACAGAGTCAATGGGAATTCTTAATGCTCCATAAATCTGCAAATTAGGCTGTCAGCAACTTCTGGAGTGAACCTGCAGCAAAGCCATTCAGGAGACCTAACTCCTACCCATCAGGTACCTCCTTCCCCAGTTTACTGGGAGGAACCAGGATCCATCTTTGAATTCCAGTTCCTGCAGTCAGGCACAGAGACATGAGGATCTGGAGGAACACAACTCAGTGCTCCCTGCCCACAGCAGACATCTCCTCCACAGAGAAGAGCCTTGAGGAGGAGGCATGATGCACTTAGTGACCATGCTTTGATACAGGGATAAGAATTAATCATATAAAAACTCAGGTATGTGTCTGGTCACCGCCTGAAACTTGACTCTGAAAGATTATTTTGCTGTTAAAATATACAGTTTAGGTTAACTCAGGCTGCTTGGGAGATGAGAAGAGCAGGAGCTGTGTGGGACTGAGCTGGTTGGTTGATTTTTAAATTTCTTTTCTAGTTCAGTAGTGCAAAAGCAGGTAATGCTAAGAGGGAGGATGCTTAGAGACATCTCTATTTAAGATTATACTGTGTTCTTTAAATAAAAATTTTTTTCAATGCTTTATAACAACACCTTTGCTACTTGCATGATGAAATTTGATGCCTCAGCCTTAGGCTAGCTCCAAGCTGACATAGGGATTTTAAGCAAAAATGGTTTAACCCCTTTCAGAAACCAAGAATCAGCAAAAATAAGATATTTAAATTTATTGCTGTGATTAAAAAGGTCAGATCTTTTAAAGAAAAAAAAAAGCAAGAGGTATATGGTAGAAGTGTCGTCTTTATACTGCAAAGAATTACATTATTTTGGTCTTCTGAAGAGAAATTTTCACTTGATTGAACTAAAATGAGGTTAAAATAATTCAGTGATTCTTCTGTAACACTGAAATACTGTCTTCAAAGTTTTCAGGCACTACAGAGACCTGAAGAGAAATGTCCATGGAACTGCTGTTTTAACGTGTGTGTGCTGAAGCAAAGCTACAGAGGAGCCTGACCTACAGCAGGAGAAATACCTGATTCACTGCTCAAAATTACGAAATTCCCTTTACACGGGATAAAATGGTACTATCTTATTATTAGACACCACACTGTAACAGATGTGTCCTGGGGCAGAGTGGAGGTTCCCTTTCAGCATGTCCTTTTGCTCCAAGAGTGTTTGACCTTGTATTAGGAGTAGGTTTTCTAGGCAAACATTAACTAAACTCTCTGCTTGGTATAAGCATGGGTAGAGATGGTTTCTCACACACACAGGCTTGACCCAGACTCAGCTTGTGCAACCCCAGGTGTGTGTTGGGATGCTGAAGCTCTGCCAGGCTCCCTGGTTCTCATGCAGTGCAGTGGCAAGGCTCAGATGTTCCTTACAGCCATTGACACCCCCTAAACCTGGCCAAACTCAGCCCCTCTTGTCACTCCTACTCAGATAACACACCATGTCTGAAATACGACCACGACCTAATTACCTTCTTGTCTAACTGTAATAATAGTTTTAATAAAGATGATTTAGTATCTCTGTCTAGGCTGATTTCTCTCCCACAAAATATGATGGCACTGATGTAGTCATGTGCCCTTACAGTATGAAATGTCTATTTAGTGGACAGCATTTGGGTCTTTGAACATGAGCACTTGCTGCTAACTCTGAAAGCTCCCTCCTTTTTTATTATGGACGGCAAAAGTCATAGAACCACAGAATGGTTTGTGTTGGAAGGGACTTTAATGATCATCCAGTTCCCCCTTCCATGGGCAGGGACACTTTCCACTAGATCAGGTTGCTCCCATCTCCATCCAATCTGGCCTCGAACACTCCCAGGCTTGGGGCAACCATAGCTTCTCTCCTTCAGCAGAGAAATAGAGAGGCAGCATCATGCCAGGTGTCAGGACCCTGTGGGCACAAAAGGTGTTGCTTGCCTTGAGCAGCCTCATCTGGGACCTCCACGCACACATCCTGTGGCAGCTGGCCCAGGCACTATATTTAAGGTAATCCCAGGACTTCTCTCCCCCTTAGGATGTAGGGTGAGGATGCCTAACCCTCTCAGTGGGTGGACCTGGTGCCTCTGCTGTTGCTAGCTGGTTTCCAGTCCTGCCTCATCTGCCTCTGCCTCTGGATGGGCCTAGGACCTGACTCCTCTGCTGTGTCTGAGAGCTGGCGGACCCTGTTCCAGAATCCAACCGTCCCTGCTGTGCTCAGGCTGGACCCTTTTGGATGAGTGCCCTGCTGTGCTGGGGTTGCCCTGGGCTCCTGGCTTGTCCCCTGCGTGGGGCAGCCCTCAGCTCCTTGCCTGCTTCCCCTGCCTGCTGTCTCTTTGCTGGGCTGGGTGGATGGCAGCTCACAGGGGTTAATGCTGCAAGAACCCCCTCAAAAGAGCTGGTTTCGGGTAAGCTGTAGATGCCTGGTAGAAAGTCATGTAATCTTAGAATGGTTTGGGCTGAAGGGGTCCTTAAAGATTATTTAGTTCTAACCCCCTAACAACTAGTTCTAACAACTTTCCATAGACCAGGTTCCTCCAAGCCTCGTCCAGCCTGGCCTTGAACACTTCCAGGGATGGGGCAATCACAGCTTTTCTGGGCACCCTGTGCTAGTGTGTCACCACCCTCATAGGGAAGAATTTCTTTCTAATATCCCATTTAAACTTGTCCTCTGTCAGTGTGAAGCCATTCCCCCTTGTCCTGCCACTCCAGGCTCTTTTCCAAAGTCCTTCTCCAGCTCTCCTGGAGCCCCTTTAGACCCTAGAAGGGGCTCTGGGGTCTTTCTGAAGTCTTTTCTTCTTCAGGCTGGACACTCCCTGTTCTCCCAGCCTGTCTTCATAGGAGTTTATTTGCCTTTGTTTCTTTTTAACCTAGTCCATAAAAAAACTTTCTGTGGCCTTATTACCCTCTTTGAGCTGCTGTAGCATCCCTGCGCTGCCTCAGTTGGCCTCTGCCACCTGTGTCCCCCCCAGTCCTGTGTGAGGCAGGGCACAATTTGGGCTGTCATGGCCAAGGAGAAGCTGCCCTCACCGGGAAAAACTTCAGCCCAGGAGCTGAGGATGCTTTCATGGCAGCAGCACTCTAACATGCTGCTTTAGCATCAGGGCGATTAAGTGGAGTAGTAAACATGGTTTTCAGAGCTGCTGCTTCTCAGTACCAGCGCTTGCCATCAGAGGGCAAACTCAGCCCAGGTGAAGATGCTCCCTACCCGGCTATTGCAGCCCGCTGCTCCCCAGAGTCATCTCTGCGAGGTAATGACAAAGGCGAGAGGCCATTTACCGTCCTTCTCACAGAGGACAGAGGCAGCTTCCCACCTCTGCCTGCTGCCGGGAAGGGCTCTGCTTCCCGCTGCCCTGGAGAGCGGATCTTGCTTTGCAGGAGCATCCCAGCCAGCAGCCAGAGGCAAGGATGGTATTGAGAGCTTTGAGTCAGAGCAGTGTAACAGGGAAGGGATTCCCAGAGAGCAGCAGGTCTGGGCTCTAACATCCCAAACAGAGTATAGCCTTCCCACTCCAGCAGAATTTGTACTTGTGGCTGAAAATAGACTTTGAGCAGCACCCAAAAAACTGTACTGGTTGGTGCTTGCTTTCTATCCAGCTTCTTGCTGCTCTCCACAGCCACAGGTGAGCGTGGCTCTACACCAGTGCCGTTACCTTCATGGGAGTGGTGCATCTGAGAGGAGCAAAGGGTTCTGTAGTGCTGCAGCTCTGACCTCTCCCAGGAGCCCCATCTGCTGGCATGTGGGCCCGGCTGCCAGCCCAAAACCCTCCGTGATTCCCAAGGCATTTGGGGAGTATTTAAATCTTGCCAGCTCTCCCCTTTGCCTCTTCTAATGAATCTCACTCTTAATCCACACCCCCCTCATAGCCAGAGACTTCCTTTTGAAAGCTGGAGGGCTTTTCAGAGGAGAATAAAGAACCAGACGCTTTCCCGGTGTCTCTCTTTGTTTTTACAGCCCTGGGTCTCCCCTGAGGACAGAGAGTCCTTTGTGCTGCTGGGGTCTCCTTACAAAAAGGGGCTTGTGAACAGAGCATCCTCCCATTGGGTACCACACCACATGGATTTTTTTTTCCACCTGTCCTCCTAGGCATAGCCAGTGTCAAATCCCTTTCTGTGTGTAAGGGACTGAGCCAAAAGCTTTACCCTTGGAGATGCATAGTGGATGTATGCCAGATTGCTCGGTGCCATCCTGCTGCCCATCCTCAGTCTAGCTGGAAGGTAAACAAAGGGTTAACATGGTTGTCATCATCTCCCCTGCCCAGCTGATATTTGGAGTGAAGCCACATTCCAGTTTAAAGACAGCTGATAATTGAATATACTCTGCATCTTGAGTGAATTTAAAGCCAAGACAGGAGCTCTCCCCATCAGAAGTCAATATGTTTCCTCCCTCTTGCAGGGGTTTTTGTCCAGAGTTAACACCGCAGCTGCTGCTTCCAGGGGATGAGTGCATGCTTGGGAGCAGTCAATTTTTGCCTTCCTTAAGGCTTTAAATTTAGGTCTCTATCTGCATAAAGGAGACTCCTATTTCTATTTCCTGCTAAAGGTGAAATCTAGGGCTACAGCCCCAAATGCCCTTCAGACCATTAAGCTTTAAGTAATTTACTTCTGGTGTGGTGTTACCCAGCATCTTTGCACAGGTAACAAGGAAAGAAAGGCAGAGGGTTGCAAATATAGCTAGGTGCCTTATTATGTTTAGATCATGGTGTGAATGGAGAAAACCAATGTGATGTAGCTAATTGACATCATGCTAATTAAATATTGGATACTCTGCATGTACCCTTGCAATAAATCACTCCTAGTTTCAGGTGGAGAATTTTCTCATTGTCAATATACAGATACACTGTGGACCTAGAGAAAGCTGTTTCCTGTGAAGTCGAGGCTGGTGATTTATTGAGCTCTGTAAAATATATTTGCTTTGGTCCTTCTTTGCATTCAGTGTTCAATGATATTCAAACAAATGCCTTTGAGCCTGGGAACCAGCAGCTTTTTGGCACGTGTTCCTATTGCAAACGGGGGCATTCACACCAGAAATGCGGTTCTATGATTTCATAGCCACGTGGTGGGTAGGCAGGGATGTGCCATGCAATCTGTGCCCCATCAGAAATACCTGGCACTGCTTCTGTTTCAAACTTCACTAAGCAAAATAATTGCATGGAGCTGTTTACTGTCAATCTGCTGCCTGCGTGTTATTAATAGGAGAGATGGAGTGAATAATTAGGAGTAATGATTAGAGAAAGTTGTCATCTGTTCATGAATAATTTGAAGAGAGGCAGTGTTCAACAATTAAACTTATTGGCAAAAAAATGATTTATTCCATTTTGGAAATGTGTCTTCTGTTATGCCAATACATAAGCACCCACACACTGGGCCAATGTTCAGACTTCAGCTTCCCCCAGCCCTTTTTTTGGCACTCAAGCTGGTGTGATGTGATTTCCAGAGATGCTGGGGATCCCCTGCCCCACTGAACTCCCTACCAGGCTTTGGAACTGTGTGTCTTTAGGAGAGCAGGGACACCTTTCTAAAGTCCAAAACATGGTCTGAGGATGACAGAATGGTTTAAGTTGGAGGGGACCTTAAAGATCATATTATTCCAAATCCTTGCCATAGGCAGGGACACCTTAGACTGGATTGCTCCAAGCCCCATCCAGCCTGGCCTTGAATACTTCCAGGGATGGGGCATTACATTCATGGCTTTTCTGGGCAATCTGTGTCAGGCCCTGTGTCAGGCCCTCGTGGTTAAGAATTTCCTCCTAATATCAAACCTGCCCTCTGTCAGTTGGAAGCCATTCTCCCATGTCAAATTATGACACAGTCTGATAAAAAGTCTCCATTTTCTTTCACGTCTCCTTTAGATATTGAAAAGCTGCAATAAGATCTCCCTGGAGTTTGTCAGGCTGAGCAACCCCAATTCTCTCAGCCTTTCCTCAAAGGGGAGGCTGTGAATGCACATCACCCACTGCTGTCCCCAAGTCCTTCTCTGTAAGGCTGCTCTCCATCTGACTTTGGGCTCTTCTGTTGGATGCTGACAATCAGCTTGAGGAGATGGATGAATCTTGGTTTTTAGTGGCCTCACGAATACTGGAAGCTTACTGTGTGAGTCTGGAAAAACTAACCAGCATGGGAAGAGCAGGGAGCTGGGCCAGTTTACCAAAAGCAGAGAAGACTGAGCAGGGGGTATAGAAACAGGCTCCAAATATATCCAAAACCACCCCAAAAGGAAAAAAAAAAACCCTGTCTCTTGTGGAAAAGGCAAGAAGTGATTGGTTTAAACTGCAGTAAGAGTTATGAAAAATGGAGGAAACAGCTTTCTGCCACAAAAATTAGTGAAGCACAAGGAGATATTGTGAGAAGTCCCTGTTCCTGGCAGAAGGATCCTCTATGGGAAAAGCCAAATAAGGTGAATTTTCCCTGTGAATTGGGGTGCCCTGCCTGTTCCATGCTGGCTATGAACAGATTTCCTCATGCAGCAACTATGGGGGATAATGTGTGGAAGTGGACCTTGGAGAATGGGATTTTCAGACGGTGGGAGAGATCTGCAGAGGTGCAGGTGGGCACCAAGAGGTAGGATTCATTTTATCTAGCTTCAGCCATCCAAAAGCCAGTTATTGCAGCAAAAGCTATTTTGTCCAGTATCCCTCAGTGACCAAGACTGAATGAGCAGCTGTGTGAGAGTTATCCATCCCATCTCTGCCAGTTGTCCCAAATACCTGGGATAAATCAGCTCCTGGATTGAGCTATAGCTTGTCTTTTCACTCACCAGAGAGGTTTTCACTCACCTAGATGGTTTTCTGGCTTTACACAACAAAGCAAACTAACCAATCTTACAGAAGTGTGAGGTGTGTTCAACTTCAGCATCACAGGGATTTTCCATCAAACCACTCAAGTGAGGTCAGGGCTCTGCTGAACCTCTAAAAGCCCTCTCTAGGCTGCAGCAGGCTGGCTGATGTCAATACACCAGCCCTATGCACCATTCCTTCTCCTCAACCACCCTCTGCCCACCAACGCTTTTTTGTTGAGTCTGGCTCTCACCAAGTCTGAGGCCTGCTGAAAAAGATCATCCCACAAAAGTTCAAATGTTTAAATCCATTTGCTTCCAGACAGAAACCATACATGGGGTGCTCACTATCCCAAAAGCTGTAGAGCCAACAAATTTTGTGGTGGGAAAGCCTGCCAGCATGTTGAAGGCTGAGGGAATTCTGTGGAACACGTTCAGAAAGCAAATGATTGATTCATCATCAGTGGTGGAGAACTGATTCCAGGAACTATGCGTGTGCCAAGCTGAAGCCTGTGGAAGCCAGGGAAAAGGCATCCTTGAATTCAGGTCATCAGTCAGGGCTGGGAGAGGCATGGAGGCCCTGGTACAGGAAAGCTTAACTTCCAGTGCGTGCTCAAGCCTAGCTAACCTCCGTTAACGTCAGCGGTGATAAAATTAAACATGAGGTCAAGATTTTGGATAAGAATGGTTTATGGCCTGGAGGCTTACATGGATGAGAAGGTCAGGCCAGCAAGCCAGAGCATTTGATATTGATCAGTCTAATCAAGGAGCTCCTGCGTAAGCTGCCACGTGAATCAGGGAATAATTCGGGATAACAGACACGTCTGAGTAATTCGTGACCTACTGGCAGATGATTCATGCAGACAGGCAACATCCATCAGATGCATTATTCCTTGCAAAGGTCTTCCTGGAAGGCTTATGGGTCTGTGGGTGGCCTCACCTCCTCAGGGGGTTCCTCAAGGGAGAAGCTGGGAGCAGGCAGGATTGTGAGGATACCCCAGCACCCATTGCTGCATGGGGCAGAACTTGTCCTTCATCCATCAGCAGCCCAAGAGCTTTGAGCAAAGAGGGATCTTCAAGATTTTCAAGCTGTCTTTGAGAAGAAATGGGTGGAGAGGGGGTTGTAACTGTAGATCCCACGTCCTGTCCCTGCCATACACCTCCCATGTAACCTTGTTTGGACATTCTTTATACCTTATTTTCCCACCTGAAGCATCAGTGCATGTCTCTGCTTTCTGTTCCCAGGATAGTCTGCAAGATCCATCAACTGCATCCTGGTGTTCACCAAGAGTCATCATGGAACAATACCACATATACTGGGAAAAGCCTGGTTTGGACCTCTGAAACTGGGAGCTAAAGTCTAAGACTCAACACCTGGAGAAAACCAAGCATTGTAATCTCTGTTCACCACAAATCAACTAGTTTTTGAGTGGGTAAATACCTGCTCCAGGGACACATTGCCATGGGATAAAACACCTGCCTTGCCTCTCCAGCCTAGACACACAACAATGCTGTGGCATTACAGCTGTGTCTGTGCTAGGGTTGTGGTTTGCCATGCTGTATCCAGGTTCTACATCAGACAGAGAAGAGTTTGAGCCTGACACTATCACCTTCCTGTCTGACAGTGAATCAGCAGTGCCTTTGGGGAGCTTCCTTTGGGTGCGCTGTACCTTTGCTCCTCTTCGTGCACCAGGAGGTGCCAGGGAGTGCCAAGTGTTCCAGAAGCAGTAAGCTCCTGTTCCCCTTAGCACAGGCAGTCCAGCTGTTTCACCTGGCCTGAAGTCACAAAGGGGAGAGGGTGGCCCCAAGGCATTGGCAGATGGGGCAGGAAGTGTTATGGGGTGACAGGGCTTGGATGCACCTGGAGAACCAGCAAAGAGTTAAGGGACGAAGCTCCCTGAGATCCCATCAGGAGACCTGCACTGGCTTCTAATGTCCAAGGAAATTGGCTCTAAAGCAATAATCTGTGGGACTGGTTCTTGGCCAGAAAGTCTTGAAATATTGCAAGTGTAGCTGCAACCAGAATCTATAAAAGACTAGTGAGGAGAAAGAGTGTCTGCACTGTGTTTGCATGATCAGCATAAGGTCTTGAGATGCTAGAACAAGGAAGAGAGAAAGAAATCTCTTTTCTGCCATATTTTCTGAAAACACAGTAAAGGGAGGTAGCATGTCAGGTTCCTGATGGGGTTTGGCTGGGGCCTCACTAGTGCCAGGCTCTTCAAGAAGGTGCGAAAGGACTTGCAGGCATCCTGCTCACGCTCTCCTTCTGTGGGATACCCCAGCACAGGCCCCAGACCAGGGTGATGGTACCAGCAGGGTAAGCACCTTTCTTTTCCCCAAAGGGTTCCTGCTCTGCCTTGGAGATGGGAAGCAGCTCAGAGCAGTATGGAACTCCTCATCCTCACCCCAGCACATGAGCATGGACCTGACTTTTGTTCATTTCTCACAGTTTTTGTGAATTGTTTGTACCATTATTGGTGCTCTGGAGCCTCCTGCATGGGGACGGTACCTTGTCCTTGCTATCTGGCCTCTGTCTGCACGCTCCAGTGTGGCAGGTAACCTTCTAGTGGCTCCCACTTAGCTTTAAGAGTGGTTGCAAAAAGAGCTTGACAAGATCAAATGCTAATAGAAAGGTTTTCTGAAGGTTGAAACTGATCTGCTCGAGGGCATTCGTGACTGGGAGATGCCAGAAGAAACCAAATAACCAGTTCATTGTGGAGTAAATAATTGGATTTCAAATACTCTCCGGGAAAGAATTCTGGGCAGGGTGGGGAGTGGTGGGAATACTGTGCTAAGTGCTTGGAAAGATGTTGCTCTTCTAAATCTTCACTCTGCTGCAACATGTATAGAGCATTGTCATTCAAAGCTACAGATGACAAACGGGGGACTTCCTTCCCTGAATTTGTCTGAGGTATGTGAAGCTTCAGCATCTACAGCATCCAGCACCCATGGTGTCCACGGATGGTGTGGAAAGCTATGTCCCACTGCTCATAGCCTTTGTTGCCCCTATTTTTGTATTTGGAGGGGCAGCAAGCAGTTCTCTGCACTCTCAGTGGCTGGAGGTGCTTTGGTCACAGCCCTCAGTGTTGTCCCTTCCCACGCTGGAAGAAAGGTCCTACCAGCAGAGCTACAGCTCCCTCCCACCGAGCTGCAGCATGAAACAGTGCCCATCTCCTGGCGTGGAGTAGCTGTATGTCAGCACTGACTTCTGGAGGCGACATTAGTGCAGTTCCACCCAAAACATGACCTCTGCTTCCTTCTGAAATAGGGAGGAGGATATCAGGATTGCCCTTCCAGGTCAGGGATCGAGAGCTGTGGCATCAGCAGCAACTGGGAAGCACCCAAATGGCTCATCCAAGCCCTGCCAGCATCCACGTCCTTACCCTGACTGATGCTGTCTGTCCATGTGAACAGCAGCCACGTCACTGGGTCTCCAGGGCTTTATCCCTGTGAGCACCTGGGCCCAGCTGTCCCAATCTTCAGTCCATGCTGCTGGACAAGGGCTCTCTCTTCAGTGACTTCTTTTTGCAGAACAGATCCCCAACCAGAGATGGTCTCAGCCCTGCTGGCATCCACCGCAGCTGAGCCAGGCATCCTGTTTTGCAGTGATTCTGTCTGCGGGAACACAGGACACACAGCCATGGTCACACAGCTCCTGGACCAGAGCTGACTCCTAACCAGCCGTGCCTGAGCACAAGTGTGGGCCTTGCCCCAAAAAAGCCATGCAGACATGCTTTTGGGAAGAGCTGGCTCAGACCCTGCAGCCAAGCATCCTCAGGCTGCCTGGGGACCAGAAATCCCCAGCTGTCCTGTGTGTGATCCCCCTCTTCCTGCTCCCACTCCTGCCCCCCACATTCCTCCTCTCCACCATTCTCTCTCCACTAATGCATGCAGCATACAAAGCTGAGGTTTCCGAAAGGTCTCTGAGCCCAAAGAGACATCGAGGAGATGGAAAGAGAGGGAAAAAAACAGCGGCTTTTTGAATATTGAATTAAGGCTGTCTCCAGTATTATTGGATTCCCATAAGGAGGCAGCCAGGGAGCCCACTGCTTTAGTGTCCCATGAATATTTCATTGCTTGACTTAAGCTCGGTGAAGGGTGTTTCTTTGCACAATGCCACCTTTTTGGCTTGTGGGTTTCTCTCCAGCTCTTATAGCAGCTATGAAATCAACCTGGCTTGTGGACAGAGTCATCTGACACTACAGCCAGCTAAATTTGTCAAACCTGGGTGATCTTTTGGCACATTCTACCCAGGAATTTCCAGAAGACAGCCAGACATGGCTTGAAACATCTTGGTGGCTCATAGGGTCAGACTGCACGAGTGCAGCAGCAGTGATGCTCAGTGCCTGTGTGACATCAAAGAAGGTGCATGGTCAGGGGGATCATTTCACCCCACTTCAACCTTCCAAGTTGGCTGCAGAAGTGGGGAAACAAGTTGTGCTGCTGGTACCCAGTTGTAAGCACTGGCATGAAGGGTCTGGGTCTGCCTTAGTTCCCCAGATTTTATGTGCTTACCTAGAGCTTCTCTGGACATTCCAAACCATGAATTCCTCAGGCTGGAAATCTTTCCAAAATGAGCACTTCCACAAAAATCTGTGGGTGTCCTGCTTCCAGGCAGGCTGCAAACCACATTCACCAGTGCAATGGAGAATCCCAACATGAGCATTGCTTGCCCACTCTGCACAGTGGAAGTGGTCTCAAATACTGTGAAAACACCTGATTCTCCCTCTCCAGGGCTGGAAATGGTCTCAAATACTGTGAAAACACCTGATTCTCCCTCTCCAGGGCTGTTTTTTGGATATGCTGCTGCCCTACCCCAACCACCTCATGCTTGGGACTTCCTCTTATATTACCCAACTGTTCAAGGTCCTGCTCAGAGATGGAACCTTTTCTTTGTTTATTAGATGAGCTCAGAGGTCTCCCATCCACAGCCTTTAACACCTCTCCTTGCTCTGCCAGGTGCTGTCGCAGATCTAGAGTGATTCAAATCTGGAGGTGATTGGCTAATTCCATTGCTTTCTTCTCTTTTTTTATATCTTCTCTCTCTCCCCTGCTCCCCCCCAGTCTAGAAATCCTCTTCAAAGGCAAAAAGGGTAAATTAATGAGAATTAATTGGTTTTTAATTAACAATAATTAATTGTTAGGGCAGATAATACTGCTTGTTACTGAGATTGCCCAATACTTCCCACTATAGGGCTGTGTTTCCTGTTACTCAGAACAATGCCAAAACACAGACATTTGGGCAGAAATTGTTTCCCAGGGCTTTGCCTCAGCCTGAATTTCTGTGGAAGATTTCAGCCAAACTGGGTCAGATTTTCCAAGACAGAAGACATGCAAAAGCCATTTGGTTTGCCTGTGGCCAAACACTCTTCCTGAATTTCCTTGGTTAAACCCTTTCACCTGTGCTTCACCTGAAGTGATGAAATTTGGTGAGAGAACCCTCTTGATGAGGAGCTGCAAACCCTTCCTGGTTCCCTTAGAGGGACACTGCCCTGAGCCATGTCTTCTGCAGGGCAGAGACCCTCCATGTCTCCTGCATGACTGAGCCTCAGCACTCTCCAGTCCATGGCTGTGGGATTGAACAGTCCTCACAGAACCCAGGATGGCAACAGACAGTGGGACAGAGAGCATAAAACCCCCTTCTCCTTGCTGGGCACCGGCCTGCTGCATACAAGGAGCTCCAGCTTATCACAACTGAGGAAAGACGAGAAAGGAGGTGACAACTCATTTTATGAGCAAATTTCTGATGACCATAGATCGTAGAATCACAGACTGGTTTGGTTTTGAAGGGACCTTTAAAGACCATCTTGTTACAACACCCCTGCCATGGGCAGGGACACTTTCCTCTAGACCCAGTTGCTCCAAACCTCGTCCAACCTGTCCTCCAACACTTCCAGGGTTGTAACATCCTCATGGTGCTACACTTTCTGCAAGGTGTGGAGCCTATCTTCCCCATGAGGCAGGAGGGCAGCACCCTGCTATTACCTGAGACACTCCCTGAGCCTCTCTGCAACATCCCAGGCAGGGACAGCGGGGAGCCAGGGTGCAGCTGCCCCTGTTGGGTACCCGTGTGGCACAGGAGCAGTGGGATTTTTACATCACAGATGAGAAGATGAGGCCCCAGGGCCACACCACTGCTCCCCTTGTGCAATCTAATCAGGAGAATCAAGACGTTCTCTGGGCTGACTGGGCTCTTTGCACTCTGAGGGCACAAGGTGCTCCATGGCCCGCCCGATGGCACATCCAGTCCCGATGACAAATCCCTTCAGTGCCCACCTTGGTTCTGCCCGTCCTGGGGCTCAGGTTTCTGGGAGGGTGACCACGGGTGGCTCCGTTTGACGTCAGTGGAATTGCGTCAGCGCTGCTGCAGGCCAGGCCCACGTCTGCTCCGGCAGAGCCCCCTCGGAGCGCGGCAGCACGCAGAGCCTTTGGCACACATTAGGGTGCATGAGATGGATTGCTCGGCTCCTGACTAGGACAGGTAGATAAGGATAATGGATGGATGCCCAAAGAGCAGCCTCGCTTCAGGCAGATGAATAAATCACTTTGATTGTTCATATGTAAACAGGAGGCACCAGGAGGACTCAGCTTTCAGAGCAGGGTGCGTCCAATTGAAGCCTTATGATTGTGTTTAAGGATCTAAAAACCATTCAAAATGGACTTTGTTAGTAGAGGAAACCCCACATATAGTGCTTCTGCGACAGAGCCATTGTCACTCAGGGCTTGGCTGAGAGCCCCAGTCCCTCTGGTCCTTTGGGAACCTCCATCCTGAGATACCCTGTCCCTGTGACACCTTTCCTGGGAAAGAGGAGGTGCCCAGGAAAGGGAGAGGGGCAGTGCCCTCCTGCTGAGAGAGGCTGACTGCAAGGCCTGCCTGCCAGCTGCCTACCTGCCTGCACCAACCACAGACCCCCAGCTGTCCTGGGAACAGGAGGAGTCCTCAAGAGGCTTTGCAGTGCCCTTAATTTCAAAGGATGCTCAGCTCTGGCATCTCCAGCACCTTGGTATGGGGTGGTGGGGTGGTGTGGGTCAGTATGAGGGACACACCTCCAACACCTGGAGATGGGGCAGTGGGGTGTTACAGGGCCACTACATCTCCAGCCTGGCCTCTTCACGCTGCTGAGCACTGCATTTACAGCAGCCCACGTGCTCAGTGGGATGGCAATCACTAGGCTCTCAGGCTGTGACATGGAGACATCTTTCCTACCCAGAGCAGTGGACAGCGTGTGCCTGGCTTTGGTATTTTTGGTGCAGGAGTTGTGGCTGTTCCCATGGGTGTCTGATTGTGTTGGGATCCATGCTGAGCACTTGTGGAAATGCTACAGTGGCTGCAAATCAGGTAGGAGGAGACCTCCAGCCTGTGCAGGGATGGGGCAAGCTCTGAGGGGCCATCCAGGGCCAGGGCCAGCCCATGACCTGCTCTAAGAGGAGCACCTGGTGTGTTACCCCTGCAAGGGCTGTGCCCACCCTGAGAAGCTGGCCTGTGTCCCTGCAAATATCCTCACATGCCCTGCACTAGGCAGGGGAAATCTTTTGGTGTCCACTGACACCCTGTGGGCCTGATATTTTTGGGCCTGAGAGATTTTAGCCTGCTGGTAGCTGCTAACTCCTTTCCCAAGGGAAAAGTTTCTTAGGAAAGCCTTTTCCCAAAACAATCTTGGCAAAACAACTATCCTTTCCCAAAACAATCTTTCTCCAGGTGGCGTGTTGTCGTTCTGGTTCTCAGAGAAAACATTTTGGCTGTTTCTCAGTTTGACCAATGGGACTGGGGAGGTGTCAGTCCTGTTCCCCAGTTGTGTTAAGTCTATATCGGAACGCGTTATAAAATTAAAGTTTTTTATGTCTTTTGCCTTCTGAAATATTTGGAATCTTTCATTTTTTGTTCGTGTCCTAGAGTGACAGCACCCCACACACGTGTGTCTTCCTTGCACATGCCCAAGTGAGTGTGGCTTCATTGGGAACTCCCTCTGAGCTTCCACCCCAAATAACTGAGCCAAATAACTTGGGTCTGGTTCATGGGGCTGGGCTGCCCTGGCTGCTCCTCCAGGCCAAGCCACAAGGGCCAGCAATTGGACTCCTCTCAATTATGCTTCACTCACAGCCCCAGCTGCCACCTCATCCTCGGCACCCAGCTCCAGAGATGCTTCTCACCTCCCTCTGAGGCCTGAAGCCAGCCCTGGGAGACTCCAGGAGCCAGCCAGTGGTGTCTATCTTCCGATCCATCATTCTCACCATCCCTTTTCTTTGCCCTCAGCAATGGAGCAAGCCAGGATTATGCTTCAGCCATTCCCTCCCAGAGCAGTTAGGGTCCTGGATACAATTCTGCTCCTCTACCAAACCTGGTTCAATCCCTTCCCACCAGACAACACCTTCTTCTCTGTCTGCTGATTGCCTTAATATCCCTCTGATCAATCTCAGAAGGATCCAGTAACATGGAATGGCAGATGGGGAACAGAGCATGAATATTAATTAACAACGAATTCCAAGCAGAGGACTTTAATTACATTAAGAGCGCAGGCTCAGAGGCAGTGACTTACTTCCTGCTGTAAATCTGTTGACAGGTCATTTGCCACAGTGGTGTCAGTGCTCCTTAATGAATGAATATGTACATTTCAAGTGCTGGTGTATGGGAGAAATAGGGTATTGTTTCCAAAAGCGGCAACACAAGCCTGCACACCAGCGACAGGGCTTTGCTCGTGGGGGAGCCTTCCGGGAAATAATGATCAGTGTAATTACCTGGTAATCACACACCAGCAGCTCTGCTCGCGGGGCTGCAAATCCCCGCATGAGCCAGACCCGCTGCTTTGTCATATGTGGTCACTGGGGGGAGACCAAGAACCGCAGCTCCTCGGCCGGGCCGGTGAGTGCTGGGCCCCGCCGCGCCCGGGGCTCGCTGCGTGCGGCTCCCGGGGCTCCCGGGGCTCGCTGCGTGCGGCTCCCGGGGCTCCCGGGGCTGGCTGCGTGCGGCTCCCGGGGCTCCCGGGGCTCCCGGGGCTCGCTGCGTGCGGCTCCCGGGGCTCCCGGGGCTCCCGGGGCTCGCTGCGTGCGGCTCCCGGGGCTCCCGGGGCTGGCTGCGTGCGGCTCCCGGGGCTCCCGGGGCTGGCTGCGTGCGGCTCCCGGGGCTCCCGCGGCTCCCGGGGCTCCGCACACGGCTCCGGCACCGCTGCTGCTTCGGCAGCCTGGCAGGGCAAATCAGTCCGGTGAGGGCAGGGGTCAGCCGGAAAACCCACCTGGCCAGAATCCCCTCTCAGCCCAGGGCAGGCTGGAAAAGCACGTTTTCCCCAGCACGGTTTAATCCTAGGAAAAATACAGCCAATGCTGTACCAGCAAAAGGGTCTTTTTGTTTTAATCCCTCAAACTGGCCTGGGACAGCAATGCTGCCAAATAGCCTCTTACAGGGACAACTCTTTCTGTACTCGGGGATTTTGCTGGATGAGTTTGGTCTGAGGTTTACTGCATGGAACTGAGAGGGTCGCATGAGTGCCAGCATGCCAATATACCAGCAAAATGCAGCTTTAGCCTTATCTTTCCTCTCAGCTGCCTTCAGCCTGCGGAGGCGATGCTGAGAGCTGTGCCCTGGCTGCGAGCAGCACGCAGGCACAGTCCCCGCTGGGCAGTGGGCAGTGTTCAAGGGACTGCTGCATCCGTGGAGCTCCTCCTGCTGGGCCCAGTGCCCCCAGGTCTAGGTGGGAAGCAGTGTGGGATATGGCGTGTTTCCAGACTCTCCAGGGCCCTAGAGAAGGCAAGGAAAGGATCACTGTGGGTGATGGTGGCAGAGCTGCAGCAATGGGCACAGTGCCATGGGCTGCAGGAAGGAGATAGTGAGGGATCTTCACTGCGTGGCCACCCTGAGCTGCAGGGGACTCTCCAGCAGCAGATTCAGGAGCTGGAGGCTTGCACAGGGAGCACATGGCACAAACAGCATCCTCATCTTTAGCTGGAAAGACCTTGCCGGGTAGGTTTGCATCCAAAGTGATAGATTACTGATTTTTCTGGCTCTCCTCAGACTGGATTTCCTGCATTTTTCCTGTGCTCCTTGCCAGCACAGTGGGGCTGGCAGAAACTGGAAGTGCTGCTGTGCCAGTGGCATGAAAGGAAGGTCAGAGATGGCTTTGTACCTTCTCAACCAGGGATCACTCATGCACCTACAGCTCCCAAAGAAGTCATAGAAATGGTTGAGGGGAAAACATGACTGAGGGATAAAGATAAAACAGCTAACTAGCTCTGAGCTGAGATGAAGACTACGAGAGCAGGCTACAAAGATTCAATGGGTTTTAGCACCAAGGAATATTCTGATTTGGAAAGAGTGGTCCCTGCCAGAAAGACCTTGTCCTGACCAAGGCTTTCACATCCATGCTTTGCTCTCTTCTGCTCAACAGCTGTAGTGAGCACTCTGCTCTGAGAAGGTTTTAAGGTGGCACCAGGGTTAAGACTGGGTAAAAAAATACTACAAACATCTCAGGAGCAAACTGCAAACATCCTTAGACGGTGTCTCTGTGCTTGAGGTGGGCCACAGAGGTGGACCATCATGACAATACCATTGATAGAGACACTGAAGGGCTCAGGAGCATGAAACCAAAGATTCAAGGGCTTCATCTAACTAGCACAGGAGGCACAACGTGGCAGGACACATCCCAGTGCAAGTCCTGTGGGAAATGGAGGTACCCACTCTGGTTGGAAAGGCTGGGGGTAGCCAATGCTCCTGGTGCCCTCAGCTCCTGCTTCATGTGTGGACACACAGGCACCACGATGCCCCTGGCCTGGGGGTGCTCACCTGAGGCTGTTGCCACTTCCTGCAGTGCAGGTGCAAAACCCTGCTGTGGGCAACATCCAACAAACGAACTAAGAAGAAACTGAAAACATGCTGGATAGTGGGTGGTGCCAGAGCTCATCTCTTGGGCTTTTTCCTTGTCCAGTGGAAACCAGTATGTGTCATATCCCCAGCCTGGGATAACCACTTTTTTCTCTTGCTTGAGAAGAATATGTGTGTGTATGTGCTCATCCTTTCTTCCACATTTTTAACCAGGGTTCCAACCCGCCCCAAGGTGGGATGTGAATGACCTGGGTGGTGCAGGTCCACAGCACAGTTGTGAGCTGGAGGCTGTGAGTTGCCTTGGCAGCTGGCACGTGGCTCCATCCCCATCTCTCCCCTGCCTGTGGCACTTCTGGAAAGTCTATTTTTATTTGTCTCTTCTAAAAATGAATGGGGAAGGCAGAGGTGTTTCCTTGTTGTGATGAACTTGTCCAAATCCCAGATACTTAAAATCCTGCTGGCCAGCTTTTAAGAGCTGAGTCTGACTCTTTCGTGCTTCTTTTTATTTCTCACTGCCAAATGACAAAGCAGGTTCTCTGCAGAATAGAGGATGTCCCAATGACAGTGAGTTTTGGATCAACAGTAAGGTGGCACCTCTAATTCACAGTACCAAAAATCCTGCTTTACCATGAGGTAAAAGTTAAAGGCAGCCCCTTTGCCTCCACCTCAGCTACTGTGCTCGTTTACTTCTGTTCCTGCTTGCTGCAGCCATTCCCTGGCTCGGGTCAGATGAGAGATCTTAAAATGTGAATTTTGAAGAACTGCTGAGCTTTGCATCTGTGCTGGGGTGGCACAAGCCCTTCCCCCCTTTCCCTTGTCCTTCAGATACCAGTGCCCGATTAAGTGCTCACCTCATGTCTTATCGACGGGCTCGAGCATATGGCTTTTCTGTCTGGGTGACACAAGGAAAGTGTCTAAAAATGCAGGAGCAGGGGGAAGGCTACCAGGAGAGGGTGGAGCTTTGTCCAGGTAGTTGCTCTGACCCTCCTGCAAGGGAAGTTGTGCTCGATTAAGAAAGTGATGCTGTCATGTGAGCAGCATTTCTAGCAGGGATTAGCGAGCAGATGTTGATGTGGGCACGTGGATGATGCAAATGCAGCAAGGTTGTGTCATTATTCCACCTGGCCACCAGAGCTGCCATGAGTGTGGTGATGCTCTCCTGGAGCTCCTCCCAGCAGACTTTGCTCTGCTGGGGTGGGATTTGGGAAGTCTGAGCCAGTCCCTGCTGTGTTTGTACCAACATGCCCCTCCCTTCGGTGCCTGCACAGCTCTTCTGGGACCCTGCCTCTGCTGCAGGCACAGGAGCTGCGTGGCATCCCTTGGCAAGCGCTTCCCACTGAGCTGGGATAGAGTTGTGCTTGGACTATCCTGACTTAATGGGGCTGAAACTCCCCAACGACAGCAGCAGAATGGAAATGAGAAGCTAGATTCCAGTTCCCCCCTGCTTTTCATGTATGCTCTTCCTCCCTGGCTGCTAGAAGAGCTACATTACATAAAGGCAGATAAGTCCCTGCCTTTTGTCAGCAGTTGGAATAATTTTCAATATCTGAGACACCCTGTCTGGCAAAGGTCATGCCCTGTTCTCTAGCAGGTCTTAATTTAGCACCTGCAAGTTTTGGTGAAGTGTAAAACTTTGGGATGCAGGCAGATCCTTGGAGTGTGTTGTGTAGGGAATATCTTCCCTGTGTAGAGATGTGAGCGAACTGCTGAGCATCTTTTCTATCCTCACCTCCCAGCTGGAAGCAAATGGTTTTTACTGGAAGCTTGCAAGAGCCACCCAAAGCAGAGCTCTGCTGTAGCTCAGGACTCCAGCATGATGCCCAAGGCTGCTCTGAAATAGCTGCATCTGATGGTGATGCAGCAAACTGGCTCCCAAGCACCTTGGCTGATGCCCCAGTGACTGCCTGGCTAGTTGGCTCCCTCCCTGGACTCCCTGCATTCCTGCTATCCACAAGCTGCACGGCTCGGAGCACAGGGGAGGAGGCAGGTGTGAGCATGATGCAGCAGACATATCCTTTGCTGCCTTTTAAATTCATTCCTTGGCTCCATTGCCAAAGGAGTTGAGGTTGTGTATGTGGATTGTTAAAATCTTGAGGCAGGTACAGCTGAATTCAGCAAAGAAAATGTTGTCACCAAACTCACGGGACTGAACAGCACAGGGAAACCTTACTGGGTGTTGCAAGGTGAGGGGAACACAGCTTCCCATGCCATGGAGAGTCCAGGGGAGTGCCCATGGAGGTCTCTATGATTGTCTCTCATCCCTTACGAGATGTGTCCATCTGCAAGGCACACACAGGGGACAGGACTTTTGACGAGGGCATGGAGTGATAGGACAAAGGGAGACAACTTTTAAGTGAAAGAGAGTAGGTTTTGATTTAGGTATTAGGAAGAAATTCTTCCCAGTGAGGATGCTGAGGCCCTGGCACAGGGTGCCCAGAGAAGCTGTGGCTGCCCCATCCCTGGAAGTGTCCAAAGCCAGGTCAGACAGGGCTTGGAGCAACCTGGGCTGGTGGAAGGTGTCCCTGCCCATGGCAAGAGGGTTGAACGAAGTGATCTTTACAATGTGTTCCAACCCAAAAGGTTCTGTGATCCTCTGATTGTGTGGCTCTGGAGGTTTTGCTGCTGGCTGCTGGGTGTGTGACTGTGCACTCCGGCCGGCGCTGGCACCAGACTGGCTGCACACCAGGGCTTATCTCCAGACCCACCGGGAGCAGGAACTCCGCGAGTTCCCAAACAAACCTCTGGTGCGGGAGGCCGGCCTCTCTGACCTCCGGGGGTCCTGAGTGTTTGAACAGGCTCCTAATCTGCTTGGGAAAAGCAGGAGAGCTGGGGAGGGAGAGGAGGGAGGGCTGGGGCTGTGCCCTGAGCAGGGTCGGCTGTTGCTCGTGGCTTTGATTGCTGAGGCTTGCTGTCTCAGGCTTGCGGGATTTGGCTGCCTGGCCGTGAACAAAAAAGCTAGATTCTCCCAGAGCCTTTATTCCCATGTCAAGATCACTGGTGGTTTCCCGAGGAGGAGTGGAGGGAGAGGAAGGCTTTTGTTGATGGTTTTTGACAGGCGTGGGGAAAAGCAAGGCTCAGTTTCTGCTCCAGCTAAATCCTAGAATCATAGAATACTTTGGGCTGAAAAGGTCCTTTAAAGGTCATCTTGTCCATTCCCCCTATAGAGCACCCCACAGCTGCTCCTCACCTGCCCCCAGTGTGGGCTGATCCAGCCCTGGGTACCTCACTCCTGTGTTGGGACCATCCCAGAGCCCTCACTCAGCATCTCCCTCTGATGGGGCTCCCCCTTCCCCTGCCTCCTTCCAGAGGCCCCTGGCCCCCTGCTCCTTCCCAGCACCGGCAGCCTGTCTTATCCAATCCCCACCCAAATAACCCTGAGACTGACAGCCCAGAGGATCCAAAGAGCAGGGACATGTCAGGAAGGACAACGAGTGGGGAAGGGTTGAGGAATAACCCCCCAAACTGACCCTCTGACACTGCTCTGCCCTCCTTCCTCCCATCCAGCATCCTTTTACTTGCTCCTGAACATCATTAGCAGGTTTGAACTGCCTGCGAGGCAGTGGCACCCTGCCTGCGAGGATCATCTCCATGGAAGATCCCAGGGCTGTTGCATTCCTGAGCCAGGATGGCCTGGCCCTGAGCTGGGATCTCTAACAGATCTAACAGATGCTTCCCTGAGAGACAGAAAACATGCTGAGGGCACATTGCCACCCTGGAATCCCCACCTTATCCACAAGACTGGTCTTCTCTTCACAGGTTTACAGGCAGAGAAATCATCTCAGTGTTCTGTTAATTGTTTGTTGTTGTGGTTTGTTTTTTGGGTTTTTTTGTTTGTTTGGTTGGGGATTTTTGTTTTGGTTTTGTGTTTGTGTTTTTGTTTGTTTCTTTTTCAAAAGCAAAGAAAAATTACCCAAATGACAGGGATTTATTCTGTAGCCCACAGTGGTGCTGGGATGGGAACAGCACCCCAGCATGTCTCCTCTCCAGATGCTGAGCCAGCCCAGTGATGTGCCCCCATTGTCCTGCCATCCTCATCCTCACCAGCCCCACCTTGGCAGGGATTGCCAGGGGAACCTGCCTGGGTGGAGAGTGCTCAGGAGCCAACATGAGATAATGATTCATAGCCTCAGCTTCCTGCTCCAGTGGTTCCCAAATCTGGACAGACTCAGGCTTGGACAGGCAGAGCAGGGGAAGACAGGGGCTTGGCATGGCAAGGAGCCTTCCTCTGCTGTTGCCCACCTTGCCCCCGGGAAGCAGGCTCCTTGGTGGGCTTTGCAGCCCCTGGAGCATCCCAACCCTGCAGACAGCAGAGCTATTTGTTTGTGGGTGTCATTCTGTCAAGGGAGGGGCATAGCCCAGGCCAGAGCCTATATATGGAGTCCCTGCCTGGGTGCACTTCTGGAGGGTTTTGTTGCCTTCATGCTGGATTCATCCCAGCCAGGCCATCCCTGAGGAGGCAAGTGCTGCCTCTCGATCCATTGCTGAGGGTCTCGCTTCTTTGGATTACCTGGGGGAGAATGTGTGGCAAGATGATAAACAGCCTCTTAACAAAATCACCACCATTCAAAATTAGCCATCCCGCGGGATCCTCTCTTATCAGGCCCTGGTAGACAGAGCTATCAGGAGCCTGATTCATTCCTGAATGAATACTCACTGCGAGCAGAGCTTGCTGGCGTTGGCCCCAGGACAACACTTGCTGGGCCACCCCACCAGTGCCAAGCCCTGAGCTGGGCTCTTTCCATGCCCCAGTGCCAGTGGACGGGCACTGGGGCAGTGGGGGCAGGCAGGAGAGCTGCAGAGCTCTTCTCCCCACCTCCCCGCGAGCAATGGGTGTTGGTGTTGTGCTTGGACGGGGTTCACGCCACAAATGTCCTCAGGAGCTGCTCGAACAACTTTGCATGAGCCATCCTTGCTCTGCCCGGCCTTGTTCGCTCCCTTGTGTCCTCCCTTCCTCTTCACACCCTCACCAGCCCAGCCCTCACCTCTGTGTGCCCACACCCACCTTCCTCCTTCCCGGGCAGCAGGAGATGTGCTGTGCTCACCCCTCCTAACCCTCAGATTTTCCAGCATTGTATTTTTCTATGTCTCCCTGACTAAATGCACCAGTCCCCCACCCTTATTCCCATCACCCTCCCACCTTTAGAAGACAAAAAACTCGCCCAACCCCAGCCCCACACAGCCAGCTCCTGCCGTTTATTCCTAAATCCCTTCCCTCCTGCCTTGCTGGTTTGAAAGCCTGTACCCTGGAATGGGCCTCCCAGCTTTCGCTGGCAACCCTGCTTCAGACTGACCGCCACAGATAGTGTTTGGGAGAGAAAAAAATATATATACATATAAAATAATAATGATGAAAAGCAAGCACAAAAAGGCTTCTCATCGCACTGAGTCTCCTGGCTGAAGTTTTCCTAGTCTCCTGTGCTGTGTGCTGGTGTGAGGGAGCCTTGGGAACCAAGAGGAAACTCTGGGGGTTTGTTTTCTCACCTGTATGCTTTGAGAAACTCTCCCCAGCAGCGCTGGTGTTGTACCCTCTGGCAGAGGGTGGATGAGATGCCTCTCACACTGCTGCCAACTCCCCCGGTGCATTCACAGGGTTTTTTTTGGCTTTTACGTGGGGTTTGCTCAGATAAGGCACCTCCACCCCACCTTTCTGCACGTGTCGTTGTTTGGGAAAGGAAAAAAATAACAAAAGCGAGGAAAAGCAGAAAAATCCCCTGTCGAGGAGGGACTCTGAGTCCAAGACAACCTCTCCCGTCGCCCGGGGCAGGGCTGAGGGAGGGTGTCCCCTCCTTTCGGCTGCTTTTCCTCCACTCTAGGTGATGGAGATGGAGGGTGGAGACGAGGTGGGAACTGCAGCTGGAGAAAACACGGGCAGGGACGGGGCAGGTGCTGTCCCAAAACCCCGAGGGCGGGAAGGGGGTGCGGAGGGGACACAGCGCCCGGAGGGTTGTGTCTCCTCCGCATCCCCTCCCCGCCAGCATCCTGGGCAGCGCCCGGGAGGGCGGAGGGAAGGGAGGGCGATGCTCCGCTCGGGGTTTATTAGATTGGACATAATCATCTTTAAATAAGGGCAGCCCCCCCTCCACACCCCTCCTTGAGGTGGGGGGGGGGGGGGGGAGCGGAGCGCCTCGGGGCTTTCTAGATAAGGGCGACTAACGCAGCCCCCGCTCCCGCAGGCAGAGCCGGGCAGCGCCGAGAGCCGCGCAGGGTCCGCCGTGCCCCGGGAACCCCGGCTGCAGGCAGAAGGGGGTCCCCGCCGCCGTGCTCTCGCCTTCCTTCTCCTCCTCCTCTTCCTCCTCCTCCTCCTCCCGCAGGAGCAGAAGGGAGGAGAGCGGTGCCGGGGAAAAGTTGGGGGCAGCGGCTGCGGCGGGGGGCGGGGGACTGTGCCCCGGCGCTGCCTCCTGCCGCCCCCCTGAGCACCCCGTTTCCCCCGCGGCCACTCGCCCCCCACCTCCCAGCCCCCAAACTTCGTTCCCAAGGAGGATGCTGCGCGGCGGAGCGCCCCTGGCCGCGCTGCTGCTGGCGGCGCTCAGCCTGGCCCGCGGGGAGCCCCCGCCGGTGCCGGGCTGCGGGACGGAGGCTCCGAGCCGCCGCGCCGCGCCCGCGCATCGCCCGCACGGGCTGTACCCGCAGGGCCCCGCCGCGCACGGGGCGCTCGGAGCGCCGTCCCCGCGGGGCCGGAGAGCGCGGGGAGCCCGGGGAGCAGGAGAAGAGCCGGAGGGCGAGGCGGACGGCCGGGGCCGGAGCTGGGGGGAGAGGCGGCGGGGCCGGGAGCCGCAGGTGCCGGACCCTCCCCGGGAGCGGCCGCTGCCCGCGCTGTACTTCTCGGGCGGCCGGGAGCAGCTGGCGGCGCGGGCGGAGGCGCTGCCCGCGGTCCCGCGGGAGGAGTTCACCCTGGAGCTGTGGGTGAAGGCGGAGGGCGGACAGAACAACCCGGCCATCATCGCAGGTAAACCCCGGCGGGGCGGGATGGGGACCCGACACCCCCCGACCCTCCTCAAGCATCCGCACGGGGACTCCCCGGCTCCGCCGCTCTGGCAGGTGACACCCCGCGCCCACACCCGTGTTCTCAGCACCGCGGGCGTGGAATATTCCTCCTTCCCTTGAGACCAAACCCTAAGCCATCCCCTCCCCTCTGTTCCCACCCGCCCCGTCCTCCCAGCCCGCCCCCCTGCCCCCCCAGCCCGCCCCGGCTCCATCTGGTTTTTCCGCCTTCCCTCGCGGGGAGCTGCAAGGTCTCTGCGGGTGATACGCTCCCCCGATCCTCCCCCCGGCCCGCGGGTCCCCCTGCCCGGGGCTGCGGGCACACGGAGCTCTCGGGGCTCCCGGCGGGTCCCCGGGGCGGTGGCCGCACGGTGGCAGCCGCGCCGCGCTCACGGCCCGGCCCCGCTCCCGGCCCCGAGGGCTCCGCGGAACGGCTGCGAGGCAGCGGCGGCCCCGGGGGCCGGTTCGAGCCGGGATTGCCCCCTCAGGAGCTTGCTGGGAAACCGGCAAAGGGATGAGCGAGTCCTCTGAGGAGCAGCTGAGGGAGCTGAGGGGGCTCAGCCTGGAGAAAAGGAGGCTCGGGGAGGACCGTGTTACTCTCCACTGCTACCTGGAAGGAGGGTGTAGTGGTTGTGTCTTTTCTCCTGAGGAACAAGTGATGGGACAAGAGAAAATTGCCTCAAATTGTGTGCCAAGAGACGTTTATATTGGATACTAAGAAAAATTTCCTCTCTGAAAGAGTTGTCATGCACTGGAACAGGCTGCCCAGGGAAGTGGTGGAATCACCATCCCTGGAAGTGTTAAAAAATGTATAGAAGTGGTGCTTAAGGACATGGTTTATCTGTGAGCGTGGCAGGGCTGGGTTAACTGTTGGACATGACCTTAAAGGTTGTGTTCCAAGCTTAATGATCCTGTGATGCAGAAGCTGAGGAGACAGAGAAGACTGGCACACAGGCACAGAGTGGGGCAGATTCCTGCAGGGGTGCTTCATTCAGCTATGCCAGGATGGGTGTTTGTGTCTGGGTACAAGCTCGGCAGGGCAGTGCAGGGATGCTAGGAAGGGCTGGGAACACATGGCAGTGGATGTCTCCACAGTGGGGGCTCCTGTGTTTCTGTGCTGCCCCAGCCAAGCTGATGGAGGAATTCCTCTCCCTATCCTAACTCCCCCTTGGCTTGAGATCACTCCACTGAACCTCCCTCTGCTTTGCCTGGTCCCTGTCACTGATTTTTCTCCTCAGTTATAGGGCAATAACCACACCCGTGCTGTGGAAGAGCACGGTAGGAGAGATGGGCTGGAGTCCATGGCAGAGGGGAAAACAGCCCTGTACAAGGAAACGACCAAACTCCCTAGCATCCACCTCGCTGTCTGCCTTCCTGTCAGCATCCTCAATGCCTCCCTGCACCTTGGGATGCACAATTCCCAGTCATGGCATCAGCAGCACAGCTGTTTACATCTGGAGGTCTGGCCTGGCTAGGTTTTGAGTTTCCCAGCTAGCCAGCAGAGGGTTTTTTAAATTATTTTTTTTATTCTTTATTTTTCAATTTCCTTCTGGAGGGTGGGACAGTTGTTAGTGCTGAAAGCACCACCCGTGAGCGCTGGCATTCTCTCCAGTAATATCCCCCAGCTTCCCTGCTCCAGGGTTTGAGTCAGCCCCAGGAACCTCCGGCTGCCTGACTCACCGTTCACTTCCCACTGTCACCCTGCACTTGGGACCATGGGTCTGGCTGTGGGTGGCCAGAGGGGGCCAGCCCAGTGCTGCTGGCAGTCTGTGTGAGCAGGTGACAGAAGCAGCTGCCAGCCCTCGGCAGGTGCTGTCTGCTCCTGGTCTGGTGCTCCTGCTCTGTCAAGGAGAGGACACTGAGCATGAGGTCATCCAAAGGTGTGGAGGAGCTGGCGGTGCTCCAAGTGTCCGTGTGTAAGGGAAGGCAGGGGGAAAGCAGGGCAGAGCTGAGCTCTCCCAGCATCACAGCCTGGGAAGTAAGGGCAGGCTGAGCAGCTCTGATCATGGAAAGCAGGCTGTCCCATCAGCTGCTGTGCTGCTGCTTGGATTCAGGGCTCAGGAGTTGTTGTTTTCTCCTAGATCCCACATTTTGACTCAGGGCCACCCTGGATGGGGTTGTTCATCTTTCTTAGTAACTCCTTCATGGGGGGATTTCTGCTGGGGTATAAACCTGCCACAGCCGCTGTTAGGGAAGGAAACTGGTCCATCTTCCTTGTCCTACTCATTTTGGGCAGCAGATGAGAGTCCTTTCATGTGATGCTGTTTCCTTTTCCACCTTTTTTGCCTCCCTTCTGTCTATGCCTGCTCTGCTTCTGGTGAACCCCAAGGAATTTCCCTTTGTGCCAAGCTGAGGTTTGTTTTTACTCGAATTGTAGGTGATTTTGTTGGGTCCTTCACCAGGGACCATCCAAAACATCTGCTGTGTCTAAATCCAGATGGGTCCCTGAGCTGGTTCCCACTGCATACCTCGAGGGGTGACCATGACTAGAGGCTCCTGGCCTTTGTCAGACCCTCTGGAGCTTTAGCAGCTGATTTGCCCCAGTATCTGGGGCTCAAAGCACGACCGAAAGCTATTCCTTGTGCTGCAAAATGCCTGGCCCCAGTGGGAGAGGCTGCTTGCAGTGGGGTCCTTACAAAGAGGCACACGATCTTTTTGTGGGCTTTTTCTCCATAACCTTCCCTGGCAGGTGCCTTCCTCTTCAAATTTTTTTGCACTGTTACCAACAACTCTTGTTTCTACCCCCAGAGACATTCCCCTAAGGCACAGGTGAACAGCACAAACCAGGCTAGAGCTCCCCTTTCCTGCCTGAGGGATCAGAGTTGTACTTAGAGCTGCTGAGGAGGCGCCTCACACTTCTACAAACAGCTTTCCCTTCTGGTGGGTTGCCTCAGGACAAAACACCAAGGTCCTTGGCAAACTCTGGGGTCTTGAAACCCCCCCTGATGATTTCTCATGAAGGCCCTTGAGAGATGTCAGGAGCTGGTGCTAGACCTGTTTTGTTGCACTGTTTTGCAGAGGCTGCTGGCTGTGGGACATGCGGCTGTGCCTGCAGAACCTTCCCTCTGCTGCTGAGGAGGTGTCATCCCTGGCTATGCCTAGGATGCACCAGCTGCTGATTTACTGATTCTCCTCCCCTGTTGTAGAGCTGGCCTTGACCTTACTTACATCCCTTTGAGGACTTTGATGAAGTCCTTATACCTGGTCCTGGGCTCATTTAAATTTCTTTTGGCCAGTGTTGAACTCATCAGGCACTGCCAGGCATGGCTTGGCTCCAGCATGGGTTTGTGAGGATGACAGCTTACACTCACCCCAGGGGCTGTTCCACCCCGATGCCGTTTTTCCCATTTTTATCTTGGGGTTTAATCAAATTTGGGGCACTCTGAATCATCTCAAGGTGAATTTCATGAATTCTCAAGGTGAATTTCAATTTTTCCCAGGAGAGAAGGTACCAAGCCCTGTTTCCTCAACCCCAGTGAGGACCAAAGGATGGCTTTCGAGTGTGCAGGTCTCAGCAGGTTTCAGCCAGCACCCAGCCCAATTTGCCTTCTCCAAGGCTCCTTTGCTCGCCTCCTGCCTTTTGGCTTCTCCCTGTCTCAGCTTCCCCTGGTCCTTGTGCTCTTCTTTCACAATCCAGCAGAAAACAAGAGCTGGCCCAAGCCCATCCGCCCACGGAGGCTTTGTGCGTGGCTGCCTTTGTAGTGAGCAGTGACAGGGATCCATGCCCAGGGTGGTTACAGCCGTGGGATGCTTAGAGGCCACCACCCATCTCGCCCTTGGTGAAAGTGATGGATGGAGGGAGGGATGCTGCTTCCTGGGGTGCAGCAGGGCTTGGTGTGACCTTTGCCAGCCGTGTTTTTAAGGGGGAGATGTGGGGTCATGGTAAACCTGGCTTCAGACACATGCCCTGGGTGAGAGCCAGGAGATCCTGCTCCTCCTGGAGCTCCTTCTGTTCTACACCTCTTCTCTCTACTGATATTGATATTTTTTGATATTCTGACAGCAGGTGGGTTATCCCCAGGGACAGGCAAGAGAGTGGCACAGGCAGGAGTGCTTTGTTTTGGACCACAAGGTCCTGATGCCATGAAGATGGGCAGGCAATGTATGCGATGGGAATGGCACAGTGAGGGGCAGGAGAATCCGTGCAGCAGGAAAAGCAGGATGGAGAATAAGCAATACCACAGGACAAACATCAAGAGAGTCTCTGGGCGTGGCAGCAGGTTTTGTCAGCGTTGGGACACTGTATGTTGGGGTGATCAATGGGAGAGCAGGGTGCCCCCAGAAGACTCCACTGAGTGTCAACGAGTGACTTCAAACTTGTTCACCTCAGCCAATGACCTGCATGAACGTCCTGGCTGTGGTGGTTTAGGAGCCCAGAGGCATTTGTTTCAAGCAGCAGGTCCCTTTGCCCTTGCCAGCGTTTAAGTGCCTTGTGGCCACTGACTCCCAAGGGCATTCCGTGCCTGCAAGCCTCTGGTTCTTTGCCGTGGGCACTCAGCAGTCTGGGGGAAAGTCAGCACAGCTCCGGGTCTTGCCCAGCCTTTGACAGGTTTGCAGCACGCTTGGGCAGAGGGAGAGGCTGTTCCTGGGGATGGATTGACGTTCAGGTGACCTTAGGGGCTGAGGAGTGCACTCGCCAGGCTGGAGGCAGCACAGCCCTCTCCAACCCTCTCCCGCCAGCACTGGATGCATGACTGGGAGGGAAACTGGAGCATAAACGAGAGCTGTAAATCTGCCTGGAAGCTGATGGGGAAGCAGTCCCTGGAGGAGCCTGCATTGCTTTGGGTTGCTGTGCTCTAATTCTTAAAAGCTTTGGCTCACAGATAAAAAGCTTAGCCTCTAATCCCATCCCGCCGGAGCACTCCTACAGAGAGCAACTCAGAAACACCTCGCTCTTCAGCCTCTCCTCTGTCCACGCTCTTCCTCCCCTCTCCATCCTGCCTCTCTGGCTCTGCCATTCTTCCTGGCTGCTTCACCCACTCATCTAAATGATTTGGAATGGGGGCTGGGGTGTCACCCGAGGTGGAGCACCCACCACCCAGCCTCTGACCACCTTCATTTACCCGCTGCCGAGGACACCGCTCCGGGGAGGAGCGGCGATGCTCCCTGGTCCTCACCAGCTCTCCTCTCTCTCTCCATCCCAGGTGTCTTCAACAACTGCTCGCACTCAGCCAGCGACAAGGGCTGGGCGCTGGGGATCCGCGCCCTGCAGCTCGGTGGCAAGAAGGACGCGCGCTTCTTCTTCTCCCTGCGCACGGACCGGGCGGCCGCGGCCACCGAGGTGACCTCGCACCAGCGCTACCGGCCCGAGGCGTGGACGCACCTGGCCGCCAGCTACGACGGGCGGTGGATGGCCCTCTACATCGACGGGGTGCGGGTCGGCCGCTCCGGCGGGCAGCAGGGGCCCCTGCACAGCGCCTTCATGTCCTCCTGCCGCACGCTGCTGCTGGGGGGCGACGCCTGGGGGACCACCCACACCTTCCGGGGACACCTGGCTGGGCTGGCCCTGTGGCGTGGGGCCCTGCCCCAGTCCCGCCTCCAGCGGTCCTTTCTAGAGGAGGTGCCTGAGGAGACGGCGGGGCTGGCTCTGGCCGCTGGCTTTGCCGCCCCGGAGGAATGCTGGACGCCTTTTCGGGAGGGCGCCTTCCCCCAGCAGTGGGTGCTGCTGTCCCCCCCGTCGCCCATCCTGCGGCCGCTGGGGCCCCCTGCGTGCGGGCAGACTGCCTGCGACAACGTGGAGCTGGTGTCGCACTACAACCAGCACTGGCCGCTGCGCAGCGGGAAGGTGGTGCGCTACCGCGTGGTCAACCTGGCCGAGGACGACGGCGGGCGGCCCACGGTCAGCTGGGAGCAGATCTGGCGGCAGCACCGCGCTCTGAGCGAGGCTTTCCGGCCCTACAACATCTCCTGGCAGCTCAGCCTGCTGGAGGTGCACAACTCGTCCCTGCGCCGCCGCGCCGTGCTGCTGGGCTGCGAGCCCAGCAAGGTGGGCAACGAGCGCTGCGACCCCGAGTGCGAGCACCCCCTGACCGGCTTCGACGGCGGCGACTGCCGGAGGCCCGGCCGCTGCTTCTCCTGGAAGCGCCGCGACGGCGTCTGCCACATGGAGTGCAACAACATGCTGGACGACTTCGACGACGGCGACTGCTGCGACCCGCGGGCCACCGACGTGTCCAGGACTTGCTTCGACCCCGACTCGCCCCAGCGGTAGGCGTGGGGCTGGAGGGGGGTGGTGTGTCCAAGGGGTGGGATGCACCCTCTGCCCAACACCTGCTCTGCACCTGGGAATTGCTGCCGACTTCCTTCCCACTCTGGCTTCCCAGTGTGGGAAGGCAGAGGGGCGTTCTCCCTCGGGATTGGGTGTGTTTGCCACCAAAAGAAGTAAATCCTACCGTGTGATGTGGCACGCCTCTGTGAAGCCGTGCCAGCAAGTGTTTTTTTCCCCAGGGAGGCTCCTCTGCACTGTCCCCCCCTGCAGAGGATTCCCAGTGCAGAGCTGCCAGCCTGTGGGAATGTGGGCATCCCTGGGGTGGGCAGAGCAGCCTGTGCAAAGGATATTGCTTACCCTGATTCCCTGCATGGCATGTAGTCGGGGAATTGCTCCCCTTGCCCACCTTCCCTGGATGTGTCTAAAGTCTGATTTCTTAATTTGTGTTCAAAATGGCTTTTCTTGAGTGCTGGAGTAGGGAGAAGGAGGCTACCCAGCAGTGCTAGATGTGAGGTGCAGGATTTGGAGAGGTGTGGGTGTGTTCCTGAATCTTGGCCCAGGGAGTGATACCCACAAGGAGATTCCCTTGGCTGGAGGAGGACATGTGCCTTTACTGTGTGCTGCAGGTGCAAAATACCTTGAAAATCCACATGGACTAAAACCCATGGAGCATCAACGTGCTGTGTCAGGGGACCCTTGCTCTCCCGAGGGGTCTTTGGAGTCAGCAGTAAGAGGGGAACCCATGATGGGAGAGCCCAGGGTGTTGGGAACGGTGTCCTTGGTGCAGTTGGTGGCTTGCACCCACCTGCCCTCCTTGCTGGAGCCTCTGAAGTGCCCACAGCCCTGTTTATGGCTTCCAGCACTCCGGGCTCTGATAAATGTACTTTCTGTATGGAGATGGGGAAGGGGGGAAAAAGTCATGGCTTTTCCCTTTTTAAAAAATTATTTTATTTTATTTTATTTTATTTTATTTTATTTTATTTTATTTTATTTTATTTTATTTTATTTTATTTTATTTTATTTTATTTTATTTTATTTTATTTTATTTTATTTTATTTTATTTTATTTTATTTTATTTTATAGCTGTTTCTGTCTCTGTATCAGAGAAAACTCCTTCCCTGCTGTTGGCTCCCAGTGACAGGCAGAGGTGCCCACTGGAGCAGGAGTGGTGCAGCACAGATGGCAGCATCTGTCAAGGAAAGTTGCAAGGGAGGGTTTTAGAGACAGATCTGCTCTTTGATCTTCTTTCTCCTTCGCTTTTCTTTCCCTGGGCTGTGGGAGCAGAGAGGCTGTAGCCATAAATCCTCTTTTCCCAAGTCGGCTGCTTCTCTGTGCTCCTTCCCAGGCAGGACACGGAGGGAGGAGGGGAGCAGACGCCTCTGTTTGGGCAGTGGTGACAGAGAGGAGCAGCACTTTCCCTCCTTCCTTCCTGAGCCTTTCTCACACATCCTTAAGTTCCCTGAGAAAACACAGGAGGAGGATGGGGAACCTTTCTTCCAGTGCATCCCAGTGACCCAGAGAGGCATCACACTGTGTCCCTTCCCAAGCAATCCTCCCCAGACGTTTTCCCACCTCTGGAAGTGTCTTTGGTGACAGCCACCATTGTCACCCTGTGGCCACCTGTGCCCTTGTTTGCCATGCTGTGAGCTGGCGTGGCAGTGCTTTCCTGACCATGGAGATGAAAAACCTGCACAACCACTCTCCACTTGTGGCCATCAGCACCCACCACCACTAGGCCTTGGCTTTGGCAGGGCAGAGGCTCTGTCCTCGCCTCTGTGTGCAGTTAGAGGAATGTTTTTATCCTCAGACAAAAAGGGCTCCACCTTAAATTGAAAAAGGCCAAATTTTTGCTGGTATGAATCAGGGCTTCCATTTGTCAGGATTTTCCCCTGAAAGTTGGGAAACAAAACAAAACAAGATGAAACAAACCCCCTTGCTTCTGTGGGAAAGGAATGGGAAAATGGGAACACTAGGGAAATAACAAATCTTTTGCAATTTTCTTTCCGCAGACCTCGTTGGTCTGCACAGAGGACAAGAATGATTGATTGTAGGCTAAACCCAGAAAAATGAAATCCAGTGTGCCTGGCATTTGGGAAATGAGGGGGCATGGGTTGAATCCTGCTGCCACTGAGGTCTTCTGAGCTGCTTCTGGCTTGGCTTCTTCAGAGACCACAGGAAAAAGGAGTCACTGAATGGTTTGGGTGGGAAGGACCTTTAAGTGCATGCAGTTCCACCCCTGCTGCCGTGGGCAGGGACACCTTTCACTAGACCACATTGCTCAGAGCCCCGTCCAATCCAGTGATGCTGGTGGACATCCACCCTCCCTGTGCCCATCCCTGCTCAGGATAGTTTCTGGGGAAGAATACACACGTTTGTGGGAAAACAGCTGGGAAACTGACAGTGTGTGTTTGGGAAAAGCCGAGGTGAACTTGTGCTTGCCGAAGAGCGTGGCCAGGTTTGTGGCCTTCCCCCGAATTTGGTGGGTGAACCCCAAGACACAGAAGCAGGGGACCTCAGCCTGAGGGGTTTTATTGAGGCAGAGCTGCCTCTGAGTGCTGCTGTGAATGCTGTAAGGTATTACACTTAAATGAGCAGGGCAGCTGGCAAACTTACAGGAGGATTTTTGGGGTGGAAGCCAGAACGGGAGAAATAACGTGAAATAAAGTTTAACAAACTGCACAAAGGCAGCACAATAGGAGCCAGGTGCTTTGATGGGAACAACAGCTTTGGGTCTATGACTGAAGGAGAGCAACCTGGCTGCTGCTCTCCCAGTCTCTGCTCCCCCATACCTGTGCCAGAGCCCAGGAGGGAGCTGTGGCTTGGGGACAATCAGGAGAGAGAGAACCCCCACTTGTGGGTAATCTCTGCATCTCCTTTCAGATCAAAATTTCAAGACAAAAAAATCTTAGGTTCTTTTTCATGTATTCAGTCATCCCTACTTTATTTCAAGGCTTTCACAAGGAGTGGTGTGGATGTGAATGTTTCTTACTACTGCCAAAAATAATTGAATTGAGAAAGAGTGAGATGCCGGGCAATTTCCTACCAGCACTGGAGACACATTCAATGTATTTTGGTGAAGGGTCTCAAAACCGTGTCTTGTCCTTCACAATTATAAGCACTCAAGCAAAAGCTTTTTCCATCTTAACACATTCCTGATTTAAAATTCCCTCTTGGGCTGCAGCTTAGGGAGAGGTAAATTAGAGGACAGAGCTGAGGGACGGTGGTGGCTTCAGTGCTTCTCAGCTGGTGAACATCTCATTGTACTTCCAGGGTTACAGCTGGTGCCAGCTTATGCCCTCACCCAGGGGAAGGAAATCAGATTTGGGAAGAAGGATTGTTAATTTTTTTTTACAAGGGTATGTAACAAGGACAAGGGGGAATGGGTTTAAGCTGAAGGAAGTCGGGTTTAGATTACATATTAGGAAGAAATTCCTCCCTGTGGGGGTGATGAGACCCTGGCACAGGATGCCCAGAGAAGCTGTGGCTGCCCCATCCGTGGAAGTGTCCAAGGCCAGGCTGGACAGGGCTGGGAGCAGGCTGGGATAGTGGGAGGTGTCCCTGCCTTTGGCAGGGTGTTGAAATGAGTTGGTTTTTAAGGTCCTTTCCAGCCCACACTATGCCAGGGTTCTGTGAAAACTCTGTTGGGAATGGAGCCAACTGTGGCTGAGGCAGGAGCTGGGATAAGGGGCGATTAATAAATGATATAAGTGGGCACTGAAAGATATTTCTGAGTCCCCCTGCACCTCCTCTGGTGGCACATGGGACAAAACAAGTCCTGCTGTGCTATGAGCCAGCTGGGCCACCACCCATGGGTGAAACCCACCAGTGGAACTGTGCATACGTGGCTGGAGGGGCACTTGAGCAAGGGCTCAGGTGGAGAGCTGTGTGTGGACATCCCTGCAAGGCACCTCACAGGAGACATGAGAAGCAAGTCACAGACTTCTCATTCACCTCTGGTCCACCTTGTAAGGAACAAGGGGGCAGGCAACATCAGGAGAGTTACTGACTGTCATCCTTCACCCAGTTTTATCTTGACTTCAAGCATTTTCCAGGAGTTGGTACAGTCCAATGTTGGGGTCTGGAGTAAAATTTGTCTTAATTTTCTGCAGGTTCCCATCTTGCAGAGCTGGAGTGCTGCTCTAATTGGTGCTCTTGGAAGGAAAGCAGCAACAGCTCATTAGCAGCAATTAACACTCAGCGAGGGTCCCCCTCGGGCACTTAGTCAACGAGAATCTGGTGTGTGACACAGTTAATGTGAAAAGAAAAACCAGAGGGGAGTCTGGAGAGCAAAGTGGGTAAGAGCAGAGCTGCTGGGCCTTTCATCTTGCTGCCCAAAGTAATGGCAGAAATAACCAAAGTGACAAAAGGAAGTGAAAAAGGATGAGGTGTCTCCAGGCTCGGTGGCCTCCGCTGGGATGACCAAAGCTGTGATGGTAAAATGCACCTGATTAACAGGACACTTGATGGGCTTTAACACAAGCTTAGCTGGCCTCCCTCCTAAGGGACTGATGCTTAATTGGGTTAAGGCTGCTTGGGAGCCTCCTGCAGTTTAAGCCTTGCCTTCAAAAGCTGATCCAGATTAACCTCGCTAAAAGTCTCTGGTGGACAACCACGAGGCAGAAGGAATCACTCTGAGCAGCCCCTTGTCAGGAGATGTTCAGCTGAATGGGGTTGGACCTGAGAGCATAAAGGGTGTCAGAGTGAGAGCAGGTGAGGATCTTGGGGCCAGAGCTGACCTGCCTAGGCCTTAATCCCAACGGGATGGTAAAACAGCATTCAAATTAGCTGCTCCCTTCTCCTTCTTCTTCCCTTGCTGCTGGAAACCTTAGTAGGTCTTTCTTACTGTGAAAGAGGGCAGGGTATATGTAACAAGTAAAATCGTTGTGTACAACCTCAGGCCACTGGAGCTGTTGCAGAGAACAGCTTCAGCTGGAGATGGTGAGTGTCTGCTGCTTGTGGTTGCTTGAAGAGTGGATGGGAGAGGGTGTTTTCAGTGACTTTCACTGCTTGTGGGGTGGCAGAGACTATGGATATAGTCTGTTACTACAGAATGCATGGCTGGGAGGTTCTCTGCTCAGAACCTGAGCTCTGGCTGCTTTTGAGCTCCCTCTGGCACCTCTTGGAGCCCTACTGGCACGTGCCCAAATAGTGTCCTGGTGTATCCAAAGAGCCAAACCTCAAGTGCTGGGCTTGGGGCTTTAAAGTGGTGAGGAGGGGAGTGCTTTGGAGACACCAAAAGTGGCAGTGGTGGGTTCCCTGGCTTCTGAGATTGCTGCTTCTGGTCTCTGGTACACCTGTGGGGGTGCAGCTGGAAACAGGAATTTTTGCTGGAGCCTGATGTTTTGTTGGTGGATGCTTTAAAGTGCATTTTGTGAGTGCTTGGGTTTGAGCTCATTGGAAAACTTCTCCTTTCCTTGTAGGAAAATCCCTTCTCTCTGAGCTTTCCTATGGAATAACAGTTTTAAAACTTAGCAAAAATAGCAGGGAATGTTTTTGGTAGAGCCCATTATATCAGGTGTGCAGGATGTCTCTCAAGCTGCTTGCTTCTGGTGGGATTTGGAGGCTACACCCATGTGAAGGTACCTCAGCCCACCCACAGCCCTCGCTTGGGGGTGAACACCCCAGATTTGCTTTTGACCTTCCCAAAGTGTTGGACAGTATGGAGATATTCTCTGATTTGAGAGCATTTGGCATGCTACCACTGCTCAGTTACATGAGCCCAGCAGGGGGATTTTGCTCCCAAGAGGGAGGGCTTGGGATGGTGGGACACTGCATTGCTGTGGCCGAGGAGGAGGAGGAGATGGGGGCTCCAGCGTGGGGACTCCCTCTGAGGCACATGTGGCACGCCAGGGTCTGACTCAGCCCATCCAACAGCTGGAGGGCAGTGAGGCTGCAGAAGTGACTTCTTTCCAGAGGGAAGTAACTAAGCATGAAGCCATCCAAGGGCCCGTGCAGGCTCTTGGGGGCACCTTCCAACAGCTGGAGTGGGCTTCATGTGATACCCCCTTTTCCCTGTCCCATCTTGTTGATGTGCACAAATCTTCCCTGCTTGCTTTTTTTTTTCCATGTGCTAAATTAGGCAATAAAATCACGGCCATTCACTACTTTCCTTGCCAAGGTGGAAAGCTCAGGGGTTAATTTCCAACAGGGCTCTGCGGGAGGATGAGTGTCCCTCGCTGCCATCAGCCTTCCCGTGGGCACGGAGCTGCCAGGCTCCCGTTCCTGGAGAACCTGCTCGGCCCCCCAGGGGTGACCACATCTCCGTGGGAGAGGGAGAACATGATCCGCGTGTGAGCCGGGGCACAGCACCCCTGCCCAGCGGCTGCAGGCAGCCCGGGCGCTTTTGGGGAAAACAGCTGTCCCAGATGTGAGCTATTGTTCTCGGAGACACCGCCGGCTCGGGGGCTCACTCGAGGGGGGCCGATTGTGTCGCGATGGCAATTGTGAAGGAACAGCGTGTGTCCGGTGGCGGGGAGGGTCACTCTTTGTTGGGCCTCCCCAGGGCTCCTCCTCACGCTGCTGTGCCCTCGCCTGTGGGTGGAGGACACCAGCAGAGACCCTGGCCATGCCTGTGAGACCCCGAAGCCGAGGTGGCAGGAGCTTGGCAGCCTCTGCAGGGACACCCCTGGCGCTGGCGGGGTCCCTGGGATGATTTAATCTGCCTGGAGCTGGCAGCCGGAGCTATGGCCAGGGGAGTCCTCAAGTGAACATCCTGCTTTTAGTTTTCCTTGGCCCAGCCACTGCTGTTATTTTGGAAATCGAATTGCCCCTTTCCAGAGGGCAGTGGGGTGAGAGGGAACGAGTCCAGCATCACCCAAACCCACTGAGAGGCTGTGAGGCACAGGACTTGCTTTGGAGGCTTTGAGAAGGATGAGGATGCTGAATGTTTGTGACTGCTGCCTCACAAGGGCTGTGCTGGGGATGAGAGGCAGCCTTGGTTTTCTTTTTCTTTTTTTCTGTTAGTGTATGATTGTTACACTACAGAACTTCCCCAATAAATTATCTCGTGTCCTTTTTAGATCTGTGAGGAAGGCATTCTTAGAATACTGGCTTGTGCACTTTGTGCTCTGGCTGGGACACCCAATTGCTTGGATCTAAAAATAAGTTGGAGGCTTGGGACTTGGTTTTACCCTAAAAAAAAGTAAATATATACATATAAAAAGCAAGTTGGAGATGTTTGGCTTGAGCAGATTTATTTTCTTTTCCTCTGTCTCAATTCCTTTCCTGACCAATACCATGGCTGCAAGTTTTTGCCCTTCAGTGAGAAATTTAGGGCGAATATAGCAAAGTTTTGGATCTTTTGGAAAGACTAGACATTGCCATCACGGTGAAGAGTGCACAAGGAGGGGCTTGTTGACCACAGGGCGGTGTGGTTCTTCTTGAGCAGTTAGCTTAATGCCCTGGGAGCATCATCCTTCCTCAGCAGATTGATGTACTGATGTCAGGCCTGTTAAAGCATCCTTATCCTGCCAGTGCCCAGGAATCTGAGCAGAAGTGACAGGCCAGGCTCTGGAAGGGTGGCACCCTGGTCCTCTGCCACCCTTTTACTGCCTGTGCTGCCCTGCTGGTGGATGGGGATGCCCACTGCAGCTGGCTGCAGGCTCGTCTGGCACCAGCAGAAACCCTTCCCCAACCCTGCAGTGTCTGCACTGCCTTTTCTGCTGCCCTGTTGGTCAGGGAGGCTGGATGAAGAAGAGACTGATTTTTTTTTTTTTCTTGTCCCTCTGGCTGTTTTTGGAGATGGCCTCAAGCTCAGGGTTCTGCCTTTTGCATCCATGCAGAAACCATTTTGTGGCCTGGCCCCTCTTTGCCAGCCATGCCTTCTGTCAGGAGGTGGCCACGCAGCCTCCTGGCACACATCACTGCACGTTTCTCTGCAGCCTTGGCTGGTTCCAGCACAGACCTCCACACACTCCCTCTGCTGAGGCCTGGGGCTGAAGGTGGTGTGCGCCCATCCCAAAGGCTTTAGGCAGCCAAAGGTTGGTGTGCCCCAGTCCCAAAGGCTTTGGCTTTAGGCAGATGCCCACTGCCACGTGTGCTGCAGGGTCACCTTCACCATCTCCCCATGCACTGCTCTCCCTCCTTCCCAGAAGCTGAGATCTCTCCTGTGCAGGGGGCTGTGAGACAGGAGGAGACACTTGGGAAGGGCTGGACACTTGCTTTCCCTCGAACAGCAGTGAGATGTGGGTGCCTCACTTCTCTGAGCTGCTGTGAAAACCCTGCACAGCAGAGGTCACATCTTTCAAGATGCTTGCAAACATCTTGCTGTGGGCAGTTGTAATCATCAGCCAGGGAAACTGAGGCACAGAGGTTTTGGCCATCTTCCCCCCAGTCGTGCAGCAATGAGGTGCTGCTGTTAATGCTGGCATCTGGCCCTTCCTCCCAGTTCCTGGGTAGGGAAGAGAGGCATTTAATGAGAGGAGATGAGGCTGCTCTGTCCTGGCTAAACACAAGAGAAAAGCTGCAGTTCCCTCTGTCTGGAGGGCTTTGATGAGCCTCCTGGCACTGAGGCACTGCTCAGCCACGTGAAGCCCATGCAGTGGTGGGCCAGACCAGGAGAACTGCACCCACAGGTGTTATCCCCTCTCCCTTAGCTTGGCAGGTTGTGAATTGCACTATAAAAATTGGCAGGGAAATTTGGGTTTCTGGTGACCCTGAGCTGTGTCCAAAACCCATAAGGCCTCCCTAAGCCTGGAACATTGCTTTATGTTTTTGTTTTGGGCAAAAAGTAGGATAACTGATTTACAGATCTGTTCTTGTAGCTTAGGTGCGACAAGGCTGATCTGTGCAACCTTAGGAAAAAAAAAACAAACCACAACTGTAAAACTTTGTCCTGGCCTGGGAAGCTTTTTCTTATTTTGCTTTGAAACAAACAATCCAGACAGAAAGGGAACCATCCCTGACTTTGTTTAGCTTGGAACCAGCTCTAGAATAACTTGCCACCGTTGAGTTCTGCCTCCCAAAACCGCACAGGGCTGCAAATGCCTTTCTCCATTTCCCCTGCTGCTTCTTGCTTGCCCTCTCTCCCACACTCTGTGTGACTCCAGCCAGCATTGGCATTGCCAAAGGAAGGTGAGTGCTGACCCAGTGCCGTGGATAGCAAGTCTCTCCCAGGCTGTTGGTGGGTCATGGAGCTGGGGTGCTGCCAAGGCTGGGCTTTGGAGGGCAAGGCTGGACTCCCCTCCTTCCCTGAGCTGCTGCCTCACTGCCTTTCTCCCAGGCAGAGCTGTTTTTATTCCCCTCAGTAGTTCCAAACTGGATCTTTAACTCTTTCTTTTGAATTCTTTTGACTAACTCCTTGTTACTACAGCTCTTTCCGTGTTTTCAAAGATGTCTCAGAGAAGTTGTGGCTGCCCCGTCCCTTCCAGTGATGGGATCCCTTCCAGTTTAAGGCCTGGCTGGACAGGGCTTGAAGAAACATGGTCTAATGGAAAGTGTCCCTGCCCATGGCAGAGGGAGGGAATGAGTTGGTCTTTCAGGTCACTTCCAACCTAAACCAACCCATGATACTTGAACTTGAAAGTGGGAGATGCATTTCTGGGGTGGAAGCAGGTGGGGAGCTGCAATGTTTGTCTCCTTTGCTTGTTCCACTGATGAGGACAAGAGGCAGCAGCGTGTGGCTCTGCTGGATTTTTGAAGGGGAAGGTTAGAGGGATCAGGAGAACACATGTCCCTTTGAAGTTTGGGAATTTTCAGGTCCTTGGGTTTTTTTTCTCCTTTATTCTAAGGGGTCTTGTTGTGACCCTCACCCAGCCCTGCTGTACTGCACACGTGTCCTTGGATCTCCTCTTTGTAGTGGCTGAACCCACAGTTTGGTTTCAAACAGCTAAAAAATCTTGGTCTTCTGAGTTTCTGCAGCCTCACAAAAAGGCAGCCGGAAAGGAGCTGCTCCAGTGATGGAGAAAATGGGAAATAACTGCAGCCTTGTGCTGAGCCTTGGAAGGCCTTGGAGGGCTTTTGGGGGTGATAACCCTAAATATACACCCTAGTTGGAGCAGGGGGGCTTCAGTCAGTGCTCACAGGCTCTGTGGAGTAAATATTAGAGTTTAATCTTTCCATTACTTCCAAGCCTACTTCTGAGCAGTCAGTGCTTTCCTTTGGAGCTCGCTCCTGTTGATGTCTTTGGTCTGTGTCAGCCCCAGACAAACCAACATTTCTGCCTGGGAACTTCCCTGAAGGATTGTCAGCCGGGAGCCTGTAGGTTGAGTTCAAACCCAGAAGTCTGAGGCACACATGTCTTTCCAGCTCCCAAGGAGTTGTGCTGTGAGCAATGGGTGCATCATCCGTGAGAGACGGTCCGTGCACGCTCTGCTCCCACCGTGGAAGCATCTGGGAGCCCGGCTGTTGTGAGAGACCAGCCCTGCATCATTGCCTGGTCTAATGAAAGACATCCCTGGACCCTCCTGGGGCTCAGATGGGCCATGTGCTTTAGGATGATCTCAGCCGTGAGGAAATGGTGAGCCTCTCCGAGGAAGAGATGGCCGTGATTCACTCAGATAGAAATAGAAAAACCAAACAAGCAAATGGAAACTCCCTATTGACCAGGTTCCTGCCATTTAAATGGGTTTTTACTACCTATTCCAGTATTCATTTGAAAATCATGCGCATTTACTCATACACACTACAATCAGATGGTTTTTAAGCCATTAAGGCCCATTGGGTCAATAAGCAGCATTTTCAAAAATCTATTAAATTCCCATTTCCGTGGAAATAGAGCTTTTACAATTGATCATGGCTACCGACTCCCATTAAAATAAACCCTAAATGCTATCAACTCCCCCAAGATGTAGAGCACTAAAAGACAGTTTGCCAGGCCAAATTTATCCCAGGGGAAAGTTGATGGCCCATTATGCTTAAGCAACATGAGAATTGTCATATAAGTCAGGAAGTTTATGGGACTTGCATGGATTTGTCTTCCCTGAGGGGGTGAAAAGGAAGGTTCATGGGTTGAATCTCCACTGCTAACACAAGCTCAAAGCCAGACTCCTGCAGGAGCTTTTTGGGAACATTTAGCTTATTTTGTATTAAATTTCAAGTGTGTGTAGACTTTGGTTGTTTGGCAGAAACAAGTGGTGCTTTAGGGCTGAAGTGCTGTGAGAAATGCTGAATTTCTGGGTTGGTTCTGGTTGGTTGGTTGGTTCTTCACAGGGCTTCCTGTGTTGCCTAGGTCTGCACAACCGAGGTGCTCCAGCCCTCTGATCTCCTCTGTGCCTCCTCTGGGCTCACTCTGACATTTTCCTGATGCTGGCAGCCCCAAATGCTGCAGCTCTGGAGCCCTGCAGGTAGGGTCTGACAAGAGCAGAGTAGAGGGGAAGAATCCCCTCCCTTGTCCTGCTGGCCACACCTCTTACCACGCATGGGAGGCAAGACCTGTGCTAATCCCAAACCTGGAGCAGAGCAAGCCCGTGTGTCTGAGCACTGAGGCACTGGGGATGGAGGGTTACAGCTCTGGCAGGCCTGGCTCTGCAGCTGACCCGAGGGCCTGGGACCCATGGGTGTCCCCTCTGAGGATGGGCACTGGATTTCAGGACATGCACCAAGGCTGAGGGAACAGCAGTGCCAAGGAAGGGGTCCCAGCCCTGGCTCCCAGGTCTAGGCTTGGCAGGGAAACACGGGGAGCTTTGTGGTGCAGTTGTCCTTTCAGATCAGGGCTTTGCAGCTCACCATCCCTGCCTGACAGCAGCAGCTCTGGGGATGCAGCCCAGAGCCGCCGTGCCCCGGGCAGGAGGGGTCGGGCGGTCCCTGCCGAGCCAGAGGCCACGCTCCCCTTGTTTGTCTCCTTCATGCCTCCTTCAATCAGCCTCACTGCAGCCCCCTGCCCCCTCCCACAGCCCTGGATTTCCCTGCTGCATGTGCCTGATCCAGCCCTGCTCTTGCTGGGGATGATGTCTGTGCTGTGGGGCCGTGTCCAGATGCTTCCATGAGGCCATTCATGGAGAGGACACCCCTTCCCCTCCAACAGTGATGTTGGATGGTGTTTGGTATGGGAGCGGAGGAGGAAAGGTAGTGAATCAGTCCTTTCCTCTCTAGGAGAGTTTAATTTGAGGCAGGTGGAGAGGAGCATGCGTGTTCCTGACCCTGGATGGGGTCTAGACAACTATCCCTGGAGCAAGGGTTGTGGGACTTCCTTTAGAGTGGGTTCTGTGTCAGACAGCAGGACCACTTGGAGTTATTGGTGGTTGGCCTTGGTGCTTGGTGCTTTTAGCAGTGCAGGACTGACTCCTCCAGGAGCTCAGGAGAGAATGGCTACAGGTCTATCAAATAGTCACAACCATCAGCATTCTTTTTTTAAATTTTTTTTAAATTTTTTTTTTTTTTTTTTTTTTTTTTTTGGAAACTGAAAAGCAGCTTTGACAAAATGCTGGTGTCTGAGTCCCAATGAGGATTTCTCAAAATCCTTATTTCCTCCAAAGGTGTGCTGGGGCTGGTGGTACCTCAGTTCTTTCTGGGGAGCCCACACAGGCACAGGGAGATGTGCTGGGGTTCCCAGCTCAGCCATCCCAAGAGGCCCTTGGACAGGCTGTGGTGCCCATGATGTGCATGGCAGTGAGCCAGCCCTGCCCTCAGGTGCAAACATCACAAACCCAGTGTTTTCCTGGGATCCAAGCACTTGATGCACATGTGCACCTTGTTGGCACTGGTGTCCCGAGGGTGCCCACCATGCTGGGAGAGCACTTCTGGGAGTTCACCTCTCCTGAGGCTTATTCTCATGTGTTCAGCACAAGCAGGGGACCGTCCTCGGTTCAACCCCCAAAACACAAATACCACATGCAGCCAGCCTTAAAATTGGTCTCTGCCCTCTTGCCCTGCATGTAAGCTGTCAGCAGAGCTGTAACGAGATCCAGAGAGGAAAGCAGCATGTGGCAGAAAAGCAAACAGTCTCTGGGCACGCTGATAGGGAGGAATTAACACAGCTCTCCTAAAGTCAGGGGTCCTGTTGTTATGCCAGAGGCAAAAGAGCTCCTTGATGCCTGGCTCTGGCTTTGCTCTGTGTTAGGGGGAACCTTGAATGTATGGAAGCCAATTGTGATGATTGTGGAAGTCCTGTCAAATGCCTCTGAGTCAAGAGCAGAGGGGCTGTCTCCAAGGGACATATTACAGTAGGGATCTGCTATTGACCTCCAAACCAAGATGGTAAGGCCAGCAAAGCAACATTTGAGTCATTTAAGCTCTGAGTCATCAGGACTTCATCCTTGTGGGTGACTTCAACTACCCAGACATCTGTTGGAAGAATGATACAGCAGCTCACAGGTTATCCATAAAGTCCCTGGAATGTGTAGAGGACTGCTCCTCACACAAGTGTTGGATGTGCCAGCCAGGAATGAGACACTGCTGGACTTGCTGCTCACAAACCAATAATGCCTGGCTCAGCTAGGGGTAGTCTTGCCTGCAGTGATCACAATACTGTGGATTTGGGATCCTGCTGGTGGTTAGTGCTAAGACAAAGGTTTTTAAAGAGTTAATTGCAGCTTGCTCAAAGCTCGGTTGGGAAGGATTCACTTCCATGCAGGCTAAAGGAGTGAGTGCTGGGAGTTTTCAAGAACACTCTCTTAGAACCACAAAAACAGTTCATTCTCTTTAAAGGTAAGAGAACCAGGTGGGAACAGATTTTCAGAGGGAGGACATCCCAATCATCCTGTTTAATTGTGATCCTTGTTGACTCTCTGCACGTACCACATCAACCATTCTCCAGTCATGTGTCCTGTGGTCAGTCCTTCTGGGTCCAAGGTGGCATTTCCCCTGCAAATGTGTTACATCCACTGAGTTTTGTTTATCTACGAATGTTTGTATTTCTGCACTCTTTCCTTTTGCTTTCTGCCCCCTGCTCTATATTCCTACATCCCACACCTTTGGAGCTGGGACTTGCCACCTTCCCAGTGGTCTGTCTTCCACCCAGTCCCACTGACACTCCAGCCCCCATCCAACTGCTGCCACCTTTTTTTAATTTTTGCCTTTATCTTGAGCTCTGCTCCACTACCATGTGTTTAGACTTGGATAAAGGTGGGGACCATAATGTAATTTTGTCCAGGGTTGCATCTTAATTACACTGAGCTTCACCTCCTCAGCAGATCTGCTTCTTCCTTCCTTTGCCCTTATTTCTGAAAGGATCTTCTGCTCTTTGTTTTTCAATGCAGTCAGCTTGATTTCAGGGAATTCTGTTTCACCCCATGTTCTCTGACAGCTCTGGTGCAGCAGTGTCTGCTGGTCAGTCCTGGTTTTCAGATCTTCATTCAAGACCTGTGTCCATCCCTCCTTTTAAGTTGATCTGAATCAACTCATTACAGGTTCAGGCCAAGTTTTCTTTCTCTCATCTGCTCTTTCATAATTTCTGCGCTTCTTAGCAAAACCAGGTCTAAAATAGCATTGCCTTTGGCTGGTTCAGTGGTGATTTAGTGAATAACTTTTCAGCCAACACTTCCAGGAATATCTGGGCCATGCCATTGTTAGCAGCACTTATTTTTCAGCCTATCTCAGGGCAAAATGCCCTGCAGGCTTTCTGGTCTAACACTAATGTTAACGTCTTTCCCAAATCTGACCTCAAGAAGTTGCGTACAACCCTCTGATGTAACAGAGCTGTGTGCTAGCAATCTGCAGCCTTCTAGCTCTCTTTTCCCTGGAAATCTATGTGGAAGGGTCACAGCCTTGAACTACAAGGTGTCTTTTTGATCCCATCTGCAGCTTTTGCCAGTGCAGCTCTCTGACCCTTCAGCATCTGCCTCTGCTGCAGTCCTGTGCTCACACATGGAGATTGAGAGTTAGCTCTGAATCCAACAAGGATTGCTCACACATAAGGGAAGGATCCTGAAGGATCCTGTTTGGCCTTCTCACCCTCTTTGGCATCTTGATACTCAGCCACCCATGCAAAACTTGAATTGTCCTGCCAGTGATGGCTGCTTCCTGGGCTGCTCTTGTACTCGTGCTGTGAGTACGAGTGCCTCAGAGGTGGATTTTTCTAAGCATGTCCAACAACTGTGTGATATCCTCATCCTTTGTGGACTCAAATGCTCTTTGGCTGGAGTCCAGCACCCAGTGAAGTTGATGAAAGACTCCTGAGCACTACAGAGGGTATTATTCCAGCAGTGTTGTGCTTCCTGTGATCCCAGGGGAATGTCTGGCTCTTTCTCAGCCTTCCCTTCCCATCTTGCATGTGTTTTGTATCTGGCTGTGTTACCAAAGCCTGTCCAGATGAGAGTCATTTGGATGTTGCTGCCTTGTCAAGTTGTCATGATGCTGGCAGAGAACGTTTGTGGCGTACCAGCAGAGTGCTGGACTGGAGTCAGAGCTCCCAGACGTGGTCATGGGGATGCAAATAGTCTTAGCAAGTCGAGAAGGACTTAAAAACACAGCATGCCCCCAGCTGCATTAATGCCAGAAATTTTGGGGCAAGTAAGCCCAGAGTGTGAGGCAGCTGCAGTTACAAGACCTCAGTCTCGTCTGGAAGCAGACCAAGGGGCTCATCTGGGCTCCTCTGCTGTGCCAGGGGGGCATCGAGTTTGTGCTGTGGTGCTGGGCTTTGTCTGCCTGCAGCAGGGAGGCAAGGCTGAGGTGTGATGAGAACGGGATGAGGGTTCCCAGATTCCAGCAAGGAAGATTCATTTATGCAAGCAGAGAGCCCAGGTGTGGAGGCCCACCTCTTTAGACCCCCTGCTGAAGGTCCACCATGAAGAGGAGACTCTTGGTGAGCCAGAATGGAAGATACCCACTTCGGCTCACCACCTGGAGCAGCATCTCCCTTCACAGGTGAATTTAGAGGGTTTGCCCCCCTCAAAATGTTCACGCCATTTGGATCAGCACCTGTCTTCATGGACTGAGCTGTCACTCAGAGACAGGGTTGCTGTGTTTGTCATTAACCCTTCGCAGCCTTGGAGAAATGTGTTACCCACAGGCTAAAAATGTTATTGGCAGGCTGGTGCTCATTTCTGGGAAGTCTGAGGGATTCCTCATTTGTCAAGCAGAGGTTTGGGGGAAAAGGGAGCCTCTCTGCTTGCAGGAAGTAGGAAGAGGAATTTCCTTGCAGTGGTTGAAAGACATGAAAGCAGAGTCAGGAGTCCCCTGTGGCTTCCTTAGGCTGTATGGTTAGCTGGAGCTGGCTGGGTCTCAAGTATTTTCCAGTTGTCCACGGAGGGCACTTGGACAGCTTCCACCCAACCCCACTCCCACATCCCCTCTGAAAGGTCCACAGGGAAAAGACTCCTATTTTTGAGTTGCAGTGGAATTCCTGTGGCATTACACGCTGCACCCTTTGCGGTACCCGGAGAAGTCAGTTTGATTTATGGCACTGCAGGGGGTATGTGCTGGCCTTGCTTTTCATTTGGAGGTGCCATCTTTCGTGTCTTGCTGGTCATGGCCCCTTTGTGCCCCCAAGGCTTCCTGTCATGGTGTAGCTGTCACTAAAAAGTGCCACTCTTGTCCCTCTTCTCGCACCTTCTCCCACCTCAGGCTTGTTTCACAGCTTGACTGCTTCCTGCTGCCCCATGGACCAGCAGATCCTCTCCTCTCTCCCACCTGCCCACCAGCAATGGTCCTGTTGTTGCTCCCAGAAGTTGGTGCTGGAAAAGCTGCAACAGCTCTGTCTCTGCTGGGTTTATCAAGTCTTTTTTGGCCAAGCTAGCTCAGAACCTGACTTATAACCATGGTTAGGAAGGTGCTGTCTCCACCATGGTCAGGACAAAACTTTCCAAGGAAAAGCACGAGAAAAGAATGTGAGTTCTCCAGGGAGGGCATGGATCAGGGGTGGAGTGTGATTTTTCAACTGCCCAGAAAGGAAGCTTTGGTTCTTTAGACTTTACTAAGGTAAGGTCTAATGCAGTAAGAGTTTAGCATGCAAATCTACAGTCATTTGATGACTTTCCCCTTTGATATGATGGGGTGACACAGGGAAGATGGAGCAGGACTCCAAGAAGACAATTGTCAGGAAGCAATGGACACAATTGGGAACATGAACAATTTGGATTAGACATAAGGAATTATTTTTAACTTGAGGATGCTTAAACACTAGAATAAGTTGCCCAGGAAGGTTGGGAAATGTGGCTGTTCAGGCCCCAGCTGGACTTGACCTTGAACAATGTGATCTAATTACCCCTGTTTTTGAACAAGGGGGGGTCAGAATGGCTTGTGGAGATCCTTTCCATCTGCAGTGCTGTCTCTGATTCTACTGTTCTGTGGTGACAGTCACTGAAGCTGCTCCATTTTCTTTTTCTTATTCCAGCAGCAAAAGGCACCACAGGATGACAGCCCCTCATTGTGTCCCATACAAGTAAAACAGGATGCAGTGTGGTGCCTTAGTGTCAGATCATCCAACAGTGTCATTCAGCAGGACTTTGAGCCAATATCACCTGTTGTAGGGGAGTCTATAATTTCTGGGTTCATCCCTTCAAACCCCATTATTTTGGATGGTGTTCATCCCCATACTCATGTCTAATAATGCCATTCCACAGCCCTCCCATCCCTAATCTCTCTCTACTGTTGCACATACTCTTCTTGCAAGCTCCACTCTTCCCGGGCTGCAAGTGCTCCCCAGCTCTGGGTGGTATCAGCGCACAGCTGGCTGCTCTTGGATGCCCTTGGAAAAACATTGACTTTGAATCTGGCAAACCTGATGCCCCATCTCTGTCTCTTCTGTCCTCTGCCCTGTTCTTTGGGGTTGGTTTGTGTTTTGCTCCTTGGCTGACAGCTGTACCTTCATGTATCCTTCTGTCCTTCCTTTGTGCTTCCTTGTTGGGTTGCAGTGCCCATCCTGCTGTAAATGCCACCTGGTTTGGGATGCTCTAGTCTTGTAGGCATTGGAAAACTGTTTGGGAAGCAGAGGAGCATGCTGTTCTTTAGGTTGTTTGTGGAGACCAAAGGCTGCTCTGCCTTCGCCTCAGTGGAAATCACAGAAGCACTGAAGGAGAGGGAGAGCCTAACCTTGGCAGGAAGCAAAAGGCTCAGATGCCAGTTGGATGCTCCTTGTCTAACCTAAGGATGCCATCAGGAAATGTAGTTTGAGGGGAATTGGAGTTGCCCATTCTGGAATTGTTCTGCTCGCATCTTTGGGGACGCTGGCAGGATATTTGTGCTTTCTATGCCATAGGGGGGTGAAATTAGGGCCCTTTCTTCTCCTTGCCTATCCAACCCATCTGAGCATCTCCATGCTGGAACTGCTCCCCATAACCCTTACACATCCCTGAACCATCCAGATCTCTCAATGGAGGAAATTACAGTTATTTATAATTAGGCCTTGACAAAAAATGTTGCTAATGTCAAGGGAATGGCAGGCGACAGCCAGAAAAACATCATGTCTCCAGAAGAGGGGCTGCAGGAATATCCCTCTGAATAGGGCTTGACGTCGGCTCCTGGAATCTGGACAGCCTGGAAGGCTTTGGGGCTATTTTTCCGAGATATCATAGGTCAGGAATTGATGCTATTTTTAAGTCTGTGTCCCCCGAGCAGCTCCGACGAGTGAAGGAGACTTTCTCTCCCCCCCTCCACCGCCTCCTTGTGCTCTATTTCTATGAAATTTTTGCTTCTATTCCTTCCGAGTCATGCCACAAGTATGTCCTTCAGGTTTGTTTGTTCCTCTCACTATCTGCTCCTCCCGGCCTGCTCCCGTCTTGGTTGGGTTGGAGCGATGGCGTCAGCGTGGCGCGTGTCTGGGATGCTCAGGCAAGGCATCACACAGAGGGGATCAAGTTCTCCTAATTTGTCCTTTCCGGTTGGGAGAGTTTTCTCTCCACAAGCTGATGTGGCTGGGGAAAAGTGTTCTGGGAATGCTGCTTTGTGGTGGGAGATTTCGGGGCCTGGTGAAGACAGGCTGGTCATCTCATCCCGCCACACAGTCCAGCCAAGATTCTTCTGAAGTAACTGAATCTTCAGAGCTCCTGGGAAGATGGGTGAGATGCCTCCAGCCTGGGATGGTCTTTTGGGACTGACTGGTAGAAGTCTTCTGACTGCCTGACTGATTATCTGACACCTCCCAAGTCAGCAGTGGCTTTTGAAAGCCTCTGCTGTTTCAGGTCCAGGGAAATAGCCCTTGGGTTTACCCAGCTCTGTTCCACATGCCACCCTGCTCTAGTTTATTTCTGGAATCCTTTATTTTTTCATTTTTTCCTCCTTCTCTTCAATTTGCTGTAGCAACCTCTCTCTTTCTAAACTAGCCTGTTGGTGTAACAGCTTGACTGGGGATCTTGCCATGTCAAACAGAGCATTTGCACATCTCACTGGTCTCCTTCCTCACTTCACATCTCAGATGAGAACGTGCCTTTTTCCCCTTAGCCCGTGCTCAGCTCCATCCTTCTGTCCATCATCCCACGTGGCGAGGAATGCACTAATGGGCATCACTGCTGATGGACACCACCAGAAGCACCTTGTTCAGACCGGGCTGGTGTTCCTTCACGGTGAGCCCCATGTAAAGAAATGGTTGTGCTCCGTTCATCATCTGTCCATGCAGCTCAAAGATGCCAATTGCTCCTGGAAGCATGGGAATAAGTGAAATGCTTTCCGCCACCTTAATGTTGCTGTTGGCCTCATGCTGCAGGTTTAGTCACTCTTATGACAGATTTCCACAGTGGTGTGTTTCCATCATCATTCCACAGTGATGTATTTGAAGCCTTTCCATGAGTTGTTTTTTTTTTTTCTTGCTCAGAATCTCTTAAATGAACGGCTTCACAAACTGTGGGTCAGGGTCTTCAAGTTTTGAAGACTTGAGAGAAAAGTCATAGACATGTGGAGACAACGTCGGCTACCTGTCCTAATCCTGTCTCAGCCCATGAGGGTAATGGCACAGATGGTGGATAGGGTAGCACTTGATTTACAGAATCATAGAATATCCTGAGGTGTAAGGGACCCACAATGATCACTGAAGTCCATTTAAAAGGGTACCTGGCATTTGCAGCACAGTCCAAGGCCTTATAATTCCATTGCTATTATTATTGGAATTATTATTGCTGATGTTAGGTTAGACCTTGATTGTTTTGCATAGCTGAGGACATGAACTCCCTAAAGACCAATGCTGGGGCTGTTTGGTGAGCTGGTGAATGGGATGCAGTCTTTTGACCTGTCTTTGATGTGCAGAAACATTACACAGAGGGAAGAGTGAAACCTAAATTTCCTGACTGCTGGATTTTTTATTTTTTGGTCTTCAAGTGCTGAGATATGCCACACTGTGAGGAACACTTCAGACATACCCATGGGTGTTACTGCTCTGCTGCAATGCCCAGTGCCTACCCACCTCTCCCAGCCCATTACCTTCCTGTGGCCTGGAGAAATGGATGTCTTGGGTATCCCATTCCAGTGTTTTCTCTGCTCCTGCAACTCTTTATTCCCAGCTCTGAAGATGGGAGGAGAGACAGCCAGCAGTGTTGTCAGGAGGCTATCCCCACTAAACTTGCCCTTTGATGAATCTGGCTCCAGAGATTACCCTCTCCTCACTAAGCTTATTTTGGGAGACCTTGTTTTTCCCCTGCTGGCTCCTGCAGACATCCCAGACCTCATCTGAAAGATTCAGATCATGAACAGAGGGGCAGAGCCTTCTCCAAGGTCCATTTTGAGCAGAGCTGCAAGAAAGTGGTGCGGGGTTTTTTTGTTTGTTTTTTGTTTGGGGTTTGTTTGTTTGTTTGGTGTGTTTTTTGTTTGTTTTGGGTTTTGTGGGGTTTTGGTTGGGTTTTTGTTTGTTTGTGGTTTTTTTGTGGGGTTTTCTTGGTTTTTGGGGGGATTTTTTGAGTTTTTTTTTTTTTTTGTTGTTGTTGTTCTGTCTTTTTTGAGCAAGTTCTGAGATACCTTTTGCTCATGGTCTTCCTTGTGCAATACCAAGGATGAGTCTTGATGAGACATGTGCCTGTGCACTGCTAGGAACCCTTGTTCTTGCCACGTACTGCCATCTCTGGCATGCTGGTTTTCCTGGGGAAAAGGGTGGAGTGGAAGTAGACTAGAGAAGGCAGGAGAAGAGACTTCTCAGCCACAGCTGACAAACCCTCTCTGCTCCCAACAGTAAGGATTGGTGTCCATTCCTGTCCTGTCCAGTATCAGGGGCAACTCCTGAAAACCCCTTGTTAGAAGCAGTTGGATTTCTGGATTTATTCTTCTCTCCCTCCACCTCAAATCCTGCTTTTCTGATGCCAAACCCCCTCTCTTCTCCCTAGCAGGACCAACCTCTGCATTTCCTTCCTTCTCTCATATTTTCTCCTCCTGCTTTTTTCCCTATTATCCTATTTTGTGGAGGTCCTTTTGTCCCCAGGGTTGGAAAACCTTTTCTGAGAGCAGAACTCACCAACAAAGCTACTGTAATTAGCAAATCTTCTTCAGGCTTGCATGAGTGCCTTCCACCCTCCGCCTCAAACCCCTCTCTAGCTGAGCTCACACCTTACAGAGCAGAGTTTGCCGTGCCACGGGACATGCTGTGAAATGCTGAGTTTTCTGTGCTTTGAAACACTCTTGTTTTCAGAGTTGAGGATGTCTCCAGGTCTGCTTTGCAGGATGTCTGTGGATGGCTCCTGCTTTTCCCCCTCGCTCTGTTGGAGTGTGGGCTGACTGTTTCCTCTCTTCTGTTCTCGCAGGGCGTACATGAGTGTGAAGGAGCTGAAGGAGGCTCTGCAGCTGAACAGCACCCATTTCCTCAATGTTTACTTCGCCAGTTCGGTGAGGGAAGAGTTGGCTGGTGCTGCCACTTGGCCGTGGGATAAAGAGGCCCTCAGTCACCTGGGTAAGTGACTTATCCCATTCCCAGGGTCTCAGAATTACTGGTGTTCCTCTCTCTTCCTTGACTTGGCAAAAAGAGACAGATGTGCTGTGCTTTGGCATTGAGGGTGTTTGATAAGAGGGTCACAACAGCAGGGTTTGGGTGTTCCAACAGGTGCTGCTGTAAGGAAAAGAGCTGCCTGTTCCCTGAATCCATGTGGGTAAGATGGAGAGGTCACACACTGACAAGAGACTTCAACATTGTTAGGAGAAACCTCTGATGGTGAAGGGAGTCAGTGAGACTACAGGTGTGCCGTAAGTGCAGGCTCTGGAGAGGGTTCTGGACTCACATTTGGTTTCTCCTGGACCTTCCAGGTCTATCTTTTAGGATTCTGGAGACAGTGAACTTCACTCTGCAGCATGTAGCAGCAAACAGGTACAAATCAGGAGTGTTGGTGTTTTCAGAGCTGAGGTGGCTGATTTCAGCGACTCCAGGGCTGCCCAGGCAGCAGCCAGAACTGGCCACTTCCGAATCCAGCTGCAAGTGTGAGGATAACTATCAAATTTTACCATGCTTTTATAACTTGGCCTACTACCTGCTGGAGGCAAGGTTCTCCTTGGCCTCAGAGGATTCAGGGCAGACCCTTAAGGTCATCGGTCCTCGTAGGCTGCAGCACGGCCAAAATGGAAATTGGATCCCTAGAGTGTGGTTGTTCTGTGCCTTTTCTGCTATTTCTGTTGTCTCTCTTTTTCCTGTCTCTCCTACCACCTCTTCAGTGTTGGAGTTTTCTGGCAAAGCCCTTTACACTTTGCAGTCAAAATGTCCAAAGTGTTTCTCAATAAGTAACTGGAAATAATTACTCCTGACACCTGCACAGCAGACCTAGACCTTCTGCTTTTACAAGTGCGTGATGTTCAACCCTCAAAAGTTTTACACTGCTCTTAAAGACCTGTTTCAAAGTTCCTTTTTGCCAGTTTCCCTCCCTCAATGAGTTTCAGGGCTGTTTTTTCAATAGCATATTGCTACAGCTGCTTATTGAGGAAGGCAAATCTCCATGAAATTTATTCTTTCAGCTTCCAGAAATCACTTCCAAGGCTCAGCCTGACAATCATCTGACTGCAGCAAGTGCTTCAGCCACACACATTCCCCTCAGCCCCCTCCCAATGGCTTGCAAGCAGTTGTACAGAGGGGTAACTGGGGTGACTGGTCTCTTCAAAAGCTTGCACTTAACTCCAGTCTCAGCGCTTGTGTCCAGCCAGGGACACGAGAAATGGCTCCATCTGGAAATGTTGGATCGGGGTTTTAGCATGGAGGTTCAGGGGAAAAGGGGTGTTGTCGTGACTCTGGTGCCAGAGCTGTGAAGTATGAAGCTGGATCCAAGCTTCTTTGAGTCTCTGGCACGGACTGGAGACTTTGGTTCAAGACTGTCCTTGGTTTTAGATTTAATGAGCTCGGGAGGGCGGGTGGCGGGCGCTGCTCTCCGTAAACAGTGAGCTCCACCACATCATCATCTGCTTTCTACCATGCACAATGTATATTATTGTCCCACACGGAAGAAACTTAGGGCCGAGGAGGCCATGGACATGTGGCTTTTGACAAAAACTCTCACAAGAGGCTACTGGAGAAACTGAGTAGATGTGAAAGTAAAGCGGTGAGTAAAGAGAAAGAAAAGCCTTGGGAGGAGTTAATGGCAGTTTTGAGAAAAATTCCTGAGCTTAAGGACCTGGCTGTGGCCAGGGGTGGAGACAGGTCTGTGCACAAGAGGGGGGGAGGGTCTGTCTCCAAAAAGACAGACTCCTTTCCTTGTGCTAAATCTTGCTATTCTCCTGTCTATCCTGACCTTAAAATATTTGGGTCAGCACACGAGACCTGCACCCCTCACACCACTGTCTGCTCCCTTGGAACAGAAGTGCCTTGATGATTTTTCCCTACACACATACAGACCCTCCATGCTTCAGTTCTCTGCACAAATCAAGTTGGTTCCGTGACTTCTCTGAGAAGCCAAACTGCCTCTTGTCTCCTGAGAGTCTTGGCCAGATTTAGGTCTGTTTGTTTCTCTGAACTGGACTCTCTTAGATGTTTTCAGGAGAAGCATCATGAGACTTTTTCTTCTCCAGCTGCCTTCCCTTCTTCTATTTAAATACTTTGTCACAGCCCAAAGATCACTAGGTTTTTTTGTTCTCTATCAATTCTTCTCTAGAAATAGTTTAATCTGCCATCTGGATTTTGATCTCCTTGTAAACCATTTCTTCATGATCTTTGAGTGTGTTTTTCAAGAGGGTCCTGGAAAGTCATCATCTCCTGGAAATCTTCAGTGAACTTTTGTTTTTCATCCCCTTCTCTTCACAATGCTTCTTTGGAGCTGCCAGAAGTTACATGACCATTCCTATGCTGGTTACCTATGGTTCTACTGCTCTCCTCCAGACTTTTTACCTGAGGAAATTTAATTTTCAGGCAGCCTTTCTGAAGGCTTGGAGATAGTTTTACCGGTAATACAGCCAACAGCAACTACGTTCAATGAAGCATAAAAGACAATTACTGGCTTGGAGAGGCTGAAGTGGTCTATGAAATTTCTATAGACTGTGTTTCAGCTGCTGTGGCGCTCCCAGACAAAGACAACTTGCTGCCAGCCAGCAGCAGAGGTAGAAGGTCCCAGGTCTGTTTGCACCACTCCCTGTGACTATACTGTCTGTCTCAGTCTTTCCACCATAATCACTGTGAGTTCCTCACAAATTCAGATTTCTTGGAGTCTGGAATGAGTTTTCTGAGAACTTAGAAGTAAATCTTTTTAACTACAAAGTAGAAGGAGTCAAAGGACTTCCTTTAAAAAAAAAAAACAAACCTCTTAGCTTTCTGTGGTGGAAAGCCTTGTTCAAAAAACCCGGTAATGTAATAATGCAGATGCTTTAAACTTCGTGTGTAGCTGCATGTGAACTGCAAAAACATGGTCGAAAGGCAAGGGAATTGTGAACATTTGATGTTATAAATACTTTCTGCAGTTATATAAGCTGAGGCCAGCTCATATATCTGGCAGAGGTCAGTGGATGCTGAAGGAGGGCCAGCCCTTCCATCCGAGGTACCTTAGGCAATGGCCATCTTCCTGTCTGACTAACTGTCATGCATTTGTTCCATTAACTGCTCTGACTCAGTGTTTGGGGAAGACGGGCCCTGCAGTGCAGGTTCAGCTTTGTGGCTCACTGTTTAAAGGTCCTGTGGTTACTTGGGAATGTCCTGTGGGACAGCCCTGACCCAGGAACAGGTTGGCTTCTTTGGGACTGGCATGGGCAGGAGTCCTCCAGCGTTGCCATTGATCCTGGCTAGTAGCGGAGAATGTCCTGGGAGCAGGAGCTGCCAGGGCTGTGTGAGCAGAGGAGAAGCACAGTCTACACCAGCACAAATCTGGTGGGCTGGGCATCTCTTGGTGCTTGATCAGAGTGGAGGCTTGGCCTTGGGGACACTACCAGGTCTGCAGCTGGTAGGTCTGGCCTGGAGGGACAAGGTGTTGTGAGGCCAGACCTGAATCTTTCCAGCTGCCTGGACTTGGCTGGGTGAGCAAGTCCAAAGAAGTGTCTGGTTCACCTGCCTTGGAGTGCTGGAGCCCCTTGGTATCACAGGGGCATGGAAGCTTTTAGTTTTGTTGTATAAGTGCTGACCTTGTGAACCTCCTCAGGCACTGAGAGCCCAGTTTAACCCTTCATGCAGGGCAGGAGCAGGCAGAGGTGAGAGGGGAATGCCTCACCTGCACTGGAGAGAGAGGGGAGGGTGGTCCTGTTGGGATGTTATGAACATTTCCACATCTTGCCTTCACAGCCAGGATCCTGCAGAGGGGAAATAGAACTTCCTGGTCCAAAGCTGGGAGCACTCCCAACTCGTCAGGGAGCAGTGGGGACAGGAATGAAGGAGCAGGGATGTTCTGGAAGGCAGAGTTCTCAGACTGTTTCTAATCCTGCCATTTAATTAGCTGTTAAAACGAGTACTAAAAATACGATCGTCCTTGTGGAGTGAGGGGGAGGGATGGAGTAGGGGAAGCCAGCAGAGAGGAGGGGAGGGGACAGGGTACCCCTGCCTCGGCATCCCTCTCTTGTGACAGTTTTCTGCCTCCCTGTGCTGGAATCCCCTTTATCCCACCACATGGGAAGAGCACTGGGTTTCTGCAGGGAGGAGGGCTGGGCTGCCTGGTCCCAGGGCTCCCAGTGCCCCTGGTGCTCAGCCCCTTTCCCTGTGGTTACCGCTGCAGGGTGCGTGCAGGGCTTTCACGTCTCATTTACTTGTTTATGAGCCCTATTTTCTTTCTGTGTGTGCATTCCTCCTTTCAGACCTTTGGGCAGGCAGCCCCCCTGCCTTGCCCAGGCTTGGGTTTGGCTGTAGAGATGCCTTTTCTTTCTGTTCTCTCGTCTCTCATGCCCTGTTTGGATTGAAATGAGAAGCAGCTTTTCTTTTATGTGCCCACTGGGTTTCCCATCAATGGGATGCTCTTCACTATCTACAGCAATTACTAGGGTGGTAATTGAGAGGGTGATGGCCTCCAGAAACCTAAGAGCTGACAGAACATGAAGATCCCAAAAGGATTTTTCAACCCCAGAGCCTTCTTGTGACCCACCTCCAGGCAACCAAAGGGTCAAGAGCTGACTGATGGGATGCAAAGTCCTTTGCTTTCTCACAACTAGGAAGAAAGGGAATGCAGCTACTTTGTGACCCATCCTTTGCCTCAAGCCCTGGCCAGAAGATCCACACTGTGGGAAGGAAGAGCAATAAACATGAATTCTGAGCTAAGAAGTGGTACCACTTGACAGGTCAGTGGTGCCTCTCAGCCCTTCCATGGGCCACACACGCAGGATGTTCCCCAGAAGATGCCACCCTCATTTCTGCACTCCTTGTTGGAAGAATTGCTTGGGAGAATTGCTCAGAGCATTGCTGAAGGTCCCTTTCCAGCCCCCAGCTCAGTGCTCCCCCAGCGTGGCTGCCCCACAGGAGTCACAGACCTGCTGGTGTCCCGCCAGGGACACTGTGATCTGAAGAAAACCCTCTCTTGGAAGGAATGCCCTGTACTCGAGGACACGAGGTAGTCAGTAGCGCACAGAGCTGATCCAGGAGCAGATTTCAAGCAGTCTGTGTGGCTGGAGGCAGGATCACACTGTGGCCACCTGCCAGCTCTAACTTTGCTGGCAGGGCAGTGATCATCAGCAGAGATGCAGTAGCAGAGGCTCTGCCGTGAGGTAGCTGGCACAGTAAATCCTCCAGGGCCCTGCAAAGGAGGGAGCAAGCTGTGCCGGAGCCAACTATTCACCACACTGCCATCCAAGCTGTCTGGGTTAAAAGTACTTGTGTAAAAACAGCCTCCCGAGGCATGGAGGAGCTGCCTGGAGTCAGCCTGGGCACAAGCTGGGCTCTGCTTTTAGCACCCTGTCTTGTTGATACTTCCCAGCCCTTGCTCCTCCATGGAAAAGTGGACGGAGTGTGAAAATGAGAAGAGAAAAAGGGGGGAAATGGCCAGTGACAAACCTCAAAATGGGGAGAAAAATGAAGAGATTCCAAAGAAATTTTAATCTGGACAAAATAAAGGAGGCAAATAAAAGGAGGCCACTGAAGCTTTTTTTTTTTTTTTTTTTTGTTCTTGAGCACCTTCTGTGGACAGTTTCCTTGCAGATGTGGTACAGGGTGTGCATCCCAGGTCAGGAGGCAGAGATGCTGGCAGTGAGCAAAGGGAGGGCTCTGTTCCACCTGGCTCTTGATCCTTGTTCTTCCCATCACAGATGGGCTCACAGGATCACAGGAAAGGAAGAACCATTTGCCCCGCAGCCACAGGTCAGTTTGGGGCAGGATGATCATGGGTCCTGTCCACCTCCAGCAACTGATGCTGTTGCTATCAGTATGAGGTGGCAGCTCTGGGGGACTTGGTCTGTGCTCGTGCTCCAACATCTTTGACAGCTGAACCTGCACCAAACTGGCTTGGAGATAAACTGCCCCTGTGTGTCCCCTTGAGTCAGTCAGTCAACTGGGGTACTCCAGTGAGGAGGTGTAGGTTTGTGGGGATCTTGTTGGGTTCATTTGGACCTTGCTCACATGCAGACCCCTCTGAAGGGGGAGGAAGAGCACTTCAGAAGCTGTGTTTTGGGAAATCCCACTCTAAAATACACTGAATTTGGGTCAGGTCTGTGGTAGTAGCTCAGTGGATTTCAACAGCACCTCACAAGGCTTTTAGTTTGCCCCTCAGAGTCTGGTTTGGAGGTTGAAGCAGTAGGTCATAGGTGATTTCTCAGCAGGGGCCAGAGGGAGTGTACTTAAATCTCCATGTGGATTTGTGCTGAAGCTGGCACAGCTGAGTGTCAGGACTTTCCTCATTGTCCTCACCTGCTGTAGGACCTGGCCTGCCTTTGGCACCTGTCGAGGCCAGGGTAGGGCTTCTGTCCTCTGGTTCAAAAGATGATTCCTGTAAAGTCAAAGCACAGCTCGATTTGGTGCCCTGGCTCCAAACCTCCTTTGGAGTTGTGTGATCCAAAGCAGACGCTGAACTACAACTGTGCAAAAAGATGCAGAGGACAAGAGTAGCTGGAAATGACTGAAGATGTTGAGGGAGAAAGAAAAACCACCCACCCTGTTCCAATCCAAGAGGGCAAAGGAGTCTCCTGCTATCCTGTAAGAGGCTGAATATGTCCATCTTTGGGTCCACATCTGGCCCCTCGTCTGTGGCCTGGAAGCCCGACAAGAGGAGCTTTACCTCTCACAGGTGAGTAATGACAGATGTCCACTCTCCCTTCCTTGGCATGATGCTCCCTGTACTTGCAATTCCAGGTGGAGTTGTGCTCAACCCTGCTTACTACGGCGTGCAGGGCCACACCAACACCATGATCCATGAGGTGGGGCACGTCCTGGGGCTGTACCACGTCTTTAAGGGAGTGAGCGAGCGGGAATCCTGCGACGATCCCTGCAGGGAGACCACGCCGTCCATGGAGACAGGAGACCTCTGTGCTGACACTGCCCCCACCCCCAAGAGCAAGCTGTGCCGGGATCCAGACCCTACCAACGACACCTGCGGCCAGACACACTTCACGGGGACGCCCTTCAACAACTACATGAGTTACACAGGTAACCAGCGGTCATCGGTGGGGTCACAGGGGCTCACCTTCCTTAAAACCTGGGTTCCCTCCCTTCTGCCCCCATCAGCAGTGCCTACCTCACTCCCTAACCAACAGGGTCCCTCCTGGTGCCTTGGGATGTGCCAGGCACTGCTTGCAGTAGCTGCTCCACCGCTTTCTTCCCTCAGGCTGTTTCTGCCCATCCCGCTCTTCCTGCCAGTGGACATGCACGAAGACTGCTCTTGTCTGTGTGTGCCTTTGTTCTCCTGTCCTGAAGCTGCTATTAATAATAATAATAATAATAATAATAATAATAATAATAATATTTATTTTTATTTTTATTTTTATTTGTATATTACCATTATTACCATTAACATTATCATAAGCAATATTTTTATTAATATTATTACTATTAATATCGATATTGATAGTAATATTGATATTATTAAGAATACCAAGCGTATTGATATTATTAATTATTAGTAATATTAATGTCAATAATATGAATAACATTAATAATATTAACTTTAATAGTAATAATAATAATATTGATATTATGGTTTATGATGGCCCTCCCGAAGCCTTTCGCCGTGGTTCCCAGAGGCGTGCGGCAGGCGCTGCTGTTTCTCCTGCCGTGCCCGGGGGAGCAGCTCGGTGCCCTGCGGGCCGTGCGGGCGGGCGGGGGACGCTGCCCTGGAGCCGGGGCGCTGCCCTGGAGCCGGGGCGCTGCCCTGGAGCCGGGGCGCTGCCCTGGAGCCGGGGCGCTGCCCTGGAGCCGGGGCGCTGCCCTGGAGCCGGGGCGCTGCCCTGGAGCCGGGGCGCTGCCCTGGGGCCGGGGCGCTGCCCTGGGGCCGAGGGCGCTGCCCGGGCCGAGGGCGCTGCCCGGTCGGGGGCGCTGCCCAGGTGCGGCGCTGGCGCCGGGCAGGTGCGGGGCCGCGGAGCTGCTCGGGCAGTGCCATCTTGTGGCTTTGGGGACACACGACAGCGGAGAGCCCCGGCACGCCGCTGCCTCCCAGCCCTCCCTGGGAGCCCCGGAGAGGCCTGGCCGGGGGGACGCGGTGCGCGGTGCCGCAGCCCTCACCCCGCCTCTCTCCTCTCCTCTCCTCTCCTCCTCCTCTCCTCTCCTCTCCTCTCCTCTCCTCTCCTCTCCTCTCCTCTCCTCTCCTCTCCTCTCCTCTCCTCTCCTCTCCTCTCCTCTCCTCTCCTCTCCTCTCCTCTCCTCTCCTCTCCTCTCCTCTCCTCTCCTCTCCTCTCCTCTCCTCTCCTCTCCTCTCCTCTCCTCTCCTCTCCTCTCCTCTCCTCTCCTCTCCTCTCCTCTCCTCTCCTCTCCTCTCCTCTCCTCTCCTCTCCTCTCCTCTCCTCTCCTCTCCTCTCCTCTCCTCTCCTCTCCTCTCCTCTCCTCTCCTCTCCTCTCCTCTCCTCTCCTCTCCTCTCCTCTCCTCTCCTCTCCTCTCCTCTCCTCTCCTCTCCTCTCCTCTCCTCTCCTCTCCTCTCCTCTCCTCTCCTCTCCTCTCCTCTCCTCTCCTCTCCTCTCCTCTCCTCTCCTCTCCTCTCCTCTCCTCTCCTCTCCTCTCCTCTCCTCTCCTCTCCTCTCCTCTCCTCTCCTCTCCTCTCCTCTCCTCTCCTCTCCTCTCCTCTCCTCTCCTCTCCTCTCCTCTCCTCTCCTCTCCTCTCCTCTCCTCTCCTCTCCTCTCCTCTCCTCTCCTCTCCTCTCCTCTCCTCTCCTCTCCTCTCCTCTCCTCTCCTCTCCTCTCCTCTCCTCTCCTCTCCTCTCCTCTCCTCTCCTCTCCTCTCCTCTCCTCTCCTCTCCTCTCCTCTCCTCTCCTCTCTCCTCTCCTCTCCTCTCCTCTCCTCTCCTCTCCTCTCCTCTCCTCTCCTCTCCTCTCCTCTCCTCTCCTCTCCTCTCCTCTCCTCTCCTCTCCTCTCCTCTCCTCTCCTCTCCTCTCCTCTCCTCTCCTCTCCTCTCCTCTCCTCTCCTCTCCTCTCCTCTCCTCTCCTCTCCTCTCCTCTCCTCTCCTCTCCTCTCCTCTCCTCTCCTCTCCTCTCCTCTCCTCTCCTCTCCTCTCCTCTCCTCTCCTCTCCTCTCCTCTCCTCTCCTCTCCTCTCCTCTCCTCTCCTCTCCTCTCCTCTCCTCTCCTCTCCTCTCCTCTCCTCTCCTCTCCTCTCCTCTCCTCTCCTCTCCTCTCCTCTCTCCTTCCACAGATGATGACTGCACCAACAGCTTCACCCCCAACCAGGTGGCGCGCATGCATTGCTACCTGGACCTGGTGTACCAGCGCTGGGGCCACAGCAGGAAGCCGGCGCCCGTCCCCATCCCTCCCATGGTCACCGGGCAGACACAGGAGTCCCTCAGCATCCACTGGCTGCCTCCCATCAGCGGGGCCATCCACGAGAGGTGAGGGAGCTGTGCTGGCCGTGCTGCTGGGCGTGCACTGCTCAAAGGGACAAGGGTCTCTGTGGTGTGGACCCCCGATCCCCTTCCCACCCCGGTCGTCTCCAGCAGAGCCCTCAGACACCAGAGGCAGGCTCTGCCGTGGCTCTCCTGCAAGCTTCCCGCTCTCGGGGTGCCGGGAGGAGAAGCCAAAGAGCATCAGGGGGCAAAGCCAGCTCTGAAACCCCAGAGTGCAATCAGGGGATGAAAAATGAGCTTCATTTAGCACTTATTGTATGAAGTAGCTATTTACCAGGAGGAAATGCAGCCTTGTGGTTAAGGCAGGGAGCTGGAACCGCAAGAGCTGGGTTTCGTTCCCAGCGCTGTCATGGACTCGCAGAGCAGCTAACTGGGGGTAAGTCAGGAAACTTTGAAAGCCAGAGAAAGGATGCCAAGGAGCCAGAGCTGTTTGGCTGATGAGCAATGCACAGCCATGAGTGCTGGGGGGATGTCTGTCTGCTCCCCACTAAGGAAGCCTCCAGGCCCTGGATACACCGCCAGTGTCTCTATTCAGCAGCGCCTCTCACTAAAATATTTAGGTTTCCATCAGGTTTTAGGTGGTGAGACTTTATTTTTAGGGTTTTTTTTTTTGCTTATGGGATCATAAGTACATATGTAAAGAGCTTTTGAACTTGTTTTGAAGCTGCTTCATAAAGCTGTCTTTTGTAATTAAAAGGAAAATGCTGTTTGATGGCAGCTGGGGCACTCCTGGGTCAGTGTTTGCTGACTTTTAAAGAGCAGGTGCTCTCTACGATGGGCCTTTTGCTCAGGAGTATCAGGAGCACATGCATGTCACCCTAGGGCAGGAGAGGCTCTGAGAGCTGGATAGCTTTGAGTCATCCAAATAAACTGCTTTGTTGGGGAATTAAGTGATTTGGGAGCAGGGAAACGTGGGTCTAGAGGGGAGGCACTTTGGAACCATCCCAAGCTGTCACTCATAACTGTCTCAGGAGCTGATCCACTGTGCCAGTCCTGCATCCCCTGAGAAGAGCTGGTCAAGGAAAGAGGCTGAGGCTGGCCCTTATCATAGAAAAGTGCCTTTATCTTTTCTAGAGAGCACAGGAATTGACACTCTTGTCACTGGTTTGTGTTACAATAATGCTGAAAGCCAAAACCTGATTCTGGGTTTAGCAGGGAGCGCCTTAATTGCACCCACTCTAGTCCAGAGGCGTTGCCCTGGGATGTGTGGGATATGTTAGCTCTGACTGGGGAACAGGACAGGTTATTCATCCAAGACTACCCAGAGAGCATGCAGGAGAGGAGAGAGTAAATCCAGCCTGTCCCACGGGCACTCACATTTCCCTGTTTTTAAAGAAGCTTATTCTAAGCATGATGATCTACCCAGGGAGCTTCTGAGACCTCAACTCTGCTTTTCCACCTTCCTGTCCAGTCCCAGCTGGACAAACGTGGGTGGGCAGCTGCCTGGTGCTCCTCAGGCATGTCAGGGTGTGTGCTGTGTCAGCAGGGAGCAGGACACGCTGTGTGACAGCTGTGCTGAGGACGGCACCTTCCGCCAGTACGTGCACCAAGCCTCCTCCCCTCGCGTCTGCGACTCCTCGGGCTACTGGACCCCAGAAGAGGCAGAAGGTAAGTGTCTCCTCTCTTTCCCCCTCTGTGAGTCCCCACACAGAATCTTTCTGGTACAAGAAAAAGGATATTTTTTAAAAATTCCTTTCAGAGCATCACTTTTTAAAATTCCTTTTAGGGCACCCCTTTGCGAGGGTTCTGTAGTGCAGGAAGGACTTCTTGGTGCCCAGGAAAAGCCTGGTAATGGCCAGATGGCTTTGGACAAACTGGCTGGCACCCCAATATTAACCCAAATCGTTGTTCAGACTGGTGTTGTTGAGAGGTACTGACCAAAGGGAGGAGCATTTACTGAAATCAGCCTTAAAACATAGATCTTGGGACCTCATTCAGAACCTTGGGAGCATTCACAGACTTTAATGTAGTCTTGTCCAAAGAGAGCAGGAGGAGCTCTGTGCTGGGTCCCACTGAGACTGAGCCAAGCCCTAGGCAGTCCATTCCTCCCCAACATGGAGTTACAACTTCTCTTGTGCCTAGACCCAGATGTTGGTTTGGAGACCCACCTTGTGGGCACAGTGGTGACTTTCAGGGTCACACAGTTGCCAGAGGAGCTGTTGGGCTTTTCTTGCTGCCCCAGCTCCTCCAGGAGCAGGGTAGAGGAGGCAGGAGACCAGGGGAGCTGGTGCTGGGAGCTGTGTGAGGTGCATGTGCTGCTGCTGAACCATGCAGAGCCAGAGGATGTGGTTCTGTGTGTCTGTAGTTGTCACAACTGCTTGTTTGCTCTGATACAAAGAGAGAGTTTGTGGGTTTCAGAAACTTTTAGACTCGTCTTAAAGGGGTGAAGGCTTTGAATTGCTGCTGGGCCCTAATAAATGCTTCCAGTGGATAATGAAGACAAAGGTATTTCTACTACAGAATGATAAATTCCAGTGATCCTTTCTGGGTCTGAAAGGCCAGAATCCATTTCTATTGCTGAGTGCTAATCCACCATCAGGGGAGGCAGGTTGGGGCTCTGAGGTTATCCTGGGCACTGTCCTGGAGGTTCTTCTGGAAAAACAGCCTCCCAGCCCTGCTTCCCTGCTTTGGACCTGGTCCCTTCCTGGCTACGACCTGTCCAAGCATTTGCTTGGACAAAGCTTCAGTCTCTCTTTTGCTTGGAGCATTCAGGTACCCTTGGCAAAGTTTCTGCACCTGTGAGGCTACAGAGCAAGCTTCACATTCCTCAGCTGTGCCTAGGCTGTCCCTAGATCTGTGCAGCTGCAGTGTGGGTACCAATGTCCCCAGCTGAGAGGGCTGTGACACACCAGGTCTGCTGAGCCTTGTGCATATGTCCAAGTACTCAGGAGCTGGGAGACCAGTGGGGATTAGTGCTTTCCAGGATGTTAGGGCAGGTGCCACCGGGTCTAGGACGTGCCTTTAGTGGGTGCAAACCCACACAAGTGTGCAGTTATAGCCCGGAGATGGGTAAGCACCTACAGGGAAGATCACCCCTGTGGGTTTCCTGTGAAGCCAGATGTCCCCTGGTTCTCACCAGCTTCCTGCTTGTCCCAGGCCCTCCAGACGTGGATCAGCCGTGTGAGCCCAGCCTGCAGGCCTGGAGCCCGGAGCTGCACCTGTACGACATGAACATGACGGTGCCGTGCCCGCAGCCGGACGGCTGCATCCTGGAGCTGCGCTTCCTGCACCCCGTGCACCCCGACTCCCTCACCCTCTGGACCACGTACCTGTCCACGGGCTCCCCCAAGGCACTGTCTGACATCGAAATCCTGACAGAGCAGGGGGACTCCATCCACCTGGGCCCCCTGGACACCTTCTGTGACGTCCCCTTTACCGTGAAGCTCAATATCCCCAAAAAGATGTCTGGAGTGAAAATCTACACGTTTGACGAGAGGATGGAGATCGACACCGCCCTGCTGACGTCCAGGCCCCGCAGCTCGCTGTGCTCGGCCTGCAGGCTGGTCCAGTACCGGGTGCTCCGTGAGCCCCCGTTTGCAGGCGGGTCCCCCGCCAGCCCCCTGCAGGCACACCGCCACTTCGTGGACACGTGAGTCACCCAGCTGCTCTCCTGGGCTGAAGGGGGAACTGAGGCAGGTTGGATGACCCCCTTGTGTCTTCTCTCTTTGAACCCCTGGCTGGTTCTGCCTCTGCTTTGTTTTTCCTCCTGTCCCCCTGCTCTGGGGATTGCTGCATCCAGTGCCATTGAGCAAGCATGTGGCAGGCCCACAATGCTAGCACAAGCCTTGTCCATGAGCCCAGGTTAACCAGAAGGAGCTTAATAAACCCAGAAACATTTCCCCCACCAATACAACCTGTAAAATTACACTTCCCCCATCAATACAACGAGTAAAGTGATTACTCAAGCTAATGCCACTTCTCCCCAGCTCAGACCCTGGGGAAATAAGCAGTGTGACCTAAAAGAGATTATCTTTCCACAGGCTCTGCCTCTGGCAGAGTATGAAGACACATCAGATTGTGATACTGTGTGGATATATACATGTGATGTCTGTAGCTGTGGTGAGCAAAGCTCAGTGTTGCAGGTATTGCTGTTCTCTCAAGTTCTCTCTGTTCCTGCAGGGAAGTCACCCCTGGGCAGGTGTACCACTACCAGGTGCAGGTAGTCTCTGGGACAGCCTCAGGAGAAGCCTCCCCACCGCTGGTCCACGTGCACGGAGCACCCTACTGTGGGGATGGGAAGGTCACCACGTAAGTTGGAAAACCTGAGCTCTCGGCTGAGGTTCTTTAAGCTGTCAGGTCATCCTGCCCCAAAGGGAAGCAGTGGATGGGTTCTCCCTGCATGGGTACGTGGCTGAAGGTGCTGCACAAAATCCCTCCAGCAGACCGAGCTGTAGAGCTTGTGTTTTGTAAAATGCTGTGTGCACAGGAGATGGAGATGGCCTTTTTGAGAGGCGTGGTCCAACCTGAACATCCTCTGTTCTTGGCTTCAGTGCTTGGATTCTGGCCCATCTCAGTGAGCTGCTGCAGAGTCCAACCCAAGGATCTGCCTTTGGAAGTGGGCAGTGTGGGCAGTGCAACTTTTTGCCAGGCCCACAGGGTGTGGTGTCTTTACAGAGCTGTGCAGTCCCTGCTCAGAGACCCCAAATAATGAGGGATGCACCAGCTCTACACTGAGAGAGCCCAATGCTTCACCTGCTCTGCCTGGGAGATAATTATTTCAGATTTCCATATTTGAGCTTTTTCAGGCTTCAACTTCCAGGATACTCAGGATCACTTTCATTTGAGACCAGTTTTCTTGGCAGGGTGGGGAAAGGGAGAGGAACCTTCTGTCTCTCCCTTCTCCTGTCTCCTCTCCAGCTCCCACTGAAATCCCAGCCCCATTTCAGAATCTCCTGCCTTGTCCAACACTTGTTTTCTCCAGCAACAGATCTTCTCCTCCTCATGCACAGTTCTCTACTTCTTCCATTCTCCCATAGTTCTCGCCTCAGGTCTTATAGCAAAGTCACAGTACAATTATGTCTGCTCCCAAATGCTGTGACTTTAACCTCTTTTTATCCCCTGGCAAGGTGTTTTCTCTTCTCTATCTATTTCCATGTGTGGTTCTTCCTTTTGAGCTGCTTCTGTGGAAACAGAACCAAGATAAAGGGTCCTCTCTCATCACTGGGCAGGAGCACAGGGGTGTTGAGCCAAAGGTGGTAATAATACATCTGTCTGTTGCCCTCTTAGGAGCCTGGAGGAGGAATGTGATGATGGGGACTTGCTGGATGGAGATGGTTGTTCCAGGAAGTGCAAAAAGGAAAAAGGCTTCAACTGTGTCGGTGAGTCCAACTGGATGGAGATGGGTCCAAATGGTTTGGCTCATTTTGAGGGAGGAGTCCAAACTGTGTGTTATTCACACTGCTTCTTAGAGCAGAGGGCCATGCACCTCATCACAGCAGCTGGAGTGATCCATGGATCTTGTCAGGCCCCTGTGGTGGGAAAACTCCAGGATAATGGGACAGCAAACCTCTTACAAGGAGAGGAGGTGTGTGTGTGCCTGCAGCCTGGTTTGTAAGCAGCTCATCCCTCTTCTCCCTGCAGGGGAGCCAAGCCTGTGCTACGTCCATGATGGGGATGGTGTGTGTGAACCCTTTGAGAAGACAAGCAGCATGCTGGACTGTGGTCCACACACTCCTGAGGGATATGTGGACCTGTGGGCAGTGAAAGCCTACGCCTCCCTACAGGATGCAAAGTCCTGCCCTGCTTCCTTAGTCACTGGAGAGCCTGTTGTGAAGGTGAGTGAAGGCATGGGCAAAAAAACTCAACAACTTTTCCAGCAATGTCTGTGCTGGCGGAGGCACAAACCAAATCAGCTCTGGAAGCAGTCATCAATTGCTACCTTTCCAGCCAGGGACTGAGTGGAAGACCTGGGCATTTCTGACATTCCTCTTGCATCAGCCCCTGAGTTCAGGGAGCACCCTGAGCCCTGGAGAGGTGTTTCATCCTGGCAGGGAGCACCTCCCCCAGCCCTGCATTTCACTGAGCAGCGACCACCCCGTCCCACCAGCCAAATGCTCAGTTTGCAGCATGTGACTTGTCCCACTGTTGGCTTAAATAAAATCCTGTCAGTCTAATACCTTATAAGGTCAGGGCCTGAAAGGATGGAATCAGGCACACACCAGCATCTGTACTGCTCCCAAGCCCTCTGATCTGCAGCCAAGGAAAAATCAATGGGAGAATTCCCATCTTTCATACGGCCTTTGGAGCAGAGCCTGGAGGGGATTTTGCCTGATTGGTGTTAACGTGGTGTGTATGTTCTTTCCTAGCAAGCTGAAGAAAGGCAAGAAATATGTAAAGAGATCATATTTAGCCCTTTTACATGTGTGTTTCTACTGACTTGATATGAGGAACGATCTTGAGACCTGCAGCGTGATTAAACTGCCCAGATATACATGTCCAAGGAGGTGCCTTGGGCTCAGGTGCCTGGGATGCCACAGGGCATTGAATGGAACAGAAGAGTGATATTCAGGCAAATGAATCACACCTTTGTATCTCATGAGCCCAGCCAAAATCAGGATGCTGTGGTCTCATCACCAGGTCAGAGCTTGGCTCATTGTTTGTTACTCAGCTCCACAGACACCATGAGATGCTTGAATAATACATTAAGAGCACTCCAAAATGGCAAAGGTCTTCTGTGCACATGTGTGGGCAGTGAGATGTCACTTAGGAAGCCACATCCTATCTGTCTTCATGCTAGGAGCCACCTTGGGGTCCTTCTCCACATTTGCTGAATCTTCCTTGAGGTTTTGTAGGTGCTGTTTTTCTCTCCTTTCCTTGCAACCTTTTGGGTTGAAATAAATCTCCCTCTTCAGGTATGCAAATCCCACCTTCGTGAGGTGCCAAAGGACCTTCTGCAGGCTGCTTGGTTCCCCTGTGCTCCCAAGAGCCAAGAGGATGCTCAGGACCCAAATGAGAAGATGCTCTTGGGCGATGAGGGGGTTTGGCTCAAGGTAAGTGAGGGTGCGTGGTCAGGCACGAAGGATTTGTTTGTCTTTACCCAGCTCTGGTGACAAAACCCTTCCTTTTCTGTCCTGTAGGAGCTACAGCAACCTTTAAAACTCCTCATGTACTACTCCATATGCTACTGCACTCTTTGTAAATCTCAAAGGGCCTGTGTCTGGATCTTATGTGGTTGCCCCATTCCCACTGTGAGCAGCAAATCCCTCCTGGGGCAGATTCTTCTCTCCTGGACAAGAGAAGGACTTGTGCATGAGACCAAAATACCTCAGAAATGCCTCCAGGCTGAGAAACAACTCGCTCCTGACTCTCCCCTGCAGTCAAGCTGTGCTTTAACACCCCCAAGGCTAGGCACAGGCTGTGTTCAAGGTCCTGGTTGCCTTTGTTCCCTGGCTGGGAAGAGCAGCAGAGGGCAGCTGGATATCCTCTGCTGTCCTGAGCACCCCAAGCCCACAGTGACCATCTGTGGCACACAGGGCCTTCTGATGGCTCCAGGCACTTCTGTGCCCCAGGGTGCTGGTCCAGCAGCCCAGCAGGGGCTCGGGGGCTGCCCTGGGAGGGTCAAACCCTCAGTCCCAGCAGGTAGAGGAGGGCTGAGGGTCAGGCCACTGGGATTTTTACAGCGCTGGGTTTCTGACCACAGGCAGAGTTTAGAGGTTTTGTGGCTGCAGCCTGGTGTTGCTGGAAAGCCAGGCTCTGGCAGGCTGCTCCCTCTGCACTCTGAGGGGCAGCTGGCCCTGTTTTGTTTGAGGTTCTCTAGAGAAGGCCTCTTTCCCCAGATGCTCAGACAACTGGGTGAATCATCAAACCTCAGTCAATAAACATGGGTACTGCTCTGAGGTCCTCTGTCTCCCCAAAACAACTTCCTTGAACCTCCTTCTCGTTTTCCCTCTCTTCCTTGTCAGTGTGCTCACAGCCCACTTTGTGGCTCCAGTCTCTGGCTATGACGAACGTGCCTCCTTTCTTCCTTTGCTAAAGGGAAAGCAGTAATCCTCCCCCTCGGCCTCACCTAGATGAAAGCTTGCTTTCCACTTCTCTGCAGGGGTTAAAACATGTTACAGTTTTATTGGAGCTTGTGGTCAGTTCTCTTCCTCTATGGATGTTTATACTAAAGACTTTCATTACTGGTTCTCCGTGCTCTCTCTAGGAGTGCTATTATTTTCCGCCCATAAAATTATTTATGGACTAGTAATAAATATGCCTTTTTTTTTTTTTTTAAGAGTTGGCCTGATTGGTAACATATTGGGTTAGGAAAGATGGCTCTTTGTTGACAATTTGCCTAGCACAGCTGCCTGCCCAGGCAGGACTGGTGCTGTTGATGCACATGTGTACCCACGCGCGGGAGGTGTGTGGTGCCCACCAGCTCATTTTAAAGCTGTTGCACCTGTGTCTCCTGGGTTAGAGCTGCTCCACAAAACTCATCAGATGGTAGGAATCACTTCCTGCAGTGTTTCTGAAGAGCTGGCAGCAAAGAACAAGGGGAATGGCTGGGTCAAAGGGTCGTGGAATGATTAGGGTTGGAAAGGAAATGCCCTCTAGTTCAAACCTCACTGCCGTGAGCAGAGACACCTTCCACTAGACCAGGTTGCTTAGAGCCCCAGCAGATCTTAAATGTTTCCAGGGATCCACAACTGCTCTGGAAAACCAGTGCCAGTGTTTTACCATGCTCACTATCGTTCCATAATTAGGCTGGGAGAAAGAGATACGTGTGCCACTGAATGGAGCATCTGCTGTGCCCCTGGGGTCTGCCTGCACATGAGCATCGGTTCAATTTGCAGATCTCCTGCCATGCTTTGTTCTCAGTTTTTAGTACACCTGATGAGGAAAGACATCAAAATCACTTGTAAGCAAGTCAGGATGTGTAGTGCAGGAAATTAAGTAAGGGGGGGAGAGGGAGAGAGAAAAATTGAGAAGACAGCCAAGCTGTGGCCAAGCACATAATACGTATTGAAAAAGGATTGGCATGTTGATCAAGGCAGCTGCTGTTGGCCTAACTTGGGGCCAGAGCTTTTCACCCTCATGAAGATGCACTGTAGGAAGGGAAATACTTACCTCTCCACCTCAAGATGTGTAGTCCAGGGAAAGCCTCACCTGGCTTCTCCAGCTATGTCTCCTCCCCTGAGGAACCACACTTGGAGGCTAGGTTAAAATCATCCAGGTCCTTGGGACTTCACAGCTGTAGCTCTGTCTTGAGGGGGCTCCTTGTCTGTGAGCACTGCTGGCTCTTCTCTCTTTCCTTTCCTCCCTTCTTGCTTTCCTGTTTCTTTTCCTTCTTCCCCCCCTTATCTCACCAAGGGAGACAGTGGGGATATACCAAATAAAAACATTTGAGCCCCCTGCTCCTCTCCTTGCAGCCAGGCAGCCCTGCAAGCAAGCAAGCCCTGGCTAAGGGAGCAAGGAGACAGCAGTGGGGCCTTGCTCATGGGGCTTTTCCTGATGAGTACTTCCCTGCAGGGTGGGACCAAGGCTTTCTCCTGTTCCCATGTGTGAACAATGCCTGATGTGGCAAAAACCACCCTGAGGCTAGGCTGCCATCACAGGTTGCATGGTTGTCCCCTCCGTTCCCACAGTCTGCTCCTTGGGCTGTGCCTGGCCAGCCAGGACTTGTCTTCTTTCCAAATACTCCTTTGTGTCAAATTTCTGGGCTTCCACCACGCCAGCATTCCATAAAAACACTGTATCAGGAGGATCTTGATCGAAACACATCTCGGCACTGGGGGGGAAGGGGGGGTTGCCAGGGTGGGGGAGAAAAACATTTCTGTCTTCTTCCTTCCAAAGAACATCTGCCCTGCCATGACTGATGCCATGAGTTTCCCAGCTACTTCCAGCTGCCTTCAGGGCTGTGGACAAGTAGCAAGTTGCTGGCTCTCCGAGCAGGCAGGGCCTCTTCCCACAGATCTTTCCACGTGTTGGCTGGTGGACAGTCCCAGTGGGTACTGGGGACATTCTTTGGGCTTGTTTTGTTTTTCATCTTTTTTGAAGGCTTTTTTAATTAGAAATGTTTGGGTGGCAAGGCTGGCAGCTGTTTTCTCTGGGTGCCTCACTTGCCTGGCCAGCTATGTGTGGAGTGGGAGTCCGAGCCTGGTGGAGGGGGAGTAGGAAAGAGGCTATCCAGGTCTTGCTCAATTTAAAGAGTAGCAAATGTGGGGGCTGTGAAGATGCCCTAAATTTATGTCAAGGTGGGACTGAATATTGAGGAGAAGTCTAATAAAAGGAAGAAGGGAAATTCAGAGGGAAAGGACTTGTTTTGGTTCCCTTCCTTCCTCCTCCCCACCCCTGCACCCATTTGCAACCCTGCAAGGTCTCTGCCCCCTTATGCCTGCTCCTGCTGTCCTACTGCTCCCTCTTTCTCTCTTGTAAGAGCCTAGACAAGAGATGGGGGACTCCCAGGCAGCTCTTAACAAAACTGCTGTTCGTTGCATCAATGAAATTACAGCAATCTTGGGTTGTGGGGAAGAAGAGCCAGCCTAAAGTTGCCAGCCACAACTGAAAGCATGCCTGAGAGACACCTAAGTTCCTATTACAATACATTCTATATTTTTCCGTGCTGAATATGCTAATTTACAACATCCAATCAGTATAAAACACAAATCCTATAGGATCTGCATACAGCCTATTAGAACTATTACATTACCATACTGTGTTACATTTTAAACCCTAAAACCTACTCTCTAGACCCCCCTTTTTTTTTTTCTTCCTTGCCACGTTGGCAGGGTCTCTGACCCTTGGACCCTTTGGCATACCTTTATTTGCTACGAGTACTGTTCAATCAACAGGGATCTTCCCTTCAGCCCACTCAACCATTGTCTCTCCAGTTGTCCAGTAACTGACTGGCTTGGCATGTTAGACATCAAAACTTGCTTTCATTTCTCTTTCACTTACAGGTTTCATACTCTCAGAGTCTTTTACCAAGCAATTCTATCTATAAGAGTTTCCTGTTTCATCTTCCCCAGCACTCTCTCTTGCCCCTATGGGCTCTGAGAAGCTGTATTTGGCATGCCTGCTCTCAGAGTGTCTCCTTCCCTCTTTCCTAGGTTTGCTTTGAGAGACCTGCAGTGCCCACATCTGTCCTGCTCTTCCTGGCCTCCCCTGGCACTGTCCCCAGCCAGCAGCACAAGCCGGTGGTCGCCGTCCAGCTGAGTGACACCGAGGGACAGAACCACTCTTTGGGTGAGCAAGCTGTGGCTGTGACACCAGCGGGGACACCTGGGGCCACTGCCACAGCTCTGAGCTCCCACTGCTGTCCCCTGCCCGCCCCTTGCAGGATCTTCTGCCTTCCAAGCTGGTCTGTTGGCATGTGGGGGGTGTGCTGGTTTGAAAGCAAAACCAGTGAGGCTCCAAGTCAGAAATACAATTTAATAGAGAGAGAACAAACAACAAGAAAGACAAAAATAAAATAAGAGAAATGCAATAGTACAAAGGACCACTGACAGAGTCAGAATGCAAACCTGACACCCTGTTGGTCAGGGTGTTGGAAGCAGCCCGAAGTAAGTCCTCCCAGAGTGACAGATGTGGCTCCGTTGAAGTAGAGATGATCCTCAGGAAAGGGTCCAGTTGTCCTCTGGGAATCCAGTGGGAATGGCTCCCTTGGGGTTTGGGATTGCTGTTTTATCCCGGTGGAAAGGCTTTGGCTCCTCCCGCTGGGTGGAGCATCTCCCAATGGGATGAGGTGATGTTATCAGTCATGTGAGAGACCTTCAATGGCCCATTCACAGGGGATGTCCCTGGGAGGAGGATGGGTGGAGGAAGAGAGAAGGAGGCCCTGCCTTATCTGGTGTTATCAGGTGTCCCATGAACAGAAGGCATCCACCCTCTTTCTGCCCCTAAAGTTATAAGAGATAAGGAACAATATCTCCCAACCGACTTCAACAGATGAAAATAGAATATTTTCAACCCAGGACCAACCATTTTTCAACCCAGGACAGAGGAGCAGGTGTGAACCAAAAGCGAATCCCTGGAGCTGGACTAGTCTCTCCTCTCTTTGCCTTGTCTCACAGGGGTGCACGAGCTGTCGTGTCAGCACAACCCCCTCATCATCAACGTGACCCAGGGCCAGGAGGACCCACCCCCCCAGGTCTCTTCGGTGCTTCTCAACTTCTCCTCTGCCCTCGTGGGCGTCGCGGCCGTGGCCCTGCGCACCCTGGCTCAGCCTGGCTCCTCTCAGCCCCTCACCACCTGCCTCCTGCAGCACGAGCAGGGATGTGGCCACCAGTGCTACAGGTATGGATGGTCTGCTCAGGCCACCCGGGGTTACTGCTCTCTCCTCTGGGAGTTTGTGTTTTGAATTCTGGAGGTTTTATCTTCTCCTCGAGTGCTTTGTGACTGTCCTTAGGTGGCTTTTGAGGTATTGTTGGAAGATCTGCCGTAATGAGTTTGATTTGCTTATCTTGCTGGAGGGAATGGGAAGGCAGAAAGCAGATTTTGTGCATGGCCTCTGCATCTGTACAAAACTGCACTAAGGGACTGATTCCTGGTGGGAAAACCAAGAGAACCTTGAAAATGTCTGAGAAGTTATCCCTGGGAGTTTTTGCTAAAGCTGAAGCATTGGCTTCTTCAGCACTTACTTTACAAGCTCCATCTCCCCATCCATGCCAGTCTTTCCCGTGCTGGGGAAGGCAGGGATGAAGCTCTCCTCATCCTCTCTGCTCTCACTCCTGGTCCATCCAGGCCCCTCGCAGAGCCTCACACTGCCCTGTTGAACATGGTGGTAATGCCAACAGAGGGCTCAGCACTTCAACCTGCTGAGCCTGGCTTTGCTTTCAGACCCCAGGCTCCCTGAAGTTACACACACGTGCTGATCCAGGGCTCCAGTTCAGCTGGTTGCTCAAACCACACCACTGGGAATACTGATTTTTGAGTGGAGCTTTGCTGGAGCTTTGGGGTTCTTAAGCTCAGAAGGGCTTTGTCCAGGGTCATCTCATGTTATGTTCCTTCTGCTGATGGCCTGGGTGGGTGAACATCCCTGATAACAAATGAGTGTGTGCGTGTGTTTGTCTTAAAGCCTGTGGGATTGTGGTACAATTGATTTATGTAGAGTTCTGGAAGCCGTGAATATCCTGAAGTTGCTTTTTTTTTTTTTTTTTTTAAGTGCATGTGTGATTTATAAAAAAACATAAATCTTAGTGAGTCAGTATATAAATATTATTCTCAACCTTACATTAAAAGATCAGTGTTCACCTGAAATGCAGCGTGTTTCCTCCTGGTAGCTGTTACAGCAATGTACCCACACGCTTCTAAGTCCCTGGCCAACTGATGTGGTTTTTCAATTACATTTTCTCATCCCTTAAAATAATCTTGCATTCTCATTGCTTGAGAGCTTCTCCCTTCCCCTGAGAAGTGACTGCAAGGAGGAAAAGACTCACTGGACACAGCTGAGCATTGACTGGGGATGAGGAGATGCCCATATAGGGGCAAATAGAGAGGAAAATAGACGTTTTCCTCATAAAAGTCTCATTAAAGCTGAAGCACAAGCCAGTTCCCATATTGCCAAGGCACACCAAGCTGTGTGCATTTTCCAGGGGCACAGCAGGATCCTTGTGTCTCCTCTTCCTCTTGTTGCCCTCCCATGGGCTCCCCACAGCCTTGACTTCAGAGCAATATGCTGAATTGCAGGATATGTATGTGCCCTTAGCAAATACTCAAAGTAAATCAGATTCCCAGAGTTTTCTGAGTAGAAAATTCTATTTAGAGTATCAGTCTTCAGAACTGAAACCTTGAATACTCGGGGCAGGGAGGTTAGGCTTACAGCCTCGAGTAGCCACACTAATAATATTTATTTATTTATTTATTCTAAATAAAATCCTCTGTTGAGTCAGGAAATATTCAAGTATGCCCCCTTTATTATATTTTTAAACTTGTTCTATCTCCAAAAGCAGTGCGTCGCAGTGTATTTATTATTAAAGGTTAACAATTCATTTCACATAAAGCAGGTGGACTCTGGCGGTGGGCAGGGGGAGAAATCACCTATAAAAACCTGGGAATGGAAAATCTTCAGAGGCTGGGAGATGTTTGACTGTAAAAGATCACAGGACACCCATGTTCCTCCTGTAGGGAGTTGAGCTGACCGTCTGCACGCACCCAGCCTCATGTACACAGTACGTGAGCGTGAGGGCTTTCCTAAAATAACCTGAGAAAGGGCAGCAACAAAAGCAACAAAGACGTGAGCTTTCCTGCCTTCAGCCTAGAAATGCTCGTTGCCAAAATAATAAATATACGTCTGGTTGGTATTTCTGTAGCATCTTTCATCTTGAGGGATCTCACAGTGCTTTTTGCAGGCTGGGGAAAACATGGAGATCATGTTGATGAAACATGATGAACTGCTGCTGAAATGCAGCTTTCTCCAGGTCAGGATGCAACAGGTGTTTGACTCTAGAAAAGTATGTGCTTGCTTTGAAGAAAGTGCTGCCTTTTGCTTTTGGGCCCACTCAAGGTGCTGAAGGTTGGTAGAGCCCTTGCTGACCAAAGCAGTGCAGTGTCCTCACTGCCATCGCCAGGAACCCCTCTCTGCTGCCTCTGCCAGTAAATCAGGGTTGTCTGTGCATTCTGCTCCCAATCACAACCTCACGAGGTCAAGCAGAAATCAGACTTTTAAAACGTTTCCACCCAGGAGACCCAAAATCTCCCGGCTTTCATCCTTTTCTTTGCATTCTTAAACTGAGCCACAGTCCCTCCTGTTTAACTTGGTACAGGCTATGCACTGAACCAGGGGAACATTTTTCATTTCCTCTGTTATGTTTATTTTTAGCTTGCTTTTATTTTTAGTGTGTTTTATTTTATGTTCACATGTGCTGGGAAATGCCTGGGTGGGTTCACAGGAAAGGTGCTACAAAAGGCAATCTGCTTTGTGTTTGTATTCCCTGTGTGAAAGCCCCCCTCTGCTTCCCCAAAAGTGGGTGTATGGCATCAAGGGGAGCCTGGTTTGGATTTTTTTAGTATGGAAAATGGATGTGAGGGAGAAAAAATTTTATGGGGGAGGGAGTTATTTACGTATTTTCAATTGACAAACTTTACTCAGCTAAGAGGGCTGAATTTCCCAAACAGGTTTCGTTTGGGTTGTTTTCTTTCTTCCAGGAACCAAATTTATGCAGGGTCAGTTTATGAGCTGCATGTGTGATGCCATGAAGATTTATGGGCACCCTGGGTAGACATGCTGGTGTCTTATTTCACAGAAATGTAGAATGGGTTGGAGTTTAGGTAGTTTGGGTTGGAAGGGACTGTAAAATTCTGATCCTTTGCCTCTGGGTTAGGGTGCCCCATGGATGAAGTCCCCACCTCTGGAGCGATTTAAAACACATGTAAATGTGACGCTTGGGGACATGGGTTAGTGGTGGCCCTGGCACTGCTGGGCTAATGGTTGGGCTTTATTTTACAGGGCTTCTCCAGCCTAAATGATTGTGTATTTCCAGGGTCCTGATGGCCACCTTTCTTGGGGAATAGTCTCACCTCTGCCTTTGAGGCCTCTAGAGATGCTTCTCCTCCACCATCAAAGCCTGTTGACTTCTCTTGTGGGTCCCTGGCCAAGACTGCACTGTAGAATGTGTTATTAATTTTAAATTAAATTAAATTAAATTAAAATTAAAATGAATGTCCAGTTCCACAATGGAAGGTGTCACAGGTAACCCTAGGAGGGCCAGACACCATTTCATGGACTGCCCCATCCCATTTGCTGTCTGCAGCCTGATAAGCTTCTTGAGAGTAGTGCTCTATATGTAGGCTTTTTTGGGGATGCTCAAGATGTCTTCTGCCTTTCCCTGAGACTAGCCAGTCTCACCTAGGAAAAAAATATCTCCCAGCACAAGTTCTTTACCAGTATGGTCTTAAGTCAAACACAGTAACTGAGCAGGTTTCAAATAGGGTGCTTGGTGTTACCTCCTGGAAAGGGCCACCCGGTCTGATGCACTTGTTCCAAGCAGAGCTGACCCCTGACACATCCAGGGAATGTGAGCTACAACACAGATCAGTTGTGTGAGTTCCTGTGCACAGTGAAGAAGGGAGCAAGCACTGGTTTGCCAGCAGGGCCCTCGGTTTTCTGCTACAGCCAGTCTCCCCCATTCTGCCCTGCCCTTCCTGATGTCATACACAGGCACAGGGGTTTTTCACAGGGACTGGATTAAATGCATCCTTCAGAAGGTTCTCTTATCTCCTGTCACAAGCTGCAGGAGGTGATGAGTCTACCATCTCCCCTGCTGAGCTATTCTCATATCCAGTGACCCTCTCTGCTGAAAAGGTGCCTCTGATTTCAAGATGAAAGTTGTTGCTTTTGCTCCATCCTTGTCAGAAAGGTCTGAATGCCTCCTGCCAGCAGACAACTTTTCTGTGCCTATGTGTCTGTACAGAGCTGTCAGATCCTCTATCTCCTCTCTGTCATGATAAATATTTTTTCCTCTTTAAATCTTACAGCATAAGTCTTGCAGCCCAGCTATGGCTTCTGCTTGCAGCTCCCTTTTGAAATCTTCTGCTATTTTTATGTCTTTCATGGTGTTGGATGTGGCTCAGAAATTAATTCCTGTGGACAAGATGAGAAAATGAGGCAGAGTGTGTTCCTGTGGAGATCGGATATGGATAAAGGTGTTCTTTGGGTACAGTCCATCCTGGCTTGGGTTGGGAAGGTGACTAGACCAAACCTGACATCCCATTCAACCTCATTTTCTGTGCCTCTATACAACTATTTTGGTGTAGTCAACAACAACAACAACAAAAACATGGAAAGGAACTGTCTGGAAACACATTCTCTACTCTTTCTTCTTTTTTCCCTTTGCCACTATGGTGTGGAGGGGCCAGCAGGTCATTTGGTGTCTTACTGGTGCCTTTTCCCTGTCTCTGAGGAGGATGACAGCAGATGACTCACAGGGGTGTTGCTTTTTGCCAAGTTTCTTCTGGAGTCACGTAGAGAAGCAAACACCTTTTCTTGAGATGACAGCCTCAGAGCAGATCGTAATCACGCGGCATCACCGCCGCTGGGTCTGTACACGCAGCCTGCTCCCACAAGGATGGCTGCCATCAGATTTACGGGAAAAGCGAGACCTTTCCCCTTCGCGGGAAACATGCCTGAAGGGAGACATTCCCAAGTATTTCCAAAACACCTTTTCTCATTTCCTAGCTATTCTCTTCTGCTAGACCGCGTTGGGGTAAACACCTTTTATCTCCCTGATGTTGTGTGCTACGATCCAGACTCCACCAGAGTATGTGCAGTGATGACTTTTAACTTCAGGAGATTTGGCCGAAGCCTTTACTTTCCTGTCAACATCTTCCATAACCCCCTCTCCCAAAAATTCTCACCATGAGAAGAACTCATAAGTTTCCGCTGTTAAGAGCTGGAGCTTGATGATAAAGGGATGTTTCAGCAGCAATCTTGGGGCTGAAAGCTTGAGTAGACACTACAGCAATGTATGGATGATTTATTATACTTTAGGCAGCTGCACCACATTTCGCTTGGCTTAGTTTGATGTGGGTAAATCCATCAGTATTTTCTGTGTTGCATTAAGTGATTGCTGTAAAACATGAAATCTCAGCTTTTCAGAATTTGGGATTTGTCACAACAAAGCAGTGTTACCATACTACCTTTGCCACCACTGGCTTAACGTGCTCTGTTGCTGGTAGTGGCTGCCTGTTTTTATTCTAGGGAGATGCAGGATCCCAAAGTAAGAGTTTTGCTCTAGTTTATGGTTTTTTTTCCATTTCAGAACAAAGCTCTTACCATTCTGGAGCAGTTAGGGCCATCACTAGGCAGAATTTCACAGATTTCCAGACCTGAAACTTTCTTTGATGTATAAGTTATGGGGCTTGGTGAGCCCAGAGCATCGTGCAGGCTTGTGCTGACATGAAATAACTTAGCAGAAAAACCTTGGTATTTTGTAAAAATGTTGTTGACAAATCATTAGTTTGAGCTTCAAAAGATGCTGGGATTGAAGTGGAATTTTTTTTGATGTCTTGGGCAGAAAAAAAAAGTAAAAAAATATTGGCTTGTCCCACATCTTATATGGCCTGAATCAGAAATGGGCAGAAGTCAGGAGTTTGCAGCTGTGATACAGGAATTTCATTTATCATCAAAAGCAGAAAGAGCTCCTTCATGCTGAGATCAGAGCTGGGCTAACTGCACCATTTCCTTGTCCAGCCTTTGTTAGGGTGTTCCAGGGTCTGGGAGCTGTGATTTATTCCATCACTTTACCCGAGCCCTGGCATGTGGATCATGATGGGGCCAGGTCACAGGGCTTTTTCCTCTTTTGACCTGCACTTGTTCACCATCAGGCTCAGAAGAGTCCTGGCCCCAAGTACAGCAGTGATGGCAGTGATGATGCTGATGAAGGAAGCAGTCAAGGCAGTGTTTATTGGTAGGGTTGATATATAATTTTTAAGATTATCTATATATTTGAGAAAATCAGACAGCTTTCAGTAATGTGAGCTCCTCTTCAGGTCTGGAATAGCAGCACCAGACTTCAAATCAAGGTGTAGGATGAGCACAGCTTCTCAGAACTTGAGCTGATCGGTCTCAGATCATCTCCAAAATAAAATCTAGTGGGTATTTGTAGGATTAGGGGTGTTGTTAATCACAGAGAAAGCAGTGCTAAGCTAGTGATCTTTGGTGACAAAGAGGAAGGTAATTATTCTAACCCAAACTTTTCTGTTATTTCTAAACTCTATCTACATGCACATACAGAACATGTGCATGAGTATATGTATGCGATGTACATAAAAATATTTTGTTGTTATGACGTGCAATTATCAATCTCTTATGCATGACTACCCTATGTAACATTTTGTATTTATAATACGTAAGAAACTTGCTGCTATGTCTTGATCTACTTTCTGCCACATTGCTCATGTCTGAGCTGGTGGAACACCAAAATGGTAGCGCTCAAAAGGATTAGCGCCTACTTTAATTGTTGTTTAATAACAGCATTGTCCCAGCTGCCAAGGCTGCCCCAGACAACGTACCCATGGCTGGTGAGGATAGAACGGAGAAGCAAGGGTGGAAAGAGGACATGAGTGTCCAGGGACAAACACAGGAGGAAGCTGAGGATAGTGGCTCCATCACCGGGCGGTGGAACGAGGGACAGGAGCAAGTGTGAGCCAGGGGCACAGGCAGGGAGCAGAGCAACTGCCCGGAGAGGGTGACTGCGGGAGGGGAGGGGAGAGGGCTGCAATTGGGAACAGATGCCCTCAGAAGCTAATGACCTGACAAATGCTGCACTCATAAAACAAATTCTTTAAAAAGGAAGCAAATGGAAATATAAGCTAGTGAAAGAATTTGCAGCAGCTGCCCTGAAACCATTTCTCACTTCATAAACAGGTCTGCATTGAAAAAACAGCCCCTTTCTTCTTCTTCTCCTTTGTGGTCCCCTCCTGTGCCCACCGGCTCTTTCAGGGCTGTGGCCTGCAGGTTTCCACCATGTCGCTGGCTTGGTGGACTTGTCCAGAGTCAACAGCACATTGCGTTCCCTTAACATCTGCGCCGGCACCGATTTGGGTTTCTTTGGGGTTTGCTGTGTTTTGGTTTTTGTTGGGTTTTTTGTGTGTGTATCTTTTGTGGTATTTCTAGCTCTGTGCATCCTTGGCTGGAAACATTGAGTAAAGGCAAGAGGCAGAGGCCTCTGCCTGGTTGGGAGGAAGGCAGTGCCTGAAAAGGGCCGGCAGCCCTGTGCCAGGCAGGGAGCAGAGGAGAGCAGGGCTTCAGGTACAGCTCTGCCCTTCTCCTTCTGCCCTGGGTCACCAAAAACTGATGCCTTGAGGAGGCTGACCTGAAATAGAGGCTGGATAGAGCTAGAGAATAAAGTAGGTGTTTATTGAAAGGTCTTTAAGGGTACACCTTGGGCAGGACAGGGCCTGACCAGGGCTACACCCAAGGTGGGCTAAGAATGGTCACAATATGCCAAACCAGTCATGAGGTCTCACATTTTTATAAGTTTTGGTCCATTTTCATATTGGGGTTTAATTGTCCAAGTACAGCTCCAGGGTGTGAGGTCCCATCTTTCTTGTTCCTCCCTTCAGCCACCCTTGTTTGTGCTTTTGGGCCTGAAAGTTGTCGTTGGTGTTCAGCAGGAAAAGGATTTGTTTTGTGTCCCTGCTCTGTGAAGAGAGCTCAGCAGCACTGAATGTGAGGCTCAGAACTGCAGCACAGGCAGCACAGAGTCTGAAAAACATGAAAGCTAAAACGTAAAGCATCATCCCCAGTTATTGCCTGAAGCTGCTGCACCTCTGTCCCTGACTGAGGAGGGCTGAGTTCAGGTATTGCACCTATGTCATTGGTAACAGATAAAGCCAGACTGATGGATAACCAGGGTGTGGCAGCTGTTGCATTGCCCTGTGTCTTGTCCCAGTTCCATCCCAGGCAATTAATGAATGGCTGCATTAATTCACTGATGGAAACCATAACCCTTTGACCAACACTGGTTCTCATTATGGAGTTGTGATGCTTAAATAATCAGTACCCAATCACTGCTCCTCAGTGGGAAGCTGCTGCAGGGAGGAGGAGGAGAGGGAAGGCAGGGGAGATGCACTGCAAACTAAGAAATGGGTGGTGCACTGCAAACTGAGAGATGGGTGATGCACTGCAGACTAAGAAATGGGTGATGCACTGCAGACTGAGAAATGGGTGATGCACTGCAGACTGAGAAATGGGTGATGCATTGCAGACTTTCCTGGGACCTCTTGTAACTTGCAGTGGTATGGAGGGGAAGGTTATTCCTCCCTTGAGCTACATCTCACCTTGGTGGCCACAGCTGAGGCTGTAGAGCTGGACAGGTGTGTGTTGAGATGGTCTTGGTCCCAAAGAGCCTGGCATCAACCTCAGCAGGCTTGGAGTGCAGTGTTTGCCTGTGGGAAGAGCAGAGGTGCTGAAGACCATCAGGGCAGAGGGGGAAGGTGACGGGAGTGGGGTTGCAGAGCCAGTTGTATATCCGGCTTCTCCCTTCCACCACGGTCTGTGGTGGAGCTGTGTGGATGTGAAGGGAGACTGCACAGGGTCTGGAGTATATCTGTACCTCTGTCTGTAGTACAGGGTCTGAAGTACATCTCATGAATAATTCCCTAGTATTTGCAGAAGTTTCCTCTTAGCTGAACCTTTCCTTGCAGTCGGAGAATCATCTGTGGATTTTCCAGTGTCCTATACACAGTTTGACATATCTGATTCAAAAGCTATACAAAGATGTACCTTCTGCCTCCCTTCTCCTTGTCACCTTGTCACCTCCCTGCTTTTGTTCTCTTGGTCTACCTGCAAGGAGCCCCTCTGGTGCTGGGCTGTGTGCACACTGGGCCTGTGTGGAACCAACACGCAGAATAACAAGGTGGAGGCAGGAGGTCTGCAGTGAAAAACTGCTCCTCAAAAAGAGGGCAAACCTGTTTATTTCTTTCATTTTTATACATTTGTGGGTCTGGTTGTGGATTGGCTTCTGGGGTTACTACCCCTTCACCCCACTGGCCAGACCAGCTGTCAACTAACATTATTTTCAGGCTAGAAATATGTAAACAAAAGACAGTGAACAGAAACAAGAAGGTTTGTTTATGTTCCAAGGCGTGAGAACCTGAAAAACTGCTCCTAATATTGTGCAGAAACTAAAGAACTGACTCTATCTTATGAACAAGTAGAAGGTTTTAGAAAAACTCAGAAAAACCAGGGTGACAGGCCTGTGTGCATGCAGCACAAATTTTTGGAATATTGTTGAGCTGTGCCTCCTTTCATCAGCTTGAAAGAACATGGTGGTGGTTGGTGGGAAGGTGTGGGGTTGGGATGAAGCCCAGCTAAGACAGAGCTGGGATAAGGTACTCTCCTGCCATCGTTGTCAGGAGGCTTCAAGCCTGGAAGAAGGTGGAGGGTGTGCATCTCCAGGCATCCGTGACCTGCTGAGCCTTCATTCCACCCAGCTGCCACCTGGGGAGAGCCCTCCCTTGCTGCAGTATTCCTGGTTGATGCCTTCTCTGTTCTCCTCCACAGCTGTGCCCACGGTGCCTGCGCGGGGTCAGGCGCCTGCGCGCAGCCCGTGCTTGCTCACGCTGCCACCCTCCGCTGCAGCTCGGACGGCCCCAGGCACATGGTGTGCTCTGTCTCCTGTGAAAAGGGCTTCGTCCTCCACTCCACAGGGGGCAAGAGGCTGGGCTCCACCGAGGTGAGTGCGCCTCAGGACGGCCCAGGGGACCAAGACCTAGAGAAAAAAGATTTAACCACCCTGAAGTGGTTGGAGAGAGTACAGACCACTTTGTTCCTCCAGCCCCAACCTTCTTGCTGCTTTCCCAACACATCCCAGCTCAGTGAAGCTCCCATGCTGGACCCCTGTGCTCATGGCTAGTGTTTCTGCTCTGGAGATCCCTCTTTCCCTTGCTGCAGTCCTGGTTCTCCCAGTCCTGTGTTGTCTGCAGAGCACGGCTGAAAGCTGCTGCAGGGCATGTCCCAAGTCAAGGTGATGCACTCCAGCAGAGGGAGGGGTAGATATTTCTGCTCTCCAGATGGGCGTTGCTTGGAGGGTTAAACATCCCTGGGATGTTTTCTCTCTTAAAGCTGAAGTTAGTGGCTGAGGAAAAAATGAAGTCATTGCAGAACAGCTATATTTAGAGGGAGCTGAGAGCATGGGGAGCTTTTCTTCCTTTGTGCTGTGTTGCAATAATGGCACAGAGGTCACCGTGAAAGAGTTTGTCCCACTTTCCAGAGGGTTGGGGGTTACCTCATAAAAGCCAGGAGCCAGCACAGCTCGTAGCTATTGACTGAGGACACCTGGGGTGATGAGTCCTAGGGAGCTGAGCTGCCTTGGTCCAGGCAGTCACCTTGGCAGGGGTGTAGGCACACAGCGTGCTGTCCTTAGGCTGTTTCTGGAGGGGGAACAGGAGTCCCTGGAGCTGAGCTGATCTACATGCCAGACTGAGCGAGAGCATGAACTTGCTTGGGGTGGACAGAGGAAAGTGAGTTGGGCCATGTCAGCAGGGTGACATTTCCTCTCTTTGGAGCTCTGCTTGTGACACCTGGCAGGCAGGTTTCCCATGCCAAAGGAGAGGTGGGCACTGTGAGTGCAGTAGGGCAGCTGGAGATGCACTGCTCATCACTGGGAGGTTGCTAATTACATGGCCACTGGGTCTGTGGGCCAAGGCATGCCCGGGGAAAACAAAATGTTCCCATTCTCCAAAACGAAACCACACAAAATAAGTCTGCCTGTGTTTGGCAGTGAGATGGGAAACTTCTGAACAGAGCTTCACCAAGTGGCTGTCACAGCAGAGGGCAGCTTGCAAGTGCCTTGCCATGAGCCCTCCAGTGATATTGCAGTGACGTCTGGCTGGTAACCCTGTTCAGGAAAATGCACACAGCTCTTCTCCTGAGCATGCTTTCCACCTAGTTCAGCTACACTATGATCCTGCTGCACACTTGGGAGTGCCAGGCTCCAATTAGTGATGCCCTTCAGAGCCACTACATCCAGGGTCAATCAAAACCTGCTGGTTGGGAGGACAGGTGATGTGTTCAGCTGTACCAGCAGTGTGACTGTCCTTATCTAGTGAAGGGACATCAGGAATATTGGTCTGCAGCCCTGGGCTGGGGTGTTAGCAGTTTGGGAATGGAAATCATAGAACAATCGGGGTTGGAAGGGACCTTTAAAAGATCAAGGGACCTTTAAAAGATCAAGTCCAACCCCTCCTGTTGTGGCTAGGAACACCTTCCACCAAACCAGGTTGCTCACAGCAAACCATCATCCACCACTCAGTTTTGATGACGTCTGTAGCACATGTTGACCATACTTAGTGGTGGGACCAAGGTGGTTTTTGATGTCAGGCAGTTCCCCAGCTGAGCAAGAGGGGCTGTATTATTAGGATTTGTAAATGATGATTTCAATGGGGTGTGTGGGCTGAGGCATGAGGGAATTGGTACATTTAGGGAAAAACAATCAACAGAAGAGCTTTCTGACAACAGTTGAAGTGAGACTTGATTTTTAGGAGAGGAAATTGCAGTGCATAGAGCTGGGAATAGCTTACCTCAAGAGGTTTCAGTGTATCTTGAAGGGATTTTCCTTTTTACTTAATGTGGACTGGCACTACCCAGACAATGTAACATGCACAGTAGCTGGATTGTTAACCCAAGGCACATTTGCTGCTCTCACACCCCACACATCTCCTTGTGAACAGGTCAGGGCTTCGTGATTCATTGTCCAGACTTGGGAGAAAGGGCACACTGGGGGAGGATAAATGGCAGAGAGCTCTCCTCATCCTTAAACTTGGGTCAGACCTTTCTGCTGTGGTGGGACACCTGTAGATCAAAGCTCTCTTCAGGAGCCTGATGGAGCTTTGCTTTTTCTGCAGCAGGAGGTGGTGCTGACATGCAGCTCAGGACAGTGGGACAGATCTGTGACCTGTGAGCCTGTTGACTGCCGTGTCCCTGACCAGTCCCACGTGTACTACGCCGAGTTCTCCTGCCCTGTGGGGACCACCTACCTGCAGAGATGCTCCTTCTCCTGCATCCCCCCAGCCAAGCTTCAAGGTATGGTCTGGAGTGTCAAGACACTTAACCACCCTTTTAGATGCCACCTTTCTGTGCCTGTCCCCAGCAGTTCAAACAGAGCATTGCTACTTGGAATTTCTCACTTATCCTGGATTTGCCAGCTGGACAGGCTCTTGAAATACTTCCCAAAATGATGGGCATCCCTCTCCCTGGAGCAGAGACATCCTAGTGTGGGGATAATTCCCTCTGACTCCCATCCCCTGGCAGGCAGCCCTTATCCATCCACCTCAGGGTGACGCAGTGTCCTCTCCTGGTAACTGGTCCAGCCTCCAGTACTACGGTGATGGAGACAAGAAGCATGCAGGCAGACAGAGAGGACTTGAGAGAGCCAGGAGTGGCTCTGTGCCTGGTGGCTGTGGGGAAGCCTGTGGTTCAGGGGGCCTGGGGCTGTATAAAGCCATAGAGACTGATGCCCACAGCTGTGGAGCAGTCTGGGAGATGTTCACCACCCAGACACACCATGGCCTGGCTTTCATTCTGTCGACTCCATCAGTAGCCGCAGGAATTTTTTAAACCAAGTCAGAGAAAGAGAGCTACTGTTCTGCCTATTGCAAGGGCTGAGCTGGATGGGATTTCAGGGGTAATTGCCTTGACAGCTTCAAGCATTGGGACTTTGTGAGTTTCCACCAGTGCCTTTGCTCTGAAAAATCACATACAACAAATCATTTTAATGGGTGCCCTATTTTATGGAGACATTTATAGCTGAAATGTATGAGAATTGTTTACTTCAGGAGCAAAACCTGCAGAGAATTAAGGTCTCATTTCATGACAGGGAGGATGGTGGCAGATCCCCAGAGCGAGCTGATCAATGGGTAGCATATGAATGTCATCTCAACAACACAAATTCTGCGTGAACTGGTGCCCATCGCCTTGGGTTGGTCAATGAGGGCAAAGCTTTAATGTGATCTTCCCCTCTCAGCTGCCTCTTGGTCCTGCTGCAGTCACTGGGGAGGTTTGCCATGGGCTCCCTCAGTGGGAAAGCGTCCCCTCCATGGGCCCCTGGGTGACTTCCAGCATAATGGCTGGAGGTGCTTGGCCAAGGGTGGGTCCCTTAGAGTCCAGCTGACAGAACAGAGCCACTGAGGCAGGGACATGCTCTGTGCTTGTTCCTCCCAAAGACTTGCATCCTCTACAGCAAGCTGTTGATGCTAATAAATGCTAAGAATAGGCAAGGAAAGGATGACATGGCTGTGTGGCACTTGGAGCAGGAGACGACCCCTGGCAACCTTGACCCATCAGGAACACAGGAGCTTAGTAGGGATGTGATCTTCTCTCTGCCTCAAAAGTGTTTCTGTAAAAAGAAAGTGATGTTTGAAGGAACAGTAGAGCAGCCTGGCTGCACCACAAACATGCTGATCCAAACCTCTCACTAGGAGGAGTCCCATTCACTCCAGTCCAGCTTTTTTCCTTGCTCATCAGTTCCCAATCAACTATCCATCATCCACACCCTGTGGGTGATGCAGTCCTGGGCACTTCCTGCAGGCATCCCGAGCTGTGCAGTTTTGGCCACACATTTAGATGGGTCTATCAGGGACAGCAAAGAGCTGGGCTGTCATACTCAACCCAAGCCTCCAATGATGGGTGGTTTGAATTCCCAGTCACACCAGTGAAGCCTCCCATGTCTGTCCTTGAGGCATTTTCCATCCTCCTGAGTCTCAGGTTGCCCAGACAGGTGGTGGGTTCCCCATCCCTGGAAATGCTGAAAGCCAGGTTGGGCAGGGCTCTGAGCTGTCTGACCTGGTGGAAGATGTCCCTACCCATGGCAAAGGAAGGTTGGACTAGATGGCCTTTAAAGGTCCTTTCCAGCCCAAACCAGTCCATGATTCTATGATCTTGCACTGCATCTGTAGTAGGGTATGACAGCTTGATCAGCACAGGAAAGGACAAGGTGCAAAAAGCCCTTGGGGAGAGTGAAGGTGGGCTGAACTGAATATGACAGAGAGCTGTCTTACACAACAGCCCCTGGCTATCCTGAGGCACCACGAAAGAGGACAAGTTTAAGGGAAAGATTTGGGGAGATTTGCAGAACCAGGATCCTTTCTCCAGCCTCTGGAAGCTGACCCTGCCATACTTTTGTCTGCATTCATGTATTTTCTGCTACAGCCTGACCAAGCAGGCGATGGCATCCACAGTCTTTGTGTTTGTTGCCCCCTTTGGTACCAGCATACACTCTAACAAGAAGACTCCTGCTGGCAGGAGGAGAGCAGGGCTCCATTCCTGGCTCAGCTGTAACCTCACACGCTGCTTCTCTTTTTGGGGTCAGGAACAAACCAGTGGCTCACCTGCCTGGAGGACGGCCTCTGGTCGCTGCCCGAAGCCTACTGCAAGCTGGAGTGCGCCGCGCCGCCCGCCGTGGCCAACGCCAGGCTCCTGGTGCCCCGCTGCCTGCAGGGCAACCACGACGTGGGCTCCGTCTGCCGCTACAAGTGCAAGCCTGGCTACCACGTGGCCGAGAGCACGGCAGACAGGCCTAAGAAGTAAGTCTGTGGCGGGTCTGCTGTCACCATTTCTTTCCTCCTCCCAGTGTGCGCAAGGAGCAGAGGTGACAGGACAGTGGCAGCCTCGAAGACCTGGCTTGATAGGCAGAAGGCAGAGCAGCTTGCTCTGATCACACAGATTTCTTGAAATGCAAGAGGCATTCCCTGTTCTAAGTGAACCCAGTGGGAGCAAGGTGCTTGTTGCTGTTAAGTGCTTTAACCTGAAACAAGCAGGTCTTCTGGTGCCCCTCAACATATTTGTCACTCTGTGAAAGTAAAGAAAATCAAGTGTTTGCAGACTCCCAGGTAATTAGACATTTACAAGATGCTGGCAGATTCCTGGAGCTTCTATCTTTCCTAAAAGTGATAAAACATAGAACAGAGGTACTGTGAGAATGAATGGCTGCCTTCTGTCAGGGTTAACATCTCACCCACTGTGCCTCTTGGCTAAATTTAATCTCTAGCACTGGCATTTCAATGGGAGAAGATTTTTCCTGATTCTTCAGGGAAAAATTCCTGGTGGTTCACTAGCCCTGCTCTCAGCCAGTATCGCAATGCTGGGGGGTAAAGCAGCTTTTGTCTGTGATGCCTCCAGCCAAAGTCTCCATTTGGTTTGGTCACTAAAGATTCCCTGGCATTGGCTGGGTCCTCCCCAGAGTCTTGATTCTAGCCCAAATCAGGTAATTATGTGTTAATTGTTTAATGCCCCCTTCCAGTTTTAATTGGATGCAGACTTCATCTCTTCTTTGCTCTGGGGTAGAGTTGTTGTGCAGCGGGAGGCAGTTGCCAAATTTCTTGCCTTGTAATGAAGGAAGTGGTTTCTGTAAACAGCTTTTCACAGTGTTAGGAGCATTTCTTGGGCCAAAGGGAGCTGAGCAAATGATGATTATGGCAGCGATCACATGGACTGCTTTGAAAACTCTAGAGCAGCTTTTGTGCCTGTGGCGCTTCAGGCACTGGGCATTCAAGCAGATCCACTCAGCTTGCAAAGTTCGGCCCCCTCTGTCCTGCTGCAGCAACTGCTGGTAAAAATGATCACCCCTGGGAGATCCTGAGGCTCCTCTGATGTGTGAGTAACTCCCATATGTGTCTGAACAGCCTGTGAGACAAGGAAAATCATGCGGAGTGGATTACGTGTTCACAGCAATGCATGTTGACATCGCATTTTCCCCCCTTTGCAATTGTTGCTGCTGTTTCATCGGACATCTCTGATGGTGGAATACAAAAGCCACAATAACAAAATCAGAAAAAGTATTGCTTTCCTATCATGCAGATTAACTCCTATGGGAGTGGCCCAGCCCAAGCAGAGACCTTTCCTTGGACTTGTAAATGTTATTGTACTGTCTCATCAGGAGCTCTTGGTGTACACTCAGCATGAGTACAAACCCCTTGGTGTGGTGTAGCAGCTCTTAGCCATTAAGACAGTTCCTGGGTTGCTGAAAATCCTTCTGGTGTCTCAGCCCTAGCAAGCAGAGGGTGGGAGCTGCCAGAGTGAGAGGTTGATCTCTTTGATCATGCCGGTTTTGGAGAAAGTGAGGTGGTGGGGAGTTCTGGAAGCAACCAACGCTGATGAGATGCAGGTTCCTGATGTGCAAGTAGAGTGTGAGCTAGTGATTTGGACATCAGGTTTTTGGGGGTCTTCTGCTGTCTCTCTGGGTTCAGAAAATGGAGGTTTTGATCTGTTGTCTCCCTGTTGTCCACTGCCCCAGCAAGCACAAACCTTGCTAAAGGATTTAGTGCCATTCAGGTGACAATGTATTAAAAGGAGCAAGACCCTCTACGTGTACTATAGACTGGACAAAAGTCAGGCATAATCTGTGGCTGACACTGAAGATTCCTCCTGCCCACTAACTAGCTCACCCTTGGGAATATAGTCAGGCTTCCTTTGAATCATTCTTCTACCTCTAGCTTTGTTCCTCACGTGGAGTTGCCCACCTTACACAGGCCTGAACCATGGTTGGGATCCAGCAGTCTGCAATTGAAAATAATCTTGGCCACAGGTGCTCATGCAATCACCTCACTTCCATTTCTTAGTTCAATTTTACTGCAGGAGCAGTCAGGATGCTTAGAAGGGGCTGAGGTCAGAGTTGAAATTCATTTCCCATAGTTTAAATGGAGGAGAAAGGGGATGAAGAAATCATTTTTCTTGGAGATGCTTTTGTCTATTAACCTGGGTGAGGAAAAGCCCTTGGGGAATCACTGCTTGTCAGCAAGGGATCCTGGAGGAAATACTGATTGTGTAATCAAGGTCCTGCCAGAAAGTTGCTGCCTTCCTGCTGGCAGGTTCATCTGACTGACAATGCTGACAGGAAGGGTAAAGCTTCTTTGACTCTTCCTATAGGAGATCTGTTATCAGCCTGTAACAGCTGGCTTCCAGCTGCCAAGTTACTTCATTTCTAATTCCAAAGTAAGGGTAGCAAGGGGAACTTAACATCTGCATTTGTGCTTTGTGATGGGAGCTTTCTGCATTTAGGCAGAACCTGCTCCAAGGCAGTGCCAACCCACCACCTGGGTCACACAAAGATATGGACTGTCAAGGGGAAATGTTCAGCATCACCCAGAGCTGTGGCATTGAAAAGTGCTGGCCTGGGTCAGATACTTTGGGGGAAAGGGCATCACTCTCACAGTGCTTCTTGCTGTTGCTTCCAGAGTGAAGTGCCATCTGAAGCAGATCTCTGACAGGAATAGACAAGATCAGGGTGGATGGGGCTTGGAGAAACTTGGTCTAGCAGAAGGTGTCCCTGTTGATGGCAGGGGAGTTGGGACAAGATGATCTTTAAGGTCCCTTCCAACCCAAAACAACTCCATGATTATGTGATAAGAGCTAGGAGATCCTTTAGAAGAGCACTCTAATGCTGAGAGGATGCTCTCAATTTGGGGTCCTAAAAGGTCAGACCCTTCAGGAGACTTGTTTCACTTGCCCATTGTGGGATGATTCCTTGGAGAGAAGAGAATTGGGGATCTCAAAGCTGCCTTTGTGAGGGATTGACCTCCTTCTGCTAGCTTGGAACAAAGCAAAGAACAACTTTGGTATTTTCAGGCAGATTTGAAAGTCTCAGCCTGCATTTTTACCAGAGATCAATGACCCCAGCACAGTCGCCAGTGAGCTTCCATGGAGATGTCAGCCCCTCTTCCTTCTCTCCCTGTTCAAAAACAGCAGAGACCATGGAAGGAGAGGAGGTGGGAGAATGTGGAGGAGAAAATGGGGACTGGAAGGAGTTAGCAGACTGGGGACTGGAAACAAAACAAAGTTCACAGCAGGGCAAACAGGACAGCCTGATCCAGGAGCACTGCAGTTTAGGAGGGCACCAGGCACACATCTGGTGGGCACAGAAACACTCACTGCCTCTGCCTGTATCTTGCCCCTTCCAGATAAAAGGCAAACACACATGGCTGTGGGAGCCAAAGAGCCAGGTAAAGAAAACCCAGGCTGTCAGCCAGGTTCCTGTCACTTCCACCTCTAAGGTCTCTGAGCATTTACAGCCCAGGTTGTCCAGACTGGAGGGAGCACAGCAGTGGAGGGTCCTACACTCTGGTGTAGCTTTCTTTCAATTTACTGACAAACCTCTCTCCTTTCCCCCTATTCTTTCTGAGAGCATCAGTCTCCTGCCATAGAAGATGAGGCTTTAGGTTCATTGTCACATTCCTGCAGAGCAAACCCGCTCCCTCCCCCAGGCTGGCTGCCTCAGAAGGTGGCTGGATCCCTGCCAGGCTCTGCATGTTCAGCTCGTGGAGCTGGGCAAGTGCTCATGCCTTCACCCCAGAGAGAGCCCTGCTGGCCTCGGACACCTCCCTTGCCTCCCCTGTCCATTAGGCTTGCCTGGTTGGTTGGAGGGTTGACTCCAATTTTCCTGGCTTCCTTGTTAATCCTCAAGAAGTGCCACTAACCCAGATCAGAAGAAGTTGGGGGTGGGAGGGAGTTCAGAAATTTCAAGGTTCTATGAAGTTGTGTGTATTTATGTATATACTTTTTTTTTTAAGTCTCTCCCTTCCCTTCTCCATGCTTCCACATGAACTGCTTATTTCATATATGTGGGAGTGCTCCACACCCCACTGTCTACCCCAGGGTCAGCCTGGGCTGTGGCTGTGTTTGAAGTCCCTGGATGGATGCTGGCAGTGGGCTGAGCCTCAGAGCAAGGTGGTCGGGGGGGTGCAGGTTTGGGGGAGAGGTGTGAGAGGCCATGCACAGTGCTGCTCTGACTGGGGTCACTCCAGCACCACATCAAAAGGAGGAGCCCCTGTGAGGATGGTGGGGCTGCAAACCACAGCCTGCACCTGAGCAAACTGCAGCTGCTGCAGCGTGTCCTCTCCATGCTTCCCATCTCCCCAGGCCTTCCTGGGCACTTGGCCTCTGCCATCATTTGGAGAGCAACAGGGAGGTGCAGTCACGTATGGCTGGGATGCTCCTGGTCTTTAAAGGAGTTTGCTCAGTGCCCGAGGCATTGCTGTTCCAGTGACTCTCACTACCAGTTTGTTTCTGCCTCCATAACCCCCAGTGCTTTATCCCCACCAAGTCCTACAGCTGGATCCACATCCTGTGAGCCAGGAAGTTCCAGAAGGGAAAAATGCTACTCGCAGAGCTGGACATCCAGCATGGATTAGTACTCCTTGGCATGTGCCTTTGCTTACCTTTAAACCTGGGCAGAGCAAAGCATTCAGTCAGATTTGGGAGAAGGCAAAGTCTGATGGGGACATCTTTGCAAGCAGTGACTATCATCCTCATGGAAAGGGCAGGCAAACAAGAAAGTTAAGTGAGGAATGGACTGAAACCACAGATGCCTGCATGGAATCCAGAGTGCTCCCACCTCACCAGCTTTCTGAAATGCTTCATAGCTGCAGTTCCCTCAGTTAATTCAAGGCTGCTGCTGTAGGGGTGATACTGCAGCAAACCTCACTGCTCACACCACAGCCATCCTCCCTTCTCAGCTGGGCTGGAGGGAAGATTTGTGCAGAGCTCTGTGCCAGTGGACTTGCTGGGTCCCATTCCCTGCCCTGCCTGTCTCTGTGTTACCTGCTGGAGCCCACATTCACCTTGGCAGGGACCCACTGCCCCTGTATACAGTGTTGAAAAAAAACAGATTCCTGATTTCTGACGGGAGAAGGGGACTCTCCAAGAGCTGCAATATTTTAAAATATGAGAATGCTGCCTCTAAAATGTCTCATCCAGGGGGTCCCAGCAGAAGTCTGACAGAGAACACCCCTGGTCTGGCAGTGGGATGCAAACAGGGTCCCCTTGCTACTCCAGGCTATGTGACCCTGCACCATGTGTGGAGACACAGCTGGGTGGCCCCACACAATGTCACAACCCTGCACCAGGTGTTAGGGGGCACATGAGTGGCCCCACACTCTGTCTGCTGCCTCTCAGAGCAAGGGGCAATTTAGTGCCTTCCCCCAGGGGTTTCTCTAGCCCCTGGTGGCCCCCTCCACATACCTGTGGCAGGCTGTAAACTCCCTAACGTGAACGTGGTGCCTGGAGCCCTGCTTGCTGGCACCCATGGTGGGAGAGGGCAGGGGCAGGCAGCTCCAGTGTGCTGTCTAGTAAAGGAGAACAGGAGCTGGGGGAAAAGTCTCGTTAAGGATGGAGCAATCAGCTCTGGCTCAGGTAAAGCCCATCAGGGCAGTGACATGTCCTCTACTGAGAGTAATCCTTCACCAGCCTGATGTCTCACCAGTTTTGATGCCTCTGTGTAAAAGATGTGGTGGCTCTATCACTGCCAGGGACAGGCAACTGAGAAGTGGGTGGGCTCCACTCCTGGGCTTTTTCTTTCTTTCTTTTCTTGGCAAGTCGTTTGCGTCTGGGCTGTTTCAGCAGTGCAGGGTGGTACTGGTCTGCTGCGGCACGGCAGCCCCTTGGCGAGAGCAGGATTGACAGATCTGGCTGGAGTACAAAGAGGAGCCTCAGGAGCAGCTGGGCACGGGCCAGAGGATTTACTGGTGGAGGCAAACTCTATCCAGCAAAGTATGCAGCTACTGGAGGCAGGACAAAGCAGACCAGGACCTGCAGGGACTGTGGGAGGAATGGCTTAGGGGCACCACAAGACGTGGGGAGCAGCGAGATGGCAAGGGCAAGGGACAGGCATCCAGTGCTCCTAGATCAGGGCAATCCCCCCAGGGAGGAGAAGAAAAGGTCCTGTTTAAGCATGGGATATCCTTTTGGAAGGCATGCTCATGCTGAGGGATTGTATGGTATGGGAAAGTCCTACACATGGAGGGCATGACAGTGCTCCAGGAGAGATGCCTTCAGTCTGCTCCTGATGTCTGTGGGATGCTGGTGCAGCCAGGGCACAGTGTTTGGGGTTCTGCGGGCCAGCCTGGTGTCTGTGTTTCCCCAGGAAGTTCCTGAAGGTCCAGTGCCTGGAGAGTGGGCAGTGGGAAGAGGGGCACTGTGTCCCCGTGGTTTGCAAGCCCCCGCCGCCCGTCTTCGAGGGCATGTACAACTGCACCCAGGGCTTCGAGCTGGACAGCCAGTGTGTCCTCAACTGCGAGCAGCAGGGACAGCAGGTGAGTGCCTGGGGGGAGGCAGGCATGCCTCTGACCACACCTTGTGTTCCAGAGCATCTGCAAAGTGCAGGGCTCCTTGTGCCCTCACATGTAGAGGGGTTCTGCAGCAGTCTGACCCATCCCCAATCCAAGTACCCTTTTACCACTGAAGAGCAGACCCTCTACAAGTCCAAAGCTGTCCTTGCTGGGCCCTGTACATGGCACAAGGTGCACACTGCCTGGGGATGCTCGTCTGCTTCCTGGGGATCTTGTCTGGAAAGCAGTGGTGCTAAGCAAGCTGGCTTATCTTGAGTGAAAAGGGTCAGAAAGCACAAGTAGGGGGTTTCCAGTAGGTTTTGGGAGCTCTGTGGAAGCATCCACTTGGGACGATGGGCAAGCTTGCTGCAGCAGTTGTGTTCACCAAGAGGCTTGGAGGCTGCTGCCTGCCAGCTCTCCCACCCAGGTTTCTTATCAATGCTTGGAAAGGGTCTTGTCAAAAGAAGTGTGGCTGATTCCCAGCAGCAGCTGGGAAACAATTTGCTTTCTGGTCAGTGCACATAGGCTGGGCCAGACGGCTGCAGCCCAGCTGCCTTGGGGAGCTTTCCTCTGGACATGGCTGGTGGGATGGGTGTCCTTGCACGGTGCTCCCCAGGGATGGGCAGTGACCAGGCAGGGAGGGTAACGCCAGCTGCTCTCCCTCTGCTTTGCAGGTTCCCATCGTCTGCACTAAGGAGGGCTCATGGACAGAGGAGTTCAAACTGTGTGAGAGCTTGCAGGGCAGCTGCCCACCGCCTCCGGAGCTGAACTTCGTGGAGTACAAGTGTGAGCAGGGGCATGGCATAGGTGAGGGCAGATGGAAACCAAACTTGGTGTTGACTCAATCCAGAGAGTCCATAGTCACAAGGACTCTTCCTGTACAAATCCCTGCTGAATAGGAAAACAAAAATCTATTTTCTCTTCCATCGTCTTTATAAACACAGAGCCAGGGGTGGCTTTAGCCTTGTGCTCGCCCTGGTTGCCCTCCTGGGCAAGACCTAAACCTAAAGCTCTCTCCAGCATTAAGCGTCTCTCTTTTCAGAAGCAGCAGTGATTGTCTTTAGGGCAAACGCAGCTCTTTGCATTAATTTTCCTGATCTGCAGACCTCCCTCTTTCCTAAGATCTCCACTTGCTACTGCTGTTGCTGTTTGCAGGGTTGATGTGACAAGTTCTAGACAAAAGCCATAAAAGCTGCAGTGACAATTGAGTGTAACAGGGCACTTTCACCAGATGAGGGAGGGACCGCATCATCCATGCCTGTCTGCAGGACTTGGTTGCCTTGTGCTTTCAGGAAAAGCTGCAACACTCAGCCATGGCTGTTGCATCTGGTCTAGCTGGACAGGATGCTTGGGCACAGCCCATCTTACTCTGAACCAAATGCACCAGTCATCCCAGTCTGGTCAAACCAGGCTGAGGACAGCCTAATGACAGGGACTACTGAGGTTAAGCTCAGGACAGACCTGATGTGAGGCTAGGGTTAGGGCTGAGATCCCACCTGTTTTTCCAAGGTGGTTTTTGCAGCTTTTTTCCTTCCTGGGTCATGGGGAGGCAGTGGGAATTCTCTGTGGTAGAAAAATTATGAAAGATGCTTTTTAACATGTCAGCAAATATCATCTAACATCGAGGCCAGACTTATTTTCATGCTGGTCCCATGTCCTGCTATCAAGGTTGGAATCTTTCTCTTAGGTTGTGTTCAGTTTTCCTTTCATCTGGAAGAAGAGAATTGGGCACAACTCCTGTAGGCTCTTGGTTAATTCAGGATTTGGGGAAGGAATTGCTATCCCAGGGAGGAAAAGGGTCCCCTCTGCATCTGTCTCTACCATCAGTGGTGGCCTCCTACAAGACATTGATGCCTGGCTCCTGGTCATGTCCTCAAGGCTGTCCCTCCTCCACAGGTGCAGTGTGCATTCCTTCCTGTGTCATTCCTCCCAGTGACCCTGTCATACTGCCCAAAAACGTCACTGCTGAGACAATGGATCACCGGCTGCAGCCCACCAGAGTCCAGGTAAAAGGGGAGATGGATTCTTCTAGCAGGGGGGTTGCTGGCAGCATAGAGAGGGAACCTCCCTCCCTGTCCATCTGGTGTTCTAACTCAAAATCTCTGCTTCAGGGGAAGAAGGGCAAGACTTGTAAAGACAAGCAGTGGATGCTACTATGCATCCTCCTGCTCTCCTGGACTAAAGTTCAGCCTAGTTATCAGCTCCCCAGCCAGCTTTCAAGGAATTGCAGGATACCACAATATATGAAGTTAAATGCAAGAATCCCACTGATTTTTCAGGATGTGCTGTGTGCCTAAACCTCTTAAGCTACTGTTTATTGTCAGCCAGTGTGCTGGGAGAGCTCAAGCCACCTCTGGTACAGTGTAAGCCTGGGTCCCCAGTTACCTGGCAGGAGAGATGCAATCCTTGCCAGGCATTTCCCTGCCAAGGAAGAGGCAGGGCACTGTCAGCTGAAAGGTGTCTGCAGCTGCCAGGACCCGCTGGCCGGCCGGGTGCCTCTGCTGCTGGAACAGGGGAGCCTTTCCCTCCCCACCTCTTACTCATTTTGTAGGCAAAGCAGCTCAAATAGCTCAAATAGTTTGGATCCTCATGGCACGACTTCACCAAAAAGCAGCGCTGCCGGGGTAATATTTCTCGAAATAAAAACGAGATGTGTATAAGGAAGGAGGTGGAACAAAGAAAAGCAAACAGGCTTCCCAGGAGCCAGTGCCCCCATCCAAATGCTTTCCCCTCCTCCTGGGAACCCGCAGGAGGCCCAGCATCGTGCCTGTGGACACTGCTGCGCGTTGCCTTGAATGCGGCCCACGGCGGACGGCCGCCGGGGGGGTGAGGATGCCTGGGGCATGTGGGGTGGTGAAGCACGAGCCTTGGAAGGAGTCCTTGCCTTTGAGGGATCGGATGGCTTGGCCCGTTGAGGCAGTGGTGTTCGGCTTCCCTTTCACCACCACTGCAGGCTTTCGTGCAAGGGAGGCATTTTGCAGAGGGGAGGAGGAGGGAGAGCAGACGCTATTTTAAGAAGGAGCTCTGTCCTGTGCCAGGAGCTCTCTCCCTGGACCATCTTGTTTTCCTCTCTGTCCTGGCTTCTGTCTCTGCTCCCCGTTTGGCTCCCCCAAGCTTCCAACAGTTTGCTGTTCCTGGGAGCTGCCATGCTCCTTGAGATGGAGAGGATGGGGCAAACCACCGGGAACCACAGAGGCCACTCAGAGAAGGCACAGTCCTGTTCTGCTTTCAGCTCTGATTCATTGCATCCCACAGCTGGGCAGGTTTGTCTCTCTGCCCTTATTTCCCAGCCTGGAATACGAGTGCACTCATATGAGTATGCTAAAATGGCATCCGAGTTGCACAACAATGCAGACAAAGCAACTCCACGGAGTTGGGATGCACACATCCTCTTGGCTGAGCAGGAATTGGTGGGCTCTGGAATTCCCCAGTCTTTGCCCCGTTAGGCTGGCTCTCTCTGGGACTGCCCTCCCTGTGCTAGCTGAGGAGGGCCAGGACCTCATCCTGCTCCAGCCCCATCTCACTCTTGACCAAGGACCTGCAGCTGGTCTGTGTGGGCAGAGCTGCCCCATCCCTAGCTGCCATGCCACCTGGGAATGCTGAAGCCTGTCTTCCTGCCACTGAACACAGCGAACAAGAAGCTGGGAGAAAACACACCTACCCCTCTGTGCAGTTCCTGTGCTGTGAAGGGCATCCTAGGACACTTTCACAGGCCAGACGCCGTTTTATGGGGCCTCAGATTTCAAAGCCTGCCTGAACTTTACAAGGAGGAAATTGCATGTGCGGTGGGGCTTTTCTTCCCCCTGTGTAATCGCAAGTGTTCCCCACAAACCCCAGCTAAATGAGCAGGGCAGTGCGTTCCAGGGCCGGGAAACCGAGCCCTTCACATCTCGCTCCTGTGTCCATCTGGCTGCAGCAGCTCAGCTCGTGCCTTGTAAATACCAGTGAGAACCTCAGAGTGACCATGAGCCTGGTGTATCTACTCCAAGTCGGGTCTGGGGAGGTGAGGCCTCCCAGGACACAGTTTTCAGAGCCTGAGCAGGGGTCAGTGAGACAATTGCTCTGTAGGCACAGAGTGGTGAGCAGCTGAGAAGCTGGTGAATTCAGCATCACACAGAGACATGTTGGCAGACTTCAGCCTCTTGTGGCTTACTCCCAGCAGCAGCTCCTGGCCAGGTCAATTATCATGGTGGCACTGCCAGCCAAACCCACCTCTCAGGCAGTCCCTGTCCCTTCCCTTTGTCCTCTTCCAGTTTTGTATCAATATAGAAACATAGGATCACTAAGGCTGGAAAAGACTTCCAAGATTAGCCAGTCCAACCAATACACATCTACATATTTCCCCACACACGTGTGTGTGTATCTGGCCTCTGCCTTGAATAATGCACCCTGGTCTGGGAGTTCCTGGGTGCAGCTATCCCGGGTTTGCTCTGCCTCAAAGGGTGCAGAGAGGGTCCTGGGGTTGTCACTGCTGTCCTGCCCCACAGTGAATAATGCAGTGCTGTAGGAGACCCTCTAGCTCCCTCTGCCTCCTCCACCTGGCCTAACTGCTGTGTCCCCCTTCTCTCCCAGGACATCGTGTGCACGGGCAGGCTGCGGTGGCACCCGGACCCCGCCGTCATCCACTGCATCCCGTCGTGCGAGGTAAGCCCTCCCTGTCCCCAGCACCAGCTGCCTGCTCCTTGCAGGAGAGCTCCTGGCAGTGGAGACCTGCTCCAGCACAAACCAGACTGCTTTGACCTTATGTTTGCTCCGAGCTGGGCCAGGCCATGCTGGATGAGCAGAGGTAGCATCCTTGGGTAGAGTTGCCACAGCCAGGATGATGCTGGGGAGCAAGAGCTGCACAATAACCCGTTTCCTTCCTTGCCTGCTTCTTTTTGGCCAGCCCGGGCAGAATATTCTAGCAAAAGGATTTCACTGGCAAGGGGTATCCCCCAAAAGCCTGAGCTGACTCCAAGCTGGAAGATTTCCCTAACCAGAACCGCAGTTCTAGAGTAACATGGGTCCAGAAAAGCCCTGTGTGACTCACCTGTCCAAATCAAACAATCAGGATTTCCAGCCTTGTGTATGCAAAACAAACTGCTCCTGAAGAATCTGCAGACAAAGAATTCCTTGCAGAAATTGGTTAGCCACTCATTTAGCTTTGAATAATGACCAGGCAGGAGAAAATCATAGGCAGCCTGGAGTCAGTTCACAAAGGAAATTAAAAATAGGCAGTCTTTGTCAAGCACTAGTTGTTATTATGATTGAGGATAAAAGGAAAAAGGGGGGAAATTTTGGAATGTTGTATGCTGAAAATTTGGGATTTTTACCAAAAAGGAAAATGTAAATGGAGTTTGCACACCAAAAATAGCTTTGGGGTTTGCTGATTGTATTTTTTTCTTGTGCTCATTTCAATGCGAATGATTGCTTTTCCTCGCTGGTTCTGCTGAGCTCAGCTTTTTGTCGACTCAAGTGTGGGGGAAAGGGCAATGCTGCAGGGGGCACGTCCCCAGGAAGGAAACCTTATGGTCTGCAGAAGGTGCAGCAGTTATTTCCCAAATTCGGTGTCTACTGCGAGACACAGGCAGAGGGAGCAGGGGAATGAGGTGCTGTGTGCTGGAGAGGTGTTTGGTGATTGAGTACCAGAATTTAGCGATCCTCTGACATTTTGGGAGCTCTGTGTCTTCTAAACCACATCTTTTAGCACAAATCTGGGGTAATGTGTTTGAAATGGGATGGCTTAAGTAGAAGAGCAGACCGAATGATTGAGTGATTGTCTCTGTGGTGTTTCTGCTAGCAGGGGAGAATTTCTTGTGCTCTCTGGGGCTAGGTCCTTTCAAAAAGAAGCCTAAGGAGTGTGAGGTGTTTCTTCTTCCCTTCCTGAGCAGCTCAGGTAGCAGAAAGCTGACACAATTGTGAGGCTTCTCCCTTAGGCTCAGGTACACCAGACTGGCCCTAGTGTTTCCTCCTCTGTGGTTCCAGTGCTTCACCTTGGGTCTGTGGGTTCAGTGAGAGATCCCATAGGGAATGATGAAAAATGCCAGTTTATTTATTTGTGTGTGTGTGTGAGAGAGAGAGACACTGAGTCCCTGAAGTCCCCGTGTAAGTCATTGTGCTGTCATCAACCACTCAAATGTGCTCACAGCCAACATGAGCTCTTTCTGTTCCTATTTGCTTGTCATCCTCCTTTACTCTTAGGAATCAGTCCCAGGCAGGACTCTTGGCACACAGGAGGTTAACCAAGCCTAAATCTTGCAGTGTCCCACCAGAAGATGGAGAGAGTCCATGTTCTCCATCACCCTTGTAGACTTTTTAATGCTTTTTCTGCTTTCAATTATTGTTTCATCAGGAATGACCAAGCAGTCCAGTACATAGTCTTCCATCTGAGGTCCCACCAAAGCCCTGCATAAAGCTTCCTTGTGCTGGAAATGTCTCTTTTGATGTGACACAGGAGTATATCTGTTGTTTCTGCAGTTGCATCAGTCTGGCAGTTTGGATATCCTGAGGTCAGCAAGAACACCCAGATCTTTCTCTTCCTCCTTTTGTTCCAACTGATGAGCACCAAGCTAACAGCAGATGTTTTGCCATCAGTACAAGAGCTTGCCCTTCAGTTTTATACAGGAGAATGTCATCTTGTTTCTCTCTCTAGTCCTTCAGGTCATCTAACTCTCTGTTAGATATCCTGATCCTCCTCTGCCTTCTTCCTGCTTAGCAGTTTCATCAGGGCAGGCCTATTTTTAAGGTCACAGTCACTCACTGTAACACTAATGAAGATTCATCCTCAGATAATTTGTTTCACCCTTATGCTCTCCATTTTGATACAGCTCCCAGCCTCCTCCTCATCCCTGTTTTCCTTCTCCTCACTTCTCACATACATGTCTTGGTTTATTCTTTTCCGTGTGTTTCCTCCTACGGTGCTGCAAGCTGTTAAGGTTGGACCAATAATCCAAATTTTTCTAGATAACTTTTTTCCCCACATGAGTTTCACAGCAGTCATTGTCTTGCCATAAAGAGTAACTCTTACTGAAAGTGCTTCATTCAAGGTATTGCTCTGGGAGCTGCTGCTTGGCACTGGCAAGAAGGGAGATGTCACCATTCTCCCCATTAGACCACAGAATACCCTGAATGTTGTTTCTACCTCATCTGTGCTGACTCCATCCTCATTCCTATTCCTCTCTGCCCTTCTCATGACAAAAAACTCTGCAGTTCTCAGAGGCTGTTTCACTTCCCCCAGTCCCTTGTGGATATGGAGGCACCACACAGCAGGAGCAGGGTAGAGAAAGAATACAACCTGTACTCTGTCCTCACTGCGTGGTGGCCCCCCTCACACACGTGGCTCAGCTTCTCTTGCCACGTCCATGGGTCATATTGGTCCCAGGTTCCCTCTCATTTCATAGGAGCCCCTCAATGGAAACACCTCCTTTAGGAGCCCAGACTCTGCCATCATTGGGCAGTGAAATGCTGTTCCAGTGGCCTGTCCATGTCACCTCAGGTCTGAGTCATGCCTTGGAGATTCCGTTGTCTCTCCATGGGCTGCCAAGTGTGTGTTGGATCAGGAAGCTTTCTCTTCTGGATGCCTCAGTGAGGGGCGCAACCCTACATAACAGAAATCCAGGCCACCTGGCAGCTCATACTGTCTCTCTCTGGTGGAGTCACTTCAGGCCGGGGCATGGGAGCAGTAGCCAAGGCTGAACCTCCCCAGCTCTCTCTGGAGCTCTGTCTCAGGTTGGAAAGTCCAGGTCACCACACAGTGGCATCAGAGGGTCTCTCGCCCGTCTTTATCCCGCACTGGCCGTGGATCAGCCTGCCTGCTCATCCCTCTCGCTCCTCTCCCCACCTCCCTTCTCTTTCCAGTAATCTGGTCATCCATCTGCCTCCCGCTCTCTTGCTGTGCCTTGCCAAGTTCCCCACTGCTGGAGCAGTGAGGCACGTACTTCAGGGAGGGAGGGAAGGGAGGGAGGGATGCAAACCCTTCCAGGAGCCCGTCAGGAATACAAGTTAGCGCCGAGCGCACTTCGCCTTTCGAGGGCCAGCGGAACATCTCGTCCCCTGCCATCAGTAGAAAAACAGATGGCAGCACCAAGGGAGGGGGCTTGGGGCTGTCAGGAGAGGGGAGTGGAGGAGGAGAGAAACCCCTCCTCCCCACCATGGGCTGGGAGGAGGTGGTTTTGGTCCTGGTGGTGTGCTTGACTGCTGTGAGGGAGGTGTTTGCAGAATCTGGGTCATGTTCTCTTAAGACATCCCAAGGTGATCACCTCTGATGTATCATCCTCCTGTGCTCAAAAGCAAGAGAGACTGTTGACTTCAGAGGAAGAGACAGCATGTACAGAGATCCAGGTTGCTCCCTTGGACTGTTCCTGCCACAGTCCAAAGCAGTCTGTGCAGGAGCGTGGCTGCTGCAGAGCACCTCCCAGTCTGTACAATGCCCTGCCTCTGCACCCCTCTCCCTCCCGCCACAGGAGCTCCTGTGCTTCACATTGCAGATGTGGTTTAGGTGCAAAAGTTCACTTATTTTGTCATCATTGTGTGTACCCAGTGTTATGCACAGGACGGGGTGGACACCACTGTCCTGCTCAAATGCACTCAGAGAAAGCTGGACTGCTCTTGCAGTGACCAGAGTGAACGTGGGCAGCTTTTCTTGGGCAGCCAACACATTGTGTGACAATGCTGACCTCATTCTCACCTCCAGCTCCATGTCATCATGTGCAGGTAGCAAAGGGTTAATTGGAAGGGACTTTGACTTGAGGCTTCAAGTCCTGGATGAAGATGGGCAGAGAACAGAATGCTGTTGTGAGCATGAGCTGCTGTGAATTTCTCAGGTCTTCCCTGCATGAGGACAAGGTCTCGCTGCCCTCTCAGGCTGCTGGTCATGTTATCACAGTCGTAAAACGTTAATCTGTTCTCTGTTTTGTGGTTTTCCTAAGGTAGTACAATGGAAATTATTAAATAGGGACTGAAGTGCTTGTGTGGTTGCAAGTTGTTCCTGAGTCTCTTGATCCAGCAAATCCAGCAGGTAGTGAAGGACCCTGAAGGATCCTTAGCTCTTCCCACCAGCATGCACAAAACCCTCACTGGGCACATCTGTGGCTTGTGCCCAGCATTTCCCAGTCAGAATTAACCCTTTGGAAGGCATATGCAATAGGGATGGTGGGAAGTGTCACCTGGAATCTGCTGTTCTCTCCTGTGATGGGAGACAGGGTGAGACTTGTTCCCTGGGACAGCCCTGCAGCCGAGGTCCAGCTGCCTCTGCTCCTCAGTGTCCGTGGGGCTGGGGACCCTTGGTTCTCACCCACCCCAGACTTGTGGGTCTCTCATTTTGTACCATGGCAAAACTCAGCACAGGACACTGGTAAGAAACGTGTGATGCTGGTGGATTGCTCTGCTCCAGGAAAGATTCTCCTCTGTACTTCTGAGGCTTCAGGCAATGAGGACTACAGGCACCCCAGCTGCACCAAGGAGACTCTCTAGAGCAACTGGAGCAGCGTGGCCAGAATTTAGTCACCCTCTCATGATTCACACATCTTTCTCCTCTCTTGGACCAGGCAGTGCTGTATCTTCCACCCTCCTTAATGCAGCTTCTACAGATGGTGGGGGAGCATGAGGAGCAAGGGCTGCAGGTAGTGGTCACTTCTGCATCAGACCTGACCTCTGACTAGTGAAGGCAAAGCCCTTCATGCTGGGGAGGTGGAAGGCAAGATGGGGAGCTCTTTGCATACCTGCTGGGTACATTTCCATGCTGCTTTTGGCATGAGCAGTGTGGGCTGCTGAGCATGGGATATAGGTTTCCGGGGGTGATCCCAAAGAAATCTATTCCTCTTCCAAAAGTCTCAGCTGAGGCATGCTTTTCCTAAACAGTGAGAAGATCTCTGTCCCCTGCACACACATAGACTGTGATTGTAGCAGCATCATTTTATTAAGAGACAAAGCTGAGGGAAGTAAAGTGATCACACAGCAGTATGGTGCAAGGACAAGGGACAGGTGCCCCTCCCCTACCTGCAGGGACAGGCTGACAGGACCCCAAAAGATGGGGTGGTCTTCTGGCAGGGGCAGGGCTCCAGCACCCAAACACAGCACCAGCAGTGGTGGAGCCCCAGGGAGGTGGGAGCAGCCTCAGCAGCCCTGCACTTGGGATGTGCTGCCCTACAGCTGCTTCTCTGCCCTCCCCAGTTCAGGTGCCTTCCCCTGATCCCTGTCCCCATCTCGCTTTCCCCCCTCGCAGCAGGCACAGCCGTGCAGCCAGTGGTACAGACGGAGTGGAAAACCACTGAAAGCACCCGCTGAAATAAAAATCAATGAGTCGTTTCTGATAATAAACATCCCCAAGCGTGGCCCAGCCAACTGCTCTTCCAACACGAATATTCATTCCCCTTCAGCTCCTTCATCCCTCGTACATTGTTTTTCTTTCTGTTTAAGATCTGTAACAAGAACTTGGCAGAAACCAGATACAAGTGGGTCAGGAGGCCCTTGTGGTTTTCAAGGCTTGTTTTCCATAACCCGTTCTATCCTGTAACATATTTTGCACAAATGGCTTGGCAGGAGATCTAATCCATGCAGCAGGAGAGCTGCTGAGGGCAGGATGGTAGGCTGGTGCTCATGGCACGGGAAGTCCTGCCTTCTCTTGTGTGTCCCAGCAGTATCCCTGTGAATGGTGAGCCACCACGCTTGCCAGGAGCACTGTTGACACACAGCAACTCCCTCTGCTCCTCTCTCCCTGTTCTTTCCTGCTTCTGTTTCTCTTCTCCTGTTAGCACTGAGATCAGAGTGTAAAAGGACGAGGCTGAGGAACTCACTTTGAATAGATCATAGACATGGATGTTTTGATGGAAGCAAAGATCTGCTCTGATGTGCTGATCTACACAAGCTTTTCATCCCTGTCTTCCCTCTTGTCCCTTGGACTGTGCAAAGACCTTTCCAAATGGCTCTCTGCTGAGACATGAGGCCTCTGAGCAGCACAGTGCAGAGGGATAAAGAAACACATCCCCATTCAGGGTCCAAAGTGCCACGTGTTCACTTCTGCAGCAGAAGCGTGTCCGAGCCAAATCCTGGCCTGGGATGCAGAAGCACTTTCAGGCACCATGAAGGCAAGGACCTGCTCTCCCAGGATGGCCATCGAGAGCAGCCTGTGGAGCCTCTGTGCACTCCATCCCCCTTACAGACACCAATCCTGCACAAGCTCAGCAAGATGGGCCCAGCTGTTGGCTGGAAACCCATGTCCAAGGCACCCTATTGTCCTGAAGAACACCTGGAGCTCTACACCAACTCTGCTGGGAAGTGGTGTGACAGTACCAGGGATGGTCCACGAGCTGAAACCAGGCAGCAGGACGTCCCAACCCTCCAGCCCAGCAGCTCCTCCCTGAGGTGTTCATTCAGGTGTATGGAGGATGTTCTCAAGCAGCAAGCCTCTGTTTCTGTAGTGAGACATGGGGAGAAGACATTGGAGCTGGAGCAGACGTTTCTGGAGACCCGAGATGTGGTATAAACGATCTGCATGCTTACCTGATGAGTGGCTCAGGGACACCAGCAGGCTCAGAAGCAGCTGGAATTTCTCTGTTTTGCTTTCTGTCTGTGTCTGAGGTGATGGGGCAGGTCCATGATGTCTCCAACAAGCCATGCAACAGGCGTGTACCTCCAAGGAACAGCTGCCACAGTTCAAAAGGAGCAGAGGGATGGCTCAGGGGACAGACATTGGAAGACATAAAAATGGACAATGAAGCACTAAGTCTGTAGGGTTTTGTTTCTCTTCTTTGGGCCACTTGGTCCCAGGTTCCTGTTTCAAATTTCTAGAGGTCTCTTCCTCTGGGTGGTGCTCACTCTGCTTCCCATTTTGCAATGGGCCAGGTAGACCTTGCTCACTGCTTAGGGCGACTCAGGGCACAAAAACATCCCAAAAAAATTTCTGAGCATAAGCCAGACCTGTTCCCTCTCTGTCCCTCTCTGTTTTTCGGAGCTGATTTCCTCCTTGTGCCAGAGAGCCTCCAAAAAGAGAGAGGGAAAGTGAATGTGCTTGGGGTGTCAGGGGGGGGAGAAAAAATAAAATAAAAGACACTGCAACAGAGAGAGGGCCAAGAAAAATATTTAATCCAAACAATGAACATTGTCATTTCCTCCCACAGTCTGCATTCCCAGTCAACTTCCCTGGGCAAGCAGGGAGAGCCAAGAATGACCGGGCTCTCTGCCTCACCAGCGTGAATGTGTGTAAGGAAAGGGATGTGTCCTGGGGACACGGTGCTAGAGCATCACTTTAGCTCCTGTCACATCTCTGGCCCTAAGGACTGACAGCTTTCTGCAGGGGAACAGTGGTTTGGAAGGATGTTGGAGGGACTGGGACAGGGATGGGAGGGGGAATTTTCAGGGACCCAAGGTGGGGTGGTGGATGTTTTGGGGCTTTAAGTGAACCAGATGTTTAACAAGGCTTTGGGCACTTTTCAAGTACTCCCGGGGACCTCCCAGAGCTTTTGGAAAGATTTTGCTAGTGACTGTGAGGTGGGGAGGAAGGGAAGACATCCGGCAGGGAGAAGCTGCCCTCTGCCTCTCCAGGGGCTACTGCAGCGTGTCCATACTTTCCTCTCCCCACACATCCTGCCTTTTCCTCCTGCTGCAGGCAGCACCTTCACCTGGGACACAGCTGCTCTTGCATGCCTAAGACCCCTGCAGTGTAGCACTCCCCAGCCCTGGGGCAACTCAGGTTCATGTCCCGTGGTTCTGTGAAGCCTGGTTTGGGCTGACATCCCCTGCCACCAAAGGGATGGGGTTTCCAACTCCTCTTCCCACCACCAGTGACTCATCCGTCCCAGGAGCAGAATTACCGGTGGTGAAGCTGATGCACAAGGCGTGAGTCTGAGGGCAGCACCAGCTTTTCCAGGGCTGGTCCCTGCCCAAGTGGGGGTTCCCCTGTTTCTTGGGGGCTGCTTTCAAAGTGACAGCTGAGGAGGGCAAAAACACCTGCATCTTCTCAGCCACGTGGTTTATTAGCATGCAGACAGTCTGATGCCCAGAATACCAATTCCCAAAGGGACGAATGAAAGGACAGCAAAATTCATGCTGACTTGGAAGCTCCACGAAAGCAAAGTATGCACCCTCCTTGGATGGATCAGCAGAGTCACAAAGCCCAGGACCAGTCTGGGAGAAAGCATTTTCCTTCTTGACTCCCTGAGACTGGGATCTGGCCTTTCAGTGGCTGTGTGCAGATAGAAATGACAAGTGCTTTCCATCTCAGTGGCAGATCAGGGGAGTCTTTCAGCTCCACAGTTACAGAGTTGGACAGGTAAATGCTGATTTTTTTTTCCCCACCTTCCTCCAAAGCATCTGGAAGGGAGCATGGCCAAAAGCAAGGTGCTGGGCCTTCAGGTGTGCTCAACCAGAGCAAAAGCTGCATTCCCGGAAAATAATGTTTATCAAACACCAGCAATACAGCACTGAAACGTCCAACACTGATGTGATCTGTGATTGAGGCTTCATGATCCACCTTTCCCTCACCTGTTGCACCCTTTTATGCTCTTTCACACTGAATCAAGCTACATGTAAAGTGGATTTGAAGAAAAATGTCTGGACCCAGCCCACCTCACTGATGGCACTGGGGACTCCCTGCAAGACAGGACAACAGCCCCAGGGATGGAACCAGCCTAGGGACTCCTCAAGGGTTGTGGAAAAATATTGTGCACAGGCACAGCGCCCTGCATGACATCCCCCAGCATCCTTGAGAGAAACTCCACCACTGAGCACTTGGAGATGCTTCTGGCCGGGATGCATTGGGATCTAACCAGTCCTTTCTCGCGTCCTTCCTTTGCCTGCGATATTTTTTCCTTCTTTCATTCCCCCCCGCCCCCCTTCAATTTTTTCTCTTTTCATCCGTGCCTGCTCCCAGCCTCGAGAGCCAGTGTTTTTTTAGCCTCTCTCGATTGCCAAGCCGTCGATGTGCCGTTGCTATTTTCGTGCCGGCAGCGCGGGGCTCCGGCCGGGCGCTGCCAGATGCTGCTGCACCTCCACGTGCTGACACACGCCCCGCCGCAGCTCCCGTCTGCACAGACAGCGAGCATGGAGGGATGGAGGCATGGAGGGGTGGAGGGATGGAGGCATGGAGGGATGGCTGAGCGGGAGACCCGCTGACACGGCCCCGTCCCCCTGGCTGCCCCGGTGGCACGCCGCCTGGCCCAGTAGCTCCCTGCCACTCAGCACAGCGTAGAGACTCTGCCGCAGTTACCTTAAGCATTTTTTCCCTGTTTTTTCCCTGTTTTATCCTAGTAGGAGACATCTCAACCAGCCCGCTACCCCCCTCTTCCCCACCCTCCCCACTGCAGGGTGCATATTCTGGCAGCTGGACCCAGCTGACCATTTCCCTGGGTTGCATCCATCATCTTCATGTGGCACAGCTGGGCACCGGTGTTTTTCTTGCCAGCATCTTAAAACATCATCAGGTGTTTTTGCGAGTCGCAGACGGGAGCAAGCCGCCTTCTCCCACCGCTGGTGTTGCTCCCTGTAGAGCCACATGTCTCAAGCACAGGCTGAGCAGGGTCTGTATGGGTTCTGCTCTCTCACAGCCTACCCTTAGTAGATTGCACTGCCTGTGTCCTCCCTTGCCATGATTCCTGCAAGGCCAGCATGAGGCTGATACAAGCACAAGGGCTCCTGTGCCCTCGAGGGTAACCAGCACCTTACTTTGTTCTTTCTGCTTGCAAAGACAAAACCACGTGGAGGTTCTCAGTAAGGCAAAGGCACAGGAGTCACCATGTTCTGCAAACACCAGGCAAGGAGCAGGGACAGAAATCCCCAAAGCCTGTGCCTGGCTCTCCTGAGCCTCGAGTCCAATTAGTCATTTTTTATTTTCCCTTCATATGTTTTTCCAATGTAATTTGGAGCATGAGTTGTTAAGTTTCCCCAACAAGTGTTGCCATAGGAGCCTGTATTTGTTTAGGGTGGGGTACGGGTTCCGGCTGGGTGAGAGGAGGGGACAGTTAGCCCTGATAGGTGTAGTGAGAGACTGGGAGCCTCTCCTTCCCCATCCTGCCCCTGCCTCTGTCCTCCCCCCACCTTGCACGCAAGATCTGGAAATTGTTTCAGACCTGTGCAGCCAGGATGGGCAAACCTCCCCATAATTGTATGGAAACTACCAAAGCGACGGGTGTTGTTTTGCCAGTGAGTCATGACACATGGAGCAAAGCTCAAGGAAAAACTCCGCGGCGTGGAAGGCTGCAAAAGCAAATCACACCCAGAAGAGCCTTCCCCTGCCAGCGGCCCTGGCCAGCCCCGACTGCATCCTGGCACCTGCCAGCCCCAACATCCCTGCCCTGGCCCTCCTGGTGCTCAAAGCTGCTTTGAGACTAGGAAACCTTCTTTGGTCACAATCATTTAAGACCCACCTGATGCTTTTTAGTGGAAGAGGAGTGTTAACACTGTTGCCTTGAAGAAATTGCACCCTGGTCTCCTCTGGATGCAGTTTGTGACAAGCAATGACTGGAGTCAAAACCCTTCTTCTTTTTGAGCGAGCTACCTAACTCGGTTGTGCCGCAATTTCCCAGCTGTAGGAAGGTGTGCTCTTTCTACTGCTCTTCCAAAATCTTCCAGGCTAATGCAGTCTCTCTGTGGCTGTCTGAATTTGGCCTGTGGCCTGTGCTACTGATAGCACAGACCAGACTTGGTGGTTTGCCATAATCCCTGCTGCTACTTCCTAAAGTGTTATTAGCCTGCGTTGAGCCCATTTCTGTTCCTTGTGAGTCACAAGGACAAAAAGCCACATGGGTTCTCTGGGTTTGGCATGGCTTTTTCATGTGAATTACTGGTATTATCACCAGGCCCACATGTTGGCTTTGGCACAGTGGGTGCAGGGTTATTGCGGTGCAGTGACATTTTTCAGCAGGCTCTCATTCAGTTTAAGGGTGCTACGTGTGAGTGTCCATCATCAAAGGCTGAGTTTGGGCATTTTTGGGAGTCTGGTTGTTGTTTGGAGCTGACCAGATCCAATGAAATGGGTTGGCTGCTTCCATGAACAGAGGGATAGCCAGGTTTCCACCAAACAGTCCTGTTCATTCTGGAGAAGAGAAGACTCTGTAGAGACCTTAGAGCACTTTCCAGGACTAAAAGGGGCTACACAGGGGTCAGGGAGGGACTTTTGGCAAGGGCGTGGAGTGATAGGATAAGGGGTAGTGGCTTTAAACTGAAAGAGGGTGGGTTTAGACTAGATATTAGGAGGAAATTTTTGACTCTGAGGGTGGTGAGACCCAGGCACAGGTTGTCCAGAGAAATTGTAGCTGCCCCATTCCTGGAAGTGTTCAAGACCAGATTGGACAGGACTTGGACACCTGGTCTAGTGGAAGATGTCCCTGCCCATCGCAGGGGGGTTGGAATGAGATGGTCTTTAAGGCCCCTCCCAATCAAAGCCATTCCACAATTCCATGATTCTGATGGAAAACTTGTCCTCCTGGAGGTCAGCCATGGTTGCTGGGCCAGTAAGTACCACCACAGAGCCCGAAGTGAAAAGAAGCATTTTGTTACTAATCACTCTATGAACAGGTTTCTCCATCCTGTAGCTAGCTCGGTGGCTGCTTGGCCATGCTGGTGTAGATCTGTGATGGATAAACCTTGGGTGCTGACAGCTCCTGGTGCCTCCTTGCGAGCGCTTCCCTTGCACGTCGCTGGTCGCAGCCGTTGCACGGGATCTCTTTCCAGCCATCGCTGGCTGCTGCTCAGCCCCACTGCTTCTTCTCTGATCAGGTGGCTCAAGTAAATAAACAACAATAAACTGGTTTTCTGAATGGCTGCTCACGCCATTTAACATTTCTGACACAATTCCACGATCCTCTAGCTTCTGCCCTTGGAGCAGTGACTGTGCCTTCCACACCAGCTGGGATTTCTGGTGCTCTTTGGCTTTGAAGAGGGGGTTGTGTGTGGTGGAAGGGGGCACTTGCTGAGGACCTGGGACCTCTGCCCTTGGGGGCAACCTTCTGCTTTTGAACAACCTTTCACAAAGCCTTGTTCCTCTGCCTTAGCCCTTCCAAGCAGACGGCTGGTGTGACACCATCAACAACCGGGCATACTGCCAGTACGATGGCGGGGACTGCTGCTCCTCCACACTGTCCTCCAGGAAGGTAAGAGAACCTCCCATGGCCTTGGCCAGGATCTGTGCATTCAGGGGTGACTGCTGTCTATGTTCTTTGGCTTTGCTGGCCGTGGAACCGAGCCTGCAGTGTAATTCTCCCATGAACGGAGAACAAACGCACGGTTTTAAACCAAAGCCAGCTGAAGCTGATGGACATCATTGCACTGATTAAGAGCGGGGTTTGGACTCAGGCCAGTGTGATTGGAACCTCAGCCCAGCTCCCACTGAGGTTCATGGGATTTCCTCTCGTTTTGGGAAACGTGTCCCAAAGAAATGACTTCCATAGGACGTAGTGCTAGACACGGTGAGTCAGAAGTCACCTTGTGTAATTGGGCTGTCTCGGGGGATTTTTGGTATGGTCCACTGGCATCTGCTACAAGTGATGTTTTCCTCCCTCTCTGAGGAGGGAAGAATAGTGTAGAGGGAGCAACTTGGCATTGGGGTTGTACAGACCCTCCTTTGTCTCCCATCACAACCTTCCCTCCCACCTAACTTGCTATCCAGCACTCACAGCCCATTCTTCCTAATCATATCCAACAGCAAAACAAATCACAGGGCATGAAATAATTTCTCACTGCGAAAATATGTGAATTTGGATCTTCTCATCTTTGTTGTGGAGCTTGAATCATTTCTCCTTTCATCACGCATGCATACACAGAGAAAAGGAAAAATAAAATCCTGGGAAGATCCACTTGAGATAGGAAAGAAGAAGCTTTACACCCAAGTGATGAGTGAAATCCCCACAACAATATCATGACATCTTGGAGCAAGACATGGCCAAAATAAAGGATGGGTTCACAGTAGAAAGTGAGGGGGTTCAGTCCCATGGCTCTCAGGAGACCCAGATCCAGCTTGCATCCCCCATAGATTCCAGATCTTCCGCTCAACAAGCCTCCAGCACATCCCTGTTAAGGCAGGTGGAGAAATACAGGGTTTAAACATCAAAAAGTCCCCAAAGTGCTCCAGCCCTTCCTTCACTAATCCAGCCTGTGAAAAATCAAATGTGTTTTCACAGTAAGAAAAACTCCTGGCTCTGAGCCCGGTGTGTATAAAATCTCTGAAGGAAACTGTTTTCTTGGCTCCCATGGCTCATTACCAGGCCACTGTCAACCAGGAGTCAGATGCTCAGTGTATGCCCTCCCTCCTTTCTCTGCTACCACAGCTAAGGGGACACAAGCTTGCTCGGTCACACAGTCATTGCAGAGAAAGTAAAGTGCAATGAGCCTCCCAGCCTGCACGGGGTGTCTCAAAGCTGCACAGTTTGTGAGGGGCCCTAGATGAACCCACTGCCTGCCCCATGGAAGGCTGTTCCTGCTCACAGAGCCTCCATCCTGCCTGGCTTTCCTTAATCCACAATGCACAAGGACAAGGCACCTACCCTGGCTTTTATGCTGGGCAGTGTACAGGTCAGCTTTGCAGCTGGGAGCCTGGCTGAGTTCCTCCAAGAGCTGCAGAAGATGAGGCTATGTTATCTTCATGCTTTGCTGGAAGAGTCAGGAGTAGCTGACAGGTCCATAGGTTCAGATGTGGATGAAGGGGGGTTTCTAAAAGGGACCAAAGTAAAATTTAAATCTAGAGGTGCCTCACCACTGCCAGCCCTAGTCTGAATGTCTTACACCCATCAAGGGACGTTTCTTCCCAGGGTTTGACATTTGGGGTATGAGATTCAACCGGGCCTTCGGCTTCAAAATTTGAAATGCATTAACAAAAAAGGGAAAGGCCAAGAACAAAAACTTAGCTCAGGACAGGTTGTACGAGAGCCCATTCCTCAGTGAGCGCAGAGCCTGGAAGCACCAACAACAGGGCACGTCTGTTTGTCCATTCTGGGGTGGGGAGGCCGTGTGTGGGCACAGGGGTGTCCCAGGGTGGGGGCTGAGGTGTCCCTGTGTTCCCCCAGGTGATCCCGTTCGCCGCTGACTGCGACCAGGACGAGTGCACGTGCCGTGACCCCGCGGCCGAGGAGAACCAGTAGCAGCACCACGAGGGGCCTCTCTGGGTCGGGCCGCGCCGGAGGAGCCCAGGGGCACCCCTGGGGATGGCGGGGCAAGGGGGCAGGAGCCTGAGGGAGAGCCGGCCAGGGCCGTGGCTCCAGGCCACCGAGGAGCCCCGGAGGGCGGGCACGTGGTCCCCTCCCCACCGCTGCTCCCTGCAGAAGGCAGGCGAGGCGCTCAGCCAGGGGTCTGGGGCTGCCTCAGCTGGGGTCTGCCCACGCCAGGATGCTGCTGTGGATGTTGGTCCTGGTCTGGCTCCTGGGTGTCTGTCTTTGCTCTGGGTTTTGTCACTATTCACCCCTCTCTGCTGTACAGACTTCTTTTAGCAAGGTCGAGGTAGTTGTGATCTCTCCGCAAATATTTAAACTTAATTGTATCTATATACATATATATAATATATATATAAATATATATTATATTTTCTTTGCTCTTGATGAAGCTGAGAAAGGATATCCTTTATCACACACCCATGCTGCTGTGAAGTACAAACCGTTGGGAAAAGCGCAGGTCAGGGCGGGAGGAGCAGGGATTTTCCCCTTCCTTGCTGAGAGGGAGCTGGAAGGAGGAGAGAGCGAGAAGCCAAACATCCAGGCCGTGCCAGGAGAGAGCTCCCCAGGCTCCACCTCAAGGGGACTTGGGCATCCTGCAGGGACCAAGTTTGGTATTTGCCAGTGCTTTGCCTTGTTCTGCTTAGGGTGTGGACCACAATCAGGATTCCGATCCATCCTGATCCTGGTTGAGAAAAAATGTTATTGTGCCCTTGAGTCATCCCAGCGAGCACAACAGATTCCAGGGGCACCACAGGCATCCATCACAGATTATTTTAGAGCCCTCTGGGCAGGGTTTTGTGTCCATGAGGATCACTGCATGGTCAATAAGACCATACTCAGCATGCTCCCTCTCTGTCTCACTCCCCCAGCCTCTGCACACCCAGCTGGATGTAGAGGCCAAACCAGTGTCACTGTGTGATGTTTGAATGAAGGATGCTGAGGTGCTCCTTCTTCTCTTTCCCCCATGTCTGAGCTCCAACTGAGTTGTGTTGTCAGTGGCCCTCAGAGGAGACTAGACCCTGTAATGCTAAAGGGACCAAAAAAACTTGTCAGGAGACTTTAAGAATCATCTTCTCTCATTGAGATTTTCCTCAGTATTAGTAGTATTATTATCTCTGTCCCATCCCCTCGTGCTGGACATAGAGTTGCTGACTTTCAAGAGGTTCTTGCTCCTGTGGGCACTGAGTGAAAATCTGCAGATTCAATTCTGGCCTCATAGAAGCCCAGCAAGGAACTCTGCCCCCCATAATTGATTCCCAGAAGCTCAGCTTGGACCCAGACACATGAAGGCAGCAATAGGAAAGGTGTCTGGCTCCAGCTGGGATTATCACTGATGGTTTTGTGCTGTAAAGAGGCAGAGAAAAGGGACAGAAAGAGGAGAGGAGAGCAGAGAAGGGCCACAGAGCAGGAACTCATTGCAGTGTCCCTGGGTGAGCTGCAGGCTGGGATCAAAGGACTCCAGGCTGTGTCCTGCCTGCATGGCCTGTGCTGTTGGATACAGGCTTCGAGCCAGGTTGTCTGGTGGAGGACTGGTGGAGAGAGGGTGACACGGTGTGGAGAGACCAGGAATTTCCAAGGCATCGCTTGGCTTCCACTAGCTCTACCCCATCCTATTTCGTCCGGAATTTCCTACGGTTGTGTTTTACTGGAGGACCCGAGTAGGGGCAGAGGTGCTCGGACATCCTACCAGCATCCAGGCAGGAGATGCCCTGTCCTTCCCCAAGCCCTTTCCTGTCCCCAGGTGTCCCCATCCACCTGGCCTAGGCAGAGGTTTGAAGAGAGGTGGGGGACAATGAGCCCCATCTCCTCTTGGGACACTGACGTTTTTGTTCTCATCATGCACAGGTGACACCACCCCGGAATTCAGTGTCACTTGGGCAGATACAGCAATATTTTGTCAGATATCCACTTTTCAATAAAAAAACAACCCTCAAGCAACCCAAGGAAATTCAAATGATAGTTGGCCTGACACCCCAAGGATGTGCAGCTCGGGCAGCCTGTCCTGCTCCACCAGTGCAGGAAAGGGGAGATCCAGGGGTTCCAACACAGCAGGAGTGGGGTTCTGGAAGCCCCCACAGTGGGGCCAGTGGGGACATGGGATGAACACGACATGCAAAAGCAGAGTTTCAAGTCCCAGCACCTTGCCATGACAAACCCTTCCCTGCCTGGTGTCAGCAGTACCTGGATGCCTGTGTTTATCTGCCAACTTTGTATCCTTCTGGCATGAGAATCCTGGTTTTTTTTCTCTGCTCACCTGTATGCAGGGAAGGGACTGTGCCCCATGGACAGGGGAACTAGGGAGTTGGGATGGGAAGTGCTGGCTTGGCTGCTAGACATTTGTGCTTCTCATGACCAGACAGCTTCTATGTACTGAAATATTGTTCTTCTATAGCGACACTGAGCGGTTTTTGTCCCCTTTAGGATTTTATTCACAACGAAGGCTGCTGCTATTTTTATTTTTTTGTATTTGATAATTATTTTTTATAAAAATCTATGAAAAAAATAAATAATCTTCTCATCCTCCATCTCTCTTGCCTCCTTAATTCCAAAAGGGGGCCAGGGAGGTGGTTTGCTTGTCCCTACACCTTCAGTCTGACATATTCTCCTCTTCCCAAACCACAGACTCTCCCAGAACAGTCACAGCCCAATTGGAGATCTCCTTTGGGTTTTGGGGTGTGGGGGGACACTCACCTCCAATGACACGCCCTACTTCAAGGCTGCCACCCAGGCAGCTTTTGCTGTGCCTGCAAGAACACTTTTGCAGAAGGCCTTCTCTTGATTATGCTACAAACTGGTCCAAGGCTGGTCACTTTTTGTAATTAATTCACTTAAAATGTAGGGAGATGTGTGTGTGTGTGTGTGTGTGTGTGTTCACACCCCGCCTCCCTGGGGATGGGGAGCAGAAAGTGGCCCACACCAGAGCCAGAGGATCACGTGGTATCCTGGCAAGAAAGTTAAAACCCAAGACAATAAAGTTGCTTTAAGTTTTGGGGATTTTTTTTTCATTGTTTTTTTAAGTGACCAGGTAAATTTTGTACCTATGGACTGAGAAACACCAAAAAGCCTTTGCCCTGTTTTTAAACCCCACTCTTCTTCCTCCAGCCACCTCTGATGCTCCTCATCAGTGTTTTTTTCATGTCTGATCACTGCACAGGGACTCAGTCCCAGAGGAGGAATAGCACGTCCTGGTAACATCAAATGTCCTCTCTAGGGCAAAGCTCCCCAAATTCTGCACTCTGGAGAGGAGCCAAGGGCAACCCTTCCAACACACACACACATTACCAAACCCTTCCTAAAAACCTTCCAGTGTGCTGGTGATGCCCCTTGCAGTCCACTTCACCCTTTTTGGGGGTGGCTTTCTCCAAACTCCCACGGATTGCAAGCCAGATGACCCCTGAGAAGATTTTGTCATGAGGCAGCTGTGCTGAGATATTTACACAGCAGTTTAGGCTTGCAGCTGCACAACCTTCTGCCACAGAGACCCTCTCCTCTTCCTCCTCCTCCTCCTCCATCTCACTCTATAGCCACAACTTACTGTGCAATGAGATGGTGGTTAACTGCATGGAAAATAGCAGAAGGAAAGTATTGGGTGTATTTTTAGCTTATTTTCCTGCAATGTAGCACTGGGGAAAAAAAAAATCAAGTTGTTCCATGAGACTTGATGAAGTCTGGTTTCCTATGGATTCGTGTGCTATAGCCCCTAAATCCCCCCTGTGTCCTCCCAAGTGTCCTGTCTGTCTGCCTGTCTGTCTGCCCAGGCTCTCCCTGGGTCTTCCACCCATCTGGCAGGGCAGGTGGCAATACACACTGGCCTTGGCCAAGGGACCTGCCCTTGTGAGTCCCGATGGCCTGACCAATAGACACAACACAGCCCTCTAAATGGCTTTTGGCATCTTTTGCAGGTCTCACCTCTGTTCAGGCACTGGTTTTCACATTCTTTGTGGGACATTAATACTCATGTTGCTGTTATGTTGTCCTCTGTCCAAAGTCTGCCAGATAGACCAGGACATTGTCCAGGGGTGGTTGACCACCAGACAGCACCATCCCATCCATCTTATATACTAAAAGAATGGCTCAAAGAGGCTTTTTTTGGATTCTGCTTCCAAGTTCCCAGCCTCTGTGGAGGTTTGCCAATCAAGGACTGAGAGACCCTTGCCGAGGACGTGTAAATGGAGTTTTCCCCCCAAAGGTGACTGGAGACACCTTTACCCTCCCACATCCAGCGGAGCAGGTGGGCAAGACGAGGCGCAGGACACGGCTCCATCTGTGTGTGCTGAGTGCTTTGGGACTTGGCTAACCCAGTGGGCAGACAGGCTAATGCTAAACTTGTGTGAAGACTCACCCGAGTTCAAAGGCTGGGAGTGTTTCATCTGCAACCAAAGATGACATCAACTGGACCAAAACTATAAACAAACACTCCAGTTTGCCAGAGCCAGGGATTACTAACAGCTCCCTTTAATAGTCAGTTAAATTATCATCTGGAGTTTTACATAGTGTTACAATGATTTTTGTTGCTGTTGTTTAAAACTTTTTTTTTTTTTTTTTTAAGTAATCCAGAAGGGTTTTGTATTTCTTGCCACATGGCTATCTCACCCTAAAGCACCCTACTTTCAATCTACAGTAGTAAAACGTCACATTAGAGTTTTAATAGAACATCAAGGAACATGAATTGTAGCCATCTTTGTAAAGAAAAGGACCAAACCTTCTTTATATGTTAAATAACTCCACAACAGGGAAAAGGTAGTAATGCTATTACAGGGGTACGGACGCAGGAAAGAAAAGTTAACGACCCAGAGGTTCATCTCAGGTGAATGACTGCTCATTAATTCAGAAATAAAACAAAAAGAAAGGGCAGGGGGGTTGCAGAAATGGTTGGAAAACAGTTTTCATGTTGCTGGCAGCTTGGGAAGAATTGGGAGTCCAAGAGGTAAAATACTGTGCAGGCCCATCAGTAGGACCCTGCAGCAGATGTGGGTGGTGTCAGCTCTGCAGAGAACCACAGAGACACAGAATGGTTAGGTTGGAAGGGGCCTCGATGATCTGGTCCCAGCCTGCTGCCCTGGACAGGGACAGCTTCCACCAGAGCAGGGCACACCCGTTTGTGGTGAGCAAGCCCCACACAGACATCTCACCGTGGCCAGGCCTGCAGCCATGGTGCAGCTCCCATGCTGGACTGCTCTGGTCCCCCTCGGTGGCTGCTGGCGTTTGTCTGAGATGGACTCACGTGGTAGCTGAGAGACTTGGGCAAGGAAAATCCAAGCTTGGACAAGGTTCTGCCTTGCAAAGCTAGAGTGAGGAAACCAAGAGGGAAGCCCTCACAAAGCCGGGGTCACCGTGAAGATGGCCCCACAGAGGCGCCACGCTGCCGGCCCTGCCAGCACAGCAGCTGCAGGGGCACCACGGTGGGCAAACTGGCAGAGCCCAGCCCTGCCAGCAGCCTGCACAGTCTGTCCCGGGGTGAGGATGCTGAGCCCCATCCAGCTGTGCACGGGTGCTGCCAAACGACTTTGGAGGGATGGCTTTCCCCTCACCCTCCAAACCCCAGCCCACGGGGAAGCCAGGGCCCGGGCAGCAGAGTCTGGCCCAACTGGCTGATGATGCTGCAGGGCCTTGGTTGCCCATGCGAGGGCTTTGAAGTGTCAGCACAGAAGCAGAACTGAAATATCTGCAGAGCCTCAGCGTAAATCCTGGGGCCAGATGAAAAAGTAACCTAGGCAGGTGTGAATGCACGGGGTGTCCAGGGCTTTCCTGGCAGCATCACAGCGAGCGGCTGGCAGACAGCACTGCTCCTGTCCTTGCTGCTGCACCTTTTAGTAAGCAATAAAAGAGAGGAGTCTGCTACCCAAAGGAAAACAGTCTGCATTTCACATAAAGGCCATGTACACGGTATTACTTGGCGAGAAACCAGCTGGTGTGTGGGCCAGGGCAGCCTTCCTTCAAACATCCCTTCGAGGCGTTGAGCAGAGGTGCCCTTTGCCATGGCTGGATGGCTGCCTGGCTGGGAGTTGAAAGTTGTCTCAGCATCTGCTGGGATAAGCAAAAGGATAAACAGAAGTGTCTTGGCCAAGAGTCTCGCCAGCTGAAAGGGAAAGGAGTGATGACTCAGTACAGATCACCTGCCCATATATACCTGTGCATGGAGGTGGCACTGATCTCACTCTGAGCCCTGAGCCCTTGGCAGCATCAGGCACATCAAAACGTAAGGACAAACACATGAGAAAAAGCCAAAAGGATCCAGGAGACTTCCTTCTTGCACAGAGCAAAATGACCCCTGCTAGACACACTCATTCCAGCCATGACACGGGGGATGCCCAGGTCATACTGACTGCTGGTGGCTGCTCCCAGCAGCTCCCCAGTCCAGGCCAGCTGCCCCTGGAGAGATGTCTGCCCATGAGAAGGAAAGAGCAAAGTTCTGTGTGGTCCTGCAGGAAGATACTGAACTACTGTTGAGAAAATACAGCAATGCAGCGCTGTCGGCAGGGACGGGGTGCAGAGGACACCCGCCTCCCTCTCAGCACCACGCAAATATTCCACCCATGTCCTTGGCAGGTAGGAGGAGGAATGAGGCAGAAAATCGTATGAGACAGGCTGAAGACTCTTCCTGCCAAGACTGAAAAAAATGAAAAGGAAATTTCTCTCTGGAGGCATCGTAAAAATCCCACTTTAGGGATCCGGTCTTGTCCAGAACAAAGGTGCCCAGCTGGCAAGTCCAGAGCTCCCTCCTCTGCAAACCAGGCAGGAAACTGAAGCTAAAAGGAACCTGTTTTCTGCCTCCAACATCATCAGCATGACAGGGGCTTGGAGACTCGTTTGCTCCGGACCAAACCCAGTGTCCCAGTACAACCCCAACTTTCTGGTTTAAAAAAAAAAAAAAGTTACCAGAGGAAGGGGCAGATGTGAGCCTGAACATGGACAAGCAACACCTCCAGAAGCCTGTCCTGCATGCTCTCTCTGGGACCAGAACCTTCAGGACCATCCTGCACCACAGCACTGGGGTACCTGGCATCCCTCTCCCCTCACCACGCAGAGCCTGGGCTATACTACAGCTACGAGTGTCTGGTGCAGAACATCTTGTCTGGCTGCTGCTCTCCTAGCTGGGTTCTCCTCAGCAGCAGCTTGAAGTTTTTATTATGGTGGGTAAAATAAAAAAAGATAATAGAAAGGATTTAAAAGTTGACTTCCTAGGAATGTGGTCCTTCAAGAGGAAAGCTCACCCAGTCCAGCTGACCACTGGCCCTGAGGCCAAGCTCCTTTTGTTCTGGAGGACTCTGCATCTTGCAGCACATGTGGGTTTTGACCATGGCAGAAGAACCTGAGGAGATGGGGTCACAATGCCCCTGCCTCTTTGCCCCAGCTGATGAAACCACGCCAGCTCTGCCCACCAACGGCACCATTGCTTGCTCAGGCCCCACCCAGACCTCAGGCTGTCCAATTACACAAAAAACCCCCTCCCAACCCTGTTGGCCATCCAGTGGCTGATTAGCTCAGCCATAACCATAAGCATCTCAACCTGACCTGCATGCCCTGCCTCCATTTTTGCCTGCATCACCTGCTCTCCCATCCTGGCTGTTTTACCACGTTTCTCCCATGACTGGTGTCCCCCACCTTTGGAGACAGTCCCCACAGCCAGGGCAGGGATGGGGCAGGAGAAGAGGGCTGTGCCCTCTCAGCCTGCCTTCTCCACCAGTGCTGAGGAACCTCTTGGCAAAATGAATAAAACAAAACCAAGAAAACTGGGTCCCACAAGACTTCTAACTAGAAAGGCTTTTGGCCAAGTAGAAGAGGAAACTAATACTGAGTCAGTCCTGCACAGAGCAGCCGGGTTTGCTCCCCAGTCCAAGTTCTTGCCTCCAGAAACATCAGCGACACCCTCCCCCTCCACGGGTCCGTGTGTAAAACCCTCAGGGACGCCCATGGGAAGGCCAGCCTGAGAGCAGGCGCCCAGAACCTCAGTAGTCCTTGTCGCCATAGTCATTGTAAAGGACGCTCAGCGTCTGCTCCTCGCACGTCTTCCGCAGGTCCCGGCTGAGCTCCGACCAGTCGAGCCCATAGGGCTTGATCTCGCTGTAGCGGCACGCCAGGAACTTGAGGGACGAGCGCTGCAGGCTGATCTTGGGCTCCTGCAGCAGGCCGTGGCACCAGCTGCTGAGGTCCCCCAGCTGCGAGAGGATGAGGCCAGCCTTCCTGCAGCCAGGGCGGGCAAGGGGAGGTGCCGGGAGGCGACGGACAGCGAGGGGTGGCAGGGGTGATGGAGACACCACGGAGAGGATGGCGGGAAGGGCGGGAGGGATGTATGAGGAGAGAAAAGTAAAGACAGTTAAGGACACCCAGGGAGCCCCTTCAGGGAGAAGAGATAATGCAAGAGCAGCCGTGTGGAGCTTGGTGCTGCCAGGACAAGGAGGGATGGCGGGGCTGTGGGGACACACCATCCCCAAGGCAGCACTGGGAGCTAAACCCATGGGAGAACAGCTCCTACTGGGGACAGACATGCCCGTGTCACCATGGCAGTGCTGGACTGCTGCACTGGCCTTGGGACTCACACTTCCCTGTCCTGTCCCCTCTTCTTCCACCCTGTGTCATTCACACAACAAGGCCAGGGTTGCTGAGAGTTTATTGAGGAGACAGTCACAGGTCAGCTGTGAAACCCCAGCACCCCTTGGGGAGGACATCACCAAGGGCTCGAGTGGCACCACCTGTCACTGCTGCAGCTACTGGACCCCAAATACAACAGGGTGGGAAACCAGGAGCCAATAGCACTGTAGGCACTGGGGATAAATGCTAAGAAGTGTCAGGCATGACATATAATATATGGCCAGCTCAGAACAGTGTCACCACGTGTGTCCTCTCTATTAAGTGTGTGTGCTGCATATTCAGGAAATAAGCTGGCCACTCATAGCTTGGTGTAGGAATCATAGAAACATGGAATGGTTTGGTTGGAAGGGACCTTAAAGACCATTTTGTTCCACTCCCCTGTCCCATGGCAGGGACACCTTCCACTCGACCAGGTTGCTCCAAGTCCCAACCTGGCCTTGAACATTTCCAGGAATGGGGCGGGCATGCTCAACTTCTCCAGTGCCAGAATGCACAGGACTGGGAGCAGCATGCCAGGATACCACTGAGGAGGAGGGAGATTTAAGGAAAAAAAAAATCCAAACCAGAATGTCATATCTGGCTTGTGAGAGTCTGTATGGAAGGTTGAAGCTGAGATAAAAATTATGATCTGCACAGGATGCAATATCACAAGACACAAGTCCAGTGAATGACACTCCTGCTACATGACTCACAATATTTAGTAGCAGCTAAGGAAATGTGTCCTACAGGATACTGTGCAAACCAGAAGGGATATACTGGGGCACACATCAAACACATCCAAAAAGCTCTGAGACAGCAGGAGATGTGGCAGAGCTCCCTGGTTCTTTGCACGTGCATTTTGCATCTTCCAGTTGTGGAGAACAAGGTGACAAAAGGCAAGTCACTGCAGCAGCAGCTTGTAAAGAGCCACAACCCAGCCAAGAAAGCCTTGAGAGAAGGTCAGAGGAGGTCCAGGATGAATCCACCTTCTGCAACAGACATACAGCCCACCCAGGGCATCACAGCCTCAGTGCAGGCTTGTCCTGGTAGGGAGGAAATGCTAAATTACCAACCTCTTGTATTGGATAAGATATTGGAAGAGTGCAGAGGAACATGGCCAAGCATGATCTAAGTTGTGTTCTCTTCTTTTCAAATTTGTCCTCATAAAATTGTGCTTCTAGTGTTTTTACCAAGAAAATCAGTTTGTACAGATAAAACACATTGTGTTCATTTTAAATTTGTCTCACACTTTGGGAGATCTCCAGGGAATGTGGCCACTATGGTGGCAATGGATCCAAATGAAGCATCCTGAAGGTATCTCACGTGCCTGGAAACCCAGACAAAAGTTTAAGTGTCTGATGAGCTGGGATAAATTTCCTACCCAGCTACAAGGTCATTTGGTGGGATAGAATAGTCAGGAAAAAGAATATACATCCCCTCCCTGGCTTCAACTCAGCATCTGCTCAGCCCAGAACAGGCAGCAGTCACAAACCATGACTCTGAAGGAAAAAAATCACATTCTTACTGGACATTCTTACTTAGGATGAGCAGGGTGGGCTGGTTTGATAGCTCCAGGGTATGTGTACCAACCATGAAAGAACATCCACTGCCTCTCCAAACCCCGCTCCAGGCCACACCACGGGAGAGCTGCTTGAAGAGGAATTAATTTACCCCAAGCCCAGTCAGAGCCAACCTTGGCTTTCCTGGAGAGAAAACCTTGGATGTGACTGCAGCTCCAAGGGCCCAGTCTGGAGCTGCTGAAAGGGTGTCCAGCTCTGCAGCCACATGACACCTGCCACCCAGAGCTCATGTCCAGGGCACGCCAGAGAGGCAAAGGGGGTTAGCATGGTGTTGGCTCTGGAGACAGCCACACAAGCTGGCCAGGCATGAGAAAATAGCCAAGCTCTCACTTGTCTTGGTCTCTGCATCTGGCACCTAAGCAAGGTGCCATGAGTGCCTCTCTTCCTTGAGCACTACAGGTACCCTCACGGGAATGCCTGCTATGATCCCACAGATTTTGGCTCAAAGCCCATAGGCACCACCAGACTTCACTAGGCTTTGCATCAAATCCAGCTTCCACTTAGTGCCTGCTTTTTTCTCCATTTCCTTTCCTTATGCACAGACCAGGACTCTCTGCATCCCTTCTCGGACTGTGAGGGAGTGACTCGCTTCCGCAGCCTCAGACAAGTTATCTGTGCACTCACAACAAGTTATGCTTCCTCAGTCCAGCAGCCAGCACTGCCAAGAAGGGAGCTGAGTGTAGCACAAATGAGCAGGGTAGGAGGTGCCCTGGACTCGTGGAGGAGGAGGGACATGGTAGAGTCAGTCGCGTGGGTCCACATCCACAACTTCAAAGGAGCATCAGCAACAGTCAAACAAACACTGTCTGCTGGCTAAATAATGTCATCTGCAAGTGATTTTCCCTGTCACCACCAGTCTGGGTGCTTCGCCCTTGCAGACGATCAAACAGGAGGTCTGCTTTCCAAGATTTGTCATCACCAGGGCCCGCTGCAGCTGCTGAATGCCTCTTTCCAAGGAGTGCGAGCTGCAAACACTTCATCAGCAACTTGCGTCATCCTACCCTAAGCGCTCCAGCATTTCCAGAGGGTGCAGTTAACCCTCTGCCTCGTAGATTCACACTGAAAGTGGCATCATTTGGGTAATTCAGTGGTGTTTCTGGCTGCTCCATGGCAGTGCACCTCTGCCTGGCGGGGCTCGAGGAGGCAGCTTCCACCCCATGCCCTGGCTGGTCCTGGGTCTCCTCGCTGGGGCAGGGAGCAGCAGTGGCAACGCTCAGCCTCAGGGATGGCAGCGGCTCTGTGACGACTCCAGACTGTCACGCAAGGAATTTTATGTGCTCCTCATGCAAATCACCACAACAGATGTCAGATGGCCTGTGCAAAGCAGGGCTGGATTTCACGTCTGGAAACGGAGACAGAGCGGCATCGCCACAGCTGGGATCGAGACAAAGGTGAGACTGGAGTCCAAGCCCGCTGATCCCACCCGGTGTCGGGGGAATGAGGCAGCCCTGGGCAGAGGAGCTGCTGGCAGCCTCTGCCCTGAAAAGGCTCCATGTGCTGCAATGCTGCTACTGAGCTTTGAGGTTGTGCTTCAAAGAGCTCACATTCCTTAGGACATAAATGGGAAAAGGGGAAGGAGAAGAGACCCTACCTCCACTCCAGGGCATGGAGAGCTCCTCAGGGTTTCCCACCAAAGCTGTACCAGGAGACAAGCCCAAGGCACTAAGGGCAAGATAGGCACAAGCTATTTGCTGAGTCTCTCTGACTCTGGAGGACAGAGAAGGTACACAGAGAATGTCCTATCCTCTGCTAGAAGTACACAAGTGATCACCTGGAGAAGCAGGGCTGGACAGACAGTGGTGAGACCAGCAGGAGGAGGTGTGGGGCACGGTGTAAGGTGGAGGCCATGGATTTCATACATAGGAGCTCTTGTTGACGTACATTTGAAAGCAACCCTGATTTCCAGATGAGGTCACAGCTCTGGTTCTTTGGAGCCCAGATGCTATGAAACACCACTGCAGCCCACGCAATCCCTCAGCCCAGCTTGCTAAACTGACTGGAAACATCTGTGTTACTGGGAAACCACGCAGACTAAAGCAGATGTTGAAGGACATGGGGAGAAGGGAACATCTGGCTATCTCCACAAGCCTGGGACATTCTCAGGCAGCTGGAGGGGGCTTCAGTGACCTGGAGAAGCCAGAAGAGAAGACATGGTGCTTACTCAGGCACACAAAGAGACTGTTTTAGACAGAAGGAGCTCAGGACAACCTCCTCCAAAACCTGCTGTGGCAGCTCAGCACTGCCTGGGCACCAAAAACACTTGTGTCACACAACCACAGATGTGGATCAAAACTGAGGAAATGCACAATTCAGACCTAAAGTCAGTCCTCTGCCTGCTGGGAACCATAAGCTGACAGAATTCAGCACACAGAGGTGCATTCAGCTCAAGCCAAAGCCCAGGAAAAGGCAGAAAGCAGAATCTGATCTCCATCCCTCAAAGGTGTGTTATTTTTCTTGCCTTTTTGCCTGTGGCATCAGCCACGAAGGAAGAAAGAGAATCCCATCCCTTTGCCACTCTGCACAGCATAAACATGTCAGGCCAGTCTCTAGAGATAGTACAGGGCTGATGGGATGGACAACAACATTGGGATGACAATGATCAACCACTTTCCACCTTGTCCTATGTTAATGGTCCTTGCACATGCACAGCATCTAGCAAAACAGAAACACCACTGTGACACTCTGAGCTCTACCACCCATCATCATATCATGAAATTTGCTGAAGTGATGCCTTCCTGGTGACCACTGTCCATGAGGGACAAGCCTGCTGGTGGGCAGGCCTGCCTGCTGAGCCAACTCAGCTCCCGAGCCTACCTGGGCCCCAGCTCATCTTCACAGCGCCAGGTGAACTCCCCAAAGCTCTCGTAGTGCTGGTTGTAGTGGTAAAGGACTCGGTGGAGGCTGGGGGAGCCCAGGTCCAGCAGAGTGTTGTAGGCTGTCTGCTGCTCCTTGCCGCTCGTGTAGCCGTTGAAGAGGTTGTAGATCTTGTCTGCTATTTCTGGGCAGAAGGACAGGGGGTGTTCAGTGGGGTGCAAGGAAAGGCATAGGGAATAAAGCCCACCAGGGCTAAAGCTCAGTTCTAGGGAAACCAGGACCAGAACCAAGATGTGTCCACTGAGTTATGATTTACATCGTGTCAGGGCAAGGTACCAATAGAGGAGCAAAAGACTAGGTGGTATTCCCTGGACTCAGTCCAGGTTAGCTTCCCACAGTTTGGTCTAATTAAGAAATGGGTGACGCCATCAGGTAGCGTTAGTGAAACATCATTTATGCCCTTTTATTTTCAGAGAGGACGTGTGCCTCCTGCAGCCCCCCATCCCAGCCCTCCACACCATGTGGCAGCTCCTGGGCCACTGTGGGTGAAGGAGGTGTTGCAGCCAGGACACAGGACATGCACAGGAACATGCTGGAAGGGGAACTCCCTCTTGTCCCAAGCATCACAGTCCAGCAGCTCCCTGCATCTCACCTTGAGCTTTCACATCATCTACCACAGGGCAGGGCGTCTTGACCGTCACATCACTTGACCTGGAACGTCTCCCTGTGTTGTCGACTCCCCAGAGCGTGAACCTGGATGGGAAGGGGAAAAAAAACCAAGCTCTGGGCTCCCGAGACCACCTGGAAATACAGCAGCATCAAACAGGGTGACCACAGCCAGGATGCCAGCACTGCCACAGGCAGGGCACAGGGCACTCACATGTAGGTGGTGTCGGGCTCCAAGCAGCGGATGATGAGGGAGATGGTGGAGGAGAGTCTGTCAGGCACTTGGGCTGGCATGGCACAGGGGGACTTGGCACCAGAGATGATGTCATCCACGAAGCTCAGCACCGTCTCTAGGGACAGAGGGGAGGACGTGCCACTGGTGATGTCACAGGTGGCATCTCCCTTGGGGCTGGGGAGAGCCTGTGCTTGCTGCCACACTGCCTGGTGCAAAGGGGGACCAAGGCTAACGCATGGTGTTGGTGGAAAGTTGGACCCATTGCTCTCCCAGAAAAGCTCATCCCTATGGTATGGAGCTGCCCCTTTCTGCAGCGTGGTGGGCAGGAGAAGGGCTGCTCTCTTCCACAGGATATTTGATTTGTTGCAGCATCCCCTTGCAAAGACAAAGAAGAGGCTCTCTTCTAACATCTCCATCCCACTGTCCCCAGAGAAGCAGTGGAGCCCCCACTCACCTGTCTCCACCTTGGAGTGGTCCATTCTGTCGGTGACCTTCTCCTGACGCAGGAGGTAGTCCACGATCTGCACCCCAATGGGGGGCTCCGAGTGGTCCCACTCCAGCACCACCAGTGTGCTGCTGGGCTCATGGACAGTGGAGAGACGCAGGCTGGGGGACAATTTTTGCATTACTCTCACAACAAAAGGGATTCAAAGCCATTAACTCACAGGAGACAGCAACCTCAAGAGAGAAATTTCTCCCCCTCCCTTTCCCCTCCTGGCTCTGGGCATGTTGGTCCAAAGGACTCCTTCCCTAGGGTTGCTTTACCAAGGTGGATCCACAACCAGCTCTGCAGTCCTCAGCTGACCTTAGAAAAGACACTGCAACTCTGTACTCTCCGCCCAATTTCCAGGTCACCCATCAGCTTGCAAACCTGTCCCATAAAGGCACTCAGCCCCACCACCTCCTGCCACCACACTGTTGGCCATCACCACCTCTCCACAGACCCATCACACCAAAAAGCCAGGCTGGGCACCTACACGGGGTGTGGGAGAGGCGCACAGGTGGGCAGCCCGTCAGCCCCGAAGGCACTCGAGTCACAGCGGCACCAGTCCTCGATGACATCCCCACTGCCCGAGCACCACAGCAAGCTCATGGTGGCCTCCTGCAGGAGCTGGGAGACAGGAGAAGAGCTTGAGCACCAGGCAGGTGAGCTCCCATCCCACCACCATTTGTGCCAGTGTTCATCCACCCCCTGGCGGGTTCAGCACAGTCCCAGAGCAGGGCTGGACACGATGCTATCAGGGCAAGCTGCCTCCAGAGACAGCCACAACGCCGTCCTGCCACCCCTCCTGCCCGCTCCGTCACCCCCAGCCCGCGGCCGCTCACCCGCTGGGTCTGGTTGTTGGTGACCAGCTCGTAGAGGGGCGCTGCCTTGGTGACCTCCAGCAGGACGGGCTCTGCGGGCAGGTCGGGGCCGGCGGCGGCGTGGCAGAGCGGGCAGGACGAGGGGCAGCGCCCGCGGCTCTGGCACTCCATCCGCACGCCCGCGGCCACGCGCCGGCTGCCAGACTCGGACAGGCTGGCGATGTACTCGGGGAACGTCAGCACCTTCGGGTCCCGCTCCCGCTCCTCTGACTCGTCCGAGGGGGAGTTGCCTGGACAAGGGGGGAAAAAAGTGACACCAGGGTGGGTGGCAAGCCATTGGTAATGGAATGGAGGGGCGTAGAGCTCTGCCTTCCGCCCAGGAGAGAGGCACTGCTTCCAAAAAACTCCTTGTATCCTTCAGAGCTGTTTGCTTTGTAAGGATGAAATATTGGTCTTCAGAGGAGGAATCAGGACTGGCAAGCCCACCTCTGTGGTTGCAGGTCCTCCGGTCTCCCAGTGCCTCAGTTTCCCCAGCCCCATCCCTACACCTGGAGCGGGACAGATCACCCTTACAGCAGGTCCCCACGAGAGGGAGCCTCCTTCATGCGGCTGGAGACTCCTGCAGGACCTGCCTGGGCACCTTCACCTCACACCGACTCCCCACCAAAGACACCTGCCAAACCACCCTCCTGCAAAAGCCCTGCTGGCCCTACACAGCAGGAAACACTTCAGCACAAGAGGAGCAGTCCCTGCACAGAAGTCAAAAAGGTAAAATCTGCCCATCACTGCCGTGCCCTGGGTAGCATCACCCTGCCATGGCAAGCCTTGCCATGAAGGGAAACTGCTTTTCACACAGAATCCCTGCCAAAGGATGTCCCTGGATTTATACAGAAGAAAGAGACACCTAGAGAGGGACCACTGAAGATGGTTGGTGGGGTTGGAGGAAGCTGAAGGATGACTGGGCAAAGCCTCACCCCCAGGGCAGGCTCAGGCCATCATCAGTGGTGACTTGGTACAGGCTTGCTGCTGTGGGGAGCCACCATGGGCCACATCCATGAATCAGTAGGAAAATCTCCATATAGGATTTGTGAAGAAATGGGCCAGCACTAGCCCATCCTTGAGACTCCTGCAAAGAAAACAGGGCTGTTAAAACAAAACCTGGGATACAAAAGTGTTGCTCTGCTCCCCCAGGAAGCTGGAGATGGATCACTTTAGGCTGCCTGTGAATTGCAGCTTAGCAGGCACTGAGGAAAAGCAGAGGAGCCAGGGAATGATTTGTCTCTTGCAATTTCTCAATCGATATCCAGCCCCTGACGTTTGCAAACAAAAAGCAAAGGAAGGAAAGTGGCAGGTGCCAGAGTGAAACCTAAATGTGATACTGTGGGTGGAAAAAGGCTGCCAGACCTGAAAAGCCTCCAAGCACAAAAATCAAAGAGGAGGAAATTGCAGCAGAAAAAAAGAAGTACTTGCAATCAAGAGGTGCTACATCTGGAGACAGCCTACAGCCAAACAGCACCGGTGCTGTACTTTTCCAGGTGGGATTGTGAAGAAGTCCAGGCTCCAGGAGACCTGAGCCCACAGGATGCAGACTCAGGCTTTGAAAGAAGCCCTTCCCACACATGAGCCTTGGGGAGATAATAAATGTCTGTGGCTGGGACATAGCAAGAGCAGGACCACAGGCTGGTGCCAATACTGAGAATTATGAAGCTTCAAGATGGAAATGATGTATCCATTGTGGTGCCTGTGAGCTCCAAGCTCACACTGCGTGCACCTGGGAATTCCTGGGCAGGAACAGCAAACCAAGGTCATCTATAAAGCAGCAGCTCTGCTCAGCATTCCCCATGTCCAGTCTGGGGACCTGGCTCTTGTGTGCTGCCCAACCCTGGATGCCGCAACCCACCATCCCCAGCATAGGCAGGAAAACACCTGCAGGCAGCTTTGCTGAGGCCAGCGCAGGAGAGTGTGGAATCACAGAATCTGAGAACAGTTTGGAAGGGGAGGGACAATGAAGACCACCTCGTTCCAGTCTCCTCCCGTGGGCAGGGACACCTTCCACTAGACCAAGTTGCCACAGTCCTGAGAACAGATGGCAGCAGGCAGGAGTTTGGCTGCCTCAGCTCTTGAAAAGCTGGCATTCAGAGCAGGCACCACCTCTTCCCCTGGGGATCCACCACAGCTCACTGCAGCCAGGGCACTGCAGGGGATGCAGCAGTGCCAGATACCCCTGCACCATGATGAACCCCCCAGTTCCTAAGTCGTTCCCAGGCATTAAAAGCACAGTGCTGACAGTCTGGGAGAAGGAAACACATTGGAGGGAGAGAAGTCTGACTGCAGGATGCAAGTGGAAGAGGATAGATATGGCAGAGACAAAAGGAAGGAAAGAATAAGACTAGAGACAACAAGTCCAGAATGAGGCAGGATGGCTTGGTGGGATTGGTGCATTGTCTTTCATCTCCCTGGGGCTGGGGTATTGATCTTCCTTTTTGGCCTGGAGAATCCTCTGGCTGGCTTCAAGGGGTGCAAGAGCAGGGTGTGAGATGATGACGTGGTACACAGCGCTGACACAGGCTGGGTACCCTCCTTGCTATGCCAAAAGCAAACCCTGCTGCCCACTCCCATGGCGTGGCCACGAGTACCCTTACCAAGGACAAGCTCCTACCTTTGCTGATGTCCTCATACTCCAGCCAGAGCTGCCTCTGGACCTGCCTGTTGGGATACCAGATGGAGCAGGACTCCTCAAAGCCGTACACTGCCTCTTGGATGTAGTGGTTGCCAAACTGGTCCAGCAGCGCCACAAAATCTCCACGGGAGGTGGCTCCGTCCAGAGAGTGGAGTGCATTGCTGAAGGCTGGGAAGGAGATGGAGGAAATGCTCAGTTCCCAGAGCCCACCAAGCCCTTGGCACCTCTCTATGCACTTGCAATGGACAACCAGCCTTTGAGCCCATCACCTGCCAGCAGAAGGCTGTCACCTCTTGCCATCTTTTCCCCCCTTATTCCCCCTGTCCCTGCACACTTACACTGGGAGATGGTCATCTGGTTGAGCCGGACATGGTACATGACAGATTGCACCTTCCAGTGCTGCAGGAGGGGGTACCCAGACACCTCGCTGAAGTTCACCATCCCTGCCAGAGAAAGGACACAGGGACTCAGTGCCCCTGCTGAGCAATACCTCACCATGGGAACGGCTGCAGCCCTTCCTGCCTTGGGCAACACAGCCAGCAAGGTGGGAAAAAGCCAGGGAAAAGGGTTCTGTACACACCGCATGCCCCCAGGGAGGCATTCAGAGCTGAGGGTCAGGTGGTGCCCAGCAATTAAAATGATGGCTTTGATGGAAAACACATAGGCTTGTTTCATCCTGCCATCCGGGGCTGGAAGATAATGAGCCTCCTCCTGCAGCCCCTCCTGCTTCCTTCCCAGTGCCCACTCCCAAGGCATGCCCAGGTGTGCTAATTATGTCACTAATGAGAGCAGGGCTTTTTAACGAGCTGTTTGCAGGCCTGGGGACGGTCACCGTCACGCCACGCGTGCCCAAGTGCGACCGGCCAAGGGGCCCTGGGTCCCCTTCGGCCAGGACTGAGCTGAGTGGGCAGCAGATGGACGGAGAAATCGCTGGCCTGTCGGTGCTAATGCTCCCTCAGGACATCATGGCAATGCCGGGGCTGAACAGGACCCAGGGTTTGTCCTTCTCCTTCAAAGACATCCCGTTCTTCAGCCGTTCAGCTGTGAGTTACAGAAGCCAGGAATTCACGGAGACCTGGGCTGGGCACCCAAGGCACACAGCAGTGCAGCTGCCATGAGCAGAGGGACAGAGAGGCCACTGAGCCACAGACAGAGGAACTGAAGGATGGTCATGGCTCTGAATTTGGTGGCCAGAGCATCCCTAGGGTGCCACAACAGGATGCTGGGACAGGCCACCTCCTCCCTGGCAGCTCCAGTGGCACACAGCCAGCACGTCTCGCCTCCGCTCGGCAGCGCAGCGGCAAACTCTGCTGCTACAGGCACCCAGCAGGAGTTCAGGAGGATAACAGTGGGCATCCCCCCCTCTGTAACAAGTCCTGAAGGCAGAGTATAAGCAGGATAAGATCCTTTGCCTTCCAGCGCCTCTCTCCTCAGTGCTGGCTGCTGCCGACAGCTTCAAAGCCTTGCTCTTCCCTGCAAAGTGTTTATGCAAAAACAGCCCTTCCTTACTCAGCAGCTCTGCCTCTCATGTATTCACAGCGATAGCCAAGCTTCTGACAAGCAGAGAATATTTTACTTCTTTTCCTTTTTTTCCCCCTTTTTTTTTTTGCTTCCCTTAATCAGCCACAAAGCCAGCAGAGCAGTGGGAAATGAATAGGATAATTTACTGGCTTTTACCTCCCCAGCATTAATTGCCAGTGAAGTCCCAGTCCCACCGACACTGCTGTGATGCTGGGGCTGTGGTGGCAGTGCCTTCCTTACATCCGTGTAACCATGTCACAGGCAGGAGAGCCCCACTGGGAGGCAGGTGTCCTCCAGCACCTCCAGGCAGGGTTGAGCATCCCCAGGGAAGCAGGAGTGACCCACCCATCCAGCTCCCTTGGGGAAGCTCAGCCCCCCAAGACCCACCAGCACCCTCCTCCCTGCTGAATCTGCCTGCACACACACCTTCATTGCCATGCACCCTGTCAGGGCAAACAGCATCCACCAGACCCTGGATACGGTCCATGGCTGTTTCCCAAAATCCTCCTGAAAGCTCTGCCACACAAAGGGAAGGCACAAGGTCTCCTATGAGATCAAAACACCTTACTAGCCACATCCTGTGCTCAGTAGCTCCTCAATGTCTGGGCCATTTCAGCCAACAGCAACAAACAGCAAGGAAACGGAGGCTATTTATGAGTACTGGCAACTTGGAAAAAAGGCAAATCCTTGAAGGCTGTCTAGGAACCCATGAAAACCTGTCACTCATGGTCCATGATGCTCTGGCACGGCAAACCAAAAAATTTTGGTTTGGTGGCACTGGGTTTTGAATGCTATCAGCAAAGAAATCAAAGGGAGCTGGAAAATCTTTTCTGTCTTAAAAAAACCCCAAAAAAAACCCAAACAAACAAACAAAAAAAACCCCCTTTGCAAATGCCCCAAATATTTGATGGGTAAAAGCTTGAGCTTTTACACTCCAGTTAATCTCCTCACTGGGAGAGACATGGATCCTTCTGCACTCACTCACCAGTGAGGAACTCAGGGTCGGGCGTGGGGTCAGAGAGCTCCTCTTGGCACTGGTTCTCCAAGGGCACTGTGGCCACCACCAGCCCATCCGGCAGCTGCTGCTCCAGGCCCCGGGCAAAGTTGTTCTGCCTGGAAGTTAATTGCAGAGAGAAGAGCAAGGTTGGAGGGAACAGCAAACAACTGGGATCATCCCCACCAAAAAGTGACTCATCCCCACAGAACACCTGGCACTTCTCCTTTCCTTCAGGCACAGATAAAAAGATGTGTGGTCTTGGTGGAAAGTGACAGATGCACCCTCCCTGCCAGTCCCTCCATCTTCTGCACATCAAAGCCAGACATGAATGGACCAGGCAGTCTGCTAGGGTCCAGCCCCAGGCTCCTTCCCATGCCTTCTTCCTGGAGAGGACGGTGAGGCCTGACCCTGCTGGGGTCCCCTCCCCTGTCTGCAGCTCACCTGAAGGTCCCCTTGAGCACCTGCCCGGGTGCCACCTCCTTGGAGTGGTTGTTGTAGCCGTAGAAGATCTCCCCGAAGAGCGTCTGGTTCATGGGCAGCTCGCGGGGCTCGCCGCAGTCCCCCGCCTCGGGGCACGACTCCGAGATCAGCTGGCACGAGCGCCCATCCGCGCCCAGCTTGTAGTCCTCGATGCACCTGGGGAGCCAGCAGGGGTCAGCTGCAGCCCCTCAGCGCCGGGGACAGCCACCAGAACAGAGGAGACCCCCTCCACCCCAGGGACAGCCACCAGAACAGAGGAGACCCCCTCCACCCCGGGGACAGCCACCAGAACAGAGGAGACCCCCTCCACCCCGGGGACAGCCACCAGAACAGAGGAGACCCCCTCCACCCCGGGGACAGCCACCAGAACAGAGGAGACCCCCTCCACCCCAGGGACAGCCACCAGAACAGGGGAGACCCCCTCCACCCCGGGGACAGCCACCAGAACAGAGGAGACCCCCTCCACCCCGGGGACAGCCACCAGAACAGAGGAGACCCCCTCCACCCCGGGGACAGCCACCAGAACAGAGGAGACCCCCTCCACCCTGGGGACAGCCACCAGAACAGGGGAGACCCCCTCCACCCCGGGGACAGCCACCAGAACAGAGGAGACCCCCTCCACCCCGGGGACAGCCACCAGAACAGAGGAGACCCCCTCCACCCCGGGGACAGCCACCAGAACAGGGGAGACCCCCTCCACCCCAGCGCTGCCAGCTCAGGGCGGCAGCAGCAATGGACAGCGGCACTCCGGGGGTGCCCAGGGAGGTCACTCACCCACAGAACATGAGGATGTTGTAGAGCAGGGGGTCCTCGGGCAGGGGCACCATCTGCTGCAGGCACAGCTGCTCGCAGCCCCCGTTGAAGCCGTCGGAGCAGTCCACGCCGACGTGGCGGTCATAGCAGCCCGTGCCGTCCTTCATGGGGCTCAGGCCCGCCGGGCACTGGGGGGGAAGTGAGAGCTGAAAACCCCCGGGAAGAAATCTGTCTCTGGGGCTGAGGTGGAGGGCAGGGCTCCAGCATTGCTGTCCGCTGCAAATTTCAGCCTGAGCAGTGCTGCAGGAAGGGCAGCAGCAGCACCATCCACAGCTGCAGATGCTCCTCCTGCACCAAAGCCTCTTTGCAGCCCTCAGGAGTGTATCCCCTGAGGTGGGAGCCCTCCAAGCCATCCCCCACCAAGGCAATGTGCTGGTATCAACCCCACTCTCCAGCATGCCAGCTCCAGTGACTGACAAAGCAGTGCTGCCCTTTCTGCCCCACACTCACAGCCTCTTCACCCCGATGCCCAGCTCTGGTGACACTGCACCCAGCCCCACAGACCCCCCAATCTGAGGCAGAGCAGCTGTGGTGGTGACAGGGCACACACATGAGTGACATGGAGCCTCCACACCGCCACCAAACAGATGGACTCTTACTGCCTGGTGTGTGTGTGTGTGCAGCAACAGAGGAGATGCCAGCCCAAAAACATCTTCCTGCCACAAAATCAACCTCAAAATATCCACCCCGAAGCGACAGTGAGGGAGGAGGGACTCCCTGTGTGGCCTCCCCTTCCCTGCTCCCACCGAGGGAGGCCGGCAGCTCCCCGGGGCCACGCACCACGCAGCCCGTGGAGTCCAGCTTGCGGTCCGAGATGCAGCGGAAGTTCTTGCTGCAGCCCCCGTTGTCCCGGGAGCAGTCACGAACGGGGCCGAAGGAGTCCAGGAGGACCTCCAGGCTGTCGAAGGAGGAGGAGGTCATCAGCTCTTCCCTGTGAGGAGGGGGAAGAGGAGACGTGTCACTGCCTCAATGAGACGCTGTGGACGTGTGCACAACCGTGGCTGCTGCACGGGCTTTTCCAGAGCTCAGGCTTTCCTCCGCCTGACAGTGAACTGGATGGCAGCCAAGCTTTTAGAAGGGTGCAGGAGCAACTCAGATGAGGAGGAACATTGCCAAAGGCTCAGCTTTGCAGGACTAAAGAGGGGCAGGTTAACAGCTGCACTAATCTCCACCAGCAACACGAGGGATGGGGATCCCAGCTCTGTTTGCTGAAGCCCCTCCTGAACTCCCTCACCCTGCTGTCACACCTACCTGACCTCCACTGCATCCTCCATCACCGTCATGTCAGTCTTGCACTTGGCTGAGGGGTTGATGGCCAGCTCGGCCGGTGGGATGACGAAGCTCTTGCTCAGGGGCAGCCACATGCCCTCCCCCAAGGTGTAGGTGAACCTGCCAGGGAGAGCAGCAAAGGCTGGCACAGAGGGAAACGCTGAGCCTGGAAGCTTATCTCTGCCCAAATCCAAGCCCTTGAACCTCCCTGCTCATCTGCAGGGATGCCAGCCCCCAAATGAAGGTGTGCGGGCAGTGTAAACTGGGGTGGCTCCTCCAAATATGCCCAATGATTCCCCAAATTGCATGTAACTTAAGTAACTTTCCAAAGAAACCCTCCTTCGGAGCCTAAAACTCCCTCTCCCCACGGACAGAGAGGAGGAACTGACTGCTGGGTATGCAGCACCCACATGTCAGCTGCAGGGGGATCCTCCCAGCCATGCTCTCAAGTCCCCAGGAGGTGGCACAGCACAGCTGTGCTCAGCCCTGCCAGCCGGGCTACCTGCATGCCTGTATGCCCTGGGTCGTATTAAAGCCCCAAAATGTGCTGAGCAGGTTTCCTTCAGCACTTACCGAAAAATCTTGTCAGAGGGCTGCTCGCCCAGCACCAAGTCAAAGCCACGCTGGAAGATGGTGTATGGCCAAGGCCTGGAAAGGAAACCATCACCAGCATCACACCAGCACCGTGTCCCCACTGCTGCTCACAGCCCAAAATGCTGCCCCTGCTCACCCCACAACCCACAGGCAGAAGGATCCTAGGGCAGGATGATTCCTAGGGTGGCCAGGACAACAAGATAAAATAGCCTCAGATCCAAGATCTTAATTTTGGGGTCCCTACAACATCAGATTCTCATCCCAGCCCCAACCTGCCTATAGGCCAGTGGTGTGTTGCATGTGTTATTCTGGGGTTCAGTGCACTCCAGCCATCCCTTCATGCTCAGTACCACCTGCCTGGTCCTGTTTTAGGGATTTGCATCACAGCTATTGAATTGCAAAAAGGAAACCAAACCGCAGCTGAACCCTTTCTCTGTGAGGCTTTTGCCAGGGAGCACATCAAGTCTGGGACCCCACTTTCACCACCTTATTAACCACCTTATTACCCTCGTGTTTCACTGTTCCAGGAGGGGGAGCTTTGCAAAGTGGGCTGGAAGACAAGGTAGAAGCTTGGAGCCAAGCAAGCCAAGCTGGAGAGCTGGTGGCCCCAGCCCCTCCACCCCTGCTGTCATAGATAGCACAGGGTGATGATGAGTGATGAGCCACTGAGATTTGGAGGCTGGTGCCTTCCAGTGGGACACCCATGGCCGTGACACCTCTGGGACATGAGACCCCAGCAGCACAGTCCTGCTGCAGACCATCCCTTGCAGAGTGAGACAAACAAGAGACCCAGCCATGGAGGGCTGTGAATCAGGCAACATGAACCCCACTCCCAAACCCTAAAACTCCAAACCCCCTTTGCAAGAGCTCAGAGCTGGGGAGAGGAGATTTTCCATTCCATCACATCACTGCTGCTAAAATTCAGAGTCAAGAGTGTCAGGTGCCAGTGACAAGCCCAAGGATTTTCTCTCGTGACAATTACAGCTCTCCTGCACAAGCAGTTTAATTCTTAATCTGAAGTTATTTCAGCAAGGACAAAAAAATAATAATACTAAAAAACCCCTGACTGCAGGATTAGAGCACGCGTTCCCGTTCCTTCCTCGGGATACAATGCCGTGTCCTGTCCGGTCAGCTGCGAGCTGGGGATTACATTCAGCCCACAATCAGATTGCTTTGAATGAGGTCAGCTTCATCCAGAAAGAGATGTGCTCCTTGTGTCTCGCCAGCACCTTGAATGCTCCACTCCCCCACCTGCCAGTGCCCCCACAGATGGGTTTTATTCTTGCTTCTGAGGAGCACATCAGGCTGGGAACAAAGGCAGAGGCTGTAGAGAAGCCAGGCATTGTTCCCCATCAGCTCAGGGGGAAAAGTGGCTGTGGAGAGCTGCTCTTGGCTTGCAGCAGAGCTCAGTGCTGGGGCAGGTGCTGTAGAAGCACAGGGACTGCCAGACCTCTGCCTGGTGGCACATCTGTGAGCCCATGGATGTCAACACACCCAGGACACAGAACCAGTGCATTTGGACCCACCTGGGAGACTGGAATCAGCACCCAAGCCATGCTGTGTCCACCCAGGATGCAATTTCCAAATGTGGCTAAAGTTCTTGTAATCACAGAGTCCCAGAATGGCCAGGGTTGAAAGGGACTTTAAAGATCATCTCATTCTACCCCTCTTCCACTAGCCCAGGTTGCTCCAAGCTCCATCTAGCCTGGCCTTGGTCACTTCCAGGGATGGGGCAGCCACAGCTCCTCTGGGCACCCTGTGCCAGGGCCTCCCCACCCTCACAGGGAAGAAATTCATCCTGATATGTAATCAAACCTGCCCTCTGTCAGTTTGGACCCATTACCCCTGGCCTGAATGCTACATGCCCTTGTAAAAAGCAATGATGACTTTGATGCAGGGAAGAGGTTTCCATGCTCCAGGAAGGAAGATGTGTGGCATCTCCCCAGCCTGCCACACTTTCCCCTTACTTGGGGTCAAAAAAAGCCCCTTAAATGCAATGTTCAGCCTTCAGCTACATCCCTACAGGGCAAGGGAGAGTTGGTGTTTCCAGGTACCACTGGGGCTGTGCGGACCTTCTGCAGAAAGGCCCTGAGATGTCCTCCATACAAGAATTCGAGCTCAGCAAGAGATATTTAAGCATCCTCACCTCCAAGGAAGCTCTCCAGAAGCTCAGCACTGGTATTTCCACCCAGGCTGACTTGTGCCTTCTGCTGCAGAGGACAGGGCAGCATCTCCCCCCCAGGCTCACCTTTTGCTGCCTTTTGTCACCATTTCACCTCCTCCTTCCTCTGAGAGTGTCCCCACACTGCTGCCTTCCTCCCCACACTGCTGCCTCCCTCCCCACATGGATGTGTCCCTCCCTGCATGGATGTGTCCCTCCCTGCATGGATGTCTCACTCCCCTCCCTGCTTTCTGCCATCACTGGGGGCACCTCGCTGCTCTGGTTTGGGTTATTCTTGTTGGGCATTTTGGTTGCAGGGCCTTCAGAGCTCACAAAGAAAAGTGGGACTGATCAGCAGCTCTGCAGCTGCTCAGGCTGGATTAAATGGGCCAGAAATGACAGCTCTCAGCTTCTTGCAAGCCTCAGCACTCAGGCAGGCATCTGAAACAACAAAATGGGGGATTACCAGGGCACCTGAGAATGAGAAAACTCCCCACACTCAGCCAGCAAGGCCAAAGTGCTGCCAGTGGATCCCCAGGACAATCTTAACCCTCTTGGCTTTTCTAGATGGACCATTATTATCTGGATTCTTTGCTCCATGTCTGGGCTTAGTGGAAGCTCACAAAACACCTGCTAAGCCCTCCAAACCTGGCACTGGTTTGGTGATGCTTCGAACCAGCTCAACAGGGCCATGCTCAAACTGCAGCCCCCAGGGGATGGGGCCAGGACTGACTTGTGGCATCAGGAACTGAGCTCCAGCTTGTCCCCACTGCCTGCAGAGCTCCTCCAGACAGGAGGGTGGGATGAGGAACGAGCCCAGCGCTGGCAGGATGTGACCACCATGAGCTAGCCTGGGGCAGCTGGTGTGAGGGGAGCTGGCAGGAGGCAGGAGAGGTCTTAGCAGAAGGCACAAGGAGCTGCTGCACGGGAGCGTGACTGAAAAGAGTGACTGGGAGTCACTGCTGCATGGGAGTGTGACTGAAAAGTCACTGGAGGAGAAAGTTGTCACACGCTGGAATGAGTGACCACACCCAGTTCCCTGGCCCTCTGTGCTTTCAGGGTTTCCAACCAGTGCCCAGCACAGGGATGGCCATGCCCAGGGTGAACAGCCCAGAGCACCCCCACAGCCCCTGCTGCACCCCAGGACCCCAAAGTGGGCACCCTGATGGCACAGGGGCATCGAGTGACACCTCCAGTGGGCAGTGCCCACCGCGGCTCCTCCCGGGTTCACTTTTCTCTGCAACAGCTCTGCTCGGGTTCCAGCTGCCGATGCCGCTCCCCTCCCACCCCGCCGGCCCTGGCAAGCAGCTCTTTATTAAAAATGCTAATGCCGGCGCCTTCTCCCGGGGCTGCCCGTAAATCTTCGAGGAGAACGAGGCCGGGGAGGGGGCCGGAGGGTTGGTGAAAGGATCCGAAAGAACGAGGAGCTTTTCATCAGGCTGTCCTGCAGCTCGCAGAGCCCAGGCACACAGCAGGGGATGGAGAGAGGCAAGGGAAAACACAAGGCAGGAAAAGGGGTGTGGGGGAAAAGAGAGAAAAATAAAAACTTTAAGCAGAAAAAGTGCTGTCCTTGTCACTTCAGTGGGATGGGATAAGACGAGCAGGTGCAATGCCAGGACGGGAATATCTGTGTGGGAAAGGGAAAGGGAAAGGGAAAGGGAAAGGGAAAGGGAAAGGGAAAGGGAAAGGGAAAGGGAAAGGGAAAGGGAAAGGGAAAGGGAAAGGGAAAGGGAAAGGGAAAGGGAAAGGGAAAGGGAAAGGGAAAGGGAAAGGGAAAGGGAAAGGAGCTGGGTGAGCAGGGCACTAATTTGGGTCCTGTGCTGGTCTGGAGTGGGACAGTTTCCCAACAGTTACAGCAGGATGAGAGCACCCAGCCTGACACATTCACTGTATCACCTTAAATTGCTTTAAAACCTCCCCAGGCCAGGGTGAAGCACATTACAAGTTGAATGAGCACATTGATAAGGACTCCTTAGGGGGAGGCTGAAAAGTGCAAAGGGAACTGCACATGGGGAGGGGAAAGCCACGTGTGAAATGGATCCAACGGTTGGGATGAACAAATGCAGGCGGGTAACAGTTTATTAATTAAAGACAGAATGCCCTGATTTGATTTTTGGCCAGGTTATACCGCAAAAAGGACCGCAGAAACCTGGTCTGATGAGCAAAGATGAAGCGTGGCTGGTAGGATTGCTAGAAACTGCATCCTCCTCAGGGAGCATTAGAGTAAGAGTCGAAAAGCAGCTAATTAACAATGCAGATCAAAGCATGGAGACAGACTGTGAGCACACAAACAGCACCAGACAGATTTGTTTAGAAATCTGAAGATTTAGGGAAAGAGCAGCACACACACACACTGAAAAACAAAAAAAAAAAAAAAAGAAAAGAAAAGCAGCTGATCAAATGTATCTGCTACCCATGATCAAAAAGATCTGAGGTTTTTTTGAAAAACTGAAGATTTAGGGTCCGGACATGTCGGGTAAAAGATGCAGTGCGGAGGCGTGGATCTCAGCCTGGTACCCAAAATACACACAGCACAAAGAGCTCCTCACTGCCATCACCAATAAAGTACAAAGATGAGCTCGCCTTCATGGGCAAAATTAGATGCTGCTGAGAGAACAGACACCGAGTCAACTTGTCACCACTGTAAATAAAAACAAACCAGCGGCAAAACTATCTAAACCAAAGGGTTGAAATGAGTTTTCAGATAAAAAGGCCACCCGGGGAAAACAGAGGAGGTCATATCCAGAACAAGCCATTGCCAAGGGATTTGGCAAATCCTGCTTTGTTGACCAAGCACCAGTGTGGTTTTTCTGGGGCCTGACCCGTGTCAGCAGCACATCACTCCAATATTGGAGGGTTCAGAGCATATCAGACAATGTCAGGAATGTTTCAGGCACTGCTGATCTCACCTGGGATGTGGGGAGAGAGCAGAAGATTTGCAGACATCTCTTTCAGGCCAGCCTGCAGGCCACCTGGTTGGGCTGGAACTGGGAGTGAGCTGGTGAGCCCAGCAAAAAACAGCGTGGCAGCTCCACCTCTACCCCCAAAAACGTAAATACCAGCTTACAGCTACGAGTTATTGAGTTGAACAGGCTCTGACAAGATGGTTCTCCTAGGCTAAAGAGACTTCATCACAGTCATGATCTTGTGGAAGCCAAAGGTTTGTGCAAAAGGGACCTCCACCATCACCCTTCCAGGCAGAGCTGCACTAAGCAGCACCTGGACATCAGGAACAGATAGCAGAAAAGGAAAAAAAACCTCATTAAACACCAAGCTGCCCTCGGCATCACGATGCTTAGTGTGAAGATGCTTTCAAGAGCCCCTAAAACCCCTGAAAGCTGCAGATAGGGATGGTGAAGTGTGGTTTCAGCTGCTACCATTATTTTATGAAACAAAAATCTGACAAGTTCAATGGAGAAACACAAAATGACCCCAGTTTCAAGAGGCTTGAGAGAGTTTTCTAAGGATGGTGTCACTGCAGCATTGGAGCCTTCTCGAGAGCCCAGAGAAGGGCAGAAGGACTTGGACAGCCCCACCATGGTCAGGGGATGTGTTGCACCTTGGGGGAAAAGAGAACTGCCAGGTTTTTCTGCCCCAAACAGAAAAATATTTTGGAAATGCTACACGTAATTTGTCATAGCCAACTCTGGTATATCAGAAGAAACACAAGACAAGATGTACTCTGGCCAGGTATGAATCCTGATGCAGGAGAAAAGGCAGAGAGAAGGCTCCTGTGGGAGCACCAGGCTGCAGAAAGGTCTAAAAAAGCAGCCCCAAATCCCCCAGAGGAACAGAGGAGGTCCTGAGCACCTTTCAAGTGGGCATTGCTGAAACTAAAGCTGGGTCAGGAGATGCAAACAGGTCCAGGGGGCTTCAGGAAGGTATTGGTCCTTCTTACCCTTGGCTTCTCCCCTGCTTGTTACCATCTATATTTTTCCCAATTTACCTGAAAGCAGCATATTTTTGTCCACTTTCCCCTAAGAAAGTGAAGCAGCTAAATCAGGAAAAAGCTGGAGAAGAGCAGTGTGCATGGAAGAAAAGTGTGAAGCTGCAGACCCACACTCAGGAGCAAAGGAAAAGCAGAGGGTCAGGAAGCAAATGCTTCTCCACAGTGCTTATGCATTTTTATTATAGCCTCGATGGACAAAGTTATTTGCCAATTTGATTTTTGCAAGGTGGTGGGCCCAGCACACTGCTCTGATGGAAGCCGAGGCTGGCACCGAAGCCATATGTGGCTGTGGGCTCTTTCTGTGAGACACTCCTAAACACACCACATCCCAAAAGAGGCAAATCCCTGGCAGGGGAATAACCCCCCACACACCCCAGCCCATGGCCCAGAGTAGCTGGGGACATTCCTGCTGGACAATGGCCCCCGGGGACAAAGGGGACAGGGAGCTGTATTTCTGCCTGTATTTTCCTGCCCCAGCAGTGGTGTCTGCCAGAGGTTTGGGGACCATCACCAACCCCACAGCCCATCCCCACCTGTGCCACCAGCAACTCCCTGGCTCAGGGCACCCAGAGCAAGAGCTGGTCTAACACAGCTGGTGCTCCATGCCAGGTTTAATTGCTAAATTGCCTTTAAAATTATAAAAAAGCAGAGAGGGGGCTGGGGATGGAGCAGCAGTGCTCTCTCCAGGGTCCCGGTTCAAAGGGACACAGCAGGGCTGCACTGACAGCCCCCCACTGCTGGCACCCCCCAGCACAGCAGCACGGCAGGGGAGGCGCCAAGCCCAGCCTTTGATGAATTTTCGCTTCCCACTGTGAAGACTAATAACTTCAGAGAGGGCATCCTGACACGTGCAGGGCCTCCCCCAATCCAGCTGCGGTGTAATGAGATAAGGGGGGGTAAAAAGGGGGTTTGGAGGTGCTGCTGCATGTAGGATGTCTGAGTTTGGGGATGTCTTGGCTGTCTGCACACCACCTCCAGCTATTCCTGGGAAGCCCCAGCTGCACGTCACAAACCCAGGAGTGTTGAGGGACAGATGGAGCACACCCTTGAGGGTCACAGAGAGATGGGAGCTTTTGAAATCCACCACCAAATTGCTGCGGAAACATCAGAAAATTTTCCTTTAGCACCTCCAGATGTGTAAAGCGTGGAGCAGACCGTGACTCCTGTTCCCTCAGCCACAGTATCACAGCATTTCATTTTCCCAGTTTTCAATGGGGACCTCAGCCCTCCTCTGATGCCTCACACACCCAAAACAAAAGCCCCACAACGCACAGGATAGCGCACACAAGGGCAGGAGGAACAACCTCGATCTTCTGCAGGGGGTCTTTACTGTAAAATGTGACAATGGCCTCTTGCACGTCACTCCTGATTATTTCAAAGAGCAGGAATCCTCACCTCCCGCAGACCTGCTGCACACCCAGCCGTGTGCTGACCCCACAGTTCACCCAGGTGCCTCTGACCCTGCCACACAAGAAGCTGGCACAGCTGTGGTAAAGAGCTGTGCAGGCCCAGCAGCCCGTGTGGGGACATACACTGCCCATGTGGGGACACACAGACACACACTGCCCATGTGAGAACACACACTGCCCGTGTGAGGACACACAGACACACACAGCCCGTGTGGGGACACACACTGCCCGTGTGAGGACACACAGACACACACTGCCCGTGTGAGAACACACACTGCCCGTGTGAGGACACACAGACACACACTGCCCGTGTGGGGACACACACAGCCCGTGTGAGGACATACACTGCCCGTGTGAGGACACACACTGCCCGTGTGAGGACACACAGACACACACTGCCCGTGTGAGGACACACAGACACGCACTGCCCGTGTGAGAACACACACTGCCCGTGTGAGGACACACACTCCCTGTGTGGGGACACACACTGCCTGTGTGAGGACACACACTGCCCGTGTGAGGACACACACTCCCTGTGTGGGGACACACAGACACACACTGCCCGTGTGAGGACACACACTGCCCGTGTGGGGACACCCCGTGCCCAGCACTCACCCCTGGTTCGTTCCCCACTCGTTGCGGATGCAGAGGTGCTTGTGCACAGGGTCCTTCATGTAACCTTCATAGCAGAGACATTCCCCTGTGGGGACAGGGACGTGAGGGACATGGGAGAACACACATGGGAAGCTTTCCATGGGCTTCCCTGTCAAGTGCAGGCTGCAGCCACCCCAGGACATCCAGCAGCTCCCTGTTGCACAGTGAAGGTGAGGAAGAACCTTCCCACCACAGCTGGGCTGAGGCCCCAGCCTCAGGAGCACTCACCAGTCTCGGGGTCACACTGGTGCTCACAGGGGTCCAGGAGGCGCCGGGCGCAGAGGTCCAGGGCCCAGGGCCCACTGGAGTTTTGCTGGGAGAAGAGGACGACCTGTGCTGGGTTCAGCCAGTCGCTGGCATCCAGCTGGCTCCCCTCCAGCAGGATGAACCGGCTTCCTGCCACGAGACAGGGGAGTCAGAGCCAGCAACCTCCACCCGCTGTACCCTCCATGCTCCTGCTGTACCCTCCATGCTCCTGCTGTACCCTCCATCCCATGATGGCCCTTGCACACCATCTATTGATACCGTGATGTTTCCCACCATCCTGTGATGGATCCCTCCATCCCAAGCCCATTCACTCCATCACCCTCTGTCCCACAGCAGTCCCCTCTGTCCCACAAGAGGGACATATGGCAGCCCCCTCCATCCCATACCTGACTTCTCTATCCCATGGCAGCTTCCTCCATCCTGTGCCTTTCCCCTCTGTCCCACAGCAGCCGTCTCCATCCCACACCCCTCTCCTTGGTCCCACACTGAGGTCTGGTCCCTCTGTCCCACAATGTCCTTCATCCCATGATGGTCCATTTAATCCCATATCCAACCCACAATAATCTCCTTGGCCCTATGCCCATCCCCTGTCCTGCAGCAAGCCCTGTGTCCCACAACAGCCATCTCCACCCTGTGTCTCTCTCCTCTGTCCTGTGCCTATCCCCTCCACCCTGCACCACCCCATCCCTTGCTCCCAACACAGCACCCTCCATCTCACACCAGTCCCCTCTGTCATGGACCCCTCCATCCCCCTCTCTTCCACCCATACCCTCCATCCCATCCCACTCCCTCTGTCCCACACTGGTGCCCTCCATCCCTGCCTGTCCCCTCTGTCCTGCACCCATCCTGTCCATCCTTCCCTCTGCTCCCCTGGACCTTCCCGTGGGGCAGGAGGGGGTGGCTCAGCCCCTGGGGTGCTCACCGTCAGCAATCAGGTGCTCAGGGACGTGGAGGGTGATCTTGACGACCAGGGGGCAGTTCATGTGGGAAGAGCACACCAGGCTGATGACACAGCTCGTCACACTGATGAGCGTCAGCGTGGTCTTGTTCACAGGGCTGCGGGGAGACCCCACTGCAAAACAGGGGAGTGCAGTCAAACCTGGCACCCGAGGGACCCAGGGAGGCCTTCGGGTGCAGCTCTTCAGGATGCAGAGACCCTGCCCAGCCCCCGGAAATCCAGCATCAGTCAAATCGAATGGAATCGCTTTGGACTTTGAGGAACGTGAAGCAGCCTTTGCCATGGGAGTCTCCATCCCTCTCTCCCGCTGTGACCAAGACCTCCCTGATCCCCCAGAGCCCTGGCTCTCCCACACCCTGCAGTGCAGCATGCTGAGAACTTTGCAGCAGCAGAGCTTTAAAGCAGAGCAGCAATATTAGGAAAAAAAGGTAAATGCAGTATCCTGATTTTCCCCACTCCTTCTTGGCACTTCACTCGGGTTAATTTTGTCTCGACAACAGGATCATTGATGCTCTTGAAAGAGCAATAGAGAGCCCTAACTGCTCAGGGCATGCAGGTCTTTGACTTTTAATCTTTCAGCTGAAGAAGCTGAGTGGAAAACAAACTGGCTGGAGACAAAGCCTGAATCAGCCTTCCAGCATCAGCTGAAGGAGATGGCTCCCAGTCTTGCCACTCCCAGAAAAACAAGGCATCATCCAGCAAACGAGGCTCAGCGAGGAAAACAGACACTAACTTTCCTCTTGGGAAGAGGAAACCTCCCAAAGGGACAGTGCAGGGCAGTGGGGCAGGGCTCCTGCCTGGGGAGCGAGGCTGTTCCCATCTCTGGTGTGTGCACGGTGCTGAGAACGCGCGGGGCAGCCTTTGAAGCGTGTTACTCATTAATACACACCAGTGCCCGGCAGAAGCCTCCAGCACAACATCAGGATGTATTTCATCCTCTGCTGAGAAACTCCACCGGAGAGCAGCAGCAGCCTGCTGCAAAGCAGGGCCGGGTGCCTGGGATTGCCATTGGGTTTCCATCTCTTTTTGCCAATGCAAACTCTCCAAACCCAGAGAAGCAACTGCAATCAGAAGGGTGGTGGCACGTCACCCACCTCGGCTGCGCCTCCGGCTCCGTGAGGGGTCCGTGTAGAAGGTCAGCTGGGGATCGGTGTCTGCCTCCGTCCCTGAGTCCCCCTCGGGGTTGAGGAATGCTGAGCCAGCTGCAGGGGACACTGAGTGTAGTCATGGAGGGGTTGGCACCGTGCCACCCCAAACCTTGGCATCCTACACCACCCTTCAGGGAAAGCCTTGCACTAAAGACCAGAAGCCCTATCTGCCAGGTGCAGCAGGGACAGCATCTCCTCCCCTTCCCACCACACACAGCCAGACCCCCTGCCACGGGTCACCTTGCAGCTTTTCCCCGTGGCTGTGCCAGTATCCTGTAGCATCTACTGGGGCAAACACCATCTGCATCTTCGTACCCAACCAGCCCAACATCATCTGCATCCTTGCAGCCACCCCGTTTTCTGTTTCTCCCCACCCAAACCCTCTTTTCCGTGCTGTCCCCAGCTCTGGTCCTGCTCCTCCATCCCAGGAGAGGGTGGGCTGCTGGAATGTGGGTGGGGGGAGCCCAAGGCGCCCCTCCACGCCCGGGACCGCCCTACCTCGCGCTTTGTTGTTGATGCGCTTGCGCTGGCTGCTGGAGGTGTGGGACAGCAGCGTGGCCTGCTGGTGGTTCGAGTCCACGGGGCTGGTGGCAATGATGTTGTCCTTGTACTTGTTCATCAGGGACAGCTTGGCGTTATCGCTCCCTGCGCAGGGAGAATTGGAGGCAAAATATTTCAGGGATAAAGGTTTTTTTAAAAGGGAGGGAGGTGGGAGAAAAGTTTCCTTGGATCCATCTCCAGATCATCCTGAGGTGATGGAGGTGCTGAAGCCTGCCCCCAGTGCACACCCATGAGCAGCTCAAATCCTGAAGAGGACTGGCACCTCCACCAAACTAGCCAAAAGCTGAGATTTAACACTCAGCCTCTCAGGGCACTTCTTCATATGCAGGAGAGCTTTAGGCACCACACTATGGTCTTCTCAAACTCTGTCTCAGCTGGGAAGGCTCTAGGTTGGATGGTTCAGTTAGTGATATGACCAAAGAACAGGTTTGTTATTAGCCTCAAGGAATCCCTGCTGGTGATCAGAAGGCAGCGTTAACTCTGAACCACACTGATGGCAAGTAAAAATCTGCTACTAAAAACCTCACCTGAAGAAGACACCAGAAACCTGGGGATACAGAAGGGAAGTTTAGGGGTCACGATGGGATAGCATGGGGGGAACCCCATTCTGCTTCTCAACCACAAAGCTGCATTGTCCCACTCAGCAGGGACTGCTCTCAAGTGGCTGCTGCATGGTCTCCCAGCACTGGAAGTGCCTTCAGGGGATGACCAACAAAAACCCAGAGAAACAGGGAAGGTGCTCCAGGGAAAACACATGTATGGAACCATGGAGAGAAGAAAAGTTGGAAAGTGTTGAAACCCTGGAAACTTGGATTTCAAGGTTTTAGTATATAGTAACATACATGGGGCAATATGGAGGATTTAAGGTGTTGCCTAAGTCCTTCTTCTTCGCCCTCTTCTTCTGGATTTAGGGTGGTTTTTTCTAACTGGGTGAAAAAGGTCTGCATTGCAGACCTTGTGTGGTCAGTTATTGGGTTAAAAGTATAAATAATATGGGTGTCATCTCATTATTGGGTGATTAGCACCCTTAAATAACCTTGGAAGGAGTTAGAGGTGCCTCCATTTTTCTAACTTGCTAGTTAGAGCTCACGACTCGTGAGCCTGTGATATAGACAAGGATTAATAAACAGAGTCCGAACAAGAAATTGTGACTCCCGTGTACCAATCCCGGCTCCAACAGGAAGAAAACAAGGAGCCGACAGGAGAGGACCCAGCGCAGCCCACCTGGTGTGAGGTCCATGCTGGCCTTCTCGTTGCAGCCCTGCAGCGAGTCCAGGGTGCGGGTGACCTGGCTGGCGAAGTCCTCGCCGCCGTTCATGCACTCGCGCTGCAGGTGGTGCCGCAGGTCGGTGATGTCGTACTCGTAGCCGTCCAGGATGGGCGTCTCGCGGATGCTGAGCGTGCCGCTGGAGTTGTGGCCCTGCACGCGGGCGTTGCGCAGGCTCTCCCGCCCGTGGCCCCCGATCAGCACCGACGGGATGTAGTGGATCTCGTTGGCAGCCTCGGCGCTGGCGCTCTTCTGGGGCTGCGGCACGCGGCGCCGCTTGCACCAGCGCCGGCGCGTGTAGAGGATCATCACCAGGCACAGGATGGAGAGCAGCAGGGCGATCATCCCTCCCTGCGGGCACAGACGCGAGCGGGGCTCAGCCGGGGGCTGGCATCTGCCACCCCTGGGACACCAACACCCCAGGGATGCTCCGGGGTGGCCTGGAGCTGGAGCAGCAATGGGAGCCTGATCAGGAAGGACCTTGAGATGCTTGAGCATTTCCAGAGGAGGCAACAAGGCTGGTGAGGGGCTTGGAGCCCAAACCCTGTGAGGAACGACTGACTGAGCTGGGAGTGTTTATCCTGGAGAAAAGGAGACCCTTATCACTCTCTACAACCTCCTGAAAGGTGGCTGTGGTCAGGTGGGGTTGGTCTCTTTCTCCAGGCAGCACTGACAGAAGGAGAGGACACAGTCTCCTGCTGCGCCAAGGGAAATACAGGTTGGACATTAAGAAGTTTTTTACAGAAAGAGTGATAAAGTACTGGAATGGCCTGCCCGGGGAGGTGGTGGAGTCACCATCCCTGGATGTGTTTAACAAAAGGCTGGATGTGGCACTGGTGCCATGGTTTAGTTGAGGTTAGGGTTGGGTTGGACTTGATGATCCTGGAGGTCTCTTCCAACCTGGTGATTCTGTGATTCTGTGATCACCAAGACTCTGCTGGCACCAGGAGCACCCAGTGCTGGCCAAGGGCACCCAGCTGGAGCCTGCCTTGGGCTGGACCAGCTTTGAAGTCGCCACCGAGGCATGAAAAAGCAGCATTTAAAGCAAAGCATGCTTTGTTTCACTCTCCTGGCTTTGAAAACAGAGATCAACTTTATTGCAGGCAAGTGCTCCTAGGGGCAACTTTTTCTGACCCATTTCCAACCGGTTGCAGTGCTGTCACTCTCAGTCTGGGGAGATTCTCCCAGGGTATCCAGCAGAAACTGCAGCACAGATTGAAAGAGATCAAGGCTTGAGACAGGACTGAAGTGTTGTTTGGGGAAAGAGGCTGAAAAAGCTCCTGTCCCACAGGGACGGACCCCAAAACTGTACCTGGCCCTGCCATCCTGCCACTGTCCCCAAGATCAGCCTCCTGCATGACATCACTGCACACATATGGAGGGCGGTGAGATGAAAGCCCCAAACTGGCTCTTTATGCACAATCTCCAAGAATAATAACAATAATAACAAGGAAAAGCATGTGGAGACAGCTAAGAGCTCAGAGTCCGTCCACAGCTCCAGTCCCCCTCCTCTTTTCTATGCAATAGGTGATCTTGAGAAAATGAAATAATAGTAATAATCTGCTCCATTAGGATAAAACATTAGGGGAATTATTGAATGAGAAGCAGAAGAGGCAGCTGGAAAAGGAAGTTTAATGGCCATTACAGTTTAACCCACTTTCATTTCCAGGATAATGGAGCTGTGATGCACTCTCCCAGCTTCCTTCCCAACTTTCTTTAAAAACAAAACCAAAAAAAAAAAAAAAAAAAAAAAAAAAAAAAAAAAAAAAGAAAGAGGAAACAAACTCCAGTGATTCAGGAGACCAGAAGTCCTGCAGAAGTTGGAGGACTGGCTGGCATCTTTCTGGCCAGAGAGCCTACAGCCAGGAAGTCAGAAAACCTTGCTGGGGCTGAAAACTGGCCCTGGATCATAGAAATCACAGAATCCTACAATGGTTTTGATTTGTAGGGGCCTTAAAACTCACCTCATTCCAATGGCCTTGCCAAAAAGCAGGGACAAGCCCTGTCCAACCTGGCCTTGAACACTTCCAGGGATGGGGAAGCCACAGCTTCTCTGGGCAACCTGTGCCAGGGCCTCACCACCCTCACAGGGAAGGATTTCTTCCCAATATCTAATCTCTGTGTCAGCCTAATTCCGTCACTACATTTGTATAAAGAGCCTGGCATAGTCATGCAGAATTTTTAGTGGCAAGGTGGGCGCCTAATTCTGTATCATGCTCCAATCCCTATGAGTTCCTGTGATCCATAAACAAGGGGGGATTATCCCCATCCCCACCAGAGATGGCCTCCTCTGTCACAGCTCTCCATCAGCCTGGAGAAAGTCCATCTGCAGATGGCATGACAAGCAGGTAGGAGGAATCCCAGGGCATTCCTGGCTCTGCTTCACCCTCTGTATACACATTAAATCCCCCAAACACCAGCGAGCTCTGCCTGTGCTGCTGAACAGCAGAGTCCAAGCTGGAGCTCGGGTCTGGTGGATGCTCACTCTTTTCAGGCAGTGACTGTGGGTTCACAGAAGAGACTTGTTGTTTCATTGAAACTGAATTTCTTCTGCCCCAATAGTCTGAGAGCTTAAATTATAGAGCTCAAATTATCCCTGAGAAAAGCAGCCTGTGGACTCTTGAGATTTCAAGAGGCTCTGAGAGGAGCAATGCCTGCTAGAGAGGGTGAGACCATCACCTCACAGCCCCGTTTTCCCTCCACAGGAGCACGGAAATCCCATTCTGTCTCACTCCCCCCAGCCCAGCATCCATGTGGTGGCTGTGAGAGGAGCCTGCACTGATGGGTGTGGGAGTGCTCCTCGCCCCGTCCACGAGCAGACCTTGGTCACGATGGATACAATCCCTGGCTCCACTCCTTCCCTTGGCAACCACACAGCAAAGAAGGAAAACCAGCCTTGGAAACTCCACGTGATCCTGACTCCTGGCACAAAAGCCAACCGCTATTTGTCAGGGAGTAAGGATGCTGTCAGAGCAGAGCTGAGAGTGATGGGGAAAAAAGGGCAGAGGAGGATTCAGTCTGCATTTGCACATTTTGGTATGACAGCAATGAGTTGTAGACATCCTTTTCATCAGCTCGGTAACAAGCCTGATCCAGGCACTTCTGCCTTGATCTTGGGACACAGCAGTGCCCAAGAAAATCAAGACCACGGCAGGGCCAGCCTCTCAGAGGTGATGCAGCCTCTTAGGAGCAGCTGTGAATGGACAGTAAAGTAGAGATAATGGTGCAAGATGTTTTTTGGGAGTGGCTTTGCTAGCAATTCTTTTCCCTGAGACTAATCAAGCACAAATGATGGAGGAGAAACCTGGCCTTGGGCTGCAATCTGGAAGAGCAATTGAAGCCCTTATTAGGGCAGACACCACTGAACAGCCTGTTTGCAGCCTTGGCAACACATTCACATTGTCTCTGGCTAATTATCTTCCAGTGGCACAAAAATTGTAGGACTCTTCGAATTTTTTCCAACACAACAAAAAAAAAAAACACCCCCAATCAACACACCACAGACCATCCCCCAACATGCAGATCTCTCCTTTCTTTGCCTTTAAAACCTTGTCTCTGTGCAGCTGGGTGGAGCATTGCTGTGCAACCTCGACACATGAAGCCATGGCCACGGGGCTGCCACGCTGACAGAAGTGGTGGTGGCATTCCCTGGTGGCACTGTGACACAGGCTGTGCATCAGGGCAGAGGGCAGCAGGCAGCACGCACCAGGCAAAGGGCTCCTGACGAGTCAGTGTGAATTAACCCTGGGTTAACGTGGTTGAGACCTTCAAAGCACACAACCCCCCGGGATAAAGGCACCCTGCAAACCTATTTTCAAATTGATGCAAACTAAAGGAGAGGTTTAAAGCAGCACTTAACATTCACCAGGGCATCCTAACCACCTCAAAGGTGGGCACAGTTCCCCACCCTAGGGCAGCTGGAGCCAGATGGGGAAACAACTGGCTTTTCAAAAGCCACTGTATTTTTCACAGGTGTCTGGACAGCTAAAGAGGGGCTGCCTTCCCACCACATACCATGACAGAGATGTGGAGGATCCTCAGCTCCTCCTCTGCCGACTCAGTCTGGGGCTCCTCCGTGGGGTCGAAGCCGGGCAGGTTGGGGGCCCCGTCCTGGTGGTGGATGTGGAAGAGCAGGGTGCCGTTCTCCAGCCACTGCTGCCGCCAGCGCACCAGCGGGATGTCGTCCGTGTTGCCCGAGATCTCTGCAAGAGCAAAGCTGGTCAAGGGGGAAACCTGGAGCAGAGGGCTCGTGCTGGGAGATTGTCTGGGGTTGAAAAATGGAACCAAAAATGTGTATTGTATTTTCATCTGTTAAAACCAGTTGGGAGATATTGTTCTTTATCTCTTGTAACTCTAGGGGGGGAAGAGGGATGCCTTCTGTTCATGGGACACCTGATAACACCAGATAAGGCAGGGCCTCCTTATCTCTTCCTCCACCCATCCTCCTCCCAGGGACATCCCCTGTGAATGGGCCATTGAAGGCCTCTCCCATGACTGATAACATCACCTCATCCCACTGGGAGATGCTCCACCCAGCAGGAGGAGCCAAAGCCTTTCCATGGGATAAAACCTGCAATCCCAAACCCCAAGGGAGCCATTCCCACTGGATTCCCAGAGGATGAGTGGACCCTTTCTTCAGGATCATCTCTACTCCAATGGAGCCACATCTGTCACTCCAGGGGGACTTATCTTGGACTGCTTCCAACACCCTGACCAACAGGGTGTCAGGTTTGCATTCTGACTCTGTCAGTGGTCCTTTGTACTACTGCATTTATTTTAGTTTACTTTTACCTTTTTTGTTGTTGTTTGTTTCATCTCTCTCTATTAAATTGTACTTCTGACTTGGAGTCTCACTGGTTTTGCTTTCAAACCAGTACACAGATGTTCAACTCTTCCCAAAAAAATGGGTGGAGGGACCAAAGGATGCACACCCTCCAGTCCCCTCCTGCCAGCACCATGGCTGCCCCTACATAAAACACAACTTGAAGGGCTAAAGGGGAATAAAACCCATATTTCTGGGTATAATCCAAAGTTGGGCCTCTCCAAAAATCCAGCTGAGGTGCAGGGAGACAGCACTTACTGACAGCAGTAACCCAGCAGTGTCCTTGCAGCTCTAACTTGAACAGGCTTCACCCACAGCTTCAGACACTGGGGACACAGGATACAGGACAACCTCTCAGCAGCGTGATGGGATCACCGGGACCACATCACAAATTATTGTAAACAAAATATTTACCATCCTCTGTGAACAGCAAAATGTGAATGTGGCCACGATTTCAGAGGTTTTCAGTTTTCAACCATTTTTTACAGCTCTCCACCTGGCACTCAGCCCAGAGACCTGCAGAGGTACCTGCAGCTTCTGTCCAGGCAGCCCTGTTTTCCCTAAGCACCTTTAATTCCAGAGTTTGGGGCAGTGAGGCAGATGGACAAAGCTGGGCTCTCATGGCAGTAGAGGACACCCAGGCAGAAGAGCAGCTGAGGACAGGGACACGACACATGCTCCAGGACACCAAATGCCAAATCAAACCGAATTCACCTGGCTGGCTGGCCAAAATTTCAGGGACATCCTACAGGTGGGTCTCAGCCAGAGGCAGGGTAACACCAGTGCCCCTCCCTAGCAGAGATGAGCACTGTTTTAATCACTGTGTCCCCCTCAGACCAGAGCAACTTGATCACCACCTTACACCACCTTGATCTCATCAAGCTCATCAGCTCAAGCCTGCCATTTGCCTGTTAGCTGCTTTTCATGAAAACAGCAGATTTTGTTGGGATAACCAGAAAAAACACAGGTTTCCCACTGAGGCACTGAGCTTTCCCTCCTGTATCTGCCCCATTGATGGCAATGGGAAAGCGCCTGTCTCACTTTGCAAATTATCATCTTTATTTTGCTTGTTTCATGCTGCCTTCAAATGAAAACTGGAATTCAATTACAGTGCTGAAAAACAACATTTTAAATTTGCTGTTAATTAATTTCATTAGGCTGCCTTAAGTGAGCTGGCTGCTAGGGGAGGTGGGGAGGGGGGGTGCAAAATCTGCATGGGGAACCAGGCTCATCCTCCCAAACTGATTTGATTAATCAAAAGGAACATTAGCCACAGCGAGTGCGCTGGCAGATTGTCTGTGCTCAGCACGGGCCGTGTTTCTGGCGGTGATCAGAGCACTCGGAGTGTCCCGAGCACGGGGATGCTGAGCTAAACCGAGAGCTCAGCCACCGGGAGGCCAGCAGCACTTTTGAAATTCCCTCTCACTGCTGAGCTGTGTGTTTAGGGACACGCATCCCCTTTGAAAAGCCGGTCCTGGGAGCCGGGAGGATTGGAAGCAGCAGATCTCCTCCTCTCCCTCACGGTCTTTATTCATGGGCTGAGAGGGGGAAACAAGCTTGCCTGCTTTCCCAGCTCCCCACGGCTTCTCAACTTCGTGTGAACCAGCTGAGATGGAAGAAAACACTCTCCCTGCACCTGCCTGCTAACGTGAAATTAGAAGTAATTAAGGCGAGAGCTTTTATGCACGGCAGGAACTCTACATACTGACATTTGGAAAAAATGTAAATACCAGCATTTGCTCCATTGTAAAGAGTGAAAATAATAGATACTAAGTATGTGACATTGTGACATTTAGAAAGCTAGAGTTAGAGATGTTTTCCCCCTGATCTGACATATCATTGTAAAAGCAGCACCCTCCAGCTCATTAATATTTGAGAAGAAATCCTTGATGGAAGTTATTTAAATGATTAATAGATTATAGTAAATTTAAGCCTTAAAATAGGTTGTCATAATTTCAAATTTATTTAAACAGGCTTATTTTTTAAAAGAAAAATATATTTCAATAAAAAATGGATTTCGTTTTAGAAGAGCACAGTCCAGCCACAGAGCCTGCACCAGACATCACGACGTGACCCTGCAGATGCATTGCACACAGGTCAGAAGTGCAAGGGGCAAAGGGAAAGACCCCAGAGATCAATTGCCATCACCCCAGACTGGCAGGCTGTGAGCCCTCCATCACACTGCAGGACAAGGCTGCTCCACCATCTCTGCTCCTGCCCTGGAGGCAGTGCCTGGATGAGGCAGTTCCAGCCTTGGACCTTCTCCTCCTCTCCTTGAGTGTCTTAGCAACACGTCAGCTGCCTCTACCCTACTCCACTTATGCTTGAAAAATTAACACATATAAATGCTTTTCTGCACCCGTGAAGCTCTCCTGGAGTTTGGTTTAAGCAAGACCAATACAAGACCAAGACCAAGCTTCCTCCTTAACACAGCATCTCTTTACTCCCTCTTCTCCCAGCCCAACAGATTTCACTTTTCCCTTTGTCTTGCCCTCCAAGCAGACATCTCACCACCTTGTGGGGGATGCCACAGTGACAATGTAGAACAACTGGGATGATTTGTCTGGATGTCGGAGGGTGTCAGCTCTGCAAAGGAGCTGGCAGGTGCCAGCCCTGCTGACCAGTTTTACAGTGGGGCCAGGATGTCCCAGAAGGGGCAGAAAAGTGGGCAGAAAGCCAAAAATTTTCTAAAAAAGGTGTAGGGGAGAGGATAATTTCAAGTTCAAAGTTTGAAAGTTATTGATGGAAAGCCTGGTCCCTGCACGGCTTTCATTAAGGCCTTGGCTAGGAAGCCATTAGCAGTAGTATTAACTTCTTGCACCTCTGTTAAAAAATAGCCTGTCTGAGTCAGAGGTTAATAACAGCAGGAGGCCACTAATTAGGCTGTGCCACATTCACCTGGTATCAAAGGTGGCCCAGGTCCTTCATATCTGCAGGAGCAGCAGCCTCCAAAGGCCCTGGCTGATGCTTTCAACACAACGGCGTGGCTGCTCCCCTCCCAGACCATCTGAGCAGGGAAAGAAAGGTTCTGCAGCAGCAATTTGAGGAGAGGAAAAAAACCAGGCTGAAGGTGCTGCAGGTGTGTGGATTTATATCTGCCTCATTCTCAATTATCCCAGACAGCCTCATTTCCCTCAGGACAGCTGTCCCACATGGAGCAAACCCAGCCCTTCTGGACACCTCTGTCACAGCCCAATTCTGCTCCTGAGCTGCTGCAACATCCAGACCCTGGCCCATGAGCCTGGTGCTGTCCTGGACCTATTCCCATGTCCTCATCCCCCCACGGAGACCTGGCTTGGTGGCACACAAGGAGAACAACTATCCTTAAAAACCCACATCAGTGTTTTGAAGAAAAAAACACCCAGCAAAACAATTTTCCTCTCCATTTGGAAGCATTTTGCACTAATAGATGTCTCCAATAAGTCAAATGAACTCTGCCATAATGCTGGTCTCCACAGACTCATTTCATACAGCCCAGCACAGATTTTGACTTGGACTTGTATTTCCTCGTTAACATTTAAACCTGCTTTATTTTCCGTCCGGAACATGGCTGTGTTTTTATTTAAGTTCCCTGTTAGCTAAGGCTTTTGCTCCATGCCTAAACCACACACATCCTTTAAAGGGCTCAGCTAAATCAAGCCTTGCACTCCTCTGAGGGTCTCCAACATCTGAAGTGACTCAGGAGACCTTCCCACCATGAGTCACTCACTCTCTCTGTCAGGACCTCAGGCCTTGATTTCTATCAATTCAGATGTCAAAATGCTTATCTTGATACTTAACTTCTTTATACTGCCAGGGTTTTAGTGACAGATCATTTGTGGGATAATATTCATGTTTTTATGGACCTGCTTAAAAAATTCACATTCATCATTGACTACCCATCTTTCATTTGCATTTTTTCCTGTCTCCAGTCTCAGGTAGGAGAACCAGCTCATCCTGCAGGTCATTCTGCCCTTTCCAGACAATCCAGCATTTCCATACCAGCAAACATAAACCTCACTGCATATATTAGGAACCTGCTTCATGAGAAAGGGCCCCTGGGGGAAAATCTCCAGAAGAGTCACAGATATGGGAGAACACAAAGGTTTGAGGAGAAGGCAGTGATGATCTCCCTGAGCCACTCTCAGGCTAGGTCAGAGCGACTGCCTGTGTGTGAGGCTGGCACACGTGAAGCCACGAGCATGGCTGACAGCTAACCAGCTCTCTCCTTGGAATGCAGGAGAAAGCTTTGCTTTTGGGAAGGTCACCAAGGAGCTGCATTCCAAAGCTGCAGCCTTGAACCAGGATTTTTGTCCCAAACACGGCAGAGCCCTGACCCCTCCCTTTCTTTAAAAACCAGCCCTCCGTCGCTCCGGCAGTGGTGCTGAGCTGCTGTTTTTGGGCAGAGGACACTGATTCACCATTAGTGGGCCTGATCTGACTGGGTTTGCTCTGCAGCTGCTGACTGCATCGTGGCAGCCCCCACTGCCCTGCTCCTCCCCGCAGCCCAAGGACGTGCCCAGCCACAGCCCCTCCGAGGCTGCTTTTCCATCATGTTTATTCAATTCTGACCTAAAGCCAGGGGAAAACAACCAACAGATTGGGACATTCGCTGGTGTTTGATTTTTCACTCCTGTCATGTCACTTTGATCCTGTTTGCCATAACTGTGAGCTACAGAGGAAGTGTGGGAAGAGAGGCAAATCCACCTCCTGGCCCAGCACTCGGGTGACACGGTCACGTTCAGAGGAGCCCAAGTGCCCACCCACGACAGGGAGCTACAGCAGAGTAAAGAGAATGTGTGAATACGCTCCCAAGATGCCATGCTGATATAAAAACCCAGAAAGGAGCACATCCATGGTTGATATCTCACCCTGCAATGCTGTCACGTCACCTCTTCCAGAGGGAAAATCAGGTCTCCGTGGAAAGAGTCCAAATGATGGAGAGGCTCCCAATCAGCCATGGAAAATTACTGCCCTGGCTAAATTGTCTCCCAGCAAATCAGTGAGGAGGAGGGTGCAAACCCCTCAGCTCTGATGGTACTCACCTATGAACTGTAAAACTCCACCAACACAACTACTATTGCTCCAAAAGGGTGAGCAACTCAAGAGGAAAAACCTGCCAGAGGAAACCCCAATTTCTTACAAAAGCTCTTGCGCATCAAGGAAATTAAAGACCAGTAAATTCTGCTTGTGCCCTGGACACTTTGTTAGAGGAACCAGCAGGGGCATCAGTAAATAGGGGTCACCCAACACTGTAAGGCAGTAGATAAGGGTGATCCAGTTTGATAACTTGTTTCAAAGAGTTCCTGTCAAAATGCACCCTCAAAGTTTCCCAGAGAACCAAAGTGGTGATGGGATAAGAAGGAAAGTCGTCTTGAAGCCCACCAGCTGGGGGAGGAGTAGGGGTTTAGTCTTCACGATGAAAGGAGGTTACCAAGAAGCCCCACCGAGGTCTCTGTCAGGACCTTGGCTGCTCAGAAACACTCTGGAAGAGGAGGTGAATGACAAAAGTTGGTCACCAAGGGTAAATTTAGTCTTCTCAAAGCTAAAGCTGAGAAGTGCAGGAGGAAAGCGGGCAAGGAAGTGGGCAGGTGAAACTCAACCTTGGTGAAAGCAGGCTGATCTGGAATCCTGCAAGTGATATTCAGGTCAACCCTCTCCAAACAGGGGAGGCAAAGCTTGGAAGGTTTGGAGGAGGGGTACAAGGAAGAGGAGATGTTGCAAGTGGCTTTGTGAAAAGGAGAAACCAAGTGTGTTAGGACTCCTCAGTAAAGGAACCAGACAACAGAGTGAGGACATGATAAAAGCCTATAAAACCACCAGGCCCCTGGAGCAGTGGGGAAGGCAATGGTTATTCACTATTTCTCACTTAGCAAGGATTTACACATGTGAAAAACAACAAAAGGTTCTTTTTCACCCACCATAAAGTATGAAAGCACTGTGAAAGGTACTGAACTCAGGGAAGACAGAGGCACCAGCAGCCATCGAGCCACAGAGCCCAGAGGCACATCCTGGGTCAAGAAATCCCTGCAGCACAGACCTGGACAACAGGGACAGGACCATATACAGATATCCTGCAGTTTAAACTTTTTATTTTCTCAATTATCAGTGCTGGGTGCAGATGCCAAGGGACAACAACCCCCTACCCCCACAGTGCCCAGGCTCTTGGGGCTCAGGAGTGACTGCAAAGCCAGCTTTGGGAGTGGATGAGACCCTCTGCTCCCCCAGGCACTGGAGGAGGGGGTACCCCAGGGCAGCCCCCTCCTAGTCCCAGAGCCACTTAACACCCAGCCAGAAACTCCCCCTTTGCAAATCCCAGCCCTCTGTGCTGTCAGACCCTACAGACCCAAGACACTTGCCAAGATTCCCTTCAGCTTTACAAGCCAGCCAGCAATTTTCACAGGGAGGCAAAGGGCTATTTATATCCATCAGGGACTGGCAGGGAAGGAAATGGCTGGCCACTCCAGCCCATCTGCCAGGCACTTAGCAAGACATCAGAGCACATGGTGCAGGGGAGGTCAGGCAGGGGTGGTGGGACCAACAGGGGACATGGGGGGATGCTCCACAGTGATGACATGGGCTGCACCCCAAGGGTGAACTGCAGCTCACTCCTACTCACTCATCTGTGTAGGTACTCATTGTGCCAAGGCTCAGAGGTCAGGAAAATTAGATGTTATTTTGGCATTTCTGTGCTCAGCACAGGGAACAAACACAGCTACTTGTTCCTCATCTCCCTTGGGGGGAGAGCCACGACCTGTTGGTTTTCTGAGGCATGGGATGGCCCTCCCAGGGAGTGAAACAGGACCAAAATAACCCTGTCTGCTCTCCTATCCACAGCCAGGCCAAGAGCTTTTCCAAGAGGTGATCCTCCTCTTCCTCCCCCCTGCCCTGGAGAGAGCAGTGCTGGTCTTGGGGAAAGGGATGGAGATGGCAGGCATGGGCTGCTGCCAGCTGCAGCCTAACATCATAAACTCTTTGGTGCTTAGGAGCTTTACATGATTTCAAGCTCCATTTTCAAGTTTGTGGGGAGGCTTAGAAAGATAGAAAAGGCAGAATGAAAAGAAAAAAAAAAGAAGGAAGAAAGATGTGGAAGGGGAAAAAGTTAACCGTGCATCTCAAATTTATCACTCTTGAAAGAAGAGCTTGTCAAGACAGCCAGAGACCAGCCAGTGCACAGTGATCAATGGAAAGACTTTTGGGTCTAGTCAAGCTTCTTTGAGATTTACAGGAACTGAACAGAGGCATAAATCTGTCGCCGCCTGATGAAAATGGAGGTAATTAAATTTGCAGGTGTATATAATTGTCATATTGATGATCTGTATAAATCAGCAGAGCCAGCAGAGGCACAAAGCACACGCTGGGCACTCAGGAGCTGTTTGCTCACCTGCCTGGCCAGGAGACAGGGCTGGTGGGTGCAGACACAGCCCTGGGGCACCCAGCTCACCCACACAGCTCTGCCCATCACTGCACCTCCTCCTCCTCCACAAGAGACTTTCTCCAGCTGCCCCCACAGGCAACACAAGCAGCAGGACCCTCTGCCCTTTGCAGTTACCTGCAGCCTCATCCTGGCTATACAGAATCTCCTGTGACTGCAGGAGGGTGAAGACAGGACCACAAGCATTGAGAAGCCCGACCATGGACATCGTGGGGGGCTCTTGGCAGCCGCTTTGGAGCTCTGAGCCCAGGTGCAAGTGGGGCACTGACTTGATCTTTTAGCAACACTTCTTTTTTTTTTTTTTAATTTATTTTAACCTTTGTTATTTTGGGAACTTTGAAGCCCAAGCTGCTCCGAGGCAGCTGCCTTTGTAGGAAGGACAAAAAGTGCAGAGTGGGGATTTGAAAGAAGGAGAGAAACAGGGATGGAAGAAATGGTGCTTCACAGCAGAGGTCTGCAACAGCTCCTTGGCAGCCTCCCACATCCCAACAAACCCACCCTGAGGGGCTCTGCGGGAGATCTGGATGCAAAATGACCATGGAGCCTCCCACATCTCCAACACTGTGAACCAGAAAAGCCTCAGAGGCCTCCGGAGAGCTGCACACAAACCTTCTCCCCTGTCCCAGTGTCCCAGCGGGACATCCCTGAGTGCCCAGGATGGGTGCAGAGCACCCTCTCCAGCCACCACCGCCCAGCCCAGCTCGGTGCCGTGGGGATTCATCCCTCCCTGCCATGCCACCAGGGACAGGAACACGAGAGAAGGCTTTCCTGCCACCTTCACCAGCCAAGGCCCTTCACACGGGGCCGGCTTCGCCTCCCGAGCTGAGCACCACAGACGCGCGGCAGCTGGATAATTAAAAATTAAGGAAGAGTTTCTGCATTGCAGTCCGAATTATGTAACTGCTCCTGGGCTTCAGCACCCATCAGCTGTAGTGCCCTCACACGGCAGCACAGCCCTGCCTGTGTTTACCTCCTGTCTTTTCAGATGGGGCTCGCATCCTTGGCAGGGAAGTGGGAATCCCAACTCACAGCCACAGGCAGAAAGTTCCCTTGCATTTGCGTGGGAAAGAAAAGGAAGGGACATCTACTTAATCCTCTTGGTCCAGTGTGAAATTGGAGATGGCCAGAAAAAAGGGGAGGGAGTCGGAGTGTTTCAGCCCACCCAAGCACAAAGGAGTTGCCCTAGCCAGGACAGCACCCCCGTGATCATGACCAGGGAGGTTCTAAGAGAGGGGCTGCTGTCATCAGAGAAGCAGGAGCCAATTTTAGCAAACAAGCAGCAAAGAAAATCAAATCAAGGTGAGGAGCCAGCTGCATTTTCAGTATCTCAAGAGCCAAGAGCCCTGCTGGACTCTGAGCACCAGTAAGTGCAAACTCCTGCATTTACAGCCACATCTTTGCCCTAACCCTGCCAGTTCTGGCTGCTGCTGATCCAGGGCTCAAAGGCCAGCCTGCCACTTCCTCCTGCCATTTCCTCCTGGCATCTCCTCCCTTTCTTGGCCAGAAACCCACCGGCTACACAGCCATGTCTCTTGCAGTGCTATTCCCAGGCCCTGGATGCTGCCACCTGGTGTGACCCAGCCATTAATTCCTGCTGTGGCTCACTCCAAAGGTCACCTCACTGGGCTCTGTGTGCAAAGCCTCCAAGAAGCCATCCGAGATTCTGTGGCTCACCCACAGCGAGTGGCTGTGCCATCACTGCTCCTCATGCCCCTTGGCTCCTGGGTGGCTCCTGCAGTTATTTGCTGTCCCCTGGCACTGTGCCTCTCCTCCCTCCTCACAGTCCTTCCTTTCCTGCCCTCCCTCCATTACCCTGGTATTCCCTATTGCTGGCACGGGGGTCTCACATCCACACTGCCTTTCATCCCCAACACATGGAAGCTGGGAAGAGCCAGCCCTGAGCTTTAATTACAAGGAGGTCAGGCCCATCCCAGGCTGCCCGTGCCACCCCCATCCCATGGGGGATGAGCACCACTTCCCAGGAACCTCCACATCCCCCACCCAGCCACCAGCCCCAGTTCTGCAGGACACCCCTTGCTCCCAGTTTGTGCATGAATGGACTGTGGGGGCATGCTGGGGCTGGGGCTGGGTCCTCCAGGGTTAACCAGAGATGTGCCCCACTCTGCAAGCACAAAAAGGCAGAAACATGACAATAAAAGATGTGGAAGCCAGCCCAAGTCCAAGGCTGACTCCCCTCCCACCATCCATGGAGGGGGCTGAGCTATTTCTCCTGCCCACCAAGTCTGAGCACACCACGAGCATGGCACACCCAGAAGAGCGCAGCTCCTGCTGAAAAACTGATAAAATTGGTTTCCTTTTTCCCTGGAAGGATGTTTCAGGCACTGCCTTGCTTGCAGGTGCTTGGACACACTTCTCAGTCACTGAAGCTGCACCTTGGCATGAGCTGGGACGAGATCCTTGCAGCTCCTGGCTCATGGACCAGCAGAGACATTTATAATTCCCCCCAGACTGCCAGGCCACACATGTCATGTCTGCAAAGACAAACTCCTGGCTTTCCCCCTTGGCCAGCAGGAAAGCCAGCAGCTCCACAGCAGCATGACAGCTCTTGAGTCCCCTCGCTGCTCCCATCCAGAACTCTCCCAAAGAGGCAAAAGACAGAGCCCAGCTATTTCTGGCTCAGCAGTTCAGGAAAGGTTGGGAGGTGCAGCACTGGGATGGCAGAACAGCTCTGCACTGGCACAAGCACCACTGGGACAGCAGTGCCCAGAGGGGCTCGGGGCCAGCCCAGGGCGGTGGGAGGCACAGCAGCTTCCCCAGTCCAAACAGGAGATCTCCCAGAGGCTGCAGCCACTGGGGACATCATTAGGGGAGCAAATGGGCCGGGAGCACAGCAGCCATCCACAGACCCTGCGGCTGCTGCTGCGCAGTGCAAGGACATTTGGGAGTGGGATGTTTCCCCTGCCAAGCATCCCCCTTCCCTTCCTCAGCCAGCCAGCTCGCCTGGTGCAGCCTCCCTGCTGCCCTTCTGGCAGGAGAAAGGGCACTGCCTCCTCCTGCCACCCTCAGAAGGACAGGCTGCTCCTGACCCCTGCTGAGCCACCCATCCCCACGCGAATCCTCACCCCTCCTGCAGTGCCCCGACCCCTCCGCTCACCCCATCCCCTCCCAAACACTCCGTGCATGCCTCTAGAAAGGGTCTTTTAATCCTAAAGCCACCTCTTCTGAAAAACTACCCTGCTTCTTCCTCTGGGTTGGAGGAACCCCACTAGAGGAGGGCGTTTGGTGGCTGCAGGGCAGTGGCACTGGGAAATTCCGGGTGCTGCCAGCCCGGGAATCTGGTTCCCAACACTGTACCCTCGCTCTCTCACTCCCCTTGGGATGCCAAATTAATTGCCTTGTCTCCTGGAGCTTTTGCTGGAACAAATAAAAGAAAAAGGGGGGGTTGCCAAAACCCATAATAAGGTCTACAGTTCCTCTGAGCTACAAGGGCTGCTTTAAATTTCGGGGGATTTTTTTCTTTTTTTTTTTCCTTTTTTTTTTTTAATTTGAAGGAGGTTTCCATGGTAACTGTCTCCCATCACACAAGAGCCTGTCCCGGGGATATTTCGGGGTTGCTGATATCTGCCTGCCCAGGCAGCCGCTGTGTTGTGACGGTGACATCGCAGCTGGGTTTTTTGGCAGGGGAGGAGGGCAGGGAGGGAAAGGAGGTGCCGCTCCCAAAAAATAAGGTCAAGATCCTGCCCGTGAACATCAGGCAGGCCTCCATCCCGAAGGGCTCTGGCAAACAGGCTGTGGTTTTCCTTGGACCACTGACCTGATTTGGGAAGCACTCACAGGGCAGTACAGCCGGGCCAAGCAGAAGTGACATGTCCAACTGAGCATTGGCACCTTCTGCCACCTTCTCCTGCCCTTTGTCCAACCCTTAGGGAGAAATCCTTCCTTGTGAGGGTGGGCAGGCCCTGGCACAGGGTGCCCAGAGAAGCTGTGGCTGCCCCTGGATCCCTGGCAGTGCCCAAGGCCAGGCTGGATGGGGCTTGGAGCACCCTGGGACAGTGGAAGGTGTCCCTGACAATGGCAGGGGGTGGCACTGGATGAGCATTAAGGTCCCTTCCAACCCAAACCATTCTACAGTTCTGGGATTCTCCAGTTTCTTTCCTTCACCAGGTTAGTTTTCAGCTGGATCAGCTCCCTGCAGGAGCAAAGCCAGCTCTCTGCATCTCCCAAGCTGCTTGCTCTGCTATGCTCGTTAGTCATCCTAATTACTGAGATGCCTCAGAGCTGGCCAGAAAAGGGGCTGTGTTCCCTCTTGCATCAGGGCTGAAGACTCCAAAGTTCTGTGACCCATGAGCCACCACCAGCTAGAGGATCCCTCCAGGATCCCTCACTTCCTTTTGATTATGAGTGTGTAAAAAAGTCCCTGCCCACTTCCCAGGGGATCTCAGGCTCTGCAGGAACCACAGAGGGAACAGGCTCAGAGCCCTTACCCAGTCCAGCACCAGCAAATGAGACCCCAGAGCAAAGCAAAGGGTGGGGCCAGCTTAACCACAGGCTCCAAGGAGCCCAGCACCAGGTGAGCATCCATCCCAAGGACCCCCTGCTGCAGGGCAGGAAAACAGGGTCAGCAATACCAGCACAGCCCACGGGAGCAGGGCACGCTCTCCTCCGGGTGAGCTCTCAGCAAAAAGCTCTACTGGGACAGGCAGAACCTGGCAATCAAAAATCTTCCCTTACCCAGACAAAATCCCCAGCTGCTGTTTGGGGTGAGCCACCAGCCACAGCTGCAGAGATGCCAGAGCCCAGCAATTTGGAAGTAAAAGCACAACCAGTCTTGAATGACGGAGCTGTCATCATCCAGGCACTGCCTTAATCCCACCAGGCAAAAATGCCTTCATTTGAAGGACTGCTCTGCAGCAGGGCTCCAAGAGAGATGATTTCAGTCTCTGTTTAGCTGGCTGAGAGACCATGAAAAAAATAAAACATAATAGAATATAAAATTAAGCAGAATGAAACAAAATAGAATAGCATAGAAGAGCATAGAAGAGCATAGGATAAAGTAGAATAAAATAAAATAAAGTAGAATACACTAGAATAAAATAAAATAAAATAAAATAAAATAAAATAAAATAAAATAAAATAAAATAAAATAAAATATAAAATAAAATAAAATAAAATAAAATAAAATAAAATAAAATTTAAAAAAATATGGGATGCAGCCCAGGAGCAAAAGCCACTGGCACATGGAGAGGAGGGCAGAGGTGAGACAGTGGCATCAGGGCATCAGTATGGCTGCCCAAGGGTCCCCTCCAGCAGTGGAACCACAGCCAGTTCCAGGGGTGTAAAACCTACCAGAAATCTTCAGGGGTGTTTGAGGAGTGCCCACATGGGCAGCCCAGCCCCCCAAAACTGGGACAGGTCTCAGGCAGGAACAGGACCAAGCCTGAGCATCCCTTTCCTGGTTGAGCCGTTCAGGAAGGGAGACAGAAGAGGGGGCCAGGATCCCTGCAGCCCCCGTGGCTGAGTGCTGGTTCCCTGCCCACCCTGCCAGACCCTGCCAGCCCCCTGGAAAGGCCCAGCAGCCCCACATCCCACTCCCCCCCTGCTTTCTGGGTCAGCCAGATCCCCTCCCAGCCCCGCTGCCGCTGGAGCCAGCTGGATGCACCGTTGCTGTGGCAACGGGTTCCCAGAGACAAAATCCTTATTTCTTACTTTTTTTTTCCCCTTGGTTAAGGAAAAAAAATATACAAGAGGCCCTGTATATCCTTGGTGTCACCAGAACATCCATGCCCAGCAAGAGAGTGGGTCTGCAATGGGCACAGCATGGGGACAAGGTGTCTGTGGGGATGGGGACGTGGACACTGTGCCTCCCTCCTGAGCCCCCACTGCCCCCAGTTTGGCCAAAGGGGACTCCCTGCTGCTCCCTGGGATGCTGTCAGCTTGCCTGCAGCATTTTGCACCCTGCCACCCTGAGGTTTTAAAGCCTGAGGGTGGTGCTGGGCCCCACTGCCTGGAAGAGGGAATGTTACCAGGCATGGGGTGGCCCCAGTGCCTCACCTCACTGCAGGCTCTGGACCCAGCTGGAAAAGGGATGTGGTTAGGCCAAGAGGAGGGGCTGGAATGGGGACCCACCAGCAGTTTCCACCCAATTATTAGATGAGCTATTAGATATTGCTATTAGACGAGCATGTCCTGCCCAACCAGGTGCTCCAGGGCAGGGCCAGGGTAGGATGTGTCCCCTTGATAGATCCCTCTCTGCTTTGCTGGAAACTCTGGAAGCCCCCAAGCCTTGGGGACAAACATCTCACACAGCAGATCAGACACCCAGCAGCACTCTGGGTGCTACAGCACTGTTCCACCACCAGCAGCAACCAGTCCAGGAGGATGCAGCAAGGAACTCTCCCAGATTTTCAGCAGGCGTACACCCCAAGCATCCATCTCAAATTCATGGAAACAGGGCTCAGACCCCAGCCATGTGCTCAGCTGCTGGCAGCAGGAAGGAATTCAGTGAACCTGTGTTGCTAAGGGGCAGAAGGGCAGCTGAGACGGGGTGTTTTGGGTTCCCTTCCCCACCACAGCTCCTGGGACCTCTCCAGGTGAATCCCCAGGGTGCCCTCCAGGCCACCAGCAGGACAATGACAGCAGCTGTCCCCTCGCTGGGTCCCCTCTGCCAGAGCACAGATCACACCAGCAGGTTTCAGCGCATGCAACAGAGTCCAGGATCAAAGCCAAGCTCAATTAATGGCTCACAATCTTATTAGAGAAATTATTTCAGGATCTCGAGTAAAAGTCCGATATATCCACTCCATTCCATTAGTCAGGCTCATTTAGTAATTCAATCAATCTAAGCAAGGCAATTGAGCTCCCCTGGTATAATTTAACTTGGTTATTCTCTAGGTACTTTAGAATTTCTTAATATTTGCTTCATTATTTCACCATTACACCTATTCCCAGGTGCAAGGTTCACGCTGTGGGCCCCACGGTGGAGTCAGCCCTGCTGCAGCCCTGCTCTCATGAGATGGTGACACATGATGGGGAGGGGGCCTCTGCTGGTGATGCCCCTGGGAATTAAGTCAAGCCAAGGAATGGCACCACAGCACCCCAGGAACTGCTTCCCACCACAGAGAGCTGGGACCAAAGAGCTGCCCCGTGTGCCTGCATCCAGATCCAGGCGGGAGGAACAAAGCTCAACAGGATGCTCTTCTCACTTGACACGGAACGGGAAAAAATGTATGGCATAATGCAACCCTGCAGCCCCTTGGCTCCTACTCCCCTCCTCGGGGGCCTTTCAGGAGCTGGGGGTAGAGGACAGAGGGGGGGGACACCATCTCCAGCAGCCCACAGCACAGGGAGATGTGTGGGACGGGGATGAGAGCTGGCGGGTGTCACATCTGGCCACGGCCGGGGCTCCGGTGGCCGTCACCCCGATTAGCAGCAGCCACATCCCGCCCTGATCTGTCTCACATCCCTGCCAACCCCCCCTCTGCTATCCTGTTATTAACCCAGGGAAGCCAGGGCTAGAGCCTCCAGCAGTAGAGCCAAGAGCTTAGCTAGGATTTAGCAAAAAAAAAAAAATTGATTAGATATTTCGGGGAGATATTCAAGAGCAGTTAAATATGCCCAGCTCATCGGTGCCTTTGAAAAATCTCACCCCTCTAAAAAATTAGAATTGATTTTGTATTTAAAAAGGAATCTATTTAATTTAAAAGTAAGATAATTTGAAATCATGACAGCTTGTATTAAGGCTGGAGTTTATGATAATCTATTAAAGTCATTGAAGTTAAGAACCATCTCCCATCCTCTGCTGCTGAGGCTCCCGGGAGGGCAGTGGGGAGTGGGGAGACGAGGGGCTGCACTGCCCTATTTCAGAGCACACCAACTGGGCTGCAAACCTGGAGAGGCTGAAGGAGCTCCTTCAGCTCCTCCGCACTCACAGGGTAAAAAAAAGAACCAGCATGCAAGAAACCACCCAGTATTTCAAGATCTTGAAATATCTGTCACCCAGGAAGCAGGAGTTCAACCCGTCAGCTCTGCTTTCTCATTTCTCAGGTCGATTTCACACTCAGAAAGGTATTTCAAGACTTTACTTTTCGAACATTTATTGCATTACAGAGAAGGCGAAGGAGTCAAAGACACTGTCTTTGGCGCGGTTTTTAATTGCATCACAAATCTCCGTCGAGCCCAAGGGGCTGAGGGAAGCCAGGATGCTCATAAATACCCCTCGTGCTGCTTTATAACCTGCAAAGGATGGGGCCCAAAAAAATTAGCAGCCTGCAGGAGTGTGAATCCAGTTAATGACATATCAAATGTGGCTGGATGCTGCCGAGGCAAGCAGTGAGGGAGAAGGGGGTGTGAAGGCGAGCGGACAGGGAATATTGAGCTGCAAATTAGCATTTCTTAATGGCCACCGACCAGCAAAACGCTTCCTCCCTTCAGCAAAAAACACAACTAACGCAGCAAACACAAAACGAGATGAAAGGAGAGCTTTCCAAACGAAGGTCTGCTGGATTTAAAGCAGGATGGAGGCAGGGTGAAGGCAGGTGATATGAAATGCAGGCAGCCCAGAGCGCGGCAAGCAGCCCCATCCCGGATCCCACACCCTCAGCACTTCCCAAAAATTCAGGAGGTGGGAGAAAACCCCACAGTGAAATGGGGAGATGGTGTTGGAGTCCCTCTGGGAATAAACATATAAACCACTGTGGGGTTTATAGGTGAGAGCCCTGAGGTGCTCCCAAGCAAACGCAGGCAGTGAGGCAGCACGTGTGCAAGAAGGCAGCACAAGTACAAGAAGGTGGCCAACGCAATTAAACTCGCTTCACTCATCAGCAAAAAGAGCTGCAAAGCAGAGGAAGGCCATGTCCAAGCATCTCACCTCCTCCTAGAGCAGAAGTCATAACCCCACAGCCAGCCCATGTGCTTTTGCAGGAATAGGAGCACACACCAGGTCCCCACGTTTGGGAGATCTGAGCACCAGCACACTCAGAGCTGTCCCTGGCACCAGGACGGGCACAGCAGCAAGGGTGAGACCCAGGAAAGGTGCATGGAAAGCAGGCAGGCAGCAAGCACTGCCTCAGCCTCTTGTGTAAAGATAAATATAAAGTTCATCATTAATTTATGTTACTGGAGCTTCCCATCAGGGGTTATCAGGGGTCAGGAGTCACAGCCACTTTTGGCATGCCCACTTCAACATTGCTTCAAATGCCCCCAGCATTTCAGCTTCAACAAGCACCATCCGTGGCTCTCCAAGTCCCCAGCACATCCTTAGTTGGGAGAAAAATCCATGCATCCATCAGTGGGATGCCTGGTTTGGCCACTGTGGCAGGGAGGTGTCACCAAGGCAGGGGAGCCACACATGCCAGGGTCCACGAAAACCAGCCAAGCTCAAAAGCCCCTGAATTATTTGGGGAATTTGAGGGGGACACCAGGATCAGAGGCGGATGATACCTCACCATCCTTGGGCTCCCTGACCCAGACCCTCTCCCAGCTGCTCCCCTCACTCATCCCCCAACTTTAGCCACCTACCTGCAAGCTCACACCCTCTTTGAGGGGAAACTGAGGCATGGAGAGACCCCCCCCTCAAGGGACCTGATCAAGAGCACACATGGCAGAGCCAAGGTGCCACTGCCATGAGCCTCTGTGAAGCACTTCATGGTGCTCCCAGCCCAAATCCAGGCCCTTCTGATGTGGGTCTGGTCCAAGGCTGTCAGCCAGGGTGGTAGCTCACCTTCCTTGGGAACCCCTTCCCTGTGCACAAGCCCTAGATCTGGAAACCACCGGAGCAGAAGAAGCAGCTGCCCAGCTCCCCCTGGTTCAGACACTAAACCACACCAGGCTCAGCAGGTGTGTGGGGATTATCCCCCACTCCAAAATGTTATTTATTATAGATTCAAACTCGGCGAGGTGGGTGCAATTAAGGGGTCTGGAGTTTGCCAGGGATGGGGCAAGCAGCACTGTGTGAAGCCACATTTCTGGAAAGATGCTCAAACACATCCTCCAGATCCTGCACGAGGGCTTGTAAAAACACAAACAGCCACTCATACCAGTCCCAGGCATCAACCTGGCACAGCCATGTCCCCAGCAAGTGTGCAGGGACAGCATGGATGCTCTTGGGTTTTTTTGTCTGGGGAACCTCCAGATCCAGAGGTTGCAGCCTCTGAGTTGCAAAGTCTGGGTGTTGCAAGACTTCTGTGTATTTCAGAGCTTCTGGCATGCAAAAGCAGTGTCCAGGCTTTTCGTGGTGGTAGTAGTAGTAGCAGTAACAATAACAATAAAGATGATAATAATAAAAACAACACCCCCACATGGTAAACAGCACAAAACAGTAACACCCACAGATGGCAAAGTGGCCATGGTAGCTTCAGGGCAAGCCCTTGTCTCACAGGAGAGAGGAAGATGTAACATGGCATTTCCCAGAAGTCACCAAGCCAAACCCATGGCAAACAGGGGGGCCACAAGGTGCCCCCTCTTGCCAGCCCAGCCCCAGCATTCCAGGCAGGAAGACTTGAACTGGGATCCCCTCTGTGTCTCCAGAGCCCAAACCTCTGCGTGCTGGGGGCTGGCCCAGCACCATGCACAGTGATGTTTTTGGGGGATCAATGCCCCTCAGAGCCTGGCCAGCACCAGGACATCAGGGTGCACTGACACAGGGCTTTGTCATCCTCGTATTTGTGTGGCAGCAGAGAGTAGAGGCCAAAGCAAACCCCTGCCAGGCATCATCAGTGCAGCGGGGGCTGCCAGGGCAGGCAGCCTCTTTCCTGCGGTGCCCAGTGTGTGGCACCTCATGGATGTGACAAATCCCTGAGGAAAACCCTGCAGTGTGGGCTGGGGTCATGCCCAGGAACCTCCCCGATCCCCACCCAGGTGCTCCCTGCCGGCAGCACCCGAGGCCCCGGGGCCCGCTGGGGGCTCCGAGGGGCCAGGGGTGACCACTGGGGCGGCCCTCGGGCCATCCAGATGCCCGGGGCCAGCGGCCATGCCCGCGTCCCCTGCATCCGCAGCGCTGCCGCCTTGTTGCCACAGCAACGCTGCCGGCCTCCGCTGCAGCATCCCGCAGCACGGGGCTGGCACCGGGACACACGGGCCACCACAGCCCGCCGCCCTCCCCACACAGCTCCGGGACCCCGCAAAACACCCCGGCGGCCCCACGGCCCCTCCCCACGGCATCAGCAGCCCCACGCCCGTCCCTGCCCCTCTCCCGGGAGAAGGGGGCTGCCCACACAGCAGCCAGTGCTGCCCCGAGCCCACCCAGCAAGCAGAACTGGGGGGTTTCAGCACATGGAGGGGTCCATAGGCCATGGAAGTGATGAACTGCTGGGAGAAAAAAACATTCTGGGGTCACTACTATGCACAAGGGTGGCACAGCGGGGCAATGTCACACCAAGCAACACACCAGTGCCTCATTTTTAGGCCAACATCCAAACAAGGGCGGCATTTTGAAAACTTCATGGGACACCCAAGGTGCAGCCAGAGAAGCAACAGATGGACGAGGCTTGCAGGAGGTGACACAGCTGCTGTGGGGCTGCTGGGAAAGTGATGGTGGCATTTGCCCAGGGCAGGATGTTATGTGTGGGCAAGGAACTGGCGTTCTGCACCAATGTCACCAAAAATGAAACATCTCACTGACTTGTCCCAGGTGGTGAGGAGGGAAAGAGGGTCCCTGCATACAAGAGGTGGAGGCCTTGCTCTGCATGAACAAAGGAGCAAATTTTTGGCTTTTTTTGGTGGAAGAAAACCTAAGAAGCCCGTGAGATAAGGGCAGATAACCCTCACCCAGTGGATGAAGAGCAGGTGGGAACCACCCAGACCGTGTGAATAGGCCAGAGCCTAAAACCTGGGGGCAGAAGCACTGGAGGCGGCACACACGGGCAGTATGGGATATACCGGGCAGCAGAGTATTTTTCCATCAGGCTGCAAGAAAGGTGACTCTGCTCAGGGGCAGACAAAGCAGGAACCCTCACCTCCAGCGGGGCAGGCTGGGAGCAGACAGACTGCGGGCCTCCTGCCAGCACAAGCCGCCGGTGGCCATTGATGGAGCCGGGGACGAGCCCCGCGGGTGACAACCTGGGCACGCACCGAGCACGCCAGGCCTGCGGCATCCCCGGCCGCGGTGCTGCAGCGGGCCGGACCGGCCCCGGGGCCGCGGTGCTGCAGCGGGCCGGACCGGCCCCGGGGCCGAGCCGCCGCAGGGCGCCCGCCCGCCGGTGCGGCAGGGAGGAGCCCCGCCGCCGCCGGGGATGCTCGGGGCCCCGCCGCGCTCCCGCAGGCTCACCCAGCACGAAGTAGGGCAGCTCCGTGTTCTCCAGGTCATCCACCACCACCATCTCGCCGGGGAAATCGTTGCGGACCGAGAAGAGCAGCTTGGGCTCGGCGGCCGAGGGGCCGTGCATGATGCTGAGGTCGTTCTCCCGCAGGAAGGGCAGCGCCGACACCGTGATGCTCTTCAGCTTGCACTCCAGCTCCTTGGCCGCCGCCTCCGCCGCCGCCTCGGCGGGGCCGCTGCCCGCGGCCAGGCAGCAGCCGGCCAGCAGCGAGCACAGCCCGGCCAAAGCCATCTTGGAGCCCCGCGCCCGCTCCCGGCGCCGGGCGGGAGGCGGCGGCGAGGGGCGGGGACCGCGGGCCGGCGCCTCCCCGTGCGGCGCGGCTCGGCACCGCTCCGTGCCCCGGCCCCCGCCTCTCCCTGCTCCGCTTCCCCCGGGTCCCCCCCAGCGCTGGGAGACCGGGAGAGTGCGGAGCGATGCGGTGGCGGGAGGGATGCGGGACTGCCCGGGCTCCCTCTGCGCTGAGAATAGCGCGCAGGTACCACCCCCCTTGCCCAGGATAAATTACAGAACTCCAAAATCCCACATCTCCAAAATCCCACACTTCAAAAACCCCAGGGGAAATCCCAGGCTCCCAAAATCCCACGAGGTGTCATGGAATCCAAAGCCCCAGAAGAAGTCACTGACCTCCAAAATCCCAGAAGTCACAGACCTCTAAAATAAGTCCCAGGAGAAGTCAAGGACCCCAAAGCCCCAGAAGAAGTCACAGACCTCCATATCCCCCAAGCCCATATTAAATATATATCGTTATCTGTACATGTGCATGTGTGTATACATGCACACATAAATATAAATATTTATAAACATATTTATGTGGGTATGTATATGGAGTGTAAGGGCAACCCCAAACCTGCTGGATTCAGATCTTTTTGCTGGATCTGGATGGTTTTTATTTTCGCTCTCTTTAAGTGAGCACAAGGCAGCACTGACAGCTTATCTGACAGCCACATCTTCCTGTGGTCCCCACTGCAACCAAAATCTTCTGACAGAAAATGTTCTCTTCTTCCACTCTGGGGGAAATGCCCAATCCTCATCCCAGCAGGAATACATGGCCATGGTCTGTTGGTGTGGTTTTCCCCCTGGGACTCTCCTGATGGCAGACAGCTCTGGAACAGGGTGTGGAGGCATCGCAGAGCTCCCACAGCACAGCTCCACTCCATCTCCTCATGGGAACACAGCCCCATCCCACATGGCACCCCCAAAGAAAACCACACACAGCAGGTACTTGTGATTTTTCTTTTTTTTTTTTTTTTTTTTTTTTTTTTTTTTTTTTTCTTTTGCAGAGCTCTCCACTTCCCCTTGTGAGGGTTTCCCTAAATTCCTCCTCCCTCATGTGTGCCAGTTATGAACCTTAACATGCCCCAGGGTCAGCATCGAGGGGGGACAGCACCCACACACCCCAAGGAGTGGGTGCTTTTCCCCAGACTGATCTGTATTTTTAACCCCCTGTATTTTTAACTTCCATGACGCCTCAGGCAAGAAGAACTATGCTCATGAGAAATTCCCTATTTTCAACAACCAGAGTGAAGCACTGAACTAAACCAGTGGGATGTACTGGGCTGTGTTTCAGCAGTCTCCCTCCAGCATCAACTGGCTCAGGATTAGGAGAAAACAGGAAAATCAGAGAAAAAAACCAAAAACAAAACCAAAAACACCTGGGGAAAAAAAAAAAAAGGAAAGCTAGGGAAGGAAAATCAGGAAAAAACCAGGAAAAATCAGGAAAAAATCAGGAAAAATGGGCAGCAGTGTTTTGTAGGCTCTCCTTTTATGTTCTTTTTGGGGAGCACAGGGAAATTCCATTGGATGACCTCCAAAAGGCCCTTTCACTGCTCTTCTTTCACCACAAACTCATTAAAAGGAGCTTTTTCATTCTGAAAAAAAATAATAATAAAAAGGTGCAATTGCATTATTTAGAGGGTGTCTCCAGCCAGGTGGTTTCCACCCTCCCCTTTGGAAAGGGGAAGCAGCCCCAGGAGCAGTGCTCCTGGAATGCCGAACGACACGTGAGCAAGGAAGGGCTTTGGTGGGAGGTGTGAAGAACACAGACGGAGAAATGGAACACGTATAAAAAAAATTGGAGAACACTAAATCTGGTGCCACTGACGGCGTCCCCCTGCTGCTCACCGGGAATGACCGGCACTTGAGGTTTCCCAGAGAACCTGGGAATGTGGATCCCAGCATCTGTTCCAGGTTGGTGGGCTTGGAGCAACCTGGGTTAGCAGAAGGTGTCCCTGCCCATGATGGGAACAGGCTGATCTCTAGTGTCCCTCCCAAGCCCCATTCCCGATCCTGGACAACCTGGGATGATCTCTAGTGTCCCTCCCAAGCCCCATTCCCGATCCCGGCCATCCCGGGATGATCTCTCGGCTCCGTTCCAAGCCCCATTCCCGATCCCGGCCATCCCGGGATGATCTCTCGGCTCCGTTCCAAGCCCCATTCCCGATCCCGGCCATCCCGGGATGATCTCTCGGCTCCGTTCCAAGCCCCATTCCCGATCCCGGCCATCCCGGGATGATCTCTCGGCTCCGTTCCAAGCCCCATTCCCGATCCCGGCCATCCCGGGATGATCTCTCGGCTCCGTTCCAAGCCCCATTCCCGATCCCGGCCATCCTGGGATGATCTCTCGGCTCCGTTCCAAGCCCCATTCCCGATCCCGGCCATCCCGGGGCTCGCTAACCCCGGGGCGGGAGGCGGGAACGGGACCCCTGCCCCGCCCCTCCCCGCCCATCCGGCCAATGGGAACGCGCGGAGCTGCCGGCGGAGCCTCTGATTGGCTGCGGCCGCTGCATATATTATGGCGGCGCGGCGGCCCCGCGGAGCGCGGCGGACCCGGCGGCAGCGGCGCGGCCGCTCTGAGGGGAGTGCGGGATGGTGGCGGCGCCGCCGGGGCCCGCCCGCCCGCCCGCACATGGCGCGGCCCGGAGGCGGCGGCGGGGCAGCGCCCGGGGCCGCTGAGCCGGAGCGGATCGGAGCGGGACGCCAAGGAGAAGCGGCCGGTGCCCCGCCGGCGCTGATTTGGAGCCTGGGGTGAGTCTGCGGGGTCGCCGGGAGGAGTTGGGGGACGGGGTTTGAGCCGGCGTCGGGGTCCCGCCGGCGGTGGGGGGAAGGAGTGGTGCGGAGCCAGCGGCGGCCCCGCAGGGGCGGAGATCCCGGGTACCGAGGCCGGCTCGCTCGGTGACCTTGGTCAAGTTGTGTCCCCGCTCCGGGCTCGCTCCGCAGCCTCCCCGGGTGCAGGGGAAGGCACCGAGTCCTTCCCGGGCGGGAGCCAGCCCGGCGCGGGGCCCGACAGGTGAGGGGCGGCTGCGACTGCCCGGTGGGACCGGGTGCCGGCGGCTACCGGGATAAACGGCATGCCCGGGATGCTGGGACCCGCTGCTGTGTGCCGCGGGCGCTGCTCGGTGGGAAATGCCGCTGTGAGACATCCCGCGCCCGCCGGGACCGCGGGAGATGCCCCCGCAAATGTTAAAGCGCACATTTCTCCGATGGGCACCGATCAGTCAATAGCCTGTGCGGGAATCGCCCGTTCCCCGCGCCGCAGGGCCCCGCTCCACCGCCCGGAGCACCGGGTCGAGCCGTGGGTGCGTGACCCGTCGGGAGATGTTTGCTCGCCTCGGGCGCCCACCCGGCACAGCGGCGGCAGCTCCGGGAGCCGGGGGATCCCCGCTGCCGGGCTCCGTTCCCTTCCCTAAACACTCATCTTTCCAGTAAGAAACACAACTCCGTATCTTTAAAGCGCTGGAGAGCCCCAGCTCTCGGCGCAGCGGTGCTCGCCCTGCCCTGTCCCTCCCCAGGGGACCCGCGTGTCGCTGTCCCGGAGCGGCAGTGGCGGTCCCGGAGTGTCCCCGCTGTGGTCCCGGGCCGGGCACTCGGAGCTGGGCGCTGCGGGGCCGGGTGGGACCTGCCGGCAGATGTCAGTGTCCCCTCTCTGTCGGCCGCCAGGAGGGTCCCTGCCAGCCCCGGAGATGTTGCAAGGAGGCCCCTGCACTTTTTCCAAAGCGGAGCTGGTTTTGGTGGCCGCTCAGTGACAGCTTGGAGACCTGGGGAGCAGCAGGGTGCTGGAAAGGGGAGTGGCCACACTCTGACACCCCAGAGGAGGGCTCCCTCTCTCTGCCCAACACCAGCCACCCACCACCTTATTTATCCTGTGCCGCTAACGCTGAGCTACACTTGTGCATCACTGCCCGTCCGTGACACCTGTCACTCGTGTGACGGCAAGGCAGGGAAGGGAAGCAGTATTCCTCACCTTGCACTCCAGCTCCTGTGTGAGGATGGTAGTGGATCTGTTAGGGGGAAGGAGCCATCCTCCCTGGGAGGAGGCTGCGGGGCTGCCCTCTTTCCCTGGCCCCTCGTGTGCAGGGATGCTCTTCCCTGGTCCCAAAGATCCATCTGCAGGGATTCTTTGCTCTGAGAGCTCAGCGCAAGGTGGGGAAGCCGGAGCTGCTGTTGCCGTCACTGTGCTGGGGTGGGGGGGGAACTGTCTTTTGCACATTGCTTTATTTAGGAGGCTTTTTGCCTGTAGGTGTGAAAGTCTCGGGTGTGCAAAGCCAGAGGGCAGAACACATGGCACTGGTGCGACTCGCTGTGCGCAGCTGCCATCTCCCCTGACAGCGGCCCAGGCTTCAACTCATTTGATGTCTTATGCAAATCCTTGGCTCTCTGAGTCCTGGGATTTTCTGCTATTTTCCTTCACTCTCATCTTCAAGTGTCTCACTCTTGAGGATGTGAAGAAAAGCTAATAAAAGGAACCTAAGTCATTGAGTCCTACAGGTTTTCTAGCTGGTCTCATGAGCTGAGAGGAAGGCAGTGACTTAGAGTCCCTCGGCTATGGCGACTGAACGGGCTACAGAGGGTGGCTTGCGGGAGCCCAGTGAGAATCTGCTCCCAGCCACGGCTGTGATCGTTGAGCACCGCGGCTCCGGCAGGACGGGAGGCTCCGAGGTGGCTGTCCCCACGCTCGCCGCCTGGAGCCGTCTCCGAGGCCGGCTGCCAGGTGGCTGCCAGCACCCCGCCGTGCCCGCTTTGCCAGCGATTACCGCGCTGCTGGCGCTCCGGCGGTGCCTGCTTCGCTCTCTTAATTACCCCGGCAGATCAATGAGGCCCCGGCGCTTCCCTGGGAGCGTGCGGATACGAGCCCGGCGATGCAGCTCCCTGCAAGCCGCTATCGAGCCGGGGCAGGGGCAGAGGACACAGCGTAGGCAGGGAGATGCAGGGCTGGCTGCAGGGGAGGTGGGTTCCACGAAGCCCCAGGCGAGACTGGTGGCCCCCGAGCAGTGGGAGCATCCTGCGAAAATTGAGCCTTTGGGATTGACTGTCCCGAGGTGTGCAAGTGGCAGAGCAAGGGGTGGCCTGGGCTCCTGTGTGAATTCATAGATAGACATGGCTCAGCTGAGCCAATCCACTTCAGACGCTAAACTGCACTTAGCCTTTGCCCAGGCTCTTTTAAGTGGCCTTAATTTGATAAAGCTTTTCCATGTTTAATGAGAAGGTGACTCAGTCACTAGGTTTGATGTTCGTTCCCACTGAAAGGCATCCCCAGGAGCCCCAACCCCTCCCCATGGCTCCTGCACAGATGCACCTTTGCTCCCTCTGTGCCCCAGGGACCAGCCCCTGCCAGGGGCACATCCCACAGCTCTGCCACCGACTGCTATCAGGTACCTGCCACAGACAGCGGGTTTGCCTTGGCTCTGGGCTTCAGCTCAGCGTGTACAGAGGTAGTTCCAGAGTCCATCTGGAACCTTCCTGTGCCCCCAACAGCACCTAGCAAAGACCACTGCCCCTCTCCCCAGTGCACGCTTCCCAGTTTCTGTATCTCCAGATCTGCTCCTGCAGCATGAAAGGGCATAAATCAATGTTAATGTCCCTAACAATTAGCTAACATCTTAATTATCGAACTCAGCCTGATTAGTGGTGGAGCGCGTGGCTCTGGAGATGCCGTCGGCATGGAAGCAAGCGGGACCTCGGCATAACTCCGATGTTATGCTGACGTTGCTGCTGTCGCTGTCAGCCCCCAGGGCAGTAGAGGGAGGCTTTTGCAGCTCACCTGAGCACCCCCATCCCCGTCTCCCATCCCTCCTTCAGCCTCTCAAGCCATTTTGGATGAGGACGCCAGCGCAGAAGTGACCCCGCTGCTATCCCCAGGGCAGGGCGTGCCTCTAGAAATTGCCCCAAGCTCTTTTTGAGATGTAGCTCAGGGCAAGTGACAGTGTGGGGCATGCATCAGCCATCACTGGAGGAACACCAGGGTGTTCTCTGCAGGCAATGGGGACACAGTGGGCTGCAAGAAGCTCAGGGGGACTTGGCCCTGAAAGAGGTTGTGGTCCTAGGAAAATTTGCCAGGAATATTTGCTTTGGCACTCTTCTTCCATTGCTTCGGAGTTTTTATAGAAGGGGAAGAGGAGAAAAAAAAATTAACAAGCTGGAAGTTTTCCAGCTTTTGTGAGGCAAAACCCTAAATCAAAAGGAAGGAGAAAAAAAGAGTTGTCAGATGCTTCTCATCAAATCTTCATTTTTTTGGATCAAGGAAAAGTGATTAGAAAGTTATTTTCCAGCTCTAGTAGTAAGGTCAAGGGGCTTACTTGTTTCTAAAGAGCTTTACTCTCCCCACCATCCTAGGAGGATCCCAGTGTGAGCATGTGAGGGTGCATCCCAAAAAGCATTGTCCCAACCCCGTGGAGCAGCAGTGCAGCCCCCCCTTCCCCTCAAATCAGAGTTCCCCCCAGCTGTATGGCGTGAGGACTATGCAGAGCTATGGCAATATCTGCACATATTTATTTCCTATAACTCCTGATCGATAGGAGGAAATAAATTATCCCGGCTGACAGTGGTGCAGGAAAGCTGCTCCGTGGGGGATAAGCTGCTGCATTGCTCAGCACAGCCCCCACACAGACCCTCCTTGCCCGTTCCTGCCTGACTTGGGACTTCCAGTTCCTGTTGGCAAGGGTGCTGGCTTGCGTCAGCACCGTCCCCAGGCAGGATCTCCCTCGGAGGTGCCGGCACACACGGTGTAAATAAGAGGGGCGTGTGAATAAAAGCTCACTCAGCAAGGCTGGAAACTTTGCTTCGTGCCAGGAGGGAATCTTCGCTGGTTTTGCACCAATTTGCCCCAGCCAGGTGCTGGAAATACCAAATCCTATTTTTATTGCGCTGAAGTAAAACATGAAGTAGCCACAGGGAAACATCCCATGCTCAGCCTCGAATCTCAGAACGAGCTCCCCAGGGAAGGCATCAGAGCAGGCTGAAATGGTTTCTAGCTGGTCTAGGGACCACAGCCTAAGGGAAAGAGTGGCCCAAAGTGGGTCTACCCATAGCTGTGGTGGGAGAGGGCATTTGGAGGGGAAGGACAGCATGGGAGCCCCTCTCGGTGAAGGCACATGGAGATGCCCCCCAGCATGGGAATGGCAAGGGGCTGGTTAGTCCTGGTGGGAAGCATTTAATGCCTAGGATGGTTTGATGGAAAAGACGATGTTCTGCCTCATGTGCTCCCCCCTGTGTGCTTTGAATCAAAGGATACTCCCCATATCTTTCTGATTTACACCAGGAAAGCCTCAGGGAGGGTGGTGAAGTGAGTGGTGCAAAACTGTCCCTAGCAGTCTGTGGTGGTGTGAAGTGGTGATGGATGAGGCCAATGTCCCGTGGCACTTGTGGAAAAGCATCTCCATTAACCACTTAAAATCCCCTTTGAAACCCAGGCTGGTACAGACCTGTGTGGAAGGAGGGGGGAGAAGGACATAGCCAGGGAGCAGCCCCACCTCAGCTGAAGGTGGGTCAGGAGCCACCTAAACCCATGGATGGTGACAGGGAATGAGGAGATAAGGTGTGCCAAGCCTGTTTGTGAGGCAACAGGCAGAGTCCCAGTGCACCAGATACTTAAACAAGGTGTTTTGCTGTCACAGCCATATTTAATGCTACAAGCAGCATGTTTCCATGGGCAGGGTTTAGAAAGATGCTGTTCAAGGATGCTTTGCCCTCCCTTGTCTGCTCAGCTGAGATCCAGAGTGCTGCTTTCCTCCTTGCTGTGTGGGAAAGGGATCAAATCACTGAGGATTTAACCTGTGGTCAGTATCTGAACCTTCCATGAGGTTTACTGCCAGACCCTGGCTCCTGCCATTGTCTCCTGGACACGGCAGCTGGTCCTGGGTCAGCACAGCAGCAGAACCCATGGCTGCAGGCAGCATGGACCTGGGGGCGTTTAATCTCAAGCTTTGAGGATCCCTTTGGTCCCCAGGCCACATCAATTTTTAATTGTACCAGCAGATATTCCCGGGGAGGCGAGCAAGGTGCAGGTCTGCTTCAGGCAGACTCTGCATCCCATCTGCCTGCTTCCCCTCGGCCCAGCTTTGGCTGCAGGCAGGGAGGATCAGGGGGCAGCCAAAGTGCCTCGGCTGCTCAGCCAGCACCCGCACGTGGCAGCGGGTGAGCAGCTCTGTGAGCCTCTGGCACCGGGTCCTGCCTTGTTTTGGGGGTGACAGATGCCCCCTCCAACACTTGAGGCACACAGTGAGGGAACCAGCCTGGCACTGCCTGCCCCCCACCCCAGCGTGGGACAGGCTGGGGCCAGGATTTGCTCACATCATGGCCGTGGGGGACTGCACGTGCCAGGAGCAGGAGGCAGTGACTGGGCTGGTATGTGGCTGCCTGCCAGGCTGGGAGAAACCAGGGTGACATGTGAAAAAAGAGTGTGGGGGAACAGAATAAATCCTGCCTGCTGTTCCTGCCCACCCCACTGCCCTGGCACCCCAGCCTGGTGATGCGAAAGTCTCAGCTTTCGTTTCAAATTCACAGGGCCCCAGCCTCGAGGGCTGAGCAAGAAGCTGAGAAAGTGTAATCAAAGGGCACCCTCAAGGGTTTAAAAATAGAAGAGAGGGAGAAAAAAAATTGAAAAAACATATTATTACATGTTAAAGCATGATGATTCATCCAGCAAAGCCCTGTTTGGGAGAACGCAGGGTTGGTGTGCGCTCAGCAGGGATGGGCATTTGGGCTCCAGCCGCCTTCCTGGAATAAAAACCATCTTCCCTGGCAGTACTGCAGCAATGGGGTCCCTGTTTTGAGGCAAACAGCTGTTGCTGCCTCACAGCACATCTGGCCTTGGCCAGACCTTGCAGCTCCCCATCTCCCACTTCCACTGGCAAATTCAGGCTCTGGCCTTGTTGTTGCCGGTGCCAGAAAAGCTCTATCTTTGCTTTGCACTCAAAACACTGCCTCCATCAGCGTAGCCAACCTTGGAGTGAACATCCAGCCAGCCAGCCAGCCACTAACAGGCCACAAAGAAACGTCTAACATCAGACACACACAATCCAGTCCATAGCTGGAGAAGCTCATTTTCGCAGTTCCCCATGATTATTATTTTCACCCCCACCTGAAATGAGTTGCACATGCTCATGTCATGTCCCCACAGTGCAGGGTGCAGAGGCAGCCCAGCATGCCCACCACACAGGGACCCCACAGCAGCAAGCTCGGCTTGACAGGCTGATGTACAGCAGAGAAAAACATAAAGAAAAAGGCAGAAATTCCTCAAACAGCCATCAGCCAGGATTTCATTTCCCTTCAGCAGCACCCAGCATCCCCAACCCCATCAACACTTATTTCCTGTGCCATGCCTGTCCATGCCTGACGTGTGGCTCTCCCTGGAGCACAGCTTTCCCTCTGTCAGCAGCCCAGCAAGCACTCCAAAGCCTGCGTTTATATCCATGGCGCTGTCCTCACGGGCTTCCCCCTCTTGGCCTTGCAGGACGGGGCTGTCCCGGGGGATCTCCGCGGGGTGAGAGAATGAAGAAGCCGGCCGGGCAGCAGCAGGATGGGGCGGCAGGACCTCCCACGCGCTGACGGGCCCCCGCCGATGCTCCCGTGGCCGCTGGCCCTGCTGGCCCTGAGCGCGTGCTGCCGCTGGGGAGTGGCCGGCGGGGCGGGCAGCACCGTGCCCCAGGGCCATGCAGCCCCCGCCACCCCCTCCTCTTCCTCCTCGTCCTCCTCTCCCTCCGTGCGGGCGCCCCTCGACTGGCTCCTCACCGACAGGGGACCCTTCTACCGGGCGCAGGAGTACGTGGACTTCGTGGAGCGCTACCGGCAGGGTTTCACCACCAGGTACAGGATCTACAGGTGAGAGGCTGTGGGCAGCCCGAGAGGGGGCTGTGTGCCGGGGGGCTGTGGGGGCACAGTGGATTCAGACCCTCTCTAATCCCCATGAGCCGACCCCCATGTGTGGGAGGAGGCTGTCCACTGGGACAGACCGGGTGGGTGGATGTGAGATGCTGCTTTTCCAGGGAATGTAATAGCAGCGCCCCCAGGATGCTCATGGTGTGGCCAGCTGGGCTCCAGGCAGGATTTGCCCTAAGTTGGGAGGGATTTGGTGCACAGGTTGGGATGGAATCAGCCCTTTGGCAGAAGGCACAGAGCCCACTGGGCTGGATGGGTCTCATGTGTACTCCAGTTCCTTTGGACATCTTCCACCTACTAATCTCCTGCCCCGAGGTGGAAACCAAAGACAGCAGGAGGGCAATGTGTATGTGGTGTCCACCTTCCAGGCCTTTTGGACAAAGATGCTCTTTTGTCCTTTTTCCATGCACAAAGATGTCTCTATACCAAATTACTGAGCCTGCCTAGACTGGCAGTCCTCTGGGGCTAGGTGCTGCTGGGGCTCAAGAAGAGGCACCCTGACTGACCCCCTGGCAGTCCCCAGTGCCAGCAGCCCGTGGACTGCTGCAGTGGGATGCCATATGCATAGGAACTGAGGGTAGAGGGGGTTTCTTGCCAGCAGAAAAACAGGTTTGGCAGCAGTAGGATCCACTCACCACAGCAAAGGGCCACTCTGTGACAGCCTCTGTGGGAAACCCACTCCATTCCACAGCCTCCTAATTGGGGCTGTCACCTCTGGCTAATGAGCCCTTTTCCTTTCTGCTCTCCACTGGTGCTGAGCCCTGGGGGCTTCCAGCAGCAGAGCAAAGCCTGACCACGGCCTCTCGGGAATGCTGACGTGGGTGCCGGGATTGCAGCCTTGTTATGCAGCCCGGCAGCCCCAGGGAGCTCCTCTCCTCTTTCCTGTGCTGACGCTGCCACGCCGAGGGACCTGCATCCTCCAGGGATGCTGCTGGTGACGGTGGTGGGGCAGCAAGGAGCAGCCAGAGGGACAGCAGCTGGCTCACACCTCCCCGGAGGCAGAGAACTTGGATTCAGCCTTTGGGGCTTGCTTTGCCTCTGGGATGGAAGTGGGGGAAATTGGCACCCAGCCCCGAGGGAGTGTGTGTGCAAGGGGAGAGGCAGCACCCCCCTGCCTCGCCCTCAGCTCTGCTACTGGCCCCTGCATCCCATCTTCTGTGCCCAAAAGTCATGGTGGGAGGCAACCTGTCCTCTGCCAAGCCCAGCAGCTGCTGCTTTGCACTCATCCACCCCTCTCTCCTCCTCCCTCCCCCTTTTTTCCCATCCAGCTCTGGTAAAACTGTCTGAAAGGCACTGCCTGGTTTTAATTAGAGCAAAATGCCAAAGATTAGGCCGGAATTTGCTGCCGGTTGTTTAGGAGGCCATGGGGTTTTGGAGGCAGTGACAGGCTGGTGACAGGCAGTGGCAGCTTCTCCCTAGGGCTGGGCAAGGCCAGGGGGGCACACTCACAGCATCTGGGGCTCTGAGGAGACCCACTGCCAGCCCCACCACATCCCAACACCTCCAGCTTCCCACAAAATGCTGCTGATGTTTAAAACCATGATACACCTCCAGACTGGATTTTCACTTGGATCCACAGGCATAGGGCTGGAGGAGGGATGAGATCCAACCAGCCCAGCGGGCTGGAAAAGGGTCTAGCCCTGCCCTGGGCTGTGATTAATGCCTTCCGGAGGTGCTGGATTAATCAATATCAGGCATGTCCGCTGCTTGTAGCTCTTTATCACCATCAATGGCTTAGGGAGGGAGGGTGCTTTGTCCTGGCTGGATCCATAGCTGGCAAGTGCGTGCAGCAGGTCCTTCACTTCCAGTGGGGAGGCCGGGATGCTTCTAACCAGAGTTTTCCACCTGTCCTGCGCTGGAAACTGGGGACAGAAGGAAGGAGAGCGTGCATGTGCCATGGCCAGACTCACTTCACACCCTCTCCCCACTGCTGCTCTCCTCCCACAGAGAGTTTGCTCGTTGGAAGGTGAACAATTTGGCCTTGGAGAGGAAAGATTTTTTCAGCCTTCCGCTTCCCCTGGCCCCTGAATTCATCCGCAACATCCGACTGCTGGGGCGCCGGCCCAGCCCGCAGCAGATCACCGACAGCCTCATCAAAAAGTATGGGACACACTTCCTGCTGGCTGCCACGCTGGGAGGTGAGTGCTGGGGTGTCAGTCCTGCTCACTCCCCTTGCACAAGGACTGTGCAGAGGAGGGGGAGCGGGAAAAGAAGCACTGCAGGAGAAGTATGGCCAGGGAAGGGAATGGGGGAGCCCAGCAGCCTTCCAAAAGTATTTGCATGTCCCCCCAGGAGAGGAGTCCCTGACCATTTTTGTGGACAAGCGCAAGCTGAGCCGGAGGGCAGAGCCTGCGGGGGGCGCTGGGAACAGCTCGGGGGTCTCGCTGGAGACCCTGCACCAGCTGGCAGCCTCCTACTTCATCGACCGGGAGAGCACCCTGCGCCGGCTGCACCACATCCAGATCGCCACGGCCGCCATCAAGGTAGGCCCGGGCCGAGGGAGGGGCCAGCGCCGCGGGCCACCAGACCTCAAACTGCATCGCCCAGAGTGGAGAGAGCAGGGAAAGTTAACCGTAAAACAGCATCAGCCAGAGAGGAGAGAGGAGAGAGTGGGGAAAGTTAACCCTAAAACTGCATCACCCAGAGAGGAGAGAGCAGGGAAAGTCAACCCTAAAACAGCATCACCCAGAGAGGAGAAAGCGGGGAAAGTTAACTCTAAAACAGCATCACTCAGAGAGGAGAGAGCAGGACCCTAAAACACCATCACCCAGAGAGGAGAGAGCAGGGAAATTCAACCCTAAAACAGCATCAGCCAGAGAGGAGAGAGGAGAGAGTAGGGAAAGTTAACCCTAAAACAGCATCACTCAGAGAGGAGAGAGCAGGGAAAGTTAACCCTAAAACAGCATCACTCAGAGAGGAGAGAGCAGGGAAAGTTAACCCTAAAACAGCGTCACCCAGAGAGGAGAGAGCAGGGAAAGTTAACACGTTCCCATTATTTATGGGAAATTGGGCACGCTAATAAAGAGACATTTTTCAGCGGGCTGCGGGCAGGGCTGCCGCCTGTCAACAAGCTAATTAGCAGATAATTAGTTCTCCTCTCTGAGCCCTGCTATGAGTGGGGCTTGGCCAGCAGGGTCGGGGATTGTCTGCAGCACTCCCAGCAGGGCAGCACACCCTGTGTCCCCTCCTGTATCCCTGACCACCTGCGTGTCCCCACCTTAGGTGACAGAAACACGGACAGGGCCACTTGGCTGCAGCAACTATGACAACCTGGACTCGGTGAGCTCTGTCCTGGTGCAGAGCCCTGAGAACAAAGTGCAGCTCCAAGGTAGGACTGGGCTGGTGGGGATGTGGGGGCGGGCAAGTGCTACCATGGGATGCTTGTGGGTGCACAGAGGGTTGCAGGGGAGGATGCTGGCATCAGATGCTGCTTCTAATTTCAGGGCTGGGGAGGAGAGGGGATGAAAATAATGAAAGCTGGGCAGGATGAGGTTGTTGCTTGTCTGCCAAGAGGAGCCAAGATCGATGCAGAGCCCAGACAAGCGGCTCCACAGCAAATTGATATGATAATCGTGCGAGGGTGGGAGCCCGGGGTGGGGGGAGGCTCGTTCCCTCCTCACCCAGGTGATGTTTGAGGGGCTCTGTTCGTGCCCTGATGCCCTCGGGGCTGCTCCTCTCGCAGGGCTGCAGACGGTGCTCCCCTCCTACCTGCGGGAGAGGTTCGTGGCGGCCGCTCTCAGCTACATTGCCTGCGGCTCTGCCGGGGAGCTGCTGTGCCGCCGGAGCGACTGCCGCTGCCAGTGCCAGCCCGCCTTCCCCCGCTGCAACTGCCCCGAGGCCGACATCCAGGCGCTGGAGAGCAGCCTGGCCCAGCTGGGGAGAGCCTGGGAGAGCCACCACAGCCAGTTCGAGGAGTCAGGTGAGGCTGGGGAGGCCCCGCCAAGCATCTCCTTGCCCTTGCGAGCAGCCCAGGCTGGGTGCTGGGTCTCCAGGGTGGTCTTATCACCATGAAGACTTCAGAGCTTAGGTGGAGGGAAGTTCCTTTCAGCTCCACCACTGGCTCTCAGGGGTCCGCTGACGCCGTCTCCTTCTCCCCACAGAGGAGTTTCAGGCACTGGTGAAAAGACTGCCCACAGACCGTTTCCTGAACAGGACAGCCATCTCCCACTTCTGGACCATGGATCTGGATGTCCAGCATCGCTACCAACAGCTGGGCACCAGCCTGAAGCTGCTCTCCAGGAAAACCTACCGGCTCATCCGGCGGCTCTTCAACCTCAGCAAACGCTGCCACCGCCAACCTCGCTTCAAGCTGCCAAAGGAGAGGTAGGGTGCCGTGGCATCCCTTGCTGGGGACACTGCCCCATGCCCCAAGGGTGGCTCAGAGCCAGGGGCTACCTCCCTGTGGCTGTGAGTGAAGAAGCTCCCACCTAGGAGGGATGTCTGGGGCTGAGCAGGCAGCAGGAGTGGCTGTAACACTGAATGTGGCCCTGAGAGATCAGGTGCAATCCTGAAGGTGAAAAATGGGGCTTGGTTCATGGGGGGCCACCAGCAGAGCAGAAAACAAACACAAGGTGGGCAGCTCTTCCACCCTTAGGGATAGTCAGTCTTATCCCAAGGATGCCTCTCTCAGCCTGTCTTCTGTGTTTCCTGTGCACCAGGTCCCTCCCTTACTGGTGGAGCCGCGCGCAGTCGCTCCTGTACTGCAGCGAGACCACCGTGCCTGGGACGTTCCTGGAAGAAAGCCACAGCTGTACGTGTCCCTCGGAGCAGCCCTCCTGCCAGGGCTCCGTACCGTGTGCCTTGGGCGAGGGGCCAGCCTGTGCCAGCTGCGACCAGGACAACAGCACCCGCTGCGGGGCCTGCAACCACGGCTACGTGCTCACCCAGGGCTTCTGCCGCCCCGAGGTGGCCGACTCGCTGGAGCACTACCTGGGGCTGGAGACCGACCTGCAGGACCTGGAGCTCAAGTACCTGCTGCAGAAGCGGGACAGCCGCATCGAGGTGCACTCCATCTTCATCAGCAACGACCTGCGCCTGGGCAGCTGGTTCGACCCCTCCTGGAGGAAGCGCATGCTCTTGACCCTCAAGAGCAACAAGTACAAGCCCGGGCTGGTTCACGTCATGCTGGCCCTCTCTCTGCAGATCTGCCTCACCAAGAACAGCACCCTGGAGCCCGTCATGGCCATCTATGTCAACCCCTTTGGGGGAAGCCACTCAGAGAGCTGGTTCATGCCTGTCAACGAGGGCAGCTTCCCAGACTGGGAAAGGACTACCGTGGATGCCTCTGCCCAGTGCCAAAACTGGACGATCACCTTGGGCAACAAGCGGAAGACCTTCTTTGAAACGGTCCACGTCTACTTGCGGAGCCGCATCAAGTCTCTGGATGACAGCTCCAATGAGACAATCTACTACGAACCCTTGGAGATGTCAGATCCCTCCAAGAACCTGGGCTACATGAAAATCAACAGCTTGCAAGTCTTTGGCTACAGCCTGCCCTTTGAGCCGGACGCTATCCGTGACCTGATCCTCCAGCTGGACTACCCCTACACCCAGGGCTCCCAGGACTCAGCCATGCTGCAGCTGCTGGAGATCAGGGACAGGGTGAACAGGCTCTCACCCCCCGGCAAAATCCGCCTCGACCTCTTCACTTGCTTGCTCCGGCACCGGCTCAAGCTGGCCAACAACGAGGTGGCGAGGATCCAGTCGTCCCTGAGGGCCTTCAGCGCCAAGCTGCCCAACACGCTGGAGCAGGAGACGGGCAAGCTGTGCAGCTAGCGGCCGGGAGCGTCACACCTCGGCCAGGGGCTGCGAGGAAGGACTCCCTGGGGAGGAGAGAGAAACAACCACCCTAAAAATTTAAATCAAGGCCTTACCTTAGTGCCAACTGCGTGCTTCCATGGGACACCCAGCAACCGGCCAAAGAGACGCAGGGCTCAAGAAGATGGAGGATGCCAGTGGGACTGAGGAGGGATGGCTCATGCAGTGCACACTGGCTCGGGGTGCGGGGACAATGCCGCTCTGGCCACCACGGGGGTGTGCTAATGGCCCAGGGGGGTGTGGCTTGGCCAGAGGCAGCTGCTGGTCCCGCCAGAGCAGGTGCTTAACCCACAGTAAGGATCCCTCAGTGGCAGCCTCCTTGCCACCACAGCTTTTGTAGTCTTTTTAAGAGGTTTCTACTGGCACCTTTGCCTTTGCATCCCCCATGATCCACCCTGCAGCTGTGCCCTTGCACACGGTGCTGGTGGGGGTCCAAGCACAGGGGAGGCCCTGGAGACTTAGCGGGTCTGCCCTGGGGCCTCTCCACGAGCACCTCGTGTCTGCTGCAGTGCTGAGGCACTCTCTCACCCCTTGCCTGGGAAGGACCTGGCACCTGCTCCAGGGATGCTGCCATCACAGACACTGGCAGAGACCTCTGGGCCATGATTCCCTACAAAACAACAACAAAAAAACCCCCACAACAACAACATAAAAAACCTAATGCAAAAGAAAGAAAAGGAAAATGTTTTATTTATGTATTTATTTATTTGGTTTGTTTGGGACAGGTTTTTTTTAAGCCTATTCATTTGGGGAGTGTCATTTCTTGTCAGTGGCTCCAGCCAAGAGACATCTTAGTAAAATGTATCTGTTTAATATATTTTTTAAAAAACGCCTTTTTTGAGCAAAAGAGCAACCAAAACCAACTGAGATTAAAAAAAAAAAAAAAAAAAAAAAAGAACAGAACAGTTCCTGTCATCCCTAGCCCTGGCTTTTCCTGTGCTGTGTGGCTCCCCTCCCTCCCTCCCTTCTTCCCGGCGCTGCTGCCGCTGCTGTGCTCGGTGCCTGAGTGGAATATCAAGCAGCGGAGCTGCCCGGCTGTCAGGTGGGAACGCCGGGTACCCAGACAAGCAGAGCTCACTGCTCCAGGGGCTGCCCTCATTCCGAAGATGAGCCAGGCAGAGGAAGGAGCCGACCCTGCAACCGCAGTGTCCCCAGGGCAGGGCGTGCCGACAGAGGGGCTGGTGCAGGGGAAAGGAGAGGGGTGGGAAAAGTGTGTTCAGTGTGCAGATCTGAGGCTGCTCTCTAATCCTCCACAGCTGGCAAAACTTGTCTGCTTGGATGCTGCAAAGGCTGTGGAAAGCCGAGCTCATCCATCCTGCTCTGTCACCCACCTCTCCTCCATCCTCAGGATGGGCAGATAAAGAGATAAGCAGGAGGAAAATAACACCGGCAGAGATAAAGAGACAGACAAGAGGAAAATAAAACGGGGATAGATAAACTATACTTGCTATTTATATTCCCTGTCTAATCTATCAATCAGGCTGGCTATTGTGGTTATAGCAGCCCTCAATCTGTCACCTAGACTTCTATTTTCCACACATCTGTCTTCCTTTGCCCATCTCTCCTCTCATTCTCCCAGTCCTAAAGGAGAAAAAAAAAATCAGGCAGTTAAACAAACCAGGAGTAAACGAGAAGTCAAAGCCATCCTGTGGGCTCCCCAGGCAAAGCTGGCAGACATCAGCCTGAGGATGGGGAGGGCACAGGCGTGAAGGCCAGCAGTGCTCCTGAGCAGGCAGGGCTGCCGGGAGGATTCCCAGGTAGTGAAGGTATTTTGGCTTCTGCTGTTCATTCCCATCTCATCACTTCTTGGTTGCCCAGAGAAGCTGAGGCTGCCCCATCCCTGGAAGTGTCCGAGGCCAGGGTGGATGAAGCTTGGAGGAATGTGGTCAACGGGAAGGTGGCTCTGCCTGTGGAAGGTTAGAACAAGAGGAGCTTTCAGGTGTCTCCTAACCCAAGCCATGCTAGGGTTCTCCCCATCATCTCGTGGGCCATGTGTCAGGCTAACATTCCTCAACTCCATGCTGCCTCCTCTAGACAGAGCATTTCCTGCCATGTTTTTTTGTGCCCTAGACCAGTCCCGCGTCCTAAACCCACCTGAACACGAACGCAAGAGCTTTGGGGTGACTGGCAGCACCTCAAGGTACCCATCAAGGGATGGACCCCAGACTTCTCTGGCTTTGTGTAGGCTCCAGATGGAGGCTGGGGATGCCCTAACAGTCCCATGTGTGAGGAGAGAGGTGGTTGAAGGCCATTGACTTTTAATTTGATGCAAAAAATAACAAATGGAGAGTAGGGGGAGGCAAGCCAGATGGAAGGGTGAGCCACGAGCTCTTTGCATCCTCAGCAGTTGCCCCTGGGGCTTCACTCTCCTCTCTTCACAGCCTCCAGCAAGATCTATTGCCCAAAAGCACCGAGTTTGGCCCAAATTGCCAATTCCCATTAGGAATGAGGCTCTGCATGGCATTCCAAGGCTGGCAGCTGGCACAGCCCTGTCTCAGGAAAAAGCACCCCATGGGGAAGCACAGGGACAGGCAAACAAGGCCTTGGTCATCCACCCCCAACACCGTGGGGCTGCAGCCCCTCTTCAACTCAGTGACAGAAAAACAGAGTTGCTTCCATGAATTTGCTGTATTTTGGGAGAGAAGCACTCCCACCTTTTCTGGGGATGTGAGTTAAAGGAAGAGCAGCAGCAGCAGCAGCGTGCCCTGGGAGGCACTGCCAGGCTGCGTGGGAATCTCAGGTGGAAGCAGCCAGGTCCTCCCATCCCTGCTCAGCAATTAAGGCGCTCAATGGAGGTGATTAAAAGGACGAGGTTAATAACTGGAGGTCAGCATTTGATTACCTTGCAGTGCTTTCCCCTGCACAGAACAGTGCTGATGGCAGCGGGGCTGGCTGGAGAGATGCTGCTGCACAGCACCAGCAGCATCTGGCCCCAGGATGGAAACAGCCAGCGTGCCACCCTGAACCAGGAGCTCACCATCAAACCCATTAGGTTTTAACAACTGGTGTGTTTGGGGTTGTCCTTTCCTAGGCTCTGTGTTTATATGAGATTCTCTGCAGTATAAAAGCCAGACAGTGGCCTTTAAATAACAAGCTGAGCTCCTCACTCACTTGATTGCAGACACTCTGAGTCCCTCCAGACGTGTTTGTGTAGCAGCTCTGCCAGGGAAAAAAGGAGGCCAGGGAAAGGCCAGGATGTTTCACCCCAGCCCAGGCAGCAGGATGGGGTTATCTGCACAGCTCTCCCAGGCAGAGGGAGCTCATGGCCCCCAGGTTGGGGCTGGTCCTGACTCCATCTCCCCCCTGAGACAGCCAGTGCTGGGCTGCACCTGAGCAAACAGCCCACAGCTCCCCTGTGTACCCTACACCTCCTGTCTTCACCCTTTTTCTGCAGCACTGGCTGAGCCTCCAGCCCTGTGTGCCATGGGGTGGTGCCTTTGGCCTCCTGGCCCAAGGGCATCTCCACATCAGGCTGGGCCCAAACACCAAGGACAGTTTTTCCATGGAGAGAGGCTCAGTCTGCACTCTTGCTCCAGCCTGCCTCAGTTTACCCCTTGTGGCTCCCAGCTAATGCTGTGTCAGCCTGGGAGAAGAACGTGGATGCATAGGAATGAAAACATCCCGGAGGAAGAGAGAGGGCTGGGAGGGTTCCAGGTAACACGCTTCCCTGGCAGGAACTCTTTTGCTTTGCATGCAGACAGCACACTGGTGCAGATGTTGCTTTTAATCCATGCCCGTGGTCTCTGGGTTTGGGCTGCAGGATGGGCACGCAGTGGGAGTCAGACGTTTGGCTCGGCAGGAGGCTTCACGCTGAGCATTTTGCCCAGGGCTCCTCGGGCTCTGTTAGCCACACAGCACCACCAGGCAGCTGCCAGCAGATCTGCTCTGTGTTTGACAGCGTTTCTGGGGGAGGCAGGAGGTGCCAAGCTGCCTGTGGCCCTCTCTGCCCCAGCACGGGGCTGCTCTCGCTCCTTCTTTGTAGCTCAGTTTCACCACGGGTACCAGAGATGCTCCTGGGCTCACATGGGATCACCTCTCACTCTCCCAGCAGATGGAGGGATGTGATCCTTGGATCCTGGCATCCCCAAGCCGGGCAGCACCGTGGCCTAGGGCTGCTGTGCCAACACAAGCCCATGGAAGCTGGTCCTCATTCCCTTCACATGCCAGCCTTGTGGATTGGTGGGGTTTGCCACCAGCTCCCCTTGCCTCTCTGAAGCCCAGCAACATCTGCATAGCCAAGAGGCAACCCAAAGCCTCGCCGCCTCTTTTTTAGCCTCTCATCTTTTTGTTTTTCCTCCCCCTTCTCCTGACAAGCTCAGAAGTGCAGTCAAGGTGGCAAATTAGCACCAGAGCCTCGTTAATTGGCAGGCAGGAGCCTTCTCCTGCTGTTTGGGCTGTCATCAGCTGTTTCAGCATATTTTCAGCTTCTCTCTCTTTCAGTCTAGTTCCCCCCTCACCCATGGTGGGCTGTTTTTCCTCTCTGCCATCTCTTTCAAAGCCATCGAGGGCTCTCATCCCCCCATGCCATGCTCCCTGGTGTTTCCTCTCCAGGGAGGATTTACAGGGCCTGTGGTAAATGGCCACTTCTTAAGGAGAATGAGGGGAAAATTAACAACCTCCTGGAATGGTGGTGACCTCGGCTTCTTCCTCTCTCTTCTTGCTCCTCCATCTCCTCAGCCTCCTGCCACAGTCTCTGAAGGGAGCAGGAGAATCAGCACAGAGCAGGCAAGAGGGAGGTTTCTGCAAGCCCAGGTATGCAGGAGATGCCCCAGCCACCTTCCTGTGTTGGAGCCCTGTGAGAACCTGGAATGACTCAAGCTGGTGGGGACCTCAGGAAGCCCCAGTCCCAGGTCCTCAGCTCCCCTCTTCCCTCCCCACCAACTCCTCCTTAAGCAAAGATCAAAAAGCACAACCTCACCCACCCAACCCCACTGCCTGCACCAGCCCTTGGCCTCCTCGAGTGCCCTCAGCTGCTCCCAGCTCTTAAGGAGAACCTGGAGCCCTCTTTAAAGTCAAATAAAGTGTCTTCACTGCACCCCATTCTGCAAGTGGAAAAATGTGCTGAGGACCAGGGATGACGATGGCAAACTGCTTTCTGCTCCCTGGGCTCAGGGCTGGGAGCTGCTGCTGCCAGCAGCAATATCCCCAGCCATTAAATACGGGTGCCCTGCCCTGGGGTGTCACCACAGCCGGTGTAAATCAGCAGTGCTGGAGCCAGGGACACAGCTGACCCAGGAGCCTGGCGGGAGGATTGACCTCATCCACTGAGCCTGACCCCTGCTGGGACAGAGCTCCCCTGGCACCCTCAGAGCTTCCACATGACCTCTGGGCTCTGCGCCTGGACCAAGGGGTGGGGTGGCCAAATTTTGATGGGACGATGGGATGAAATTTGGAGGGATTTTCCTGTAGGGTGGAATAAAATCCCCAAAACATCTGCAAGACAGACCTTTTGCTCCTACTGCGTATGCCAGAAGTGGAGACTGACTGGATGGAAAGAAAGAAGGAGAAACATCAGCCAAATTATTTTTAAAAGTGCTCTCCCAGCCTACAGGCATCCTCTTCTCTGTACATAAACCCTCCTGGGATACACAAACCCTCCCAGCCCATCTGCCTCAAAAATCAGCAGTGGTTGCTACAGCAGTTACCACCCTCCAGCTTTTCCCTTGAAGTGATTCCCTGCAATGGTTCCTCACCCTTTCCTTGCCCCTGCTGGTATTGATCCACTCAGGAAGATGGGAATTGAAGGAAATAAAGGGTCTCATGGGTCTGTTTCTCCACCTGTAGCTCATTTTATCGCTGGGAGAGCCCATGCCACGAGGATTTATCTCCCACCTTGTTTTCCCAAGCTAGTTTCTATGGTTGTTTCACCAACATAACAGTAAAAAAATCGTGGCACATAAACCACCCCAAATGGTGTCCAGGGATGTGAAATCCTATAAATCCCAGGAGGCTGCTGGGAGAAGAATGTTGTTTGGATTGGGTGTGCTCCATTCAAGTCATCTCCTCATTTGCCATAGATCAGGGGCTCTTCCAAAGCCCACGAAACTCTGCTGAAAAGAGATTCCTTCTCTCCTGAGACTTGGCAGTGGTGTTGGGAGCACTGCTCTCAGAGAGGCTCCTGGGGGAACAGAATCAGTGATTACCCAAATTAGTTTCTAATAGCTTTTATCTCCTAATTTCTACTTTGTCAAGTGCTAAAATCCATTAATAATCAAGAGACCATGTGGAAAAACATTTAACATCCCAGCTGCCAAGAGCTCCCACCCTGTCACACTCCAACACAGTTACAGAAGAGGAGGAAAAAAAAAAAAAGTATTATTTTTTAATCTTAAATCCAACTCTCCAGGTAAACTGTCTCCTGCTTTTGCTGATGAGCAGGATAATGGGGTAAATCTATGCAAGGAGCAGTAGATCCTGCACCTCCCATCTCGCTCCTCTCGTGCCCTTGCTGGACAAAGGTTCCCCACGTGCCTCCTCCCTGTGTTGGTTCCTTGCTAGAGGGACCCAAAGGTTGGTGGCCAAGGTTTGTAACATCCTTGATCCAGCCCCTACCTGGTGCTTCCCATCCAAGTGAAGGCAGGATGCTGCCTTCCATGGGACAGGCATGTCCACACAGCCTCCATGGGCTGAGGCTGGAGTGGGCCATTTCCACTCTCCAATAGCTCTGCCAAAATACTGCAGCCCTTCATTCCACCCCCACCCCCTTCAAGTCTCTCAGCTTTCTCCATTCCTTATCTTGGCCTTGCAGAGCTGACCTCAGCCCTGCAGCCACGGCTCTCCCTGCTCAGGTGGAAACCCACCCCACAGCTCTCCTCGCTCAGGCAGAAGTCCACCCCCTCCTCGTTTCAATGTGCATCATCACCGCTCTCCTAATCACCTGTTTGAACAGTTTAATGGCCTTCTAATAAAATATTGCATTTCCGAAGCTCCCTGTGATGGAATCACTCCCCCTGGCATCCCCAGAGGGACACACACAACTGCTGTGTGTGCATCCCACGGCATCGCCCGTGGCTCTCCCGCTGTCTGGGCTCCTTCCCCAGCAGCAGCCCCCTGGAAGGAGGAGGGAAGCACAGCCCTGCACCCCTGAACCCCGAGGTTGTTGCCTGAGGTGGGCACAGGGGTCCAGGAGGCACAGCCAGAGGAGGGCTTTGGTCATGACTGCCAGAGGATTCCAGGCACCCTGTGGGAAAAAAAAAATGGGAGTGAGGAAGGAATTGGGATGTTGCTGCCTGAAGGGATGGCTGTGGGACCTGCTGGGAGCAGGGAGGGCAGGGGAGGCAGGGGAAGGCTGAGCAGGGGCAGTTCCTGCAGCATCCTGCATCCCAACTGCGTGGCTGGGGGGTGGTGTTGGGGGGCACAATCCCAGTACCAGGGTGGATGTGGGACAGCCTGGTCTACAGAACACTTTTCCAGTGCCCCTGGCCTCACCACATTTCTCCTTCCTCTCTTGGCAAGAGGATGGTGACCTGAAGAAGGAGATTAAGATGCTTTTCTTTGCAGCTGAACCATTGCTCAGAGGCAGAATCAAGCGTGATTGACCCAGTACAGCAAACCCAGCATCCCCACAGAAGCAGTAAATCCTCCTTTCCACCTGACTGGACATCCATCGGCCTGCCCAAGGCCTGATGGCACACACAGACCCTGTCCTGAGCCCGTACACCTCAAACAGCCCAGGCTCAGGTGTTGGCCCCACACAGGTGAGCAGATTGTAGTGGCACCATGACCACCTTGGGGCTGGACCCCTGCCAGCCAGGATCTGGCCTTTGTTAGGACATCAGTCCCTTAGTGACCCTCCTGGAAAGGCTGGGACATCACTACTGTCGCTGTTGGACATGAAATAAAGATGCTTGACTCCAGTTCAGCAGGCAGAAGAAAATTAAAAGGCTTTATTTACAATTCACTCAGCCTTTTTATACTCATGCTGAGCTAAAAAGGCACATAATTGGTCCATAGGATGGACACCTCTCTCCATTGGTTCAGTAACACAAACAACACCTGGGAGAGAGGTTGTTGTGGGAAAGGAATATTGTTTACTTAGAAATGTTATGAGAAGAGCAGTTATTTACACAAAGTTGCTTGAGAAAGGAGAAACTGCTGAGAAGTTTCCCTTGAGAAAGCCAGCAACCCTCAGCTTTTCAGAAACACCACCATCACGGACACTCACCCCCTGCTTCCTCCTCCGGTTCTCAGCAAGGCTCAGCTCTGGTTATGGATTTATTTGTGTTTGGCTGTTGGCTCACACGTCATTAAAGAACTGCTGGGATGTTGGCTCAGGACCTGCGGACTCCAGACATTCCTGACAGCTGCTCCATGGTCACATCCACACATGGACTTATTGGATATGGACCCCACCACGGAAACATCTCTGTGCATCCCTAGGGATGCGCAGCATCACCCAGGAGCAAACCCCTGCACAGGCTTTGTGGGATCCACATCATCTACTCACGGGGTGGGGGGACCCAAATGCTTCCCAGGGCTTTGCCCCTAACCAAGAGAGATTTAGTTGCTGAGGGTGGGGTGTAGTAAGGTCACAAACTGAAATATATCCAGACACATACAGTACATAAAACTACAGTCTGTTTCCCCTCTAATTGGTAATAAATGTAAATGTTTAGTTATGCCTGGTTTGGGAGCTATGAAAAACACATCTGGCTGGCTGGTTTTCCTGCCTGCCATCTGTAGCTGAAAGGAAAAGCGAGAGGTGCATGTGTGAGCACCTGAGGAAGGCAGCAGCAGCAAAGAGGGGTGGGAGCAGGAGAGAGGAGGAGGATTGCTGGAGCAGGTTGGATCAAAGGGTGGTCTCTGGCCAGAGCTTTTCCCTGCTCATGGGACCTCCAAGTTTTGCATCTCTGCTCGATTCTTGCTCCTCTCCCAGGTAGTTCAGCCCACAAAGGAATGGCCCACGCCTTCCAGAGCTGCTGACACAGAATTCCCTGGCACTGATGGGGGAAACAAAGCCAGAAAGCCCCAAGAGATCTCCTGCTGGCCATTAATCACCATTAACCAGAAGCTCTGATCTGATCAAACCTTGAGCAGTGCTTTACTCATCCCTTCTTGCAACACAAAGCCCTTACAGCAGAAACATCCAGACCATGCTGGCAAGGAAGGGGTGCTCTGTCCCCCTGCTCCCATCCCAGAGCCATCACAAGGTCCAAAACACCCGACCTGCATCACCATCCCCACCAGTTAACACTGGGAGGAAACCACTGACCAGAAGGAAAAAATGCAGCCCCTTTTCAGCTCTGAAAACTTTCTCGGTGCCAGGCGCCCACAGCTGGGGAAGTTTGGAGAGCTGAAAAAGCCAATGAGTACAGAAAAACAGGTCTGGTACAGAATCAAGCACAGGGGGAAGTGTAGAATTCCCCCTCCACAGCACCTGGTTCCCTGCCCTCTCCCAGAAGCTGCTCCAGCCTCACAGCAATGCCACCACCTCCAGTGCCGGACTCACACCTGCCCCATCCCAGCTGGAGTTCTGGCACCCAGCAGCCTTCCTCCTCCTCCCCCTCCTCCTCCTCCTCCTCCTCCTCCTCTGCCCGCCTGCTTCGCTCTTATTCTGGCAGCGCCGCCTCTTACTTTGAAGCAGCTTTTCTTGGAGAAGCAGCTCTGCTTCCCAGACCGTCCCCAAAGAGCCCGCGAGTACTCGCTCTGCCTCGTCCCTCCTCCTGCCTTGATCAAGGCTGAAGGCTGAAATCCAAGTGCAGTGATCAAAGCAGCTTCTTCGGGCGAGATTCGCTGGCGAGGAACAGCAACAGTTGGGGAGCTGCTCCACGGGGCCAGCGGTGCTTGCCAGGGAGAAGGTGGTGGTGGAGGGATGGAGGTGAGAGGGGCTCCACGGCACCCAGGGCAGCGAAGCAAAGGCGTTTGCACTGCCCGGTGAGGCTGTCACAGCAGACAGGACAGGGGTGCTGCCTGCTCCCGAGGCATTCGGGACTGAGCAGCAGCCAGAGTTCCTAATTCTGAGCTCTCCTAGGGAAAGATGCAACCTGGCATATGGCTGGGACAGAGATGAGGAACGCCTGGGCACGGTGTGCCCTGTCCAAGGTCTTTTATCCCCATCCCAGGGGCAGCCTCAAGGCAGCTCAGGCTCCACGAGGCGCCGTGGAGAGCACTGGGCTGGCAGGCCCCGCCCGCAGCCCTGGTGCGGTGCCGAGCCGTGCGCCCGTGCCAGGAGCTGGTGCCAAGGTGGAAGCAGAGAGATCAGGCAGCCAGATGGCATCCTCCCACAAAAACAACCACGGGCCACCAAACAGCTCCTCTGCCGTCCAGGGCTGAAGCTGGCCTGATGCAGCCTGTGGTTGCCCTGAGGAGGGTGTCCCACGAGGGCAGGGGGCAGCAGGAGCAGGGGTAAATCCTGGGGTAACTGAACCAAATCCATCTGCAGTCCCCCAGAAAAGCACACAGCCTGCAAAACGCTGGGACAGGCCCTCCTGAGAGGTCACACTGGCCCCCAGTTACTGGGAACACCCACCTTCGCCACTGCTGCCAAGCTGGCAGACAGCTGGGGCCACATCACCTCACTCCCTGGTGGGGTCAGTCCCCTCTCAGAGCTGGTGAATCCAGCTCTCCAAGGTCAGGCCATCAGCAGGTGCAGTTCCAGGAGATTTACACCAGCCACGAGGCCCATCCATCTGTGGGAAAGGGTCAGATTTGGCTGGTGCAGGAGGAAAGGCCAGCAGTGACATTGGCACGCTGCTCCTGGCAGCCTCCAAGCCGCTGCAGCAGCTGCCTTTGAGCACTTTTCATCTAATTCAATGAAAATGAGATGTTCGAGTGAATGAAGATAATTTAATAATGAATAGCTCCAACTTATCGGAGAAGCTCTCCATCCCTGCCTGACAGTTGCTGCCTCTAAGTGCAGTTTAATAAGGGAATCACCATCACTCAGCCCTGTGGTAGCAAATCAACATTTTGTTACTCAGGAAAAAGGCTCTGCACTTTCCTAAAGGGTGAAGCTATTTCTCAGCGAGCCTAAAGTCTGTCGGGCTTTAAAAGAAAAATGAGAAAAAAAAAGAGAAAAAAAGAAAAAAGAAAAAAAAATGCAGAGGAAAATAATGAACCAGCAAAGCAGCCCATCTTCAGAGGCAAAATGTAATTAAAAATAAAAGCCAGCTTGAAGAAGGCTGTAAGTCACCACAAGCAGCAGCCAGCACTGCAAGTGAAAGCGACGCTGGCAGAGCCTGTGAGCGGGGACACAGGGGGTCCTGAGGCTGCACTGAGCCAGAGCAGCATCTCAGAAGGAGTTTTAATCCATCAGGGTGCTGCTTTGTCCAGCCAGGATTAAGATGCCTCTGCTCCTTGCCATTCTCCCCAGCTGCCCCCGTGGCTGGGACAGGGCTGCATCACCCAGCTGTGGTAGCCCAGCCACCCTGTGCCTGCCCTGGGGTTATGCTCCCAACCTCCAACTCTGCGGAGAAGTGCTGCCAGTCATCCCCACCCCAAATCACCCTGTCTGTACAGCAAAAGCAGAAAATACCCACTGAACGTCTCAGGTGAAGATGGGTTGCACTGGAGGCATCCCTGCAGGGAGAAGGGGGCTGCACACAGGTCTCACCAGCCGGGCAGGCAGCCTCGGCCCCTCATCCTGCTGCCCGGAGCAGGCAGCGCTCCTCCACGCTGGGGAAATTCCAGCAGCGAGTTCTTTCCTGCAGGCACGGACCTGCATCCTCCCCGGCAGGGATGCGGGCAGCGAGGGCTGCGCCCCGCCGGCGGTGCCCGCAGAGCGAGGCCTCCAGGCGGGAGATGCCAGGCCCCGCGCATTCCTGCTGACACCTGCCAGCGCCGAGCGCTTAATTATTAATTGCATTTCCAGTAGCAATTGTTGCTCGTGCCGATGGAGCTGGACTAGGCATCACAAGCAATTAGCAGGCCCTGCGCTGGCGCCGGGCCGGCACTGCTTAGTGCTCCGCTCACGTCCTCCGCGGGCTGCGGCGCCGGCAAGGGGAACCGTCCCCATCCCTGCTCGGGGCTGCCACATGCCCACTGTGTGCACGGTGGGCACTGCTGCCACCAGCCAGGGCTGCAGTGCTGCCACCAGCCAGGGCTGCCATGCTGCTGGCATTGTCCCCTCCTGCGGCCGAGTGGAGGAGGACGCAGGGGACATCGCCTGCGGCGCATCCGTGTGCGCCCATGGGCACCCCCAGGTCTGCTGGGCAGGCAAAGCCATGAGCAGGACAGGAGGGAGCAGCCAGCCCCAAACCCAGCCCTAGCAGAGCCATCCCAGGGCCAGCCTCACCTCTGCCACGGCTCAGGTGTTCAATCAAACTAATTTTTATCATAACCGAAGTGACTGGTCAGAGGAGTCCAAGCGGGCTTGTCCTACTCATTGAAACCATTTCATAGCTCAATTTTGGGACCTTATTTTCCACTTCATTGAGTGCCATGTTGCTGCAAATGAATATATTCCTTGGTTGGTGTGATGGAGAATACAGCTGTAAATGCTTTCTGCTTCATTTGGGTAAAGAGCTCCAGATAGGACTAAGTATAAAGAGAATTTAAATGCCCGACTTCATTAAAAAAGTTGTTTCCCATTCTCTTTCTTCCTGAAAATACAAGGCTGCTAGCGGAGAGAGCAAAAGAAAGTTTTAAATTTACATCAGTGTCATGCTAACCCAGATCACTCCCCACCCATGACTGGTGGCACACGACTGCCAGCAGCTCCAGTTCCAGGGGTTCAGAGGAGTGGGGAGATGGAGGCAGAGGAGGGGATGCCCCGTGCTGGAGCCCAGGGTCATGCCATGCCCGTCTGTCCACCTCTGTGACTACCTCTGGGATTCCTTTCAGGCAGCTGTAGAGAGCAACGTGGTGCCTCCTGAGCCTCCTTTTCTGCAGGATAACCCCACCCAGCTCCCTCAGCCACAAGGATTGTGCTCCAAGCCCTTGTCCAGTTCTATTGCCCGCCTCTGAACATGCTCCAGCACTTCAAAATCTTTCTTGTAGCACGAGACCCAAAACTGAACACAGGATCTGAGGTGCCTCAGCAGTGCCAAGTACAGGAATGAAGTGCTGCCTCTTCCCACAGCCCTGTGGCTGTGTCCTCCTGGCTTGCTGTCCTTCCTGGATCCCTCTCCAAGCTACCCAGCAGCCGGGCAGACTCTGGTATCTCCCTAGGCCAAAGCAGGGACAGGATCCTCCTGCTCCACTTCAGACTGGCAAAGTCACTGAGAGCAATCCCACGTCATGCAAAATCTGAACTGATTTCTCCCCTGGAAGGGCCACTGCAGCCCAGGGAGACACCTCAACAGGTCTTGGGAATCTTGAGCCTTCCAAATCCCACTGGGCCAGGATGTCAGGTTGTGCCCTGCTCTTACTCAATACCAGCAAAGTGAGGGGACACTTTCATCTCTGCTGAATCCAGTTTTAACCGGGGAGGAAATACATTCTGAGTTCCCAGGGTTTGCCCAGGAACAGATCATCTCAGCAGGGCTGTGGCAGAGCAGGTGGGATGAGTGATAGACAGCGGAATTACAGCTAACTGCAGGATAAACAAGGTTCACTTAAATCACAAAATAACCACCCATTGCACCTTTGCTAAATTTCGAATTGCAACTCCTTACCCCCCAGATATCTATGTGGAATTGGTGGGAATTAGTTCCACGTAAGATTCATAGAAATAACTGAAGTTAATCCAGCCTTCCATCCGAGTGGAAAAGCCAGGAGCAAAGTGACATCCGTGGCTCCCTTACCTCTGACAAGTTGCTTCTCATAGACTGTTCACATAGAGTTGTTCCTCATAGTCAAACCAAAGGGACCCAGGTCTAACAACACCATGGAGAGTAAGAAGGAGCCACAACAGCCCCATGTCAGACTTCCCTTCCATTTCTCCTCTCTGATCATGAAGTTCATCACTCTGTTTTCCAGCAGAACTTCGGGCACTTTATGAAGGTATTAAAGAGCACCAGTTCAGGCCATGGGGACAACCCTGATGTGGAAAGGCAGGACTGGGAACCTCCCACCCATCATCCAGCCCCAGAGAGTGGCTGTGTCGGTCACCCCAAGACATTGGCACTGACTCCCATGTGGCCTGGAGGGTCCCTGACCAGCCTGGCACCCTCACGTTATCCAGCTGGAATCCCACCACCCACTCTGCCACAACCCTCCCTTGCATCTACCACCGCTTCAACAGCTGGCAGCAGCTGTGAACAATCATCACCCAAAACATGGATGAAGCACAACGTGACATAATTATCACCTTAATGGCATTTCAAGACTATCACCACCGGCTGGAAGTGAAACTTCAGCTGAGTGAGTTTAATAAGCATATCTAATGTAATATTTGCAGGGAAGGGCAGGCTGGCTTTGGGAAGGATTAGGGTAGCTTTGCAGCTTTGGATGGCTTTACATGGGATATTTCACGTGCAACAGATAAAGCAGGATGAGCCCGTGATAGCTGCAAGCCCCGATGGCAGCAGCAGCCTGTAATGCTCCCTCCCATCTCCTGCTAAGCAGGAGATTACACGCTCAGAGGCCAGGTGGCCCTGGATCCTTGCTCTGCTTGCCTCCACGCTGGTGGCAGCCAGCAGGGTGCCCATCCTCTTGGCCATGGCCAGAGGCTGTGTCCTCTCCCAGGCAGACAGCTGGAATCTGCTGAGGGCATTGCATCGTTCTCCAGCAGCCCCAGAGCTGCATTCCCAGCCTCCCTGAGGGTGCTCCTGCATCCTCGCCCGCTCTCTGGATGGGAACAGATCCCAGAGGGGATCTGGGACTGCCTTAACTGGGCTGGCAGGAGCCCAGCCCTGGGTGCACCAGCCCCATGGGGTGTGGTGAATCCATGTCCCCTCTCCAGCTGATGCCTCCTCCAGCCCAGGAGCCTTCACCAGCTGTGACTCAGTGGCTGTGCCCACAGGAGCAGCCAGGCACCTCGAGCCTTGTGCTTCCCTCCCGTGTGAATTAGTGCCAGGGGAGCAGTGGGCAAGGAGTCACCGGGGATTTTCAGCTGATTCACTCACCCACAGGGACAGAAATCACAGGGAAGGCAGGAGATTGCAACAGCTCAAGGGATCTGGTGTTCATGTCCAAGCCCTGAAACACCCAACCACAGGAAGTGAGGGGTTTATTCAGGTTTAGAGACCTTCCTAAGCCTAACAGATATCCAAAATTATTCTTTATGAAGGATTAAAAAACAGAAAAGAGCTTTGAAGTCTCAAATTCGAGTGTGGTTATCCAAAGCAGAAGGTGCCTGTCAGCACCTGAGAGCCCAGACTGCCCTGGGGCCAGCCAGGCCTTAGGTAATGTCCTATATAAAGCTCCTGCCTCCACGTGCTGCCCCGAGAGCTCCTTGGAAATGCTGCCTTACTGCCTTGAGATGCATCAGGTTTTGCTCAGCTTTGAACCACCAGGTCACCTTGTTGTTAATTAATGCACCGCTAAAATTATGTTTGGGGGCTACTAAGGTTTATTGGGTAGAAAATTATTTCAAATACAGAGAGCAGGCAGTAAAGACTGGAAATATGTTTTCAAGTATAAAGCTAATTGCTACAGGGAATCCCTCTGGGATCCATTTGGAGGCCTTGCTTTTTTTATTTCCCTCCTCCGTTAACGACCTGGCCAAGGCTTGTAGAACAGCACAAGTGGTGCTGGTGCTGTGGTCCCTGCACGCTGAGAGCTGGCACAGGGGAGCCCACAGTGTGCACAGGGGTGCTCAGCCACGTGCCCTGTCTCAGCAGAGCAGGGCAGCCTGGCAGCCAGAGGATGATGGACTCGTTGATGTTGGGAAAGACCTCTAAGCACTGCCAAACCCACCAAGTGCCCATCCACCCATTTTTCAAACACTTCCAAGAAGGATGACTCAACTGCATCGCTGCTCCAACGCTCAACCATTCTTCCAGTGAAAAAAAATTTTTCCAATATCCAATCTAAACCTTCCCTGCAGCAACTTGAAGACGTCTCCTTTTGTCCTGTCACTTGTTACCATGGTGGCAACCTTGCTGGATCCAGCTCTGCTCTCAGCTGTAGAGCTACTTGTCATCCTTCTGTTCTCTGGGTGAGTTCTGTGAGCCACGGGAGAAGCCTGGCCCACCCTGCTGCTGACAGGGGTGCTTCTGGAGAGAAACCCCAGGAAAGGAAGCTGCTGCTCCCAGGAGAGCCTCGTGCAGGTTCCACAGACACACCAGTGTTGGCAACTGCACTTTGAGTAATTATGAAGCAGAACTGTGCAGATGCAGCCTTGAAAGTGAGACTGGGCTAAGGCCAGACCTGTGACCAAAGGACTTTGCTTCAACATCCCAGCGACCCCAAAGTACCTGTCTGTCTGAGAAAAGGTGTCCTGTCTGATATCCTGCATGCCTCCAGCCCTCCCAGTAGGAAGGAGTGAGTCCTCGTTTCCAGGAAGGGGTCCACTCCTGACAGGGGTATGTAAAATAAAACAAAAAATGCACTAACTTCCCCAGCCAGGCTCAGCCACAGCTGGATCAGGAGGGGCCAGGAGGGGTTCCCCTGCTGGGCATCTCGTGGGGGTGCTGGGAGGCAGGGGCTCACTGGCCCCCAGAGCCCCAGGCCCTGCTGGCCTGCCCAGGCAGGGACACTGCACACTGCTGCCAGAAGCGTTCACACAAGCCTAAGTGCTTTTCTGGACCACAGCCCAAGTGAACTGAGGGGGCTTGAGTGGCACAGATGGCATTTTTCTTCTTTCTTTTTGTTTTTGGTTGTTCTTTTTTGGTTTTGTTTTTTTTTTTTTTGTTTGTTTGTTTTCCTGATGGTTCCCTCTGAAATGTAAGTAAGTGCACAGTGGTGACCTAGACAGGTGCCTGACCTGGACACACCCAGAGCAGTTTTATTCATAAAAACAACTTGTTCCCCACTCAGTCTGGTGATGGGGGAACACACTGAACTGCCTTACTTGCTGTGTTCAGCCACTACTTTGCTCTATTTAATTTTGCTTCCTAGAAGAAGCATCTCTCCCTCTCACTGCTCCTTACTCCAGCACCTCTGAGGCTCACAAGGTTCCAGCACAAGCCAAGTATCAGGATCCTGCTCCTGGTGTGGGCTTGGAGGGTCTGGGCAGCAGCAGGGCCACCAAGGAATGTGGAGGTCTGCTCACCCATCACCTGGAGAATTTGATGGTCCAAGCCTGTCCCAGCCATGAGCCAGGCAGGGCAGGCTGGAATCACTCAGAAATTGGGATTTGCTGGTGCTCTCTCTCTTCCCCTAGGGAAGCAGCTGCCCTGGGAGTGGCAGCAGCCAGCAGTGCTGTGGAGGAGATGCTCCATCTCCCACCGGCTTGGCCAGCACAGAGAAATGAAAATGGTGCCATGCTGCCCAAAACCAGCCACCCTCTAGAATTTCTTCCAGAAAATACTAACAGAAAAAAGCCAATTCACAGCCAAAACCAACCCCATTTTTCTAAAAAAGCCCCGTGTGTGGTGAAGGAGGCCGTGTCCTGCAATCATGGCCAGGCCCTGGCTGTCATTCCTGACTCAATCCCTGCTGTAACTGGAATACAAAACCAAATAATTTCATCACCGCTGGATTTTATTTCACTTCCTGCTCCCATGGCTGTCTCTGCTGCCTGGACCAAAGGCTGTGAGGCAGGACCTGGCTCTCCCTAAGAGAATCTCCTCTTGCTGGCGTGGCCAGCCTCCACTTGGGTTGTCCTGTGCAGGGACTCAGTGATCCTTACGGGTCCCCTCCAGCTCAGGATATTCTGTGATCCTGTGGCTCTGTGGCGGGGATGCTTCTGCCATCAGCAGCCAAGTGAGGCAGCACACACCTCTGAAAGCAGCACACACCTCTGAAAGCAGCACACACCTCTGAAAGCAGCACACACCTCTGAAAGCAGCACACACCTCCGAAAGCAGCACACACCTCTGAAAGCAGCACACACCTCCGAAAGCAGCACACAGCTCCGAAAGCAGCACACACCTCCGAAAGCAGCACACACCTCTGAAAGCAGCACACACCTTTGAAAGCAGCACACACCTCTGAAAGCAGCACACACCTCTGAAAGCAGCACACAGCTCCGAAAGCAGCACACAGCTCCGAAAGCAGCACACAGCTCCGAAAGCAGGACACAGCTCCAAGGCATCTTCCCCTGCTGCAGCCCTGTGCCCGGCTGGCATCGCCTCGCCGTGCAATTAGCGCGGGTGATGAACCTTCCCTTTCAGCGTGTCCCGGGCAGGGCTGGCTCTCACAGGCTCCCCGACGCTCGGGCAGCGTGCTGTGTGCCTGGGCAGCGGGAGCACACAGCTCCAGAGCCGCAGAAACAGCTTTGAAACGCGGATCCTGCCACGCTCTGTTCGCGCACCCTTGGGCTGCCGGGTTACCACGGCCTCGCCTCTCGGGCACTGCCCTTACACCGAGCCCTGTGTGCGATGAGCTCTCATCAGTGCCCAGGAGCACCAAACCCCGGAGCCCCCGGCCTCCCTCGGCTGCTCCCGGCTGATGCTCGGGCAGGGAGATGTGGTGGAGCACAGCCCGGGGCCGGCAGCAGCCGCCCGGATCAGAGGACGCTTCCCAAGCTCAAGCGCTGGGTTCAGAGAGCTGCTCAGAGGAGCAGCAGTTCTCGTGTCTGTCCTGCTGCTGTGGCAGGGGAGATCATGAATGAGAGAAAATTGCTGCTCACGCACCAGCAGCTGGAGATATCAGCCCCCCTCCGGGCACGGGCAATCCTCTCACAACGGGAGGCCACATCCAGAGAGCTGCAGATGGAGATGGATTTGGGATCCCCGTCACGCCGGTCACCTCCCCCCGACGCGGGTGCCTGCCCCAGCCTGTCCCCCCTGCCCTGGCCCAGCCAGCTCAGGCTGCCAAGGGGAATGTGGCTCAGTCTGCTGGCACATTCCCCATCCTTTTCAATTACATGCAGCCCAATTCCCACCGTGAGCAGGGGAGCCAGGAGGAAATGCCACCGAAGGCAGCCGAGTGGTGCTGCCTAGTCTGCAGTGAGCAGGAGGAGATGCTAAGCCTGGCTTACACACACCATCCGCGGCTCTTATACCCACCCTGTGCCAGCTCAATCCTTCAATTATGGCATCCTTTCCCAAACTAGCAGGACGTGTTTATAATTATTAAGAGGGATGTGGGGAGAGGTGTCCTTTCTTCTGCTTTAAAGCCAAACATCAGAGTGTTCCAGCCTCTGCTCCCTCTGATGCACAGCCTGCTCCAAAACCTGGCTCCCACCTGCCAGCCTAAAAGCCAAACCACAGGGCCGTGACCCCAGCAAACATTACAGCACACAGAGCTGATTTAAACTTTTCCCAGGATGAAGCTTTGATCACTCATGGGCTTGGAGCCCTCAGCCCAGCCTGGCCCGCTCACAGAAGTGGGGACCAGCACTGCACACTCTGGGGTGCAGCCAACACACCCCAAAGCTTTGGCAGCCACCAGCCCAGGGAGTAGATGCTAGAGGGCTGTTCCTGCTGGCCCAAATCCCACATGAGAGGAATGAGCCCCTTTTTACTGCCTGGCCTCACCCCAGGCTTAGGAGAGCATGGAAGGGCAGATCAGGGTATCCAGCAGGCACCCAGGATTTCCATCCCAGCACATCTGGCACACCTGGAGACACGGCCATGCCCCAAGCTGTCAGACAAGCCCATGGGAAGCCCAAAAGCCACCACTGTAATGTGGCATGGGAAGCAATCAAGGGAGATAAACAGCTCTGTGGATTTCCTAGGGCCCTGTAGTAGCAGAGGAATTATTTCAGAAACCTGTAAGATCTGCAGAAGCCTCCAGGCACCAGAAGGAGGCCAAACAAAGCCCTGTGCTCCCTGCTGGCTGACCAGGGAAATTGCTCCTTGTCCCCAGATGTGGCTCCAGCTGTGGCCACTCTCCACCACCTCAGAGAGAGACAGGACCACCACCGAACCCAGGAGCCAAATCAGGCACTCGGGGAGCCAAGGATTCCTCCCCGGACTCTGCAGAGGCCAGCAGACACCTGAAGGGAGGGATTAACATACGACAAAGACAGCACAAACAAGGATCAATCCAGTCTCGCTTCAGCACACCAGAAACCCAAGGACTCTCCCCTCTGGAAAGGCTCTGAATGAATAATTCTTCCCATGAATATTGAGAGCTATCTTGAAACAGTGGCTGTCTCTTCCCACCCACCAGCCCTTTTGAAGGCCACTCCAGAAGGATCTCTTTCAAGCATCAGAAATTGCTTTTAAAATCCTGTCTACATTTATTTGTGGCCATCTTATCACACAGGGCTGCACCTTTCCTGATCAGAGTCCTCACAAAAGCCAATGCATGAACAACTGGATGTCTTTTAAACCCAACTGGGGGTTACACCTAATCCCACTCACTATCAAAAGTCTGGGATGCAGCCAAAGGATTTGCCCTGTCCCAAAGGGGGACTTTGAAAGGACCCTCATCCCCCTCCTTCCTCTTGGGAAGAGCAGGGAGGGAGAGTGACTGGGTATCTTAAAGCCTCCTTTAATGCCCCAAAAAGATGTATTTGTAGACTCTGTGGCTGGAACACCATCAATTTTTATTTCTCCTGCACCGAGGCTATTTTGGGTTTCTCTGCCATGGAGACCAGGCCAGCAGAACCTGGCCCCTGCTGCATGCAGAGGCCAATGCCAGGCAAGGAGGAACAAACCAGACACCCGGGCTGGAAAAGGCCCCTGCTGGCTGCAGGGGGGCATGGCTGCCCTTCCAGCCCAGCCCTCAGGGGCTAGGGATGGCCTTTGAGCTCCCCCCTGCTTTCTAGGGGATTTCTAATTCCCACTTCATCTCGGAAAGGACCATTACGCTTCTGAGATCTCTTAGTAACCTAAATAAAAAGTCAGATACTATCAAGAGATCTGCAGCCAGTGGTGGAAGGAAATGCTGCCCATCCCCAGGAGCTGAGGGGGTGGAGAACCAGGGCCAAGCCTCTGGGACCTCCTGGATGTACTCAGGGTGTCAGGGTGGCTGGGGACCCTGCCTCCAGGAGGACACCACAGACAAACAGCACACCTGGACCATCTTTCATAAGGACACAGGAATTCAGAGGGTCCTTCCACCCCAGTAAAAGTTTGGGATTTAGGTGCTCAGCGATACGGTTGAAACAATTTCCTTGATCTTTTATTACCCTGGTAAATAATTTATTGGGACAGGCATTTTAAAAAATCCCATAAAAGACCTATAAAACATATTTATCACACAAAAAAACCCCGCTCCTTGGCTCCAACTAACAAGCTGAAAACTTGTTTGTATACTTCACTGCACATAAACTAACCAATGCCTTGTGACAGCTTTAAGCTTTTTAACAGCTCTCTCCCTGCTGCTTTTTATTTCCATTTTTCTCTCTGTGAATTCACAAGGTAAAAAAAAGAAGAACCTACCACAACAGGAGAGGCTCCTGCTTCTTGGACAGATATTGACAGTCAGGAACTGCCTTCCCAGTTTTCCTGACACCTGGAAAATTTAACAAATTACGCTTCTTTTGGCTGAAAAACACCAAGTTGTGGTTACTCAGAGTATGTTGGGATGCAGGGGTTGGCAGATGGACTCAGAGGGGTGGATGAGTGTGTGACTGAGGTGCCAATGGCACAGGCTCTTTGAGCCCCAGTTTCCCTCCTGAGATCAGGAGCATTTCTGTCATCTTCTGCTGGCAGAGGGCAGGGTCCCTTTTTTTGTTCAAGCCTTGAATAAATGGAGAATTCAAACAAAAGGCTGAGGAATGAGTTTTCCCACCCAATACATGCAGCAGCCACAGGCACCAAAGCTTTTTGGCATTCCCTTGGACACCAGAGGATCCAGCTGGATGAAGCCCGGCCAACAGGATGAGAGCTCAGCCTGCTGCCAAGGTACAAAACCAGAACCCAAACCACATTGATTGCTGCAGGCAGGATTCCTGGAGCCAGGCAGCGGCACAGATCAAAGGCAGAGCTTCCACATCCCCTGCAGAGTGCCCACAAACCCAGGGACAGCTCTGCCCAGCAAAATGCCAACAAATACAGGTGACCTGGCAAGGGGTGACCGACCTGAGGATGGCCTGAGGTGGGTTTCTCCTCTTCCCAGGGGCAAGGGGAGCTGTGGGAGCAGCCGTGAGGCCAGACTGATCTGAGCTACCCTGCATCACTCTTCCAAGCGAGCAGAGAAGCTCTGGGAGGAGGGGGAACACAGTCCTCTGGGTCAGCAGAGCTGGCCATCAGGGCTGCCAAGGCACACAGACACCCAGGCATGCCCAGGGCCCGCTCCAGATGGCATCTGTCAGAGGGAGCCAGGAGCAGTCTGGGTCACAGTGCTCCCCATGCACGACTTGGCTCTTCTCCATGCCCAGGCATCTTCAAACCCTCTCCTCCTGGTCCTGGTTCCAACAGAGGAGCAATATAATCCAGTTAAAAGCCTTTCCAGGGCTCAATCGACACTCCAGCTGTGCTCCCCCTTCACTGCGCTTCCCCTTCTGCCTCCCCAGAGCCACTCCAGGCACCTGAGCTGCAGCTGCTTTCACACCTGTGGGGCCCAGAGTGCTCCCACTCCTTTCTGCACAGAGCTGCTCTCTGCCTCCACCGTGCTGTCTACAGGGAGATCAGAAAGTCAGAGCACACTCACCCCAAAGGGCTGTTTGATGCAGAGCAAGCTCTGAGGGGTGCTCAGTGGTCAAAGTAAGCTGGGGCTGGGGTGGATGCCATCTGCATGCTAGGCATCACTTGTCCCCAGCTCCAGTGCCACCTTGGTACACCCACAGGGCGTGTGAGAGCTCATCCAAGGCAGGGAAGGTTCCCCAGCTCCAGTGCAAACCCTTCTCCCAAGCAGGTTAAGCCCAGCAGCATCAGCTGGTCTGTGCTCGTGGGGGCTGGGATGGATGGTGTGGATCAGTGGGCAGGGAGAGCCTTTCCTATCACATCCCCAGTGTTGTCACTTCTCTCTGACACTCCATCCCCTCCCAACCCTTCCCCAGTCCCCACTGCTGTAAGCACCTTTCCCTGAAGCCAGCACGAGCCCTGGAGTCTGGCTGGTCTGGAGAGCCCCATGCCACCAGCCCACACAGCTCAGCACAGGTCCCAGCAGGGCACACCCTCCTGGGGCAGGCCAGCAAGGACCTGTCACCCCCAGCAGCACAGCAGGGACATCAGGCTCCCTCCTTCCTCCTCACGGGAGCTTCGTCATTGCCATCAGCAGAGGGAAGCAAAATGGGCACCATGAGCTGCAGTGTGGATTAGATCTCTCCAAGTTTGCTGGGATGGGGATACAGCTGTGGACTGATCCTGAATGGATCCTTTTGGCCAGGGAAGACTGTGGGACAGCCTTTCCTGGGGCTCCAGGCTCACCTCTGGGGCCTCTCCCACCTCCACCGAGTCCCACAGCTCCTTTGGCTGCCACTTCTGAACTGATGAGCACATTAGAAGTTAAGTCCATTTGCAGATTTAAAAGTCAAACCCTGCCACAGGAAATTAAAAGATAATGCAAAGAATTATTTAAAAAAATTAATCTTTATTACTCTCCACTCCCAAGCTGCTAATAAAAAAAATGTGTTCCTCATACAGTCTCTATAAAAACAGGTTATAAAGCAGAGGAAGAGAGGGAGGCAGATGCTTTAAAAAGGCATCTTTCATCCCTCTGCCCTGCCTGCCATAACCATCCATCTGCACCTGCATGCCGGCTCCCAGCAGTTTCCAAGCCAGCCCCCTTCACCCTGCCAGGCAGTTATTCCCCATTCCCATCTGCTCCCCCCTGTTTTACATTTCCGGGAGATCAGCAGTCCCAGGCCCACACAGCAGCCTAGAAGGTGGTTTAATGGCACACCCTGCTTGCTCCAGGTATCTCCAAGCCCTGTGTAAACCATGATGAATTACAGCTCATTACAGAAAGGGCAGGCACTCAGGAAGTAAACAAGGCAGCTATTACAGGTGCCATCAACAGCTCCACAACACCAGAGCAGGGCTGATACATGCAGGGAACCACGCCTGAGAGAGAGGTCAAGGATGCTCAGCAGCTCTCAGAAACCAGTGAAGAGGCTGAGAGGGAGGTGGCAATTGCAAGAGTTTCTTCTGAAAATGCTTCTCTCCAAGGCTGTGCCCAAGAAAGCAGCTCAATCCTTAGTGTTGTAGCTGGAGCTTGAGCCCACGGAGTCAGAGATGGAGCTGCAAACAACTTCCATGTCATGGCACTAGGAACGAGTCAGCCAGGTTTGGGTGGGTCCAGGAGCCACTACAGCTGAGGAAGAGCACCCAATTTAGCACATGAGAGAGATGAAGAAGCAAGAAGCAGCAGACCCACCAGCTATGTCAGTGCTGCAGTAGAAAAAAAAGCTGCAGGCACAAATCTGTGTCCCACCAGCTCTCTGGCCATCCTAGGAGAGTGCCTGGCCAGGAGAAGATCCACCACCAGTGCTCCTGCCAAAGCAGTGCCCCTGGGCCTGGTAGGAACACAGCCAGGCCAGGAAGGAGCAGAGGGCTTCACAGAAAGAGAGATGAGGGACCAAGAGCTGCTGCATGGAATCAAAAGCACAGCATGAAAGAGCTGGGGCAAAGGAGCCCGTCCCCAGCAAACCCCAGGACATGCCCTGATGGCTCCATGGGGCCTGCCAAGCCCACCCTCCCCATCCTCAGGTGAGCAGTACAGGCACCAAGCCCACCCTCAGGCCTCCCCCAGGCAGCACACAGTGCGTTTATTCCAGGCAAAGCAGCCCCACTCCTTCTCCTCACTGGGGATGAAGGGAGCATTTGGCCTTTTCTAACTCCAGGAGGGGAAGATGCATCTGAAAATGAAGCACTGGCAAGGAGCAGGTGCCAGGGGTGGAGGAAGAAGACAGGCAGGAGCACAAGCAGGCTCTGACCCAAGGAATGAGAACCCCCTGGCAGGGACAGTGCCTGCAGCCCCCGGGACACCTGCGGCCCCCAGCACGGGCAGGAGCACAGGGGGACAGCGCAGCACAGCGGGGCAGGAGGTGGCTTCCCCAGGGGAGGTTGACTGTGATTGATGGTGCTGTGCTGTGCTCTCACTGATGTAGAAAATTAGAGAGAGATGGCTCCAGATACCCACCCGGCTGAGACACTTGTTGTGCCTGTCTCCTGCGCACGCCTCTCTCGGGAGCTCTCCCCCTGCTTGCAGGCTCATTATTCAGAGTGCTGAACTGGGAAAAGCAATGCTGGTTGATTCTCACTTCTCCCCCTAAAACTACTGGGTTGTGTTATTCTTGGGAACACGTAAGGTGTTGATTTCCCTGCTCAGCTACTCGAAGGAAAGTTTGATTTTCCTCAACTAGGAAAAAGTAGCCCTTCACTTTTTCTTTTCTCTCCTCAACCAAAGCTGGGCAGAGCCTTTATAAAATACAGGAGCAATTCTCTTAGATGGAAATTGCTTCCTTAAAAACAGTGAGTCATGCTCCACGCCGAGATGGATCTGATAGCTGGTACTCCACTAAAGTAGCCTTGTGGCAGGATGGTTCCTTCCTGGCTTTCAATCCCTTTGCCATTTAACCAGCTCCTGGTTTGTTGTGGCTGCTTTTGTCCTTCCACTGCTTCTCTGCCAGATGACAAAAGAGTTATAAAATGGTCCTTTAGTGGGTTTTTAAAAAAAACACATAGGCTTCCATATGAAATGATGAAGCCAGTGGTCTAGATCAGCACAGGCTGGTGTGTCTTCAGTAGAGGTGTCACACCACAGACAGAAAACCACTGGGGCCTTGACTTCAAACAATGCTGTCCCTCATTAGTAAGCAACCAGTTTCTTTCCAGACAGGCACAGCATCTGAGCTTGCATTCCTTTAGTCCCAATGTTTCCATGCTGGTCTAGAAATGGTAGAGGAATCTCTCTGACTGCTGCCCAAACAATCCCAAGCAGGCCTTACAGTCCTGCATCCCTCTTTTTTCAAACTCCCCCAGAGCTCCAGGCACCTGCACCAGCCCAGGCTCTTCCACTTTGGCTCTTCCACTTTCTCCTCATGGCTAGAGGAGACTGACCAAGAGGCTGGATGTGGGGACTACCACCCCTGGAAAGGGCAGGGAAATGGTTGAGTTTCCTTCATGACTCCAAACTGAGCCCCTGGCTTCTCCTGCCAGCTCTCCAGCTCACCTTGCTCCCATGGCAAAAGGGCAGGTTTCCTTTTTTTTTAGCTCTTGGGTATCTCAAGGACAGCTTCAAATTTCCCTGCTTTGAAGCCCATCACCTGACATGGATGTCCAGGCTCCTGCATCAGGGAGCCCCTCCAAAAATGACAGCAGCTAAGCCCAGCTCTGCTTGTCTCCCTTATTAAAGGGACAACAATGCCACCAGCTGCAGCCCTGCCAGCACTCTGAGCACCCCTTGGGTCACAGGGCACAGAGTGCTGGCAACAAGCAGCAAACACCAAATTCAAGCTAAAGTCAAGAAACCCTTACAGGAAGATGATTTGGAACAAAGCTTTGCTCTTCCCCCTCCCACATATCCACCACAGACTGACCCCAGTGCCTCCTCCCAGTGTTCCCAGTGGTAGTTAGTCACCTGCCCTTTGGAAGTCCCTCCTGGGGGTGCAGAACAGATCCCCACACATCCCCCCTTTCTCCATCTGTTAATGCCTTCCCTCCACCCAGGCTGAGCCTCCCTCAGCCCGAGCTAATGGTAGGAAATTAGCATTAAAATGATGGTTTGCTATTAGAGGTGCCTCAGCTCCCCATCACGCTCCAGGAGCAGCAAATGACAGGCTGTGATTTCCCCGCCGCGGTGTCGCAGGAACAGCGGCAGCCACAAGTGCTGAAGACACCCGAGGAAAGTTTTAGCTCGTCTCTCCCGCCCCGGCAGCTCTTCCCTCGGCCATCCCCGCCGTGCCCATCCTCCGCACGGGCAGTCCTGCAGCAGATGGCACCTGGGCAGGGCGCAGACAAATCGGCTCCCCCCCGCAGCAGCGCTAAGAGCTCTCAGAGCAGACGAGGCTCGCTCGTCAAGAGCCCCGCGGGGCGGAGATGCCGGAGGAATCTGCTCCGGCTGCCTCCTCACCTGGCTGCAGGAGTGCAGCCGGCTCCTCATGGCAGGGGGAGGCTGGCGCTGTGTCCTGGGCAGAATGGAAGAAGCAATGCAGGCTGAGCACCGATGGAGCGATGCTTTTTTCCGTGTCAGCACAACACTTTGGTTTGGAGGGCTTGCAGCCTGCGGTGAGAGGGTTTTCGTGGGTCCCCACTGAACATCCATCTGCTTGCCGAAAAATGAGCTCAGCTCAAGCTGCCTGCTCTCTCTCCCTGCCAAAGTGGGGGTCTGCCCTCTCAGAAATCTCCCCTCCTCGACCAGGTACCTGTGGCAGAGCGTGGATGGACAGACTCATTTCATTTTCTGCCTGCCTGCCCCTCGGAGCGCCCCTGGCTGTAAGCTGCTCTGCACAGAGGGGTCAGGGAAGCAGCTCACGTACCAGCCCGCAGAAAGACAGGAGGCAGGAGCAGCTCAGCAAATCCGTGGGTGTCAGGGCAGGCTGTAAACCCCCTTTGGACACCTGAGTGACCCTGCAGTCACACAGCAAGGATGGGGAACCCCTCCTTGCAGAGCCCCACGGTGCTGGTCACCTGCAGCAGGGAAAGGGGGCACAGCCAGGCTGAAACGTGCAGGAGCATTTGGGTGCTCTCAGGGCATCTCATGTGGAGCTGTGCACAACTGCTGGAAAACTCCAAAGGTGCATTTTAACCCCTTAGGGTGAAACTGGTGACCAGCGACAGGACCCCAAGGAACAGCATGAAGCTGTGTCAGGGGAGGTTTAGGGTGGGTCTTAGGAAAATGTACTTCATCCAGAGAGTGACCGGGCCTGGAACAGGCTCCCCAGGGCAGTGGTTGTAGCCAGAAGCCTGCCAGAGCTCAAGGAGTGTTTGGACAACGCTCTCAGACACATGGTGGGATTGCTGGTGTCCTGTGCAGGGACAGGAGTTAGATTCGACGATCCTTGTGGATTCCAACTCAGGATGTTCTGTGAGTCTTGCCCTTCCCTCTACCTCTTCCTTAACTCTCCTTAAAAGTACCTGGACCAGCAAGTGTCCACAAGCCCCAGCCTGCCAAATGCATTGTCACGGGCCTAAGCAGGGCGATGCAAAAGGCAGAGGGAAGAGAATAGTATTAAAAAGCAGGGAAAGAAAGTTTTCCCTTTCCCCAGCATCCCCATCAGCAGCTGAGATGTGGGAGCGAGGAGGACTCATCTGATGATGGATGAGAGAGAACTGATCCTTGGTAAGGCAGAGCAGGAGCAGAAGGAAGCACTGCTCCCAAAGGCAATCCTCACACCTCCTTGGGATAGGAAAAACAACCATGAGAGGCAGCAGAAACCCTTCTCTGTGCACGTTTGGAATTCATCTCCGGCCTGTCAGGGGGGCCACGACCCAACTGCACATTGGTATATTCACTGAGCCGTACACCCAGCTCAGGCAGGCTCCTGACAGATGCAGATGGGAAAGCCATTTTTCATAAAGTGAGGGTAGAAAGGGAACAAGACAAAATAGCAAAATAAAAAAAGGCTCAGGCGTCAGCTGGAAAAGATACAACAGGATCAGGCCTGAGAGAGAAGCAGTCAGATTAAACTTTTGGATCTTTAAGCACACCAAGAGGCCAGTCCCCTTCCTCTGTTTGTTACTGTGGCCTGGCAGCAGCAGGTACCTTCATCCTTTTCTCCATAACCAGGTGAAAAATGAAAACTGGACCCAGAACAACACCAAGGCTTTGCTGAACTGGCCCCTGGGGACAGACACTGCTAGAGGGGCTGCTGGAGCAGGTGGGCACAGGCACCTTTCTACCTGCTCAGAGGAGGTGAGAGACAGCCTGCAGAGAACGTGAACCGCTAACATGTCAGTCTGCCCCTCAGACCAGACCTAGCTTAGGCCTGGCCTAAAGAGCACAGAGCCCCCAAGGCTCTGAAGGGACACCCCTGGCAGATGTCCTGCTGGTACCAGCCTGGCAGCAGGGCAGAGGATCGCTGTGCAGCGCTGCCATGATGGCAACATCACAGCTTCCGATGGCCAGGATTTGTTTCAGGCAGTGACAAGGGGTTTCCCTCTGTCCCAGGTCACCAAGAGGCAGCAGTGACACGGGGCCACTCAGCCAGACAGCAGGAAGGGCTGCTCAGCACAGTGTAAGCTGTCCCCTGAGCAGCACGTGTGCCTGCCCTGCTCAGCACCAGGAGCCAGGGGGAAGGGGAAAGGGAAGGAAGAATTACCCTCATGGAGGGAAAGATTTCACCTCTACCAGTGACATTCTGCTGTTGTCACCGCCAGCCATAACATCACCCTCTTGATGAGAAATCTAAGTTGACAGTGATACAGGAAAGGAGCTGAGAGGGCAGCAAACTCTGCCCAGCCCTCTTTGTAACCCCAAATCTCTCGTGGCTTCCAGCCCCTGCATGGAGCAGAGCCAGCACCTCATTACTGGGTTACTAAACAAGTAAATACTCCTTTTCCAGAGCTATGGAATAATATCATCTTGCAGTTACCCATCCTTCTGGACAACTCTGAGGAGAATTTCATTTTGGTCTCTGCTGCATCCTCTTTGTTTCTGAAATGAGAAACAGATGTAGGAGCCCAGACCTCCTTTGCAAAGCAACACACGCAGCCATAAGCTGAAGTCACCAAAGCCTGAAGAGCTTCTGGTGAGAAAGTCCAGGTGTCTTCAGACTCACTGGAGGTGCATCAAGCCCCATTGATCCCTGCTGCCTGCAGCATTTCCAGCTGATATTCCTTCTCTTTGTCCTAGGAAAGGCAAGCACAGGGCTGGGCAGCAAGGCTTGGTGAAGGTTACTGCTGAGACCTGGTAGAAATGTCATCCAGCAACACGTTTCAAGAAAGATTCATCCCCAAGCAGCCTGGCTCCATAATAAAAGTGTCAGAGCAGCTGACTTGCTTCCCCCATTCTCATTGCATACAGATTTATCCTGTCTCAGGTCTCTCTCCCTCCATAAGCCAGCACGTGCCTTTCCTTTCAATAGGCTGGCAGTGAAACCCAGGCAGCTGAGATAGCAGGAGAAAAGGGAATGCAAGAAAGGCAAAGGCATCACAGGGGGAAAAATGCTCAGGAGCCATGTTTTCCTCTCATTTTGGCTGCTCTCAGTTCTGAAATGGAGGAGGGAGACATGAGAGGTAACCTAACATGAGAAGGTTCCAAAACCAGCAGCCATTTGTTCTGATGTTCCAAACCAATTCCCTAGCTGCCAGGCTGTGTCACTTCCCTCTCAGGGAGCTCAAATCCCATTCCCAATAAAACCCACCCCAAAAGGCATAAATAACTCCCAGCCTTCACCCTCCCAGCCAGGGAGCCCCTTCTCAGAGGGCTGTGCACGTGGTGGGCACCAGGGAGAGTGGAGAGGAGAGATGGGGCTCCCTCTGAGTCTGTGTCTCAGGAAACACTGAGAACCAGCCTACCTTCACCACAGAGAAGTGATGTTAATGCAGCTCCACAGGCAGACCCTGCAGGAAATTAAAAAAAAAAAAAAAAAGAGAAAGAGATATTAATGGCCCTTTGCAAACAACTAAAAATACCCAGAATGGCCAGAGTTTCTTTTGGATTTTTTTTCTCTTCTTCCCCCAACTTATGCCCAAAGGAATGTGCCACACAAATTAAAATGATTTCCTCCAACCTGCAAGATAGGAGCAGGCAAGGCATCCTTCAGCTGTGAGTGAAAGAGATGGAGTCTGCCTTTGTCAGGAGCACAGCAGCCCCAGGGAGGTGAGGTGGTGGGGGACGGCAGACAGAGCTGCAGGGATGCTGCTGGTTAATTCCCAGTAACTGGGACAGACAGGTCTGTGCCAGGCACCCAGCTGGGGTCCAGGGGGTGTTTTGTCAACATCGATAGCAGAAGTGAATCCTGGGCACCTCAGCTGCCTTGGGGGGATGCAGAGTAAGAGCAAAGAGCTGTGGAACAGCTTTCTATGGAGCAGAAAAGGCTTCTACTACCACCAAGGCAGTCCTTAAATTTAAGGACTTTAGGATTTAAGGTTAAATTTGCAAAACGTATTGCAGGAGGCAGAGGCTGTGATACCTCCTGGCCCCATGGACATTTTCACCCAAAGATATTGTTTTTCTGGCCCATGCCAGGGTACCCACTCAGGCATGTGCCCTAGCCCACGTTTTCTCCTTTCAGCTGAGTGAGACAGTTTATTCCCAGCAGTGAGAGCTCAAAGGCAGAAGGAAAGCCAGGACCACACCCGCCAGACCATAAAAGCGCTGCTCTGCTGTGCCCCAGCTGTTGCTCACATCTGGATGCAGCCAGCACTGGGAGCAGTGCAGCTGGCCCAGCTCCTGGGTTAGCATCCCCACCCTGTTAACGCCAGGCGGGCGAGAGGTCTGGCAGCCCAGGGGAAGGGCCACTTCATCTCCCTGACGTTCTCCTCTGCTAATGAAAATGTTTCTCCAGCGTGTCCTCGGGAAGGTTTCCTTCAGCTCCAGCCCTCTTGTGATTGAAGGCTAATCTCTGTTACTCCTGGCTGAATGGCAGCCCACGAGGAAGGTGATGTATTGTGTTTCCCTTCGACTCGACAGTTAATGGTGCTGGCAGAAGAAGAAAAAGCACCAGATGTTTCTGGACTGAAAGTGAGCTCCTCCCGAAATGCTGAGAGGTCAGGGCAGGAACAGGGGCCTCACGGGCTGGCACCCCCTTAAATTCCAGCCTGCTTTAAAAGGCCACTGGGCTGGCCAACATCCTCCCTTCCAGAGGCAGTCCAGATGGTGGCAGTGGCCACAGGAGGCCACATGTCCTGCTGCCACCCCGTGGGACATGACTGGCCTCCAGTGAACTCCCCATCATCAGTCTGGTCAGTATGGGGGTCTGGGAGAGAGGCTGAGGTCTAGAGTGCAGACTTTTTGGGAGGAAAGCATGTGACAGAGGCTCAACACTCACAGGTTCCTCTAGCTGGCTCCAAACTTAGTCACTGAAGTCTCAAGATGGGAAATTTTTCAATCTGCAATGTTAGCTTCCTTTTGAAATGCTTGGAGACCTCCTGATAAAAAAAAAAATGAGAGAAAAAAATCGAGCTTACAATCCTCTAGCTGTTGTGCTGCTCACACTCAAGGAGACACCTGGCTCCAGGACACACTTTCTCCTCTGCTCCACAGCTCTGCAAACACATTCCAGGCCATCCCCACCACCTGCTGTTCTCCTGCTGTTTCTCCCCTCACTGGAACCACCCAATTATCTACCATGGCACTCTGCCCCCTCTATCTGCAAAGCTTTGCAGCTTTTCTCCTCCTTTTTTGCCCCTATAAAACCACTATCAGCATTTGTTGAGGACACCCTAACACAACATGAACTCCCCTGTTTGCTTTCCCTTCTCCCACTAGCATTAATTGTGGGGTGTTTACCATGGGCCACACAAAATGCATTCCCCAACAGCTAAACGTGGAGGAGGAGAAGGAGAAATAAGGAAAATAGGATGAAAAAGAAAAAACTTCCAATTACTGACAATTATTTCTACTTGATTGCCCACTGTGCACTGTGCCCCAGACACAAATCACTCCTGGCAGGGTGGCACAGCCTGTACCTGCACACACAGTGCACAGGTGAGCACACAGGCTGCTTGGGGAAGGCATTCCAACCTATTTGGGCACCTATTTGGGCTCAGCTGACTCCAGCCCTTCTGAGGGTCTCATGCACACCAGAAAATCAGAGGTGATGCTCTCCTCTGCTCCCACAAGCCACAGCTCCTGGAGCAGAGGCAAGGCACTTGCTCGGAGCTGAGACCTGCCAGGAGAGATTGCCCAAGGGATGTCCATTCCCAGACTCAACCTGTCTGGGTTCTCTGGCAGTTTTTCCTTCCCAGCAGGGAGGCATGGCAGGCACAGAGAGCAGCTGCAGGCAGCAGAGCTCTGCCAGAGACACCTTCCCCTCCACGGGAGGACACGCTTTGCTCCCAGCCAGGGGGAGGGCAGAGGCACCCAGCACGCTGCCGCAGTGGAGGAGGCACTCAGCCAGCCACTAATGCTTCCCACTGTCTTGGAGCAAAGGGATGGATTAGCTTTTATTAGCTCTTCTGAAGAGCACATCACTCCTGCCCTTTCCTCCTCTCACACGGCTCACGCACAGGCTCAGCTGTGCTGCAAGTGAAGCAGAACCAACTCACCTACGTGCTGGCAGCCCCAAACTCCTCTTGGGTCTTGTATAAATCTTACAAATCTTAAATCTTAGCCAAGCTGGGAGTTAGGATGGAGAAATCCTCCTAAGGGTGCTGCAGGTGCTGCCCAGAAGTACTTTAAAAAAGATGGATGCTTGGCTTTTACATCTGGATCTCTCAGGTGACACCAAGCACAGCCTGAAGGAGGGCACGGTCTCACGGCAGCCCAAGCAAAGCCAAGGCACAGTCCCCAGAGCAGAGCTCCAAACCCGGGGCTGTTCTTTGGGAGATGGCCCGTGGTTCCTGCCCAGTGCTCCTGCCACATGCAGCACCCCCGGCCCCAGCACCCAGCCAGCAGCACGGCTGAGGGATGGAGCTGCTCCACAGAAGTCTAAAGTCGCTCTGGGGCTTGTTAGCAGCGTGATAAAGGGGATGAATGGCCTCAGAGAAATGCTCTGTCTCCTGCTGTGGCATTCATTATCCTTTAGCCAGGCAATTCTTCATGCCAGCCAGGAGCTCTGGGCTGCCTCATCTGCTGTCCCGGGGGCTGCCTCCCACCAGAGGCCACGCTCGGCACAGGCGCAGGATTTCTCCCAGACCAAAGCTGCCAAAACCTGGGACTCTGCCTGCCCTTGGAGTGCCAAAGACCATTTCCAAACTGACATCAGGAATGTGGGGGGGTGAGTTTTGTTTCCCATGGAAAATGTGCCTGAGGAGCGGCAGCAGGGGCGCATCGCCCTCCTCCCGCTCGAGTGGATCGCTTCCCCAAACACCCAGCTCTGTGACCTGAGCCACGGCTGCCCCGTGCCCACACCCGCACATTTGCAGCCTGATTTCCCAAGGAGCACAAAGCATACACGATCCTGCTGCATCAGTCTGCCCTCTGCCCACTCCCCAGCAACTTCTGACACTGCAAACAGATTTCAAGCCGATGTGACGGAGCAACAGAGGTCTTGGAGACAGCCAGAGCTTATAAATTTCATGGGAGCAGACTACCAAACAGAGAAACATTGTTAGCACCTTCTGAACTGTAGTGTGTCATCCCTTATTAGACATCAGACAATCTGTGTGGGAGAGATGCTATAAATATCCCAGGAGAGGGAGATGCTCCATTCAGCACAAATAACTTCCTGGGCAGCAGGGACTCCAAACCCAAACTGTACACCCAGAGAAGATGACATTTCATGGATCCCACTGCACATGGTACCAACAGGAGACGGTTTCAGGCCTGTTTGGCTGACAGGAGAGCCAGCCAGCTAAGACACGTTAGCCTTTGGAAAGTCCATGGAAATGGAATGTGTGCACTTCCCTTGTCCTTCTTCCAGAGACCAAGCTGAGGTCCTTCTGCATTTCCAGCCTTAACCACCCTCCCAGAGTTATGGATGAGTTCAGCTGCTGCCTAAAATGGAGGTGACATGCCCAGCTCCAAGGGGGAGAACTGATGGGCAGAGCTGCTCCCTCGCCCCCCCACAACCCTCCCATCGCCTCTCCACTGCATGGGCAGAGATTTCACCTTCCAGAAAGATGTTTCACCCACAGACTGCTGCCAGGAATGCCAGGAAGGCAGCCCAGAGTGGGAGCAGTGCCTGGTGAGCTCTCAGGGTCACAGAAAGCAGGATCACATTAGCTGTTGACTGATGGGTGGCACTTGTGATTGAGAGGGAGCTGTTTCCCATCCATAGGGCCACCCTTTGTGTCCAGGAGTGGGCTTCTGCCTCCTGAAATCACGAACAACGCAGGATTTCTCCCTGGCCAAAGCTGCCAGAACCTAGGACTCTGGCTGCCCTTGGAGTGCCAAATGCCTCCTCCAAAGTGACATGAAGAACCTGAGAGGGTGAGGTTTTTTCCCAATGGAAGAGGGCCACCATTCCTGTCCAGGAGGCTGTGGCTGAGAGTGGGCTTCTGCCTTCTAAAATTACAAATGGCTCAGGATTTCTCCCTCACCAAAGCTTGCCAAAACCTCGGACTCTGCCTGCCCTTGGAGTGCCAAAGCCCTTCTCCAAACTGACGTCAGGGACCTGGGGGAGTGAGTTTTGTTTCCCATGGAAAAAGGGCCACCGTTTGTGTCCAGATTCCTCCACACACGGGTCCTTGCTGCCCACCAGCCCCACTGCAGACCTGGCAGTGCCAGCAGCAGCATGGGTGTCCTTCCTCCAGGAGGAAAGAGTGAGCCTCAGAAACCCTTCCTCTTCCTTCTGAAGGGGATACAACAGCCTCCTGGCCCTCCCTTAGGGTCAGTTAATGTTCCCAGGTGTGCTGGAGCCTGGCTAAGGCTGAGCCCAGCATTTCAGCACTGTCTGACCCCTCTGTCAGAAAGCCAAATCCTGTGTGAGGCTGGGGATAGAGCAGGGTGATCATTTAGGATCTGCACTGATAACCCAGCCTACCTGTTTGGAGTGTCATTTCCAGCCTCAGGCATTCCAGAGCCCTGGCAGAAACTGAGAGGTGAGCCAGCTCACTTTTTCCTCCAGCTCATTTGTGACACTGTCCCAGCTGGCCAGACACATTTTGGGACTTCTCTGATTCACCTGGTAAAGGTCAAGTCCCAGGAGGAGCCTTCAGCCTGGTGGATCATGTATCACATGTACCTGTGGGGGTTCAGCTTCACAAAATGACAGTTTAAACATGTGCTAGAGTACATCCTTTACTCAAAAAAAAAAAAAAAAAAAAAAAGATTTACACTCCAGGGACAGTGACTCCCTGTTCTGCCCAACAAAAGGAGGGATAGGGATTGAATTCAAGCTTATGTTCATTAAAACAGAAGAAAAAAAAAAAAAAGAAAATCCAGAAATCCAGTCACTCTATCCTAATTGTTCTGATCCAACCTTTCACAGCGTTGCATTGAGCTGGAGGGCCGCACCTGAATGTGTGCCAAGAGCGGCATGAAATGTTAATGTTGCAATTAAAACAATATGAATATTGCAGCACTGCTCTGCTGCTTCCCATCCACTGAACAATTCTCATTCAATAGAAGTCAAGTTACATTTCAGGAAATAATGAGGTCTGCTAATTAAGTCTGGCCTAGGAAGACAGCAGTCTTAACAAGAGAAAAAAATATTCAGATCTCCCCAAAATGTGTACATTTGCTGCTTATTACCTGCAAAGGGGAGTCATTAACGGTGCTCAGTGCCAGGATCACAGGTCAGCACCACAGTCCTATTGCACACACCTAGAGGAAATTCTCTTTGTAATGATGAAATGCATAAGTCATGACCTGCCTCGTCCCCGGGCACGGCGCAGGGAGGGCCAGGCTGGCACGTCCCACGCTCTGACTGCAGAGAGCAGGTCCTGACAGGGAATGCCAATCCCAGGCTGGGCTGGCGAGGGGCAGGCGGGCTCTGGGGGGCTGCAGGCAGCAAATCACGTCCAGCTGACACAGGACAGATCCCAGATTATGCACAGGGAATTTTCCTCCACACAACTGAGTGACAGGGACACTGGCGTGAGCTGGTGGAAGCCACAGGGAAAGTGACCACTGGAAGGATAAAGACTTGTCAGGATCATCTTGAGTTTTAACTCTAAAAAGAGGCAGCAGAGGATCCCCCTTCCTGCCTCCTGCACCCATCGGACACAGGCATGTGTTGCAGTAACATGAGGACACAGAACAGCCTAGAGACAGGAAAGATTGGGTTCCAGAAGTCCTGAAGGAAATTGATATCAACACACTGCTCCTATGGCTTCCCAACCCTCTTGTTTTTCATAACATTCCCAAATTTCTTCGTGTTTTCTCCCAGCCAGGTAACTGCAAGGGGAGGCTGGGCAGGGAGGGTCCATCAGCATGAGGATTTCATGGGAAGAGCAGAGGACTGGGAACAGGTCCACCATGTCATCCCGCTGATTTGAAGATGTGTCTTTTTAATGAAGCTGCGTTTCCTCTTTCTCAGAGCTTCAGGAACACACAAGAATCACTCATCCTCCAGGCCTGCCATCAGTCCAACCTGACCCACCCACATGGAGCTGTCCAGGGGACACAGAGGAGCTTGCTGTGCAAACAGGAGCCTACAGCAGTCCAAACCTCTCCAACCCCTCTCCAAACTCCAAAGGAAAACTCATCCAATGGCAGGGTGAGGGAGGCCAGTGGGGTCCTGGTTGATCCCTTGGCCTCTGCTGACACTCCAAACTTCAGCCTGTCTTAAATACAGACAACCTTCCTGGTAAGATCCAGGCAGAGACTGAGCCATGCTAATCAAACCTGGCAACACAATGATCCAAATCAGGGCGAGCTCAAAGCACCAGGAAGAAAACATTTCATTTGTGAAAGAGGAGAAAAATCCAGATGAAAAGGTCACACGGGACTTTTTGGGTCCTGGACTGTCCTAAGGGACTCAGGTACCATTTCTATATCCATCGGAGAGGAATAAACTCCTTGGTTACCAAGGCACACGCAGGGGGATGTCCCCACCTTGCTGCCCCAGCAGCAGCTCACTGTTTTGTGGATGAGTGGGTGGTCTGCTCCCACCAGACCACTTCTCACTCCATTTCCAGACGAACCAGCACTTGCTGCTACCAAGTGTCTGCTCTGCAATAAAGAGCAATAAACATGCCAGAGTAATTAATGTCTTAACAACTTATTACAATCCTCAGATAATTAATCACAAAAGCTAAACATGCTGTCTCACCCTCCTAATGTGTTAATGCTCTAATTATTATGCCTCAATTAAGGGAAAGTCAGCACTCCTTGCTCAGAAGTGCATGTTTAATAAGGGTGCCTGAGCGCAGGCGGGTGGGAGTGGGAGGCGAGGGGGTGATGGGGGTGAGGGAAGAGGACACCATTTTTAATGAGGTTTCATGGATGGCTCCAGGCAAGGTGTTGGCAGCTCCTATCTGGGGTCTCACACGTGTGGCTGGGGGCCACCCGTGGTGGCTCCTTGCCCTGCTTCCCATGGGACTGTTTATAGGAAAAGCAGCAAGGGGGCACAGGGCAGGCAGGGAGTGGAGATGAGCAGCCACACCGTGGATCTGGCCAGCACCAGGCAGCAGGGGTGGCAGCTCTCACAGCAGTCATCAAAGCAGTGGTGGTCTCCTCTGTCCAGCCCACTTCTTGCCCTATTTCCAGACAGACTGGCACTTGCCACCACTCCTGGCCCCTGCAAAGACTCCCCACTGCCCAAGCCTCTCCATCCCACCCTTTTCCCATGATACTCCTTGCCTCCAATCAAGCTAACCCTGGGATGATGATAAGAACCGCCCCCAAAAACCAGGATCACTCTTGGGATGTGACGTATCAGCTCATCTGATTTCAGCCACTACCTGGGGGTTTTGCACAGGTCCCTGTTGTCTGAGGGCACAGAAAGCCATGTCTCAAAGAGCACACCATTTGAAAATGTTTGGCTTACAGAAAGGCACAATGAAGGCCCAAAGGTACCCTGCAGGGGACTTGTGGTGGTTACCAGCCATGGCTCTGCCTTCCTGGTGCCTGGCTCTGAACAATCCCAGCTGGATACTGGGAAACTTCAGAAAAACGTTCTTGGTGAGGAGGAGCTTGAACAGACCCTAAAGATGGATGCAGGGCCCAGACCCCTCACTATGTGACAGCAGGAGACCCCTGCTGCCCTCCAGACACAGCTGTGCATCCATATGATATTTGTGTTTGGTAAAGACTTGTTGAGACAAAGTACAGTCAAGGAAAAAAATGGCATCACGTCCATCCCACCCTGCTGACCCTAGAGAACAAAGGGCTCAAGGCATGGAATCATGGAACTCTGCAATGCAGCAGACGTGGGAGGCAGGAATTGGGATAGCCAGGCTCCAGATCTTTGTAGCATACAAAAAACTGCAACAGAAGAATGGCTGGAGCCCAAGTCTCCCTAACAAAGCCAACAAAAACTCCATTTTTCAAAAAAGAACTCCCCCGCTAAAGTGGGTCTTCACACACAAGAAAACTCCCTCTGAACCAGGCTGGTTTCTGCTCCATCCAAGCCTTTTTAAATTTCTCAGACAAATGAATCACCAGCAGCATTTCCAGCCTAGGTTTGACTGCAAAACGATTGCATTTCTCAAAGAAATAACACACTGTGTAGGTTTGGATGGTTCCCTCTGAGGAATAAGGGAGAGGGAATAAGAAACAAAAAAAAAGTAAAGCAACCTGGAGGGGACATGAATTTTAAAACCCATGAACAGTTTTAGTTTTCAAATAATCCAAATAAAAAAAATGTTTCACATAGTTACTTCCACAAAAATAATTCTGTCACCCTTATTCTTTGGTGATGTCTCATGAAAAACAAAAGAAAGCTCTCCACCTCTGAGACACCAACCTGACAGCAGCTTGACTGGTGAAAAGGGGCTGATGCCTCCCCAGAGAGGCAGCCTGTGGATTCCCACAGGGATGAGAGCTCCAAAAGGATCCTTGTGTGATGGGCCTCTCTCCACACTGCTTTGTGTTCCAGCAAGAGCCATGACCTGTCCAGACTCTCCCCCACCTCTTCACTGAGGGTAATTTCAGACATCCAGCTCCAGTTCCCTGCACTGGGCTGGGGGGATCACAGCTCCTTATCTCAGCAGCTCCACCTGGCTCTGAGAGCTGCTGCGTGGAGAGTCCAGAGCCCACCCAGCCTGCAAAACCTGGCCATCCAGGACAGGACCACCAAAACCATTGCACTCTGAGCAAACACGGCCTCACTAGGATGATACACAAGGGATATGATACGTTTTGAGGAATGAAAGATTGTTTCTGCTGTTGTTTTCACTGACTCGTGGAGCAGAAAGTTTTCTATGGATGTCGGCATCTGTGCTGAAGGTGGCAGTGCTCAGACTCTCGCCTTCTTTTTTCCAAACATTCAATCCAGCTCCCTCAGACACTGCAAGAAAGTGGCTGAGTGCTTTTGTACCTCTCCCTTCTCACCAGTACCATCACCTGAAAATATGGGGCATTACTTCTATTCTGGGGCTAGAAATTTTGGGTTGGTTATACCAGATTTGACTTACTCCAAAGTGTGTCAAGTCAGCTGAACATCCAGTGCCAGGCATTCTGGAGAAGCTGCCTGGATCATATTAGCACGTTGTGGGGTTGGAAAAAGCTGTTAACCTAGAAGAGAGTAGTAACACACAGCTGTGCCTCTTCACACCTTTCTCATCTGAACTTAGGATCAGTTTCTTGGAGGAAGTCACTGCCCCAACAGCCCAAGATCTGCTCCCAGCCCAGCTCACACAAAGCACCTGCAGCCAGCAACCATGTGGACACATTGCCAGAGCCCTGAGGCAGGGCTTGACTGGGGAGGGCAGCCTCTGGAGAACAGCAGATGAGTCACAAAAATACATAAAACATGTAATGACCATCAGAAAAAACCAGCATCACTGCTTCCCAGGAAAAGACAGCCAGCCTGAGGGAATTAGAGGGCTGGACCATAAAGCTGGTGCCAAACAAGCCCAGATGCCCCAACCCCAACCCTACAGCCCTCTCCAGCAAGACTCTCTGAGCTCAGCTTACCCCCTCCCTCTGCCCCCTGCCTTTAAGACAGTGTGCAGCACAACAGCTGGGAAACCCAATCTGGCCCAAATTTTGTTACAACCCTGCTGGTTTTTATCCTTGTTTACCAGCATTAATTTTAATGGCTTTCCCTACATTAACTTTGTCCTGAACCAGTTGGAGGAAAATTCCTACTCACTTGCCTTCTGGAGAACAGACTGGGTAATTTTCTCTTGTCATTTAACAGCCCCCCTGGGCTGCTCAGGAATGACAACCACACTGTGTACTTGGTGGAGGGCAATAAACTCCCCAAGGCTGGGGGAGGAGGAGTTACATTCCTTGAATACGCTGCCCAATCTTTGTTCAGTTTGGGCCTTGGCTTGTGCTGGCCCAGCAAGTGGAAATTTCTTTCTCCTGTTCAGCGTGGAAAGGAACTTTCCGAGCCTGATGGAAATCTCTTCCTCCTCCTTTTCAACATGGGAGGAGACTACAGAGCCTGCACCAAGGATAAGTAATGCTTCCACACAGAGTGGCAACGTCCCCAAGTCTGGGCAGATTGGGGCTGGGTTCGCAGAGGCCAACTGAGTCTCATTTTCCCCTGGAATCATTAAAAATGCATATAGAACAGGTCTGGAAAAAGATAACAGTACTAGAACCTGCATGGAGAATGTTTCAGAGACATGGGGAGCAGGAAGATGCCTCTGCTCTGCAATGCCCAACTCTGCCCGTGCTGGCAGAGCTGGGAATCATCCAATAGGCCTGTTTGCTTGTCTTGTCATGTGTCCCACACACCCCTGCTTACAGCAGGGAGCAGAAATGAAGAGACAGTGCCTGACCTCTCTCTCTTGCTCTCCTTTCTGCTCTCCCTCATCTCTGCTCCCTCCAGCCACCATCCTGGCTTCTTGGAAGAGACATCACAGCTCCATCCAGGCTGTCTCTGCCAGAGAGGAAAAGATTGTCCTTTCCTTTGCTCACCAGATACTGAGCATGGTCCCACTCCTCTCTCCAGCACAGAGACCATGGGAAGGAAAAGAAACACTCAGATCTGCCTGATTTCACTTTTCTCTCCCCACTATAAAACAAGCTAACAGCTCTTTCCACCAAAGAAATGCAAGGGTCCAATTCAGGCATATTTCCAAGGTTTTCTGTCTCTGCCAGCATAAAAAAGGAATGTGGTTAGAGCAAGTGAAGTTATTTGTTGTATCACATGACGCCCATACTTTAAAAGTACAGATGTTCCCTCCATGCTCCAAGGGGTGATTTGGAAGACAGAGGACTCAAAACCTCCTACTGCATCCAACCACAAGCACCTGGGCTGCTGTAGAGGGAGGGTTGCCATGGAAAGATGAGGAAGGCAGCAGTGAAGTGGCTGGAGTATTCCCACCAATTATCACGAAGAATTTTGACTGCTCTGCTGTGTTTCCTGCAACAGCCTAGCAACCACCTCTGCAATGTTTCTCACCTGTCTGAGAAGCGTTAAGCGGGGTCACACGTTGAGAAAGCTGCGCCAGCAGCTCTCCAGACAGAGCCCTCTGGGCATGGACACCTCATTTCCTGCTCCAGAAACTCCTGCATGAGGTACATGGATCACATGGACATCAGAGCAGGATGAGGGAGGGGGTGACCTGCAGGCAACACAGCCACAGCAGCAAGAAGGAGAAGACCTGAAGAAGAGAGCAGAAGTCCCACATTTGTGGGGCAGAACAGCAGCAACTGTTGTTGCTCAGTTCAGAGGTCCTGGGTGGAGAGTCCACCTCAGTGGCAATCTCTTCTACATGCAAGCATGCAAGTGAACTTGTCCATAGGTTCTTTTCAGATGCATTGCTTCCACCAGAACTCCTACTACTGTGCCCTAATAAAACAGAAGAAACAAGAGCTGCAAGATGCCTCTCACTGAAAGGCTGAGAGACAGAGAGGCCACAGCACCCCACCCTCCTCCAGTCCCTGAAGCAATGAAAACTCAGATATTCCGCGTGTGCCATTCTGGCCTCTTCCACAAGAAGGGCACTTCAAACTGACAAAGAACAGCTTCTGCCCATTCATTAAGTCCTTGGCATTAACTGATTTCTCTCCAACCAAGCCATAAAATCCAAAGCTGCACGCAAGGAGCACCCTAAGATATCCCTGTAAATCTCAGCCACCACAATTAATAATTACAACCCAGCGATAGTTCAGGCCATTAGTTCTGGCTGGTAACTTCATTTATTCCCACGTTAATGCTCGATGTCAGTGGTTATCTCATTACCACTCTATTGCTTACCCACTCAATCCATCATTGCAGCCCAGGCCAGACGGAGGAGCGGGGTTTGCCCTGCATCTGCCAGGAGACGATGCATCAAGAGCAGAGCACCCAGGAGTCACAAACACAGCACTTCTCATCTGCAGCTGAGCTTATAACTATTAAGAGGAGGAAATGACACAGATGAGTGTTGTCAGGAGCACAAGCACATTCCAACATTGAAAAATTGTGGATATTGAGGATTGAGCTACCTACTAAATCAGAGCCAAAAGCTTTGGAAAGAATGGAAGCAATATTAGCAGTCATGTAGAAAAATGATATCAGCTCTGGCCTCCTCCTCCTTCAACTCTCATTGCTCCAAACCCCAGGTTAGATTCAAACAGTTCCTGCCTGTTAAGCAGTTTGAAATGGCAAGTGAAAGTATGAGCACTGGGAGCTGCTACCTGCTGAATGCTCCAGAAAACATGCAGGCATCATTGCAGAGACCATGAGCCCCGAGTGTCAGTGAAAATACACCTTAAATGTATACAGATACAATAGTTCTTGGCATTCCCACAGGTACCCAGCTGGAGTTCCTCTTCCAAAAATGTGCTTTATTGCATCTACTACACCTCTGCCTGTCCAGGACTTACTCCACCTGCTGATCCAGTCCCATGGGTCTGACAAGGGTGTTTCAGCCTAGCCAGACCATCAGCCTTTCCCTGCCACATTCCCTCCTTCTTCCCCCACATAGTCGTGCTGGAGACAGCATTTCAATCTTCCCTTGCTTGACCCAGATAAAGGGAAACTGTTTTTTATGTTAACAGGCTATGAAACCAAGATGTGAGCTGGAGAAAGGGTTCAGAGGGACATTTCCTTTGCAGCAACACAGCTTCTCTTCAGAGCAAGGAAAGCACTTGTGCTCCACCCCAATATGATACCCATAAAATAATAGGGCAGGTGACTGGTTTGCACTGCTCCCAAATGAATGATACAGGACTGGAATCCTGTAAAGCGGGAGAAGTTGATGCCACAAAAGCAAGGTAGGAAAAGAAGACACAGCTCCAAGATCATGTCAGTAGTAAAATATCAGTGATTTTCTCTGTGATCAGTAACTCCTCCCACAGCTAATGTGCCCGTGCTGGCAACGCAGGCTCTAAATGGTGCTGTGCCAGAACAACTGACAGGGCAAGTCTGCAAGATGCCACAATCAGATGTAATTAAAACACCTTTGCTGCCCCGCTTTCCATTCTCTCAGCAACAAAATCCATTACAGAATGCAGTTAGAAAATGATTTAAAATGTCCCTGAAGCCAAGTTGTTGACACCAGTGTAGAGAGAGGGATTTTGATACACCCTTGATTAAACAGCTTTCTGCAAAAGGCAAAGAGGGCAGGAAGGGAGGTGGGTGATGAGCTGAAGGACCATCCTAGAAACAGGGGCTGTTCCCCAGGGAAAACTAGTGCTGCTGGAGGAGAAAGATGCCCCATCAACCAGCCAGAGGCTAAAACAGCCTCATCCCCCTGGGAATCAGGCTAAAACCCTCTGCTCCACTAGCAGGCTCCAGTCCCCGTGCTTCCTGCTCAAAGTCAGGCTGGCAACACCACACACATCACTTCTTCTAGTCTCTGATGAAAGGATGCAGGGAAAACAAACAACAGAAAGCCTCACACAGTGCTCAGCCCCTAGCAGGGCCCGCAATACTTCCATTTCCCATGGAGTTACATATCCCAGTGGGATTCTCCAGGTTGCAGCAGGGTACTGTCTCCAAGAGCAGTTTTCCCCACAGGCATTCGTGACATCTCTCTTCCTCATTCTCTCACACACAGATGCTCTTGTACTGATAAGGGTTGAACTCCTTTGGCAGAGAGGGGCAAAGATAAAGTCTTCTCCCTGGCCCTCTATTTATAGCAAGCTGGTAGGAACTTGTTATCTTTAAGGTCTCTGGCATACAGAGCTGCAATCAGCCATCAGGGTGGAAAGTTATTAGGGGGGGCAAAAAGGAGCCCAAACCACATTAACCTCTTTTCTCAGGGAAAAAAGGCAAGAAGGAAGGGTGTTACACCTGAGCGTGGGCAGCTGCCCTGTCCAGCTCTTGGAGAGAAGAAATCCAGGTGGGACAGAGGGCTAAGCACAGCTCAGAGAACAACCTGAAGAGCCAGAGCTGAGGTGAAACACCTCCTGAGTGAGCACAGAGGCTCTGCAGGCCTGGGTGCTGCAGGCACAGGTGTGGGTTGTGGAGCTACATGAATTACTGACCATTGCTGACCAGCCCCATCATTCTGGCCTGTTCTGGTGGCTGAATGCTCTGCTGTGACCTGGCAGCAAAGGTTTGCAGGTATGTCCCATGAAAAAAGGGGTTTCCCATCAAATATTCCTCAGGCTTTGCTTACAAAGATATGTGACCGAAGACTCCAGATCAGGGAGGAATTATAAATCAGAAAATATAAGAAACTCAGTATGACCAGCTCCTGCAGTGATAAAGCCCCTGTTCATGCACAACATTAATCTCTCATTACTAGTGTACATCAGATGCTTCAAATTTCCCCTGCTCCCTCTCATGGCCTGAAAGAAACTGAAGCAAGCAGCAAGAACCTTCTTATTAAATAATAACCATCTACCTTATTATTTCTCTGGAACTTGCCTGTGAGTGCCCTGTGCAAACCTGACACTAGGGAACACTCAGCTCCTTCATTTTATAGGCAGTCTGAGACTGAGGTGGCTTTTGGTCCCAGCCCTGCTCGATGCAGTGCTGGTTCATAAGCACAGTCCCACTGACCCTCGGACCTGCAAACAGCTGAGGGGCTGCCAGGCTCCCTTCTGAGTCATCAGAAATTCAGCCTCAAGTTAAGCAAGGCACGGCCCAGGCACCACTGACACCCTTCCCTGCAGCCACTTAGTCTGGGTAAGGATAATCCTGTTTCCAGAGAGAAAGCAAGTGTTTGAAAAGCACATTCGCCAGTGCATTTCAATTATCAACGTTTTTAAACGCTGTTTCACACCCCATGAGAATAAATCACACCTCAGACAGGGCTGCCTCTTCACAGGGTATCACAGCCACTTGCAGACCCTGTTCTTGCACCTGAGAAAGGTTGAGGGGGAAGAACCTTTATCCTAAGGATGCCTTAAGCAAAGTCTCACATCTTTTAAAACACGGCGAGAAGGTCACGTTTATTGCTTAGCAACTTTTCTCTCCCAAAAGTCACGGCCCAAAACTTACCACGGCTGTGTGGGCCCCTGCACACAGAGCTGAAGGAGGGGCTGGTCCTTGCCTTGGTCTCTGACAGGAGCTGACAGCTGAGCATTATATTGCCCCCTACAAACAAAAGACATCAGGGAAGTAGCAGGACCAGAGCAAATTCCCAGAAAAAGCCTTGGCTGTGTTCCTCCTGCTCAGTGGCTGTGAGCGAGATGGAGAAACGGAGCGCGACACATGGAGGAGCAGAAGCTGAACAACACACGTGTTACTGCGAGGAAAATGAACAATATTAGAGGGCAGGGGGAGGGGAAGGCCCTTGCTAACAAATATTTATAAAAGCACCATCGTATCCTCGCCTGACCCTCACTCTGAGGGAAGAAAATGGGGCAGGCTGGCCTCACTGCTGGGGCGCTCCGGCCATCACTGCCCAGGAGCTCCCACAGCCACCCCGTCCCCTTCCCTCCAGCAACCCGGGATGTGTCACTTTATGTCACCTCCCCCCTCCACCCCGTGGCAGGGAGGTTGGAACTAGATGATCTTTTAGGCCCCTTCCAACCCAAGTTTGAGGATTCTGTGACTATTTTAAGGCTGCTCAGCCCCACTCTCCAGGCCCTGAGAGTCCTCTGACACAATGAAAGCTTCTCCCACTCTCAGACCAGCCAGCTCTCCATGCACCCTGCTCCTGTCAAAAGGACACTCAGGTCCTGCAGCCCCCACAGATCTCCTTCCACCCACGTGTCCTCTACAGAGGTCACCAAGGGATGTGCTTCCTTCCCATTCCAGCAAGCCAGCCTGCTCCATAAAGAGGAGGGAAAAATCTGCTGGCCTCAGTGGGGTTTGGGGGCTTCAAAACCCAACTAGTTCAGGATCCAAGTGTGCCTGCCCTACAGCACTTCACAGGAGCACAGGGGGTCATGGCTTGGGTTGGAAGGGGCCTTAAAGATCATCTGGTTTCAAGCCCATGCCATGGGCAGGGACACTTCCCATTAGACCAGGGTTTAGAGACCATAAGCATAAGAAATCTAGGGAATCTGGAAATCTTGGGAAATCCAGACACGTGCCAAATGGTTGGACAGAATCCTGAAACAGCTCAGCAGGCAATGAGCTTGGTGCAGTGTCCCCATCAGTCACTGGCTATCAAGCTTAATCCCATGGCATAATAACATTCCTTGAATATGCTTTACATTTAAAAAGTAATGAAGAACCAGGGTGAAAAGAAACGTTGTGATGGAAGGGAAGAGTTGAAATTCAACCCCTGTAAGAAGCCCTAAAGACAAAAGCACATTTCACATTCTGCAATCTGTAAGAGAGTTGATTTTCTGTTCCTCAGCTTCAATCACCTCTTTGCTAGTGAGATTTGGCACTAGCCCAGGTCTCCTGAGGAAGCAGAGGCAAGGATTTTCCAAAGGATTTGTCACCCACATCTCCTCCTGCAACGCTTCCTTGGGGGTTTTAAGTGAGCAAGGCCCTCCTTTGAAAAAAAAAATCTACCTTTAAAAGATGAGGCCATGGCCAGGAGAAACCCCACGGCAATATTTCTACTTCAACCCCAGCCCCAAGCCCCTGCTTGCCTGCAAGCCCTGCCGCCCTCCACCTGCTTAAGGAGGATGTTTTCATTATTGTTCAATTTGCAGTGAGTTTAGCTTAACGTCCTTCATTGGATTATTTTTATATTTGATGTCCTCTCCTCTCCTCCTCTTCTTTTTATAGACTGGTAATCCAAGTCCCTTGGCAAGGCTGAGTAATCTTGATCAGATTTTAATCAAAGTAAGCCAGATCCTCAGCTGCCAGTATTGATGCATCTGCCTTTAAATATTTGAACGATGCTGATTTACCCCAGCGAGGCGCAGGCCCCATCCATTCAGGAAATTTAAATTCCTTCCTAGGCATCAAGCTAAAACAACAAGACAGAACAAGCAACCTGCTGCGAAGGGGTTTTAGTTTATAAAACCAATACTCAGGATTTCAGAACTAAATGAAAATCTGAGATAATCCCTCCCCAAATCCAGCCTGGGAAAAGCACTCCGGACAGATAAGTATCAAGTAACTTCTTAAAACACACTTTTTCCTTTTGTAAAAGCTTTCATCAAGTCAGAGCCAAAGGGAAATTACCCACAAGGCCTCATTCCTTGACGTGACCCAGAGAATTCATGTTTTCCACTCTTAGAAAATGTCTATTTTACCCAGGCAGGCTTCTCCATTATGGGCCTGCCTCTGCTTTGTTCAGTAACAACCCTTGCACCACTGCCAAACCCCAAGCATCCAAAATCAGCATTTTAGTTGGAAAATAATGAGATTTCTGGAATACAAAACGTTGGCTCCATTTTCCTCACCTTTAAAGATGATATCTGCCAGCTTCCCTCCACAGATTAGAAAGCAAAACAAAAAGCACTTAGATGAAAAGGAGTCTCATCTAATTGCCTGGCTCCAGGAGACGGGTTTGAGGTAGAGACAGGGGCTGTCCCACAGAACTTGTCAGTATTTGGACTGCAAACAGTGCCCAGGTGGTGCCAGAAATAGATGTTTGCCTCAAATACACTGCTAAAGGCAAGACAAGCCGGTTATCCTGATTTCCTTACCCAGCTGGGGGTGAACCCCTGAGAAACAAGAGGGATTTTGCAGGTTCTCGGGTCATTTCCACTGACACAGGTGTTACACAAGCATTACCTGAGGAGTTTAACTCAGACCCTCACACTACATCTGCATTTCCATCCCTACTGCTAGAATGCTGTGAGGTCTCCAGGGTGTGTCAGATGCATGCTCTGTTTTAGGCCCAGTCCTGAACAGGAGGAAACAACTCAAGGATCTCAGTCTCCCCTCAGGAGGCTGAGGGCCCCTACTCAGCTTTTCCCTTCCTTCCACCTCCAGCCAGGCTGGCCTACAAGCAACCACATCAAATCCTCTCTTGTTCATGACTCTTATTTGCCATCCTGCTCCAAACTAATGCCTCAGCCTTGCTCTCCACACCCCAGCGTGGAGAAGGAGGAGCAAGACCAGTGAGGAGCAGCTGAGGGAGCTGAGGTTGTTCAGCCTGGAGAAAAAGAGCCCCAGGGGGAATCTTCTCACTCTCCACAATTCCCCAACAGGAGGCTGTGGCCAGGTAGGGGTCAAGCTCTGCCCCAGGGTATAAGGATGGGACAAGAGGAAGCAGCCTCCAGCTGTGCCAAGGGAGGTGTGCATTGGATATTAGGAGAAATTTCTTCACTGAAAAGGTGTTCAAGCACAGGCAAACCAGGAAAGTGGTGGAATCACCATCTCTAGAAGTGTTCAAAAAACCTGTGGGACATAGTTTAGTCCACAAGACACATGGGGGTCTTTGTAGTGTTGGGCTAGTGGTTGGACTTGATGATCTACGAGGTCTTTTCCAACATGACAAATCCTGTTAGTTTATAATCACCCTCGTGCAGGACCCCAGCTCCTGAACTGCACTTGGATCCATACCATGTCCTCCATGCAAGTCCAGAAAAACCAGTGACCACTCAACTGAGCAAATGCTACAGGATTAGGTGCTGCCCTGTGAGACACAAAGCCCTGGGACAGTGCCCTTAAGATGTTATTGCTCATTAAAGCGATCAAAAATGAGCTGGGCCTTAAAAAAAACATGAACTCTGCTGATCGTTGTGAGGGGAAATTACCAAAAAGCAGAACTAGGGATGAGGAAAAACCAAGGGCTTTGTTCCTTTCCCCATGGATCCTCCACAGTTCAGTGAGGAGAAGAGCACTCCAGTGGACACAACCCCACCAGTGTCACCACTAACAGGCACATGAAACCAGCCTGTGAAAAGTCTCATGAAGGAAAGTACATGGAGGTACAAGCATCTGCAGGGGGGTTAAAGAGCTCCAGCCCCTGCAAGCAGCAGCCTCTTTTGTCCTTTCCCATTAGCTCACCCGAGCATCCCTGATCCGACACACAGGTTCCCACGGCAGATGGCCTTGTTAGTGTCCCTGTGTGGTGACAAGGAGACCACCACAGGTGGCCCAGACAGCGACCAGAGCACTTCACCCCACTTGCCCCAAAGCAGGCTCAAGATCATGCCAAGGGCAAGCAGGATTAGAGCCCAGAAAAGATGTCATGTGCAAGGAGTGCCAGTTACCCTCGCATGCCTTCCACACTGCTACAGACCCGGCTGGAACGAGTTGTCCACTTTGGGATGCTGATCTTCCAGACAGTGTGAACTGCTGGAGACAGTCCAAGAGAGACAGACAACAGTGACTGGAAATCTATAGGAGACAGTTGGCAAGGAGGGGTGGAAAGCATTTGTGATGCTCAGTCTAGAGAGGATGGAGACATGGTTACAATCTTCAGACAAATAAAAAGAGAAGGGGGAAAAACATAAAAAATATCCACCTTTCTCCATCTCTGGAAAGGACAAGAAGTCCTGACCTTCATTTAAAACAAGGAACCTTTCAGTCAAATATTAAGGAAAATTTTCCAAGAGCACCGACAGCAAAAGCACTAGGCAGTTGTCAGGACTCCATTGCTTTCCTCCAACATCCACTGTTAAATTAAACCCTTTGGGCTACACTGCAGAAGACCCCATAACTCAGCCATGAGGAAGTCAAGAGAGTTATGAGCTCATTCTGCACTGTGACATGGGGAATGGATAGTCCAACGCCAGTGAAAAAGAAATTAATTTCCAGCCCATCATAAAAAACACCAAAAAAAACCCCCCCAAAAAGCCATACAGCAGATGCAGCTTAGAGGGACCTTTAAAAACACTTCCAGTGTGAAAAGGCCAGTGAGGGAGGGAGTGGGTACAGCAGCTTCCAGGGCTGAATGGAGAGGGAAAATCCATTTCCAAGCAATCCAAATCCAAGTAAAGCTGGGCCTGTTAAGCGTGGTGGGAAACAGGAGAAGAGCAGAGCAACAAAGCCTACCTGCTGTCTGCCAGGTGACACACCCACACACACTGCCCTGCTGTGCCACTGCCTAGAGGGGCCTTGGGCTCTCACAGGACATTCCAGAGCTTGGGATGCTCCAGCACACACAAGCCTCACTCTGAGCTGGTGGCTCTGTCCTTAATGTATCTCCAGGTCAGGCCATTTCCATGCTGGAGCTCAGGACTGAGCCCCCAGGCTGGCTCCAGCACTTGATGGGTGCCAAGGAGCACATGGTTGGGTGTTCTCAGCAGCCAGAGGAGGAAGAGTTTTGGGATGTCCTTGGTTTTGTCCATGTCTAGCTAAATAAAACAACACATACATTTATTGTATCTCAAGTACAGAAGCTTTTCAAGCCTGAGGCCAAGCTGGGTACCCTCCTTCACTTGGAACATGGGAAGGAGCCCAGGATTTGCACCACCCTCCTTGGATTTGGGTCCTAGCTGCTGGATGACCTCTTGTGTGAGTCAAAAACACAGTCATTTTTCTGTCTGCCCTATTCCCAGACAGATACACTGGCTGCAGCCAATTCCTGCATCATATCTTCAAATTCATCCACGCCAAAACTTCTTGTGCTCTGTGGCCCAAATCTCCCTGAAAATCAGCTCTTTGTGTATTTCTGGTTGGATATGGAATCCAGTAAACGGAGAGATGCTTGGAGAAAGCAACCCCTGGCTAATTGCTTTAGCACTCATCAGAAAACACAGCATGATGCAGTTCCACGATAAAGCATGGATCTCATGGAGAGTCCCCTAGTGATGCAGACATGTTTTGCAGGAGGTTTCAGTCCAGATCGAGCCATTCCAGAATGACAGACCTGAATTTCAAACCCATAAAGATGCCTCCTGAGTTTCTCCTCCCGCAGTGTCTTGTGCTTATGTGAGGCTTGGCTCAGACCATCCCACTCACTGTATTTGCAAGACTAAATGCAGTCAAACTCAGCTCACATGACAAGAAACTTCTGGACCTCTTCCACCACTCCTTTTCTTGTGCAGAGCACAGAGACACCCGGAGATGTGTTTGCAGTGAACTATTATCCTCTGCACCCTGCATCCTGCTTTGTTTATGGAGACTTTGGGGAGATTTGTGGGCCTGGTGATGAATTATAGGGAGGAAGACAAACATATTTTACTGTTCCGGGCAAGGAGTGCTGGAATCCTGCGGACATCTGGAGGAATTATTTGCAGAAAATTAACGCTGTTTGTCATTTGCATGATGAACTTCTGGATCTCCAATGAATGATGGGGAGACACCGGTGGGAGATGCTCATTATCCCTGACAGAGTGAAGCCCCTGACACGGTGCTAAGGTCGCCGTGATCTATGGAGCTGCTGACTGACAGCTCCGAGGGCTCTGGCACTGAACACACAATACAACTGGGGGCGTAAGCGACCTGCCACATTAAGCGCCGAGGCGTTAATAATTGTTGCTTTGCCTCTGATTGCCGGGGTTTGGGATGCGCTCGTTCTGGCTGCCTCGCAGGGCACACACCTTAACTCCTTACTGACTGATTCACAGAGTCACAGAATCACAGAATCACAGAATCACAGGGTTGGGAGAGACCTTCAAGATCATCGAGTCCACCCAGCCCTAACACCTCAACTAAACCATGGCACAGAGTGCCACATTCAGTATTTTGTTAAACAGGGATGACTCCACCACCTCCCTGGGCAGGCCATTCCAGTACTTTATCACTCTCTCTGTGAAAAACTTCTTCCTAATATCCAACTTATATTTCCCTTGATGCAGCCTGAGACTGTGTCCTCTCCTTCTGTCAGCTGCTGCCTGGAGAAAGAGACCGACCCCCACCTGACCACAGCCACCTTTCAGGAGACTGTACAGAGTGATAAGGTCACCTCTGAGTCTCCTTTTCTCCAGGATAAACACCCCCAACTCCCTCAGCCATTCCTCACAGGGTTTGTGCTCCAAGCCCCTCACCAGCCTTGTTGCCTCCTCTGGACGCACTCGACCATCTCAATGTCCTTCCTAAACTGAGGGGACACAGCACTCAATGTCCACCCTAAACTGAGGGCCCAGAGCTGGACACAGCACTCAGTGTCCTTCCTAAACTGAGGGGCCAGAGCTGGACACAGCACTCAATGTCCTTCCTAAACTGAGGGGCCAGAGCTGGACACAGCACTCAATGTCCTTCCTAAACTGAAGGGACACAGCACTCAATGTCCACCCTAAACTGAGGGACAGAGCTGGACACAGCACTCAGTGTCCTTCCTAAACTGAGGCGACACAGCTGGACACAGCACTCAGTGTCCTTCCTAAACTGAGGCGACACAGCTGGACACAGCACTCAATGTCCACCCTAACTGAAGGGACACAGCTGGACACAGCACTCAGTGTCCACCCTAAACTGAAGGGACACAGCTGGACACAGCACTCAATGTCCACCCTAAACTGAAGGGACACAGCTGGACACAGCACTCAATGTCCACCCTAAACTGAGGGGACACAGCTGGACACAGCACTCAGTGTCCACCCTAAACTGAGGGGTCAAAACTGGACACAGCACTCAGTGTCCACCCTAAACTGAGGGGTCAAAACTGGACACAGCACTCGAGGTGTGGCCTCACCAGTGTGGAGTACAGGGGAACAATGACCTCCCTGCTCCTGCTGGCCACACCATTCCTGATCCAGGCCAGGAGCCATTGGCCTTCTTGGCCACCAGGGCACACTGCTGGCCCATGTCCAGCCGGCTGTTGACCAGTACCCCCAGGTCCCTTTCTGCCTGGGCACTGTCCAGAGGACACGGGAAGCTAACACACCTGCAGGTATCCAGGCAGACTCACAGAAAAAACCCAAACTTCCAGGCTTTCTTGTGTCTCTCTTGATGTGCCCTTGGGGATGGTGCTCTCAGCAGCTCCCTGACAGATTCCCCACCTCTGCCTCAGCAGCAGTCACAAATCCCAGGTGGGGGCAGATGATGTGCCATCACCAGCCCTGCACTCAAATTCACAGCACACTCAAGTTCACAACGGCACAGAAGTCCTCAAAGTTTTCTCAATACTCCAGTGCAGCACACCTCATCCTTCTGTATGTTAATGTTTGCTGCTTGGGAGCTGCCCTCATTTTCCCTGCAGCTCTGACATGCCAGGGAGGAGCTCTCAGAGAGCTGGGAGCTCTCAGAGAGCTGGGAGCACTGCTTGCTAGCAGGATGGCAGGGACCCAGAAGAACCGAGCCTGAGAAATGTCATCTCACCTAGGACATGGCTCTTGGTCTCTCAGCAACTCAGCTTCTGCCTTTGAAAACATGAAATACTCTATGATCTGTTTCCTGAGGTGTTGCCTGTAAGGCTTTGGGGTGTTTCCCAAAGTAGGGGTGAGTTCCCCTCTGCTTCCCAAGGAAAGAGGCAGAGCTGGGGTGCAGAAGGGATGGGCGGTTCTCTCCAGGGAGGCAGAGTGGATGCATCAGCGGTGGCAGCCTTGTTAAAGGAGAGGCAAGCAAAGCAGCAGGCACCTGGGCTCAGATTAAATTCACTGTCTCAAGTGCTTTTGTAAGCTCCTCTAAATTCATTTCCCAGTGCTTTCACCCCTGTCCCTAAGCAGAGAGAGCAGCATGCCCCTTCCTCAGAGGGTGCTGGGAAGATGAATTCACAAACAGTCTTGAGGCAAGAAAGCAGAAAAATATCTAATTGATGGAAGACATAATGGAAACCCCAAATGTTTTGGGCACCAGGACCACCCCACAATTGCCACACGATGAGGAAAGCAAGGGAAGTCCTCTGCTGCTGACTGCAGCCTCCCTGGGAGCAAAAGGGGGCAGTGATCTGAGGAGGGACAGCTACACTGACAGTATTCTCTGTGCAAAGGTGCTGTTAAAATATGTTGACCCCCTTTCTTTTATCAAACGAATCATGGTGCCGATTAACCACAGGCAGAGAAATCCAGCCCCGTCCTTTCTGGAACACCTCAAGGCCACGATGTGGTGAGCAAGGGGATGGGGCAGTGCAGTTTGACTTGACCTGAGACACAGGGAGTGACAGCAACCATGGATTTGGGGCAGGTGTGGGAGAGCCAGCCCAGTGCCCACCAGTGCTCTGGGAACCACTGCAGCTCTGAGTATGGCTCTGCTCCAAGCTCTGTCCCACCTCACGGGGACTGGAGCTGAGACAGGGAAGAAAAATGAGCATCTGAAAGTCCATATGAATAAGCTAATGCCGCAGGGCTGTCAGTCATGTGCTAATACCCTTAGCTAAAGAAACATATTGATCCTGATTGCCTGGAATTGCACTTGAAAAGGGCTGGGTGACATTTCCAAGGAGACACGAGCTACTTTCAAGTCAATTAGCTGCATTGGAGGATTCATGCTGAGGGGACACACTCACCTCCCAGGAATGCCAGGAGAGAATGAGAATTGAATTAAGCCTTTTCATACACCCAGAAACAAATCCTTTAATGGCCTGTAACAGCTGACAGGACACCCAGGGTCGCCAAAAGCATGCTGGCAGCAGCTAGGTGAAGAAGTTTCCCCGTGATGAAGCTGAGGACTGCAGAGCAGCTGAATCACTGCGACAGGCCCAGGAGGGCGTGCAGAGCTCCTCAGGGTAATCCTCCTAAACAAGGGAACAGAGAAAAGCAAAGTTTCAAGTTCCGTGTCAACAATGCACTCTTCATTCCTCTCCAGGTGCCTGATCTCCCTTGGGACTCACTGGGAATGTCACAGCCAGCACATCTTATGTACCACTGAGCGGCACGACCCTCGTGGAAAAGGCACTTAAATGAGGTCTTCTGCCTGCTGCCTTCCCAAAAATATTCCTTACTCCTAAGGATCCCAAAGCCTCTTTCAGAGCCTAGGACTCCAGGCAGGTTTGAAACCACCACAGCAAATCTAAAGGCAGAGAAATTAGTGTAACTCTGCAATCCCTCTGTTTTTTCTATTTGCGGATGCTCTGACCCATATTTAGTTTCCATGGTTCCTTTTATGTTCCTATAAACATGAGGCTTGTACCTGAATTCAAGGCTTTCTGGACAGCTTTACAGAGATGATTTCCTACTCTCTCACAACAACTGCAGTCATTCTGGGAGCAGAACCCTTCAATCCCTGTGCAGGAGGGAGTGAAAGCCTTCCAATCCACCCACAGGGTGAATGTGACCCCAGCAGCTACAGACTGGCTGAGGCCTCAGAGCTGAACAGGTCCCTGGAGTATTTCAATCTTCCTGGCTATGGCACAGGAAAATGAGAACAGCCAGAGAAGGCATCCCACATGTTTTCTCCAGCCTCAGTTCTGCCACCCCTCAGACACTGGGTGGGTTTCCCTGTGATAGCATCTCTCAGCCATGAGCCCAAAGCCATCTTCAACATAGCAGTGACATTCAGAGGCCCCAGAAATGCCACCTTGTTCTTCTGAGTGTTGCCACAGCCCAGGGAAAGCTGCCTGTTGTCCCCACCTTCCAAAGACAATTAGTTTAGCTAAGCCTAAAAGCCCAGTCATGTCCCCAGGCCCATCCTCATCCACACAGGTACACCAGGGATGCTGCACTAAGAGCTCTGATGGGGATAATCCTTCTAGGCTGCAGCAGCACAAGTTTAGTCGTGACATTTTTACCCATCCTCACCATGCTGCAGGTTTTCCTAGTCCAGTACAAACCAAGACCCCTTTGGTGCTCCCCTGGCTTTCCCCCCTTCCCTCTGCTACACTCCTAAACTGAATGATGGAGACAGACAGCTCCAGTCCCAAAGGAATTCAGACGGAAGTTGTTCTTCTCAACTCAGCTGAAGAGAAGAGTGTTAATAAACCTGCAGGCTTCAAGCAGAATAAATGAATCTCCTAATAGCCCCCGCAGACAGGAGGAGGCTTGGGAAATGGATCCTCCCATGGGTTTGCCATGGAGCGTCCCTTGAGTTTTTAACCAAGCAATTTCTCATCCGAGTTTCTTACATGGCCAGTGATTTTCCAGAGAGAAAATGATATCAGAGTTCTGACACATCTGAAGAGTCCTGCAGAGCCAAAGCCCCAGTTCTTTTGGTGACACCTCAGACCACAAACATCTATCCAAAGCACAGCCAAAAACCTTAAGAAACCCATTTTTTTTTCACTAGAACAACAGAAAACAGGGTGTCAGGCTCATTTTGCAAGGGCTGCTAGGAGCCTGGATCTCGGTCAAAGCTACCAGGGCTCAAAATAGCCTTCTGCAGTATTTGCAGCCTGTAACATAAAGCATGGGTCATATTATTACTGAAAGCACCTGAGAAACACACACGGCTGAGGCTCAGCTTCAAAGTGACCCTTGCTTCAACACCCACTTCCTTTCTTCTGTGGATGGAATATGGTTAAAAGCAACACATAACTACCATTTAATACTGAAGAAGCCGGTCAGACCACACTGATGCTTACAGGTAGAGAGCTGATGCACACAAATGACTTTTCCAAAGCTATACAGTAAATCCAAAACACAACTGAGGCTTAACCTCAGGTCTTCCAAACCCCTCCTTTCCCCCCCCAGCCATTGCACTTTGCTTTCTGCTTGCTAATAAAAGCCAGCTGAAGGGATACGGTATGGCTGCATGGACACACTCAGCAGCCAGGACTCTAGTGAGGAGTACAACTGAGAGAGAGAATCCATTCCCTCTGTGAGATGGGAAGAAAGCAGAGGGGCACAGCAGGGTGCTCCTGACAAGATGGGAAGGAAAGCAAAAGAGGGTTTTTTTGTCTTTACTGTGAAGAGATGTCTGCATTTCCCTTATTAACAGCAAGGCTCAGCCCTAGCTAGAGAACAGCAGGAGAGGCTGAAAAACGGGGTCTTTTCAAAGCACCATTTCTCTATAAATATCAAGCATGAGCTGCTGCCCGTGAAAGCATTTCTGGGGTGCTCTTGCCCAGCCATACAGGAAGCCAAACTGATTAAATGACCTTTTGTGGGTTTCAAACAAAGCAGCAGCATCTCCCAGCAGCCCAGAAGATCCCACTAAGGGACTAAAATATATAAGAAAGTCAAATTGGGTTGTCCCAGCATCTGTGTGGGCAAAGGAGGTGGTTCCCACTTCCAGGCCTGAAGGACCATGATCTTATCTCTGTGGAGGTCCCACCATATGCGCTGGCCTATTTGATCATGTTTTAATAAAAAGAGAAGTATCTCCCTCTACTGCAGAGCCCCACACGCAGGAAGGGCTGGCCCAAGCACCCTGAGCCCCAGAAAGGAGTCTGCCATGATACTGGTAGGGTCACAGATGCCTTGGGATGGAATGGGGACAGACAGAGGGACCAGAGGAAGATGTGCTTGACAGGCAGGGTGATGAGCTGCTGAGTTAAAGGGTAGGTGGTAGGGGGAATGGCCAGGTGTCCAAGGAAGCTGGAGGGATGGGAAAAGGAGAAGACTGCCATCAAGTCATAAATGTTTGTTCTAGCCCTAGCTGCCATTATGAATTATTATTCTGACATTGGAAAGTTGATGCAAAATCCAACCCAGTATGAAGTTGGAGGAGGACTCAGGTAATTTTTTTTTCACAGCCAGCTTCAATTCTCATCACATCCCAGTTCACCCCAGCAATCCCTACTGCAGACATCTCAGTGAATCCAACAAGCCCAGGAGTCCACACCCCTGCACTGGGAAAGCACTTAAAATGCACACACACACAGCCTGGGGGGAGATCTTCCCTTTGCCTTCTCATATCTAGACCTGAGGGCTCAGCTGTGTCTTCTTACATAGATATATTTTTATGGAAGGCAGAGGAATTAAGCTTTATTAAAACAAGGGCTGTGATTCTCTCTGTCACATGCACCCACGACACGGGAGTTCAAGGTGACATGTACCACCAGGAGGGCTACCAGCAAAATTGCAAGAACTAGTAACCAGAAGACCTGGGTTCAGGCCAGAGGCAAAGGAAAGACACAGCCTGACAAGGGGCTGAATATCTTGTATTGCTCTCACGTGTGTCCTCGGGTCAGGTGGGGAGCACAGACAGTGAGGCAAGGCAGCAGTGAAACAATGCTGGTCATGTTTCCTTTGCCCTGTGCCATTCATACTCTAAGGCTGTTACAGCTGCAGCCATGTGCTCCTCACACAGCCACAGACAGAGGGGATTTAATTCTCTCTCAAGCTAAATCTCTAATCCAAAAACCTATGGATAAAAAACAGGGTTGGGAAAGGAAGCCATGACCAGCTTTCACCACCCCAAAAAAATCTGCACGGCTGCCTGGGTGCCAACAGGACAGAGATAACGATATTGAAGTGAATAAAATCAATTGTTCTGTAAGAGCTTTCTGGGACCATTAGTTAATTAAGGTGCCAACAGATAAAGGTCTATATAAAAAGCTCTGATCACCTTCAGCACCCAAGATTAAAGAGGACTGGTGTCCACCCCCTGCCTACCTGCAAAATCCCAAACTGTTCATTCTCTGGCTGCTCTCTTTCACAGAGCAGCAAGAGTTAAAAACCAAGCCATACTTCTTCTGCAAAAGCAAAGACACTGCCAAGCACAGGAACACCAGGGAGAAGGCAAGCACACGGCTTGCAAGCTGCCCAGCTTTATTATTTCTTGAAACAAAGACATCTCTTCATGCAAATGTTTTCCAAGAGGTTCAAGAGATGCAATAACAGTGGTGAGTCCCTTCCAGTCACATCCACCCTCCTTTTGGGACCATCACTTGGGAGATGATGAGCAACTTTCTGTTTTGCCCATCCCAGCTGTCCCTGGCTCCATTGCCCCTCGTCATGGTGAGAGAAACGTGACCAGCACTGCTTCACTGCTGCCTAATTCCACCTCCACACACCCACACTGGAACTAAATGATCCCTAAGGTCCCTTCCAACCCAAACTATTCTAGGATTTGATGATCCCCAGCCCACCAAAAGTCACATCCCAGCTTTCCCCTTAAATGTTGAATTGGCCTCACTGTCCCCCAAGGAACTGTGAACCCAATCCTTGCTGTGCTGCAGTGGCCTCAACAGAGTTGAAATCAGGCAGGTCTTTTGAGAAAGTGCTCCTCTCCATAAGGTGAACTGAAAAGGAAAAAGGGATTTGGAAGCCCAAGAACAGATGGGAACAAAGAGGGACTGTTCTATAAAGACCTTCAGTGACAGGGTATTCTGATGAAAACCACAGAGCATCATGAGGCTTGGCAAACAGGAAACTCAGACTCCAGTTATCTTTTTAAACACCCCTGAAGATGCTCCAGGCCAAAGCATTGCTATCCTCAAACCCTGCCTTTCCAGAAGTAAAGGCTTCCTGGTGTACCTTTACCCTGCTGGTGACCCTCTGAGTCCTTGTCACTCCATTCCCACCCCCACATTTGAATCTCACTGAGGAGCTGAAGTCAGAATTTACGTGGTTTACACACATCTGCTGAGATGGGGAGTATCGTTTTTTCCTGGCTCCCCATGTGAATTACAGCCCCCTCTGGGCAGTGCAGAACTGCTTTTGAAGAGGAGCTAGAGACACTTCAGCACTTTCTGAGCAGATAAAAGGGGATCTGTCGAATCCAGTAGCTCTGGAGAAGAGAGAGGTTTGTGCTTCCCGACGGCTGTTTACAGCACTCGTGCAGCCTGGCTGGGGTCTCATTAACCACCGTGGTGCTCCAGCAAAGTCACCAGCACCACCCCCCGCTCCTGTCTGCCACAGGAGCAGAACATTCCTCAAACAGCATCTGGTTAGCATCCAAATCCCAGGAAATTCATACACCCCTTGCTGCCATCCAGGTTTTTCGAGGCTCTGACTCCCAACGTGCTCGAGTCAGAGCTGGACTCTGTTTTTCCAGCCAGTTGGAAGGCAGCTGCTGGAAAGGCTGGAAAGACAAGCTCTGGGGGAAGACATGGCAGCACTTCCCTGAAACACAGCAGTGGCACAAGCTCGCAGTACATCACAGCAGCATGATGGATGCAGGGCAGTGCATGGCAATATGACCCCTGGCAGGGCTGGTAGCAGCCCAAAGCCAGCAATGAAACCTTAAGACAGAGCACAGCATTTTACCCTTTGTTTATCCCAACCTCCCAAGGCCTTGCAGCAACGCACAGCTCAGGAACAGCTTTCATTACTTTGTTTAAACCCTTTCCAAACCCATTTAATCTTTAGCATCCACAGTATCCCATAGCAATGAGTTCCACAGTTTGCCTACACGGCATGGCAAGCAATTTCTCCTCTTGAAGCACCCCCAAAGTAATTTCACTGCAGATGCAGAAGGAGATGAAAAAAGCAGGGGGCAGTCTGGAGGAGAAGAAATTAAATCGTCACAGCTTTAGGAAGAGCTGGCAAGGAAAGGTTAAATGAACTAGGTTCATTCAGCCTAGGAAAAAAAAAAGGAGAAGACTAAGGCACAGAGGCATAACAATCTTCCAGTAGCTTGCAGGTTATTAAGACAGCAGTCGATTGTTCTCTGTGTTCAGTGGCAGAAGAAGAAATAATTTAACTCGGAGCAAAGAAAGCTGAAGTTTAGACATCTAAAAAAAAAAAAAAAGATTAAAAACTTTCTCCCTAGAACAGATACAGGGAAGTTGCAGGATTTTTCACTGGAGACATCTACAGAAAGGTTAAACAAACACCTGTGTGGAGGGGAAAGGTGTAATTGATCTTGCCTCAATGCCAACACACGGAGTAGATTATCTGCAGAGGCTCGTTCCAGCCCTCTGCGATACCAACAACAAACTTTTTAACTGCTTTCTTCATGCATTTTTAATTGCATTTTAATTTTTGTCCTCATATAGCTTGTGAGAGAAGTGTAAAAAACAAAGCCATGGCTATTATATCAGAAATTACATGCTTTCCATTCCTTCAATGTAATGAAAAGATGTAAAAGTTAGAACAGATATACACTGAGCTATACAGTCACACCAATAAATATGTATGGGTGTCGCGTCCCCTTTTGCTTTGCCAAAAATAGTACCAAATTATGCCAACCAATGAAAAACCACGTTTCATTAGGAAATGAACTTTAAAATACAAGATTAAAATGTGGTTTTTAAATCAAGATTTCCTGCTTGTTGATTTAAATCATGATTAAAATGGGTGATTTAAATCAACCACCCTGCAGAAAACAGGCCGCCTCCTCAAGTCTTTAGGGTGGAGAAGACAGCGGTGCCCCAAAGACCAGTCAGGTAATTCCAGTTTCTACTGCTCTGCTCTTTCTCCAGCTCAGCATTCCAACCACAGCCACCTTCTCTGAAGAAAAAGCAATTTCCATCCCCAAGCCTGACACCCCAAGTCCCTCCCACTACCCTTCTCTGGACCTTGAGCCTGCACAGTTCTCGAGCCCAAAGAGCATCATCAAGAAATTTCAAGCTCACACAGAATCAGTCTCAAACAAACTTCTCTTCAGCAATTATAATCAGATCCTCCCTGGATGCAAATAGCGTTTCTGAGCGTGGGCTCCAATCAAAGCTTGTGAATAATTACGACAGGAATTTAAAACCTGCCCTCGAGAACAAGAGGATTGTGGAATCTACATGCCTGCCTGAGGGGATGCAGGTACACACAGAAGGTGGGAATATCCTGCCAGCAAGAAATGGAGAAGAGAGTCCCAAAGACCTCATTACAAATGGATTTTGGATATTTCATCCCAGAGCTAGCCTAGAACATCAGGATGCCACAAAAGGGGGTGGCTCCACATTTTTGCAGAACACTCTCGTCTTGAGATGGCCAGGCCTGGTCTCCAAAGTCTTGGCATAGGCTTCATGCAGAAGAAGCTTCCACAGAGCTCTGAAGAGAGCTCCAGAGATCCTTTGGCTTTCAGATTACTCTGCCAAGACCACTGCCAGAGGTGCAAGACCCTGTGTGCACTCATCTGCCAGACCCAGGTGAACACCAGTTCATTTCCCCAGGCCTGTGGATAAAGATGGGACTGAGAGAGGAAGGAGAATCCCTGGACAGGATACTTCCCAACTTTCTCTTTCCTCCAAATCAAAGGCTTACCTATGGTTCTGAAGATTCCCCAAACGAATCCCACCATTTTTATTTATTTACTTATTTCTTTAACAGATCTGAGGCACCGAGGAACAATAAACCAGCAAAAAAGCTGAACTTCAGTGGTTGCAAAGCCAGAATTAACTCTGCAGTCAACACAGGTAGAGATCCAGCCTACCTGAGCAACCTCCACAGGCCACATGGAATGTCCCAGTGCCAGAATCTGCCTTTCCCTATAGAAGAAGTGGAGAGAAGAACTCTGAGCAGAAAAATGAGAAGTTTTGCAGCAACAGTGTGTGAGGTGTAGGCCACTCAGTCAGGCTAAGATGACATCTCTGGGAATCACAAAGATCTTAACCCAACTGGTCCATCCAGGAGGGAAAATGGGAAATGGGAAAATGCCTCATGGGCATTTTAATGGTCTTGGTGCTGGCAATGTCAGGAATAGGAGGGGAAAAATGCATCGGCAAGGATGGAAGGGGGAAGGAGAGACCAGGACAAATCGAAAGAAATAACCAGAACTCCAAGAGGGATTGGTCATCCCACCATCAACTTGAAATTTTCTCAGCGCCTACTGAGATTTCATCAGAAATGAAACAGTTCTACCAAATGACATTTCAGCACAAATCCACCATACTGAAAATCTATGATTTCATCACCAGTACGAAAAATTGTGATTTTCCTTGGTTCGGCTTTTAGAAATCAAAAATCAAAGATTTCTAATGGGGTTTTTTTCTTCTTATGTCTGACATTAAATGAAACAGAAAGAATGGCATCCAGGCAGGATTCACCTGTCTTTCTATTCCTACCTCTACTAGCTTGTGAAGACTTGCTTCTTCTTTAAACAAAATTAAAGAGCCTGTGAAAGAAATCTAACTCATCTTAAAAGCTGCATCTGCAAAAAAGTGAAGGAAATTTTGGATCAAGGACAAAATAGGAATGAAAGACAACAAAAACACTACTAAAAATAAGTTTTAATCTCTCCATTAAGAAAAGTCCTTCTCCTGTTCAGTAAAATTGAATCCTTGGTGGGTTTTTTTTCTGTGAATTGATTGTTGTATTGTTTTGTTTGGGCTTCTTTACCAATTTGATACATTCCATCTGCATTAAGCTGGGCAGCACAAAAGGGCACTGGGCAAGTCAGACTTGAGATTTTCAGCTTTGGCTCAAAAGCCAAAATCTGTTGTTGATTGCTTGGGTAGAACAGCAGAGTGAGCTTTAAAAACAAATTCAACACCTTCCACAGCCCGAGAGGCATCTCTTTCCATCTGCCATCTCAAGCAATTCTCCTTGCAGCATGAGAAGCAGTCCAAGACCTGAGCATATTTTGCAGATCCTCCCGTGATTTCGCAAACTCACCCCCGTGACAAGGGGATAGAGCCACAGCCTCATCTGCCTCTCCTTCTCCCAGCAAGCAAACCGACTGCCTGGCCCTGGATCCTGTCATTAGAGACAGGAGTCGTTAAGAATTCATGCCCACTGCCAACACTGCATTTTTTGGAGAGGTCCTGCACTCAGGCAGAACTAATGAGCAGGCAAAGAAAGGGAAGAGCAGTTAAAGCAGAAAACACGCACACAAATACAGCCAAAATGAGAACGCAGACTTATCTGTAGGTCTTCTCCCCTCCGAGGTGCTTCGGCAGCATCGCATAATGAAATGTTTACCCGGGGGAAGGGATGATTGTCATACCTGTGATAGGGACAGGGAGGCTGAGGGAGGGAGGATCTAACGGTGCCCAGGCACACAGGAGGGCTGTGTTGGAACTGGGGCTGGGTTTGAAGGCACCCATCCTGACACATTCATCCTGCCGGGGAGATCACAAGGTGCAGGCAGCGCCTTCGGATGGCTCTGAAGGCTGCAAATTCTCAGCTGGAAAAATAGGCCAGATAATACCTGTCTGAAGGGGATTTATCCTGCTGCACGGGCAAAATGCTTTGCAGTCATTGGACAAAGGGTTTTATCAAAATACAGCCAGAGGCTGGATGAGATATTAACCTCCCCCTCTTCCAGCTACTGCAAAAAAAAAAAAAAAAAAAAAAAAAAAAAAAAAAATCCTGCTGGTTTCTGGGAGCAGAAGGCAGCACTTCTTCCTGCATTTCTGTGTGGAACAGCCAGCTGTGGAGCATGTGCAAGTGCTTACCACCAATAACAACTTTAACTGCAATGGAAGAGCAGAGAACTTAATCACATATAGAAATAGGACACGCAGAGATGGGATTCACAGACGGACAGGCTCTCTTTGCACCCACTGAGCAGGCTACATAAGGAAGGATGCTCTTCAATGTACACATCTCCATGTACAGCTTTGCTGAATTGTTGCTGCCAGAGAATCGTAACTAAAGCATTTCTCACTTCCATCTGTTTCTGTTGTAAGCCATAATGTTACAGCAGCATTTATTCCTTCTTCCCTTTCTCTTCCCCTGCCTGCTTTTTCCCCAAGCATCCAATTTTTTAGGCCTATAACCCTGAAAATGATGAAAGTCTCCCATTGATTTCAATTGGCTTTTGTTTAAGGGCTTGATAGCAGAGAGAAAAATTGAATGATCATTCATTGAACGAGACAGATTTGGCCCAGTTCCCCAGCTGGTGTAAATCAGCACGAGCACTCAGAACTCAGAGCCTCCCTGCCCTGTGCTGATGACTTAGTCCACTCGTGTGCACACCAGGAATTTTAATGCTGCTGCCCTGCCCTGCCAGCACACGAACCCAGTGTGCAGCTTTTAATGCTGCTCAGCAGCTCCAGCTCAGGACCGTGCACGACCCACCTCACTCACCCTCAGGACAGCCCGTGCCACAGCTCTGAGGCTGCCAGGCTGTTCCCCTGGAGCACAAGCCTTTTCACTGCCACCACGTATCCCAGGCCACGGGATCATCGCTCCCAGCAGAAGGCAGAGCATCCTGTTAATCCCAGTATTCACACCAGGATGCATCTAATGTGTTACACCTGTGCTCTGCACTGTGGCAATGGAAGGGTGGCACCTACCTATGAGTTTACTTTGCCTCCCTTCCCTCCTTGCTCACCAGAGGGAATCAGCCCACCTGGGATTAGAGCAGGCAGCCTGTGCTGGCAGCAAGGTACAAAGCACAGGGAGGCTTTGCAGCAGCATGTGCCTGAGGCAAGACAAGAGGCATACCAAGCACAACTCTAAAGCCATGCTGCTGCTGGAAATCTCCTGGAGTTACCTTCCTCTCATGATGCAGATATTCTTTCTTTCCATAGCTCACCTGTAGGCCTGTGCAACCTGAACAAGGTGCTCCCGAGAGGGGCAGGAGAGGATATGGTGCACTACGGCACTGCCATCAGGGCTAGCAATAACTTTAGGGTCTGAATAGGAGTGAGGAGGCAGGACATGGGACTGTCAAGGGCAGTCAAACCTCTGCCAAAATGTGTTTTTCTGTGAGTTTTCACTTACCTAATTAGAGACATAATACAGGAGACAGTCTGGAGGAACAAGAACCATTTGTCTACAAGCCTCTAGCATTGATCAGCTGGATCTTTCTTTCCCTACAGAGGAGATTGCTTCAGTAGTCCAGGAAAGGAAGAGGAAAGGCAAAGCAGAGAAATGAACAAGCTAACAAGAGGAAAACCTCTGGCTGGCAAGTCTCTCGCTCACCTTGATTAGTCGAGCAGGATATAGACATAAAATTACAATTGCTTCCTCCGTTCCCCCCTGCCCCTCCCTCTTTGTGTGGGGAAGATGTTAAAAACGTCAGGCTTGATTTACCCTGACACACTGACTGACTCACGGCAGCTACAAATCCTCCCCACCAAACCAACCTCCTCTACCTGCCACCAGGCTGCAGATGGCAGGGGGAGGAGGGGGGAAACACCATCTCCCCTCCTTGCTGTGCACATCAAGCCAAATAACCTCTTCTTTCACCCACCTCCAAAAACAGACAGGCGGCTTTTGTTCAGGCAGCTGACGCTCCTGCACGAGTGTGTTTTAAACAAGGCCACGCGATCTCTCCTTTGCTTTGTGCCTGTCTGTGCTCATTTTTGTTGATGCAAGAATCTGGGATGTGCTGGAGCACACATGTTCAGCTCAATCTGACCACTGCCAACTGAATTACAGCTCAATTTCACCGGGGTGATTAGCTCCAAAAGGAGAAAGGAGACGGCAGGGGGAAAAGTAAACGCCAACCTATCCTTGTGCAAACTTCCAAAGGAACAGCTAAAGTGTGTTTTGGATAGAAAAGCAAGAGAAAGCTCTAGGCAGGAGGGAAGGAAAAAGGGTGGATAAAAGGAGAGAGGGAAAGATCTAATAGAAGCGGATGCGGTGCAGGCTGGGATACAGTTCTGGCATGTCTCCAGAGGCCAAAGCAGTTCCTATAGCATGGAGGTTTTATTTTAAAAATACTAATGGGCTGATTTGCAGAGCTGCCTGGCTCCCAGGTCTCCCACAGAAACTACTCCTCAAACATCATTAACATGTGTGCACTGCTGAGAAAGCCTTCCAAATATGACCCCGCAGCCCGACTGCGGCAGCCGGCTCGAACAGCGCGCAAACGAAGGATGAGAGGATCAGCCTCCCCTTGCACACACCACCCTCACAGGCCAGGGCTTGCTGTGGCACTGTCCTGGCTCAGGGCTGGCATGAGATCCACACACCTGGCTCTGACCTCTCAGCCCCACGGGCCTGTGGTGTCCTCCACGCCCCCCAGGCCAGGGGGTCCTGGTGGGAATCACGATGTAGCCAGGATTGCTGCCCTTCCTTCTCCACCTGCCCTGTGCTTCCTCATCCCGCACACGAGGGCTCACGTGGTGGGAGAAGAATGGGGACATCCATTCCCGAGGAAGGGAAGTGCTGGCAGTCAAACCACATCCTGCAGACCCTGTGTCAAGACAAGAGGCCACAGCAGGAATAAGAACATGGCCACAGCCTTCCCAAGAGGAAGAGGGGGAAAGCAATTGAGGATATCTATGACTTCTTGCTGCAAACACTTTGATTACATTCAGCATCCCCAGGGATCTGCCTTCCATGATGATCTAGTCCTGCTTCACATCTATTCATTCTCCTCTTTTGGACTCCACAGCAGCAAGTGGTGATGGAATATATGTGTGTATGCATGTCAGGAGAATGGACTTACCGTCATTTACTGTAAACTTTTTGCTTAATGAGTTCACTGGGTAACCCACATCACAAGATACAGCAAGCCATGCTACTCCTCTCTGGACTGCACTTGGCTTGATCCTCCCCCTCTCCCAGCTGCTCTCTACTCAAACAACACATCTCAATCTGACTAATCTCTCCTTGCCTGCAAGCTCCCCTGCACTTTAAATCACAGACTCTACCTTTTTGAGGTTTCCTACACCTCCCCCCCCCGAAAAAGGGAGTCACAATTGCAGAAGTGGCAGTTTTAGAGAGAACTTCCCTCACCTTCCTGGTAACACACATCTGATTCCTGGGACTGACCCCCACTGAATGTGAGTGAGACATCCAAACCCCACACTAACACTGGCAAAGTGTCCCTTCCCACTATTCCAGATACTGAGGCATCAATAAAATTATTCACATTGTACTTTTCAGGAGGTTGCTGGAAGGGTACTTTGTCAAATTACTGGAGGGACCAACAAGACACATTCCAGAGCTTGAGGCTACTTGTATTTACTAGCAGAAACACTACTGAGTTTATATCTTATCTACAAAAAACAAACCCAGAAACCTTTCCATCCCAAGAGGGAGAAAACACCATTTGTACAGTACAACACAACACAACACAATGGTTCTCGGTGACATTGGCATGCTGAGCTTCCTTTTGCAACCTCCTGGTTAAGAAAAGCTCCAAAAAATGTGTGTTGTGTGATAAACAAAAGCAGCACAGCTGGAACTCCTGTGATATAGAATCCCGTTTCTCTGTAGTTATTTATAAACTCTTCTTTCCAATAGTTGGGAGCTTCATAAACTAGAACAGATCAATAGACCTGAAAAGGTAGAGGCTGATCAGAGAGAATTAGATGACATTGGTGTACACATCTTTAGAAATAGGAAGAGAAGATCTGATCAAAATGTGTGGGTCAGAAAGGCCTTTTTTTGCCTTTTTTTTTTCCCTCAATCAGATATTTTCTCCATTTGCAAATCAAATTTTCAAAGTGCTGGTCTTAAAAAAAAAAGTGTATTTCCTTTTCCCACACCTAAGCTGAAGTAATTTCTGATTGGAAAATCTCCCACTGGAAAATGCCACAAGCCAAATCCATCATGGTTTTGGGAAGGGTGGCAGGGAGAAATCTGACTTTGGTCTTACTTGCCACTAAAATCCAGTCACCGCCTTCTTCAGGCTGTTCAGGAAAAGAAAAGCAGGAGCATTCTTGTCTCAGCAGAAGCACTGCAGCTTTTTGGACAGATGTGGTTGTTCTTCATGTGCAAGAAACTTACGGGCTCCCGGCTGTTGAGGCAGCCCAGGGATCACCCCAGCCACAGGAATGTGAGCACAGCACTGGGGTTTCTCTTCTGAGAGGCCAGAAACCACGTCCAACCCTCCGAGCTGTGTCGGAGCCACTTCCCCAGGCTGTCTGCAATCCAAATCAAATCACATCTGACTTCAGGCCAAGTTTGGGAAGCTCGATTATCTTTCTCCCCCTACACGATGGGAGATGGCAGGTTGAGGGGAGAGAGGAGGAAGGAGTGAAAAATTAACACAAGCACTTAAGACGTTATGAAACTGCAATATGCATCTGTAGCCTGGCCCCCGGTCCTCCAGCCCATACATTATTTAACAGAAAAGAAAGCATAAATGAGCCAGAACAATAGCTAGAGGGTGGGAGAAGAATGTGTATATATATATATATATATATATATATATATATACACACATATATATATTTAATTCCTTAAACCATGCCCATTAGTTTTGTTTCTTATTTAGGATCCTGCATTAATCATGCTAATATTTTACAGCCGGGCTGTACACTTTAGCCATTACTTTAATCAAAGCCATCAGCGTACCCAAGAACACGCTACCAGGTGGGAATAGCTGCTACCGCTCGCTGTTAATTACTTTGCATTTTACAGCAATCAGCAGCAGGGGCTGAGATCATAATAAATTCATGACTTATGGGTCCATAAAATCATTACCGTAGGAAAATATGTTTTATCAGGCATTCGTCGGGCTGCTGCTCAGAGAGAGATTTCTTGAAGGAAATGACACCCATGAAATTAAACCGATCCTTGCAGTCAGCAGAAATGCTAATGTGGGCACAAACGGAGCCGAGGCTTGCGCGGGGCGCAGGGAGGAGAAGAGGGAGAAGGATTTCACCAGCCAGGAAGGAGGGGAGGCGCTGGGGGAAGCCTGCTCACCCCAGGGTAGGCGGGACAGAGGGAGCACAGCGCACTGGAAGGAAAGGGAAGAACCAGGAGGAGGATGCAGGGCTGCTGAGGAGTCTCAGCACCATCGCTGCCACAGCCTGAGCCTGCAGGAGCATTGCTCCATGGGGCATCTCAGCTCAGGGACACACAGGGAAAACTTACTCACACCCTTCTAACAGGAGAATCATAAAATCATAGCGACAAGGACTGTCGTGTCCAGCTCCTGGCCCTGCACAGAACCCCAACATGAGCCTGAGAGAGTTGCCCTAACACTTCTTGAACCCTGCCAGAGAGGGATCCTACCACACTAAGACACACCTACGAGCTGATGTGCAGCAGCTTCACCAGCCCAGGCTCTGTTCCCTCTCCAGTGGCAGTTTTCCAGAGGGTAATACAACCGATTCATGACTAATCACAAAATCTCTTTGCCTAAATAATGACTTTGCACACGGAGAATGGCAGCTTGGCCTGAACTCCCTATCCCCAAGCAGGGTCAACCAAAGGCCAGAGTTTCAATTCAGCTCCCTAAAAGCCCAGGTAGGTTGTGTGGGATGTGATCAGTGCAGGACCTCCTCCACATGGAGCACAGCAATGCCATTGCAGTAACATGGAGGGCGGCAGCGAAATCAAGCAGTGCCAAATTGACATAAAGAACCAATAAAGAAGCCTCAGGATTTGAGAAGCATGAAAGGAGCCTAAATGAACTTGCTGAATATTTTCTCAGTCTTTTCTGCACTTGCATGAAATCCCATGGCACTTGCAGAATCATTAGCCCTGCCAGTTCCTAAAAAACAAACAATAAGTTCACTTCTGATTTTTTTTCCCTTTTTTTTTTTTTTTTTTTGCAATCTAAGATCAACTGAGTTTTCTTTGGCAAGAAGCCACTGGCTCTTTAGAACTCTCGTGTTTCTTGGCCTGGGAAAATGAAAAAGTGAAATGCCAACTAGAAAACACCCCCAAAGTGTTAAATTGGCTAAGCCCTTGTTTTTTGCTGTTTGTTTCAGTCTGAAAATACTAAGGAAGCTCAGTCATAGCTGGTTTGTTTGGTTTATTTGCCTCCTCCAATTACACTGTGCAAACAGGGAACATTATTTAGTGTTATTTAAGCATGAAATTATAACAGATCATTTTAAATATCAAGGCCCTAAAAATAAATCTTTCTATCAAGGCACAGCAGGTCTAGATCTACCAGCTTGTTAACATCCACCAGGGTGGGCAGAAGGTGGGAAAACCCCGGTGGAGAGCTCCGTGCATAAGAGATTTGTCCCTTTCCTTTCTGGGCTCATGAGTGCCTGCGCAGTTTGGCACTGCTGGGGCTGCTATCTGAAGGAACATGGAAGCAGAACCATCAGTGTGGCCAGATCCTACCTGATACCCCTCAGAACATCCTGCACAGTGCCCTGGGCTCATCCTGCAGAGCCCAGAGGAGCAACACCAGTGAGAGTCACCCCGAGCTCCAGAGAAGATCCCTCTGGGTCTCATCTCCATGAGGTGAGTGGTCTCTACGAGGTTTTTGTTGCTCCTTCAGCCCAGGTGGTTTTCCTATGAGAAAAGCCTGCCTGCAGCACCCCACAGCTCTGGGTGGTACCTGCGTGCGCATTGCACGGAGAAGGAGCCACCACACCCTTATGGCTAAATCAGGATTCTTCACCAGACCACATCAGGGTTCCCTCTCCAGGCACTGCACCTGGATTTCTATCCCTTAAAATCTAGGGAGACGTGGGCAAATACAGAGTGCACAGAACACCCAGCCCATGCTGGCCAAAAGGAGAACACTTGCACCTACCCCGTGGGAGATGCTCCCAGGTCTAGTTGAAGCTTAGCAGAGATTTCCACACTGTAGTTCAATACCACACAGAAATAACAGCCCCAGAGCTACATTAGCCTGGCACCAACCTTCATCCAGATTCCAGCTACCTTGGGCTACACCTGAATGCCCTTGGTGTCCTACCTGGGGCCTCAGAGCAAGCCCCAGGGCTCAGGTTGGAGAAAGCTTAAGCCAAAACCTCCTGTGCAGCCCCATCAGCCACAGAAGACAACCCCAGCCCCACAGGGTGAGCTCCCCTCCTTCCAGAGCAGTTCTGGAGGAGAGGTGATGTGCCAACAAAATCTCCTTGTGCAGAACAAGCTGTGGGTAAGAGTAGGTTGTGGCAGAGCTCTGCTGTCCCCAGACATGCTGCTTCTCTTTGCAAGCTGTCTTTACCTTAAGAAACCCCAATCACTCTAATCCCTGGGAGTAAATGGCTCCACACACAGCCCAGACAGCTGCTCACTGCTTGGCATTGCCAGCCTGGCTTCAGCCCTGGCTGAAGGAGCAAGGAGGAACCAAGACCTGCAGCCAGGTGCTCCATCAGCCCCTCAGGAGCTCCTAAACAACCAGGGCAAGCAAGCCACAGCCTCTCCGTGTGATAAACTGGCTTTCCATGGGTTTGCCTCTCTTGTCAATCCCTCTCCTACCTCTCCAAGGAGCAGGAATATTCCAAACCACATCTGAACGTCTCTGTGTATCAACACTCTCCAAGATTCAGAAGGGCAACAAACACAGTGAGCCATAAGGAAAACCTGGAAAACACCACACTCCAGGCAGGCCTACAGTCACCCTCCTGGAATTTGGCCAAATTACCTGAGCTGGACCCTCCTGTGTGGCCCAGGGCTAGACCATCACCTTTTTGCTTCCCTGTAGTGGGTTCCAGGTTGACTGTTCCTATTGGGGCAATACATAACTTCATCTGACAGGTACTGCAGCCTGGAGAGTTCCCCTTTAAGGTCCTACCCAGCTATAAATATCCTTTTCTTCTTCAGGGAAAGAGCATCTGACCCAAAGTGTATGAAGCTTCCTGACAGGCTGGGAAAGGAGAAGAGGTTTAAATGTCAGCTAAAACAATCTTCATTTTCTTTTCTAAATTTGCAAAGCTCCCCGAGTCACTGGAGTGAGGAATTTGCCTGTTTGAAGTTCAGCCTGAAAATCCTTTTGCAAAATATTTGCTGAAACACAATAATGTTGGAATTGGAGGGGATTAAAACAGCTTCAGTCCTTGCCCCATCCCCCTGAAGCCCCTCTTTAAGAGGGTTTCTGTAAAAGCAGACTTAGGTCCTCGTGTCTTGAAGGCACGATACAAAGGAGAGGGAGAAGGAAATAAAAACGTAAAGCTCCTAACATCACTATTATTGAAATGCCTCATTTGACATTTTGACTGTTTCAATTAGCTAACAAGGAACGCTCCACTTAATCCACCCTCAGATACTGAAAGAAACCAAGCCTTTCCCTTCCCCCAGCCCAGATCTGGCCTGGCAGCTACTTCCCAGCCTCCGGAGAAATCCCAGACTGGTGATGGCTCCTGCCCTGGGGCAGCCAGCAAGGCACAGCACACCCAGCCCAACACTGGATGACATTAGGAGGGAGCACCCTTCCCTCAAACCCAAGGCACAGCATCAGGAAGTCTAGGGAGGAAGGAAAAGAACACCCAAAAACCCCACTGCCAGTGCCTTTCTTCACCATTTTGGGGAGCACAAGAGCAATGTGGCACTGTCAGACCAACAGAGGGGCCTCTCTCCCTCATTAGGATTAGCCAACAAGGAGCCCTGGCTGGTTTGAACTGCACCGAGCTGAAAAATTACCCTCAATGATTCAGTACCCGCAAGAGAGGATAAAACACTGTGAAAACATTTCCCACCTCCTGCACACGGTTCTGGGCTAATTCGATTGGGCTCGTTTTATTTCTCCGGGATTTATCCGCCGCGGTGATTTTACGCCGAGGAAGCTGAAGCGCCGGGAGCTCTCCTGTCAGCACGGGTAATGGCCAGAGCCTTCCTCCACGGAGCGTTTTACGACCTTTAAACACACACACACACTCCCCATCCCACAGGTGAGCTCCTGCCTGGGAGGGGGACTCGTGGCCATTGCAGGGGAGGTGCTCTACACTCCATAAAGTCCGGGCAGTCGCCTTCGGCTGGGGGAGCTCTTGTGAAGATTGATTATCCCACCAGGAGCACTTCCTTTGCTTTGGGCAGAAAAACAATTCACCAGCTCTTCCATGGCTGGACTTTCACAGACAGCTCTGCAGGCACCACCAAGGGGACTTCCTCCCATATTTGGAAGTGGAGGAGTGGGCAAGGAATGATGCACACGAAGCCACAGAGATGTTTGATGTCCACGGGACATCACCTCGTCCAAAACACTGGGGGTCCTAGAGGCAGCAGACCCTTACAGGCAATATTATCCACCTTTCTTCATATTTGAAGGGATCAAGAGACTGAAAGAAGCCACAGTGCTGGGTTAATGGTTGGACTTGATGATCTGGAAATATTTTCTGGCCTTGATTAAGTGGATTTAGGTGTGGAGAGCTACCTGTGACACCCCCTGCTCTAACTGCAAGGACTTTCAGGTCCAAACTGGAACACCTTGGTTCTGGTGGGGAGGAGTGGGAGCTGCCTGACAGACTGCAGAGCAAGGTAGAAGCAATGCATCAAAGGTCAGCAAAGCCCTTTTTTCCTGTATAACACACAGGTTTCTCTGTTGCTTCCCATAAGAAAAGCCTGGCACAAGTGATGGGACAAATCCTGCCCCTTTTATGCCAACCACAGCCTCAACCTGTTTGTTCTGTCCCAACTAAGGGCAATACTCTCCATGGGAGAAGAGCAAAATCAGGGCATATTTGGAATAGCCTGTTCCTCTGCTACTTTAGTAACTCCCACACCTGTGGCAAGCTTATGTTAACAAGAGATGCAATTTCCTCTACCCGTGAAAACAAACATCAAAACAATACAAGTGTTTCCAGGATCACCTCAGTAGACCCTGTCTTCCTTTTGCACGGCAACCAGCTGGCTTGGAGAGTTGTTTCAGATGCCTCCAGCTCCTCAACACCAGGTTAACTTCCATCATGTGGCTCTCCTCAGCAGTTCAGGAAAACACATGCGTGTCAGGCAGCACTTAACTGAGGGTGAGACTGTGTGCCAGGGGAACAAAGAGCTTATCCAGGTGCACAAAGGCTTTGTGGGAAACCGACCCTAATCCTCTCCTGAAATACCTTAGCTATCTTTGAGCTCCTAGCCCAAACAAAAGGCACACAAACCATCATAAATAAGAATTGTGAGAACCCCCACATCCCTACATCCAGCCTCTGAGCAGTGCTGGAGTTGTGTCAAGTAATCACTCCTGCTCAGCTTCACTTTAAACCAGTCCCAGGGCTTCCCTGCTCCATGACTGCTGGAAGGATCACTGTCTTTCTGCTTGTTGCCAGGGTCCCAAGCTCATGGACAGCCCATAACTAGCTGTCCTTGTGCCAGCACCTGCTTACCCTAACCAGTTCTTCTCCCAGGGTGCATCACCTCTTAGCCTCGATTTTGTGAAGCTAAACTCGGGGTGTCATAGGATGTCCTGGTTTAGGGCAAATTTGGGAGGAAACCCCTGAATAGGATCCCTCTGGGAAAGCAAACCCAAACAGCTCCTCCTCCCAAACCAGTCCGGGAAAGAACTTCCTCAGAGAAAAGTGGAAAACACTACTTATTTAACAAACAAAGTGCCCACAAGCCCAAAGAACGAATAATATGAAACAATAAAACCTTTCATTGTTCTGAAGTGAGATGGCAAACTTGGGAAAATCCTTGCCATGGGTAGCTCAGCTCACTCAGTTTTCATCAGGCCCAGCCCCTCCAGAGGTCCAGACCCCAGTGGGCTGCAGGTGAGAGCTCCCGGTGCTCCTCTGGGGTTTTCATCTAGAGCAGGTTTAAACAGTCCCAAGAAAAAGAGAAAAAAACCAGTCCAGGAAGCTTTTCTGCCTCAGCCAGCTAAACTAACTAAAAGCAGCAAAGATCTCTGTCCCAGCCACCGGTCTGTGCTTCAGACAAACACACATCCAGAGAAGGAACGTGCAGGAGTGAGAGCTGTTTTCAAAACAAATTCCACACTTCTTCTTTCCCTGTTTCTCTCTCAGAGCCAGTCCTAAAGGCACAGAACTCAGCACACAGCACAAACAGAACAGATGACTGAGCATACAAGCATCATAAAGTCACCCTAGGACAGAGGACTTGTGTGATTCTGAATTTCTCTGCAGGTTCCTTTATACCTGCTCCTATTTGACCTCATTGGTCTTCAGAAAGACTGGCCACAGTATCCCCACTATTCCTGATGTGGTCTCACCAGTCTGGCTGCCAGCAGGGCTAGTGTTTCCCAACATCTCACTGGGGCTTCCAACGATCCCTGTTACTCCAGCCGTGGCTGTGTCTTGTCTTCTTAGTGAATCATAGAATATTCTGAGTTAGAAGGGACCCGCAAGAATCATCAAGTTCAGCTCCTGGACTGCACAGGACATCCCCAACAATCCCACCATGTCCAAATGCTCCTTGAACTCTGGCAGCCATGGGGCTGTGGCCACTTCCCTGGGAAGCCAGTGCCCACCCACTCTCTGGGTGAGGAACATTTTCCTAATATCTAGCCTAAGCCTCCCCTGACACAGATTCATGCCATTCCCTCAGGTCCTCACCCAAGCTTTGCTCCTCTGCTTTCCCACCACAGAGAGCTGGAAAGGCCCTTAATTCCAGGGAAAGGCAGCTGGAGTCAGCCCAGTGCCCAGGAGATCCCTTACCCATGAACAGAGGCCTACCTTCATGGGAAAAAAAAAAAAAAAAGCATCACTGGGCCTGCAGAAGAGACCTGGCAACAACTTCTCCATCCCAATCTCCCAGACAATCCATAGGCACCAAATACCTGCAGCATCCCAAGCAGAGGAGCCTCCATTAATCACAGCCCTCTGCAGTTAAAGTTATTTAATTCAGAGGTGAGAGAAGCTGCTCAGCTGTTTATGTCCAAGGGTTAAACTTGCCCCAGCCGCACACTAAACACATTTTTTACAATCTGGCAGTGATCCTTGCCTATTAAGCATCTCTGGCTTCAGAGAAGAAGTATTGATTTATTTCACTTTTATGGCTGGAGGTATTTATTCCTATTTGCTTTCTCGCTTCTTCACCCCAGCTGGGATGGGGGAATAAGGAGAAGAAAAAAAAACATTACAAAGCTGGTGGAGCCAAGAGGTGATGACTCACAGTTTTCTGATGGAGGGCACGAAGCCTTGGACAAGGGAGGTGGGGACCAGCTCTGGCGCTACGCCAGGCTTTGTCACAGCTTTTACTTTTGCCATGAAAAGAGGAAAATATGTGGCTGGAAGAAAAGGAAATCACATCAAACTTCAGAGGGAAGGTTCCTATCGAAGTTGTGTCCCCATAGGGTGCTTTGTGAGTTAGAGCTTGATTGATTTGTACCAGGTAAGGACCTCAGCAAATCTCTCCTGTGGGAGGAATCTCAACGCTTTCCCATATCCTAAAGCCAATCTGGAAAGGAAGATAAAACCATACAGCTGCAAGAGAGAGCATGGACTAACATCCCTGATTGCAGCCCATTCCCCATACTGCCACAGACAACCATTTCCAGGCAAGGCTCCCAGGCAGGGCCCCCCTCCAGTGCCTAACACTGTTTCCATCTCCTCCTGGTACAGCTGATGCAGGGATGTGGCTGGCTTTGTTACAGAGGGCCAGTACAAACACAGATTGGCTTTTGCACCCTTCCAGATGTGTCTTTGCATGCAGGGAGGCACCATGAGATGCTTGGGGACGTGATGAAAGCAACAGGACAGTTCAGACCCTCCAATACAGCAGATGCTCTGGCTCACAGCACAACTCCCATCTCACATGCCCAGCTTGTTCTGCCTCCTAGCTGGGAGTTTGCTTCTCAGAAATGCCAAAAAGTCACTCACTATGAAAAAACCAATCATATCCCTTTTCAGCAGCATCCAGTGTCAATGAATGAGCCTTAAGCTCTGCCACAGAACCTTCTCACAACACAGGACCAGACATAAAGCATCCTGCTCTCCTGTGGCTGTCTGGACTATTTTGGAGACATGGCTTGGAGGTGAACACAGCAGTGCTGGGTCAACAGTCAGACTCAATGATCTTAGAGGTCTTTTCCAGCCTTAACAATTCAATGATTTTGGTTGTAGGCATCTTTGAGGAGATGATGTTTTTCACCCCTACGTGCAGGTAATGCAGATTCAACACAAGCCTATGGTCTGTAGGCACCATCTTAGGATTTCTGGAAGCACAGTTCACATCTCTGTTTCTGAAATCCCATAGCACAGGTTCTGGGGACAGAAAGTCAGCAAAGGCCTTACTAAAACAGGGAAAACTGAGGGGAAGAACAGAAGCTGAGAGCCAGGGGTGTGGAGAAGAGGGCAGAATACCTGGACAGAAAAGATGGAGCAGGTCCTGCTGCAGCAGGGAGAGCTGAAAGGCGTTTGAGGGAGGTGGGAGGTGCACTTTGGAAGCTCCGGAGTAAGGAGGGTTGTGGGTTTGGAACTCCATACAGAGGAGCAGCAGCCCCGGAGAACAGAGCACTCCAAGTCAGAGCCTGAATAAAAAAAAAAAACAAAAAGAAATACAGTAAAAGGTTTCTGGACACAGTACAGAGCCACTGAAACACCATTCTTTGCACCTCACTGCAAAATCCTGGGTCTCCCATCTGTCCCAAAGGCTGCAAATCTCTCCTGGAAGCTTTGTGTATCCTCTGACAGTTTAGCCTAGCCCTGAGAAAGCAGAATTTGAGCTCCCATCCTATCTGTTTGTTTGTCATCCCTTCTCCTTCAAAGAGAAGCCCGCATTTCCATTCGTCAAACACGACATGCAGATAGAGAAGGAATGAAAGGAAGAGGTGGGCTGGTGGCAGATTCAGGAGCCGCCACTGAGCGCAGCCGGTTCACGCTTCATTAGCATCCCCTCTCACCAAGCTGCGAGCACAGCCTTGCAGTCTGGCTACACACAGACACGCAGGCAGGAAGGAGCACATTTTCCACTTGGAGCCCACCTCCCCCCTTCCCAAACCCGGCTAACCCCCGTGGAGGCTTCCTTGGGCTCCAAGGTGCACACTCCTGCCCCAGCGTCCCCGCACTAGTTAAATATACCTTCAGGCAAACGTCAGGAGCGAGCCCCGCTTGGAACTTAGTGTGTTGTCAAGATGACAAGTGCTCTGCCAGGCTGTTATTCTCTGCTGCCCTTCCTGTGTCTGCTCCCCCTCCCCTTCTCGTCATTAGAAGTTCCCTTGATAAACCAAGGCTGGGTATATTTTTTAAAACATTTAAATGTTTTCTTAACTTCAAAACATCAACAGCTGCAGGGCTGAAAGAAGAAAAAGGATGTTTTTAAACCAATACAGAGAGAGATTCAGCCTGCCACGACACGGCAGGATGGGTTCATGGACGGGGAAGAGCCCCAGTGTATTGTGCTCATGTGGGCACAAGCAGGAGCCCAGCCTGGAAGCCTCAGTTCCCCCCAGGCTGCTGCTGGCTCACCCCAGCCTGGCAATCCCAGCGAGGGAGTTAAGAGCAAGTCAGCACATCCTGCAGCCTCCTTTACCTCAGCTTTCTCCATTCTCATGTCCAGGATGAGCTTCAAAGCCCTCAGTTTCTGTCCTCCACACAACAGCCTTCAGAACACCAACACATGTTTATGTGAGGCTGCCAGCAAGGATGGACCCAAGGAGGACACTCATAAGCAAAACATCCTGAGGAAGGAGCCCACAAGCCAGGCAGGAGCACAGACTGAAAGACAAACATCTGGAAGCCCAAAACACAGGCTAGGGACAGAGCTCAGCAGCCCACAGCTCAGTCACTATTGGTGCCAGCATGGGACTGCAGCAGCCCACAGGACAATTTGTCTCATTGTGCTCAACACCTTTGCCTTCAGTAAGTTCTGCTCCTCCCCACATGGCAACCTCAGAGCAGGGGGGACCAGACCCTTTCACCCCCTTCCTCCAGCACAGGGTCCCCCTCGCAGCGAGAGGCACTGAGGGTTCACTGTTCTTGGTTCTCTGCAGGACAGACAGCAGGGGAGCATCATTAGTTTGGCTTTCTCCTTCCTGGCCAGCTTCTCAGTCTCTGTGCCTCCATGTCCTTGGATTTCTGCTCTTAATGACTGGATCTTTTAGTGTTATTGCTTAAGGGTTTGAGAAGCACAAACCAAGCTCCCCTTGAAAACAAAGTGAAGCTCTGAACCTTCCTACAGGCCTTTTCTATTACATCCACCTGCCTGGGCTCCTCACAGCAATAAAATAACTCCTTTTCCCTGTTAGATGTGCTGGAAAGCATCTTCACTAGCAGCCCAGCTCCTGGAAGAGCTCGCTTTAAGTCTTGGCCAAGCCATTGAGTCAAAGTAGCCTGAGAGGGAAGATGAATTACACATTCTGCTCTGGCCTTCCTTGACTCCAGTGGCTCTCCCAGCATCTGTAAGCAGCAGCAAGTCCTGGAGCTGGGGCTAGATGGTCACAGGAGTCTCCCTGCCTCACCTGGGCTCTTCCTGCATGGTTCTCCAAGGCTGGCTCCCACTCCCTCCACGAGCACACACAGCACCTGGCACTGGGTCTCTAGCCTGAGCAGGGGCTTCTTGGTACCACTGACAAATAAATAACCACGATTAGCTCCTCTAAATGAGCATTCCCATCTTCTAATAAACATCGTAAAAAAGAAGAAATGAGCCTTAATTCACTTTTATTGTCACAACTGACATGCTGCAAGATCTTAATTGGACTGAAAAGAGTTTCCAGTAAGGAGATGCTGTTTAACTAACTCATTAGCAGCAGCCTGACAGAGAAGGATGCTCCAGTTTTAGGAAGGGGAAAAGAAAAAACAGATCCCACTGGTTCCCCACCTGCCCATGCCCCAGACAGCCTCAGGAAGGAACACAGTAAAGAGTCTCTTCTTTACCTCAGGCACACAGCACTTTGCAGCACACACCCGTTCAAACATCTGCCATATGTTCCCTTCCACCAATCAAGAACGGCACCAAAAGAGGACCTGTGGGCAGCTACCCTCAAACTGAAAATATCTGAGTCCTTCAGAGTACCCATTCCTATGCACTACCTTCAGGGTATTCAAAAGTTCCTGAGCAACAAGGGCTTCACCTCCTCTCCAGCACTGTTTCCACCCTGGGGTTCTCACTATGTTTTGGGGAGCAAGGCAAGGATTGTAGTTCCTCATCTGTCTCCCAACAAGCAGAGGGACAGCTTTGCCTCACCTGTAGTAGAAATATAATAACCCAGAGACTGATAAAACCTCACCTCGACAAGGCAAACTTTCCAGCAAATTCTGAACCCCAGGGACAGGGATGGCAAACGCTGTGCAGGTGTCACAGTCAGCCCAGCACCAGCTGCACCCCAGCACCTCTGAGCTGGACAGACAGACAGCTCTGTGCCAGTTGTTCCACCCAGCAGATCTGGAGCAGTGCCTGGCTGCTTTACTCCAGCTCTCTCTGTCCCAATGCAGATAAATTTAGTTTTCTGCTCTCGCTGCCTGGGGAAGAGTAGGGAGGGGGAGCTGACATCTTTCAAATGAGACCTTAAAAATAAGCTGTCTGCATGTCTGGACGTTGAAGAATCCCAGGCAAAGCTTTGCCTGGATAAAAGAGCTCGTCCCAGCACCCTAACCAGGGTGTGCCCTAACCAGACTGCTACCCACCAGAAACATCTGCAAGCATGACTGGCATTTCTTGCCGTGCCCAGGGTGCTCTGGGGGTGCCACCACACTGTGTGCCACGTACACATGCAGTGACAGCCCCTGCACTTCATTTCTTCAGCTCTTCACAGAGATCTGGAGGACAGGAGCTAGTGCAGAATCAGGAATAAAAGTCCAGATTGCCCATTTTCCATAACTGTCACCCACTCCAGTCACTGGCCCAGCTTCCCTCCCAGAGACACTTTCTTTCCCTGGGGCTGAAAGCTGCTCTGTAAAGGCAAGTAAGCATTTGATAAAGAAAATAACAGGATGAATAAAACCATGTGTTTGTACAAGAAAGCTTTTGCTCTGATGTTTAGTGCTGCAGTATGTTTTGACCTACTACTGCAAGACTCAGCTACATCTTCCCTCCTTCCAAATGTGACAGAAGGCAAAAAGGGAGGCACGGCTGATGCCGCAGAGCCCTGTGCTGGGATTCCAGCTGACAAAGAGCCTCGGCAGAGCCGCCCACACAGACACACGGATCAAACCCCACACCCTCTGCTCTCCTGTCACCTGCAGGAGGAAGTGCACGGGGACACACACATATCCACACACACAGGCCTGAACCTCCACTCTGACTCTCAGTGAAACACCAGTGGCTTCCAGCACCAGGAGAAACACACCCCTGAGATGACATACTTCCTAATGAGGGCTGACATCTACCAGCCACCACAAGAATCCTGTATTACCAGAATAAAACTTACAGGCAGAACCGATGTTCTGCCTGGACAGGGCCAGCAGCAATAGACCTCAAACCCACCCAACACTTACGAGGAGCTGAGGCTGGCAAGTGGCATCTGCTCCTGTGTGGCATCCAAGGGGAGGATCGATGACTCCAAGTGGCCTTTGTTGAACAGTCTCTCCAGACTGTCTGGCTACTGTACAACCCTGTTGGCTTGTCAGTTCTGTGCTGATATGGAAGGAAAAGGGGCTCTAAGCACCAAAATCAGAGGCTGCAGAGTGATGAAGGCTCCAAAAAGCTCTGAGAATTCACCTGGGATCTCACCCAGGACAGGAATAAAGATCCAAGGTTTATTCCAGAGAGCTTTAGCACCAAGTCCTCCTCAGCACAAGCAAGCTGTGAACCACACACAGACCGGGTGCATTTTTGCAGTGGACTCCAAACCCTTACTGGACATGCCTCATCTGATTTACTACTGCTGCCATGGAAGGTGGATTTATTCCCAAATTTAGCAGCTGCCACATCAATGTGAGAGTGTTCACAGGGGGATTTGCCACAGGTTTTTGTTAAGCCAAGGCAGGACTTGCACGCTGAACAACCCTTCCCTCGAGAGCAAGCAGTGGCCAGGCTGCAATCACAGTGTGGGCTGCTCATTAGACCTCACTCTTACCTAAATCCAGTGGTGATCCTCTTTGGAGCTGGTCCCTCACCTTTCAAAGACGACACAGTGACAGGAGACAAGAAGCTGACAAGGAAAAGAGGACTTCTAAACTTCAACCCCAGCTTGGCATGCAGGGCACATGGTAGCGGGTTTATTTTTTCAGCAAGCAAGTTTTCTTTCTTCCAATCAACTCTGAGGCAATAAGAAGTGGGTTTCAACGTGGCATAAATCTGCCAGCAGCACATCACGGCTTCAGAATAGCAAGGGCACAGACAATTGTCCAGTGGAAAAGAAAAAAAAAAGGTCAGAGCAGTAACTCTTGCAGTATTTGTTCCACAAACAGAGAAGGTTTACACAGCTTTTCTGGGCAATTATAGGGCAGGAAATAAATCTCAACAGAAACTCATCATCTTCTCCCTCTTTCTGCAGTTGAATCTCTTTGCCTCCCGCCCCTTGCAATGTCCCCAAAATGCTTTGCAACAAGATGTCAGTTACACAACCCAAGGCTGAGCCCCAAGAGCCGGTGGAGAACTGTATTAAATTTAATAGCATTGCTCCAGGTAATCTATGACCACTTATAATCAATTGTCCATGCCCGCTGCAGCATGACTGGAGCCATTTTCCCAGGCTGCAGGTGCAGGACTGGCAGGGAAAGCTCCTGCATAGGCTGGGAGCGAGCTGTCTCTGGCCTTGGGAGGCTGAGGGACAGCCAGGCAGCTCCCCTCTGCTGCCACACTCCTGCAAAGCCAGGCTCCAAGGTCTCCTGGGGATTGCAAGGCCCAGGCATGAGCACCCCATCATCTGTGCTGGGGGAAAAACAAGGAGGAACCAGCCTCTCTCCTTTGGCATAAACTCAAGGAGGCAAGAAAAGGATCACTGTCTGTTTTATGCAGAGGGAAATGATGCACGGGGAGATAGGAATGATTTCTCCTCTGCTGTGGCAGAGCTGGGACACGCTTGGCATCTCCTGCAGCCCCTGAAATCCAGTACTCCTTCCACACTTTGCAGCACCAGCATCATTCCACTGCTCAGGAGCAGCTCCACAGAGCTGAGGGGGAGCATGAGCAACCCTGGGCAAGGGGTCAGGTTGGGGGAGCCAGGCCAGGCAGGCAGAGGGGAGGCAGAGGGGACAGGGAGGGGATGGAGGACAAGAGGAGAGCTTCAGGAGCAGGGCTTGCTCCTCCCGTCCTTACCACACAGGAGGAAAACACTGTCACACCCATCTCAACACTTCCCTTAGTGGAAGTGGGAGGAATTAGCTGAAGAGGAGACTGCCCCAGGTCCCAGGTCAGCTGTTGCCACCACACCAGCCAAGCTCAAGCGAGATCTGGATTTAGCCTCTACCTTTGGTCCACAGAGTAAACCGCGTCCTCTCAAGATGAGGGTACACTCAGATTCATCAAAGGAATGCCTCCCAAGGAGCCACAATGAGTACAAATGGCCCAGACCTTTTGTGGTGCTTGCCTTCCCCTCTGCTCAGCTCTCCAGGGGCCTTGGCAAGGGACTGAATTTTGTTGCCAGCTTCCAGGAGGGCTGTAATAGGGAAGAGTTACAGAATCCCAGTCTACACGTGGTGCATTTTACAGCTCCCAGGGGCAGGAACACATCCCTGGCTTTCTGAGTCTTCCTCTCCTCTTCTTGACCTCAGATAGGTTGAGTCCATGATAAAACATGGTCAGAAGCCAAGTGAGATTGGCCCCAAGCTTGAAGCAAAGCTATCAAGTGCAGCCAGTGAGAGACAGTAGCCTTCAGGCTCCCTCCATCCTTCTCCCTTGACACTTATACGGACAAAGAAAGTGCCTGTCACACTGGCATCCAGGAGAGAAGATAAACAGGGGCACAGCCGCTGAGGTGTGCTCTCCATCCAGCACCACAGCAGAAGCCCTGGGAAAGGAGGAGGGTACTGAGCCCAGGGTCTCCATCACTCAGGGAGTGAGCAGAGGCAGGTGCAGGGAGAAGGTGACAGCAAGTGACAGCTCCAAGTGTGCAGGAGCAATTACAGTCCTCCCTCCAGCAACATTTTCCTTCTCCAAGCTCCCAGCTCTCCTCCAGCCAAACACAAGGTCCTAGTCCTACACAAGCAGCCTCCACACCCGTTGGGAAGAGCAGAGCCCCTGTCTGCACCCTCAAGCACACACAGAAAACCAGCTGAGCTTTGTCACAGCAAAGGACACCCACCACCTCCAGAATCCCTGCTACCTCCCTGACTAGCAGGCAATTGTCTGGGCAATCAATCCTGAGCCAATTTCATCACATGGTGGGAAGAACAACTAGAAACTAATGTCCAGCCTGCTGAAACCGCTGGTCCCCTAAGGTCACCAAATTCAAGCCACTTTCACTGAGGAAGCGATAAGAGGCAGCAGGGGGCTGAGCTGTCCACTTCAGCCCAGCGTTAATCTCGGAGCTTCTCCAAAGCCTGGCACGAAAGGGGTCCCTGGAGCTGGGCTGGGAAGCGGCTGGTGGGCTCCTGAACAGAAACACTGCCATCTAGAGGCCCATGGCCCCGCCAGGGAAAGGGCTCGGGAAACCCGGCAGGAATTTCCATACTCCCCAGGCAGCTGTGCGGGAGGGAGCTGTCGGAAGGGACAGGCAATCTGGGGTTTGGGGGCAGGCGTGGGCCAGGCTCCAGGAGATTTCAGTCATCATTGCTCAGAGAGCTTTAGGGGCTATTGCAGCACTTGGGTCTCTCTTTTCTCCTTAGGAGAACTTGGCCAGAGCTTGGGTAACAATTGTTCCTTCTGCTTTGGGGTGTTTGAAAGCTTGTCTTGTCCTCGGCAGCCCACTTGGAGAGATGTGAGCTGAGGAAGCTTCTTTACACCCTTGGGCAGACCATCCTGAGGGGACTGAACTGTCCCGTGGGGAGACACCAACGCAGCATCACTGCAGCGCCTGTGAAATGGAAATAGGTGTGAAAGCACCTGGCTCAGCCCAGCATCTCAAACTCTTCCTGCTCACAAGAAAGGGACAACCATCCAAAGTCCCCAGCAGACACCACTCCATATTCCACAGCAGACACATTCTCCACATCTTTTGGCCTGCAGAGTCAACAGCCCCTCTCATGCTGCTGCCTCTATCACACAGGACCAGAGATCACATCACCAGCACCTCCTCATCAGCAGAGGGAGGCAGGTCCTCCACAGAGGAACACAATTCAGGCAATGAACACACTTGCAGGGCTGCCTGCAGCATCCTCCATGGGTGTGTTCAGTGCTGCAGAAACCCCACCTACCCCAAGGCACAAGGAAGGGGGAGAGCACAGCAGCCTCTGCCTTTTCCAGTGGTACATGAACCAGCAGCCAAGGCCCAGCATTGCTCCTGTGGCTGAGATGGTGGCCTCCACAGCAGGGGCAAGCTGGATGAGAAGCTGGGTAGATCACAGGAGAGAGGATGAGCCAGAGAATTCAGCTGAGGTCAAAGGTAAACTAATTTACCTCATGTTAGGTAAACTAAGGCTGGCCCGTTGAAGTCACCAGGGTGGACTGGATTGTACCAGTGAAGAACAGGAGCTGGAGAACGCAGCCTCCAAGCTGAAGAAACCTCTCAGCCCCACTGAGCAGCCTGCAAGCAAGGTGCAGATCTCTAACACTTCACTGCTCTCACCCTCCAAGATCCCCAGCAGCAGCACTACACAGTCACTGCCACACACAGAGTGGCCTGGGCCCCCTAACTCTGCCCCACGGCGAGTGCACACCCTACTGTGATCCACTGCCACAGTGGTGGGACACACCAGTGCTCCCTCCACCTTTGCAAGCTCACCTGGGAGCGTCAAGCACATCCTCAAACCCAGACCAGTGCTTAGTCAGAAAGCTTTTGTCAGCAAAGATTAATTTCTGTGGTTTGCAGGTTTCTACCTGAGCTACCTCGGAGCTTGAGCTCTCTGGAGAGGAAAAGAAAAGATAATAAAATCCCCTGAATGTGTGATCAGAAAGGAAGCCTGATCGGGTGTCCTGCAGTCCTCTCACGTTTTTAAACTGGTGAATCACTGGAACTACTAAAGAAAAGAAAAATCACCTAGCTTGAGCCCTGGAAATCTCATTTGGGAAGGTGAGAAACTAGAAAAACACACTTGAGCACAGGTTTTGAAAAGAAACCACTCCTCAGTCTTAATTAGGGCTAGTCCAGATGAGGCAGCCATTAAGGTGCTTGCAGAGGGAGCTGTGGTTAGTGTCCACTAATGGATGAGTAAGAGGACACCCCAGGATTTAAGCTACCGGCGCCTCCGAGGACTGATGGAGGGGAGGCTTCTTGGCAGCTCTCTTGCTCTCCTGCACGGTCAGCGGGCTGGTGATGGATGTGTGAGTCCCAGCCCTCCTCTCCCACAGCACATCATTTGATTTGCCGCAGACGCGGGGCCGGAGGTCCCCGGCAGCGCTCTGCATGCCAGGAGAGGTCACCGTCTCTTTGAATAACATCTTCTTAGAGTGCCAAGAAGTGACATCAGGCTTTGCCCCCTGCCACCCCCTGGCATCACAGGGATGCTAGTCAGAGTCGGGGTGAGAGGAGGCGCGTTCCCCGCCGTCTCTGCTGCCCATGCATGATTTATACCTGCTGTGTCAGACGGACAGCCATGGCACACGCTGCCTCCCAGCACTGGCAGAGACGGATGGGGATACTGCCCTGCTCTGTCCAGCCCAAGGCTTCCTCCATGTCCCCTCCACAGAGGGCTTGCCCAGGGGAGTTCACTGTTTGCACGCAGGTGTTCAATGGGAGAGCATCTCCTGGGATGTCACTCTGCAAGCCAAAATGCTTGAAAGATTCGCTGCTGAGGTCCTGAGACAATGTGTGAGCCAGCAACATGCTGACACAAGAGACACAGATCACATAAAAGCACTGGCATTCCTTTATTCCTTTCCCCAAACTTCCCTCTCCATCCCAGCACAGGCTTGCGAGCCTGCCTTCTGCTCTCCGACCCTGCTTTGACAGGCACAGCTGGTCCACAGACCAGCAGGTCAGACAAACAAGTGATGGCACGTGGCTCTCAGAGCTGAATAGGAACAGCTGAAAGACATGAGAGACAGACCCAACCACAGAGGGCGTCAGTGCTGTGAGCAAGGACCCCTGACCCCAGGTCTTGGTTGGGAAGCTCCCCTTCTCCCAGCACTTGCAGTTTCAAGTTGCTAAGAGGCCTTACTTCAAAACAAACTGAACATCTCATAACAGGATAGAGGCTACAGGTGTGTTCCCTCCTCATTCCCCTCCAAAACCCACCTTCACCACTGCTCACCAGCTCAGACATGAACACACATGAGCAGCCACCTACAAACATCACAGATCTCTCTGGAGCCATTTGAGATTTATGGTGGCATCTCCACTGACCTCTCCAACCAGCAGGACAATGCAGGACTTGGGGCATCACTGCAAAGCTCTCAGCCTGAAATTAAAAACATTGTCCCACCCTGGGTCACTCACCACAAGGTCTTCCACCCCTGCAGCTGGCTGGGACCCTCAACAATTTTCAGCTGCAAAGTCAGCATTTAGACAGGGCTGCTGCTGCTCTCCCACCCATGAGCTGGAGATTTAAAAGCCACACTCTAGATGGGGAGGCTCTGGGGTGGGTGGCCAGGGGGGGAAACGTTCATTTGTCCTTGGCAAAACAGCAGGGCAGCACCAGTAAACCCCCGGTTTTGAGGGCAGAGGGAAGCACTGGCAGCTACAAATTACTAATCAATGTCGAGTAACAACAACAGCAGCTAATAAGGAAGGGCTGATCAGCTTACTATGGCAGTAATTATTCCTGACACCAGCCCTGAGAAGGAGCACCCAGGCTTAGCACACTGTCTACCATGATGTTAACCCAAGATAACTAGAGATATTTTGTGCTGGAAAAAGGGAGGGGGAAGAGAAAAAAACCTCAGCAATTAGCAAGACTTGTGGTGCTAATTACACTGTGAATGGTGTGCAGGCTTTGTCAGAGCTCACTTGAGCCTTCCAGGTGATGCCAGGGAGGGATGAACTGCCAGCACACCTTTTCATGTGACAAACAATTCCGGCACCTGGTTATTTTTGAGAACAGCTCAGCTCTCTGCTGCTGACACCAAACCTGGCACACATCCTCTGCCATCACTGCCTGAGGAAAAGCCTCTCACCTCCATAGTGTGGTAGAGCTACAGCTCAGCCTCACAGCACTAGGTGCTACTGAGCCCACCTAACCTGCGTACAGGACCAATTCAGGATGAGATACAGGCAGCACAAGAATAGAAATCTTAGTTTACCAACGTGTCTGAGGTATGTTCAAAGCATGCTGCATTCACCCACAGCTGCTGAGGATCCTGCAGTGACCATGCTCTGCAGTGCTGCTGCAGCCCAGGCACAAAGGTCCCCATCGCTTCCAGCACAGCCACCAGTCCTCCCACTGCAGAGAAGTTTCCATCAGCATCCCTTCAGCAGCACAGGAAGAGTTACTGCACCCAGCAGGGGTAGCAGAGTGAATGTGTAAACTCTCATGTGTTTCCTCCATGTGCTTCTTACTGATAGAGCAGGTGAGAAGAAAATCTAACAGCCCCCAAGGCTTGTGATCGCACACGCTGCTCGCTCACCTCTCTCCCAGGCAGGCATAATTAAAGGCACCGTTTTCTTGCCCCCTCCATTCGAGGGGGTGACAAATTGCTCTCTCAGCAGTGGTGTGTGTTTTATGGAGGTGAGCTGCCTCGGGACGCGGGTCACCGCATCACCACGGAATCACCAGTTCTGCCAGTCCAGACACAAACGAAGAGGTCGCAGCTTTCCTCCACACGGATCAATGCAGCCACAGCAGCAGCAAGAGCTGCTGGAGCCTGCTCAGACCTTATCCTCCCCAGCTCTTCCTTCTCCTCCAAGGCTCACAGGCTCTGGCACCTTACACAGGATGGGGACTTTACTGTGGCCACAGGGTCTTTGCAAAAAGCCAGCCCCCGTCAGGAACACAAACCAGTCTGGTGAGATCCAGCAGTCCAAGAGGCAGTGGAGGTGCCCATCAGCACTGTGCTTCTGGCCTACAAACTTCCCAACACTTCCCACAGGTGAGTCCTACGCCTGTCCCTCCCTTCAAGGGTGTTTTGTGCCAGCCCACCCTTCCCATCCTACACACAAAGCTGTCATAAAGTCTACAATCCTAATACAGGGCAGCATCAGGGGGACATGGCTACCAGCCCTTGCACAAACAAAATCCTATTACAACAGACATCCTGATTCCAGCCTTTATTTACAGAAATTATTACTACAAAGGACCCTGAGGGAAATCACAGTTCTATGCTGCATACACTGAATTCATCATTGCTAGGTAAGAAGCCTCACGGTGTTTTGAGACACACCGAGATGCAAATAACATCTGCGTTGTAAGTCACGGAGTGGGAGACAAAAGGGAAAAAGAACAACCACAGCCTAAGCCGTCGCAGGAAGAGAGAGAGGGAATGGCATGTGTGTTTCTTTTGTCCAGCCCAAGGCAATTTTTATCCACAAGGTGCACTAAATCCTTTGTGCTGCTCGATTAAATTTACAGCTGACCTAAGCACAGATTGTTGTGCTGCCGAAAAGGAGCAGTCCAGACTCAGAGTTGTCCATAGGGTGAATGGCCTTGGCCCTGTGCGGACATGGGGGCAGCCCAAGGAGGGCAAGGAAAGGAGAGAAGAGGGAGATGCTGCAGGGCTGGAACAGTTTGGAATTTCTACCATGTGCAGCATCATGAGCTGTGCCAGCACTGACACCAAATCCTGTGCTGGAAGCATCTACTTTCAGGTGAGGGAATACAGATGAGGAAGGGGAGCAAACCCCCACTACATCCTCCTGAGATGCCACATCTGGACAAGGGAAAACGAAGGCACCAAGCACCTGGAGCACCTCCCACCTGCAACTCATGCATGGCCCAGTGATGCTCAAACACCACGGTCCAGCAGTCAGAGTGTTCCCTGTCACAAACCTTGACTGCCTGATAGAAGCAAAGAGGGAGAAGGACTGTGATGTCCAACAGGGAACAGACAGAGCTTCCTGCAGCACATCAACCTGTCAGATGCACTGTTTGGGCATACTGGAAGGAAGGAGGAAGAGGAAAAGGAGAAGGCATCTGACCTTACACAAATCTACAGGAGCTGCTCCTAAAATTTACCAGCACAAAGCAAGCAAGGCATTGGAGACGGGGAGGTGAGGTCTCTGACACTGCAGTGCAGGTACCTTAGCGCTGTAAGGGTTATAAACTGTAGCACTGACACCAGACTGACTGTATGGGTCACACCAGGCACCATCAGAATCACACACGCCTGCTACAGAGAGACCTTCTCCAGCAGAAGGGTCTCCCTTGCACTGCAGATACTTGTAATAACAACCCATCATGACTTTGCTGTGCACAGCCAGAAATGTTGACTTTAATGCCAGGCCAAGGATGCTCTGTGCCTGACCTGCACACATTCCCAAGTGATTTTTCTTCAGCTGTTCTCATCCACCTAGAAATTATTAATCCCATCCACTTGAAAGTACCTCCCCAAGGTGAAGCTCCCATGTCTCAACATTATTAGAGGAAAGCAAATCCTGACAGGAGGAGGATTTGCTGATTTGACACTGATGGGTGAATGTGACAGTTCTCCAGGAGGGAACCAGGAGAAATGGTGCTGCTCAGGGACAGCCCAGGTAGGACTGGCACATCAGAGGGGACATCAGCACAGGGTACAGGCTGAACCAGACTTCCAGAAACAGAGGCTAGAACCAAACCATTCTTCTTTTTTGTCCTCAATCAACTCATCTCTTCTGCTGCTGTCTCCACCAGAAAGGGAGGCCATGGTCCTCCTCACATCTATGGATCACAGCCAAGGCAGCAGCCCGGACAAGGCAGGGTGAGACAAGGGTCGGCCCCTGCAAAGCTGTTCATCAGTATTTCAAGGTGAATCTGACAACACAGCTGGTTTCCTAAGTGCTAAGAACATGCTTTGCTCCAGCCTTTCATCTCAAGCGACATGCAGCGCCAAAGGGCAGCTTGCCAAAAGCAAAAATCACATGCAGGATGGAAAGCATCACCCCTGGGAAATCTGCATCCAAGGAAGGCTGGAAACCTCCCCCCCAAATCTGACAGAATTCGAATCCCTCCCCTGCTGAGACAGTCTCTTTCAATTTCTTCAGTGGATGTATTTCATGCCTCACCTGCAGAGCGACTGTTTCCTGGAGAAGGAGGAACCATGGAGAAGTTTGAGCGCAGCACAAAGCCAAGCCTGGATTGTGTCCCCCCCCTTTTTTTATTTTTACCCTTTCACACCCTACTCAGGCATGTTAGGAGTGAGATTTCAGAGAGCCCAGAAATATTGTCAGTGCCTGAGCCCCCTGCCAGCAGCCCTGAGCTGGCAGGAACAATGCAGCCTCTTCGGGAACCCTTCCTGCGTGTTCTCTCCTCCCAGCACAATCAGAGGCTAAACTCACACTCCACCAACAGTGCTGTGGATGAGTCATCCTCGCTGCTGTCAGCTGGAATGATTAAGGATGAAATGGTATTGCTTATCAGCAATGAGGTGGCTGCAGGACCACTCAGACAGCCACAGATTGGGACTAGGAAACAGAGCCCAAAGCAGGGACTTTCTCAAAAGACCCAGCCTTTTGTTCAACTCCTACACAAAGCTCAGCATTGCTTCAAAGCCTAAAACCAACTTAAACTTATCTGCTTGCAGAGACAGCAACAGGCTCTTGCACATGCCTCTGGAAGATAAAACTTTAAGGGGCTCAATGATAATTTTAGGACCTAATTGTGTCAAGTTTTTAATGTTTTCAAGTTGGGAGTCCTGCAGGGTCAACAGAAGTGGGCTCACAGATCATAATGGCTCTGACTGATCACTGCCAGCTCTTGGCTGGCTGCCTGGTTACAAACTTGGATTACTCCAATGGGAAACTGACCCTGATTTAAACCCAAGCCCACATTTTACAGCTTCCCATTGCAGCTGCCAGGCTGTCCCTGACATACCTTCTTTATGACATTGCTGTTTCCTCTCACACTTCTGGTGAGCCACCAAGAATCAGGGCCATTAGCAAGGTCTTGTAGTTGACAAGTCTAAGACAGGAAACCAGTGTGATACATTAAATAGCTAAGCAACTAAACCCACTGGCTAAAATTACTTGCAGCAGAATGTCAGTCCTGTGGGGAGGTCTCCCTAAGCTAGCCCACATTAGTATCATTAATAATAATACAAATATCTTTCCACTCACACACTTTTCCCTCAAGATGCAAGAACAGGAAACCCAATGCAAGAAAGAGCCACACAAAGCATTGGATAAGACATTTCAAGGGCACCTCCCAGCTCCAAAAGCAGCCCTTGAAGTAGCTCTTAGCCTGCAAGACAGGGGCCTATGTTCCTATGGCATGTGGAGCCCTAAAAAGTCATGACTCACCAGCATTTCCACTCCTGGAATTTGAAATGGAACAAACTAGATGATCTTTAAGGTCCCTTGAAATGCAAACCATTCTATGATTCACAATAGAGTGGGTATACAAGGGATCACCTCTTGCCCAAATATATATCATTTTGGGTGACAGCTGTAATGGACATCAGAGCCTTGCTCTCCAGGGGAGATTCTGCTGGAGATCACCTGCAGATCAGCTGTCTGACTGGAATATAAAGGCAGGCATTGGCACTGAGAATGGTGCTTCAGGGATTGAGAGCTGGTGCTTTCCCAAATGGCCAGGTAAAGCAGATAAAGGAGCTGTAGGTTGATTTGATGATTTAATCAATAAGATAATTATATTAATTCAATGGTTTGATACAAAGCCGCTTCCTTTCTGTTTGATTTAACTGTGTTTCAGAATTTTCATGGCTGAGTTGATCAAATACATAAAATAGCAGATTTGTGCTGATTAATTAATATTAGATGTATTTTCCTTAACCATGAATTGCACAGGCCCAGAGGCCAAGAGCATTATCACCCAGCAACCACATCATGACAGCCCATGGATTTGCATCTACGGTCACCACACAGCCCCAGTTCATTCAAAATGCAGGAAAACTCTGTACCATGAGGGGACCTGGCAGAGAACAGGGATGCAGGTGCATCCACATCCTTGAAGTGTGGTCATCTACACCTAATAGAAATTACTACTTCTGGTAATGGAGTAAAGAAGGATTAATATCAGGTATATAGTTGTTTTCCATTTACAGGAAAGGGGAGTAAAGTGTCATCCTAAAGCATGGAAGGCTTTAGGGCTTCACTTTCACTCCCCTTAAGGGAACACCAGCTAGAGAAGGCAGTCAGCACCACCACCACCCCTGCCCAAAACTACAGTTACATGGTGAGCTCCATCCCTACTTTTATTGCCTCACAGAACCACTGCAAGAGGGCAAAAAATCCCCCAAATCCACTACCATTAATGCCTCAGAGAATCACTGTAAGAGGGAAAAACTGATAACAGCCTCTACCTTGCCAGACTGCAGGGCATTCCTCCCCAAGGCAGGGAGCAAGTATTCTTCACCCTCCTTCCCACAAAGGTGCTCCACTGCTCCTGTTGCTGGGCAGCAACATTTGAGAAAGCAGACTGAAGATGCTGAGAGAATGGAGGTGTCTGCAACGACCTTTGGTTTTTCTGCCTTTCCCTAGGAAGGACAAAAAACACACTCCCACACTCCTGTCTGCAACTATACAGTAATTCTCAGTGCTACCACAACCTGCTTTCAGGCTTGGTTCTTTTTCCTCCCTCCTTCTCCACTTGAAAATTTGCTAACCCCTGACACTGCCAGGGGAGATGCAGCGAAGGCAATCGTAGGTCAGCCTTCTTCAAACAATTGCAGGCCTTCTTGCCAGGTTCCTCTCTGGGTAATACCATTCCTCCAGCAAGGAAGAAAAGCCTCTAATTAAAAAGTCCTGGACAGCAACCCACCAGCTCCCACTCCTGCCCTGATCAATGAAGCTTGCTAATTAAAAGCAGTTGACCTGAGCAAAGAATGGCTTGGAGGAGATTAGCCCAAGGGAGACAAGATTTAAGAATTAAATTACTTGAATGGTCTGTTTCATTTTATTTTACAATCCCCGTTCTCCCTCCTCCCCCACACAGGTAAGTGGTTGCTTTGAGGACTCAGTCCCAATTTGTAAGAGCAAAGGAGCACAAAGTACAGTCCTGCTGTTTAATTCACTGTCAAACACCACGGGCTGAGTGCTTGGGGCTGTCGGAGCAGCTGCTCTGTCTGATCACCAGGTGACAACTGAAAAATGGCCAGGTGGCACCTAATTTCTGCACTTTGATTAACTAGTCCTTTGCACCCTGCCACATCAACAGGACTGGGGACAAACACCCGGACAGTGCCTCAGACATTCGCTCTGACTCCACAGCCAGGGTCTTGCTGATGTATTTACCTCTGCCTGAAACCCCCAGGAGATTTATGCCCAGCAATCAAAGGGAGACAACCACCTCCCAAAAGTAATAGCGCTGAGATCAGGCCCCCATCATCTGGCCTGACCAGGGCCTCACTGGTTTGAGAATCCCACCACACAGGGCTATAAAGCAGGTGAGAATCCTAAGGCAAACTGACATGCAGCAAACACAGCACGTGCCACATCTGGGGTCTTGCAGGATGCACTGGGATTGCAAGGAAAGCTCTCACATCTAGTTTCCAAGGTTGCTTTGCCCTGCTCACGTCAGAGGGAACTGCAGGAGCTCAGCACTCTGGAAACTCTGTTAATAAGAGGCAAAGTAAAAGAATGTAACGCTTCCTTGCTTCAGGAGAAGTGGGTGGAATGTGAGGTTTTTCCCCACACAATTAGAAATTCCAGTGCAAAAGTGAAACGTTCTCCTTCAACCACCAGTATTCAAGGGCCTTCACCACAGAATAACTTAAAGGGGATTTGCCCAGAGCATATACCTTTGTACAGAGAGAAAGAGTATTCTTGAGAGAAACAAGAAGCTTCCTGAGCAAACGCTTGGGATTTTTTGTATGTTCCACACACAGTCTTGGCATTCATTTTCTTTTTTAAATCACTGTCTTGGAGCTGAGAGGAATAAAACCAAGAGCAGGAGTGATGGCAGTCCTATTTGTGTAACTTATTAATCCACTGCCCTTTTTTCTCTGGCATGCCATTTATTTTTTCTTTGCCTCTGATGTTCTTGCAGAGCCCTAAGTGTCCCCCCATACTCCTGACTGTTGGTACCAGATCTTCAGAGCATTTCAGCTTTCGTTCCCCCATGATTATTCTCTCTCCTTTTCTCCTTCATGCAGCCTGCAGCAACTTGCTTACCATTTTCCAACCAACAACTGGACACACCTGACACTGGACTGACCACCAGAGCAAGGCACTTTCTATTTCAGCTGCAATTCCCAAATGAAAATAATACTCTATGGCTTCTTCCAGTTCCCTTAAAAACCCACCCTGACTGCAGGATAAGAAAGAAGTGATTGCATGGCATCCAGTGAAAAGGAGCTGGTCAAGAATTAGGACCCTAGGGCAGTAACACCAGAAAAAAACCCACAATACCTCCTTATGAATGCCAGCCAAAGGAAAAATAACTTGGCACCAGGAATTTAAACATAGCCAAGGCATCTCAGCGAGGCAGTAATTCATATTCCTGCCCACCAAGGAAAGTAGTGCACAGGCATTTAGCAACAGACACAGAGTGAAACCCACAGCTGCTGCAAAACCAGAGATCTGCCTCCAAAGTGCCTTAGGTGCCCACAGACCTGAAGGGGCTCACCAAGCCCACAGGGATGTCGTGGCTCAGGCGTTGTTTCAGCTGCATAAACAAAGATGTCTGAGATGTTATAATATGCTGTTACTCGGGCCTAATTCCCCAGCCGCCGCCCCTGAAGTAACCCCATCATTTTTATTACCAGGAGGAAGCCTGCTGCAAACCCAGCCACTTTTCCTTCCAAAGGGGAGAAAATTCATCAGAGGTGCAGCAAAACATCCTCATGTGACTTGTGAAGCAAGAGATTTCTTTAAAGAAAATTGGTCTCTCCAGCACCACCTCCCTGCTGCCCTAAGGAAGAGAAGTACAGGGAGGCATGACAAGAAGCAAAGCTGGATAGTCCATCAGAGGAGGTGCCAAGGAGATGCAGTCCCTTCCAGCCACCTGGCTGAAATTCAAATGCTGGATTAGTGTCTCTGGCACGCTTCTAACAGGAGGCAAAGGAGAGAAATGTGCTTCCTTCCAGCCTTTCGGCTCTACAAACCTCTCCCAGGCAGCAGACATTCCGGTCCACCTAAAGGAGGCTAGAATTAGAAATTAGACATATTTGTCATAAAAAATTTCCAGGTACAAGGAACAAAGCTGAATTTCTATCAGGCAGAGATGCTGTAATAACACTGTAGCAGCTGGGAACTCCAGTCAGGTGAAGGTCAGGGCTGCTTGGCATCCACTACAGTCACAGGCCTCTCACAAAACCAAAAAGAGCAAAGGACAAACAGTTCCCCTTGGCAAGCTCGCTCCTGTCCAGCTGGATACAACGGGCTTTGAAGGTTGGAAACTCAGCAGTGCTGGCTGCAGTGAAACAGGGAGGAAAAGGGAGAAATGGAAGAAGAAAAAAGTTAATCTTCAAAAACAAAGTGGTTTTGTTCGTCTCCTCTTTGGTCACCAAGTTAGCTCCAGCTGTGACTTGGGTCTGGGACTGAAAGGAGAACGCTAGCTGGAACCCCAGGGATTGGAGTCACTTATGTGTCTTCTTTGTACTGAGTTACAGCTCACATAAAAATGAGGGTGGCAAGCCCTGAAGGTGCCCTTTAGCCACATAAAGGGAAAAGTGCTGCAAAAGACAGACCTTGACAAAACACGACCCAAATGGGGACACACTCGGCGTCCCTCGGGGTAGGTGACAGCTGCACAGGCAATCATCCTGACAGCCTGGGCAGGGCTGGGGCTCTGCCTTTGGCCCACACCCGTTCTGTGGGGGAGAGCACAGGCAAGTGTAGGGATGCTCAGATCGGCTGTGTCCTATTTCTCCTATCAAATCTCTGCAAAAGCAGCATTCTTCCACCTCCCCCCTTGGACATCTAACAAGGATCAGCAGCTGGAAGCCCCTTACCCGTGCCAGGCCCAGCACCCAAGGACCTGCCATCTGTGCTGCAGCCTGCCTTTTGTAGTGATTTGTTGCGTTTTCGCCGTGATTGCATGCCTCGGGCAGGCGACAGTTGCTCTGTGCAGGACTTGGAGGAGGGGAGTTTTACAGCTTGGCTGCTGCCAACGCACAGATGTTACAGGCTGGGTCACGGCAAGGTGCTAAAGGCCTTCAGAAATGTTGCAAAGCATTAATTATGTTCCTGCAGCTGTTCTTTAACCCTCATCCGCGTCTCCTTTCTTCCACGGGCTGCCAGAAAGACAACTGTGAACGGGAAATCAAAGCAGGAGGCTCTGAAGAGAAGTAAGGCAGCGTCTTTAAAGGTTAAAAGGAACAGCACTCTGCAAAGACAGAGCTTTTTTAAAGCTGTTTGTCCCTGCCACTTGCTTGGACACCTCCTCTTCTCCTACTTCAGTGCAGTGCTGAACTCCAATGGCATCCAAGGTGAAATGGAAGAGGTCACCCAAATCCTGACATCTCACAGAGCACATCTCAGCTTGAAGGGTTGATCCATGAGCTTGGGAATACTTTGTCTCACAAGACTGGAGCAAGGAATGATCAGTGGCAAGGGTTTAACCAACCCTCCCATCTGTGCAGATCTAGAGATGAGGGGTTTCCCTGGTTTTCCACAGGTTTACGTGAACCTCTTGAAGAGAATCCAGATGAAGGCTACAAAGATGCTCAAAGGGATGGAACGCCTCTCCGATGGAGACAGGCTGGGAGAGTTGGAGCTGTCCAGACTGAAGAAGAAAAGGACCCAGGGAGACCTTAGAGACCCTTCCTGTGCTAAGAGAGGCTACAAGAGAGCTGGAAAAGGACTTTGGACAAGGTTCTGGAGCAACAGGAAGAGGAGGAATGTCTTATAAACTGAAAGAGAAGAGATTAGATTATATATTTGAAAAACATGCTTCCCTGTGAGGGTGGTGAGGCCCTGGCACAGGTTGCCCAGAAAAGCTGTGGCTGCCCCATCCCTGGAAGTGCTCCAGGCCAGGTTGGACAGGACTCAGAGCAGCTTGGTCTATTGGGAAGTCTCCTTGCCCATGGCAAGGGGGTTGGAATGGGAAGATCTGCAAGGCCCCTTCCAATCCCAACCATTCTGCTATTCCGTAGTCAGAAAAAACCCATTTTGCCCCAGCTGGACCTGAGCTGTACTCCAAGAGACCAGTGACTAAAGTGACCTGCAGAACCCAAGCGAAGAGCTTCTCCCATCCCTGCTATGGGAGCTGGGCTTATGCCAAGTGTCAAGACAGCATTCAAGCAGGCTTACCTGGAACAGCTCTGGGAGATGTAGGAACCCTGGTTTCCTGAACTCATCTCTTGTGCTTCAGTGCCCTTGACAGCCACCAGGGCTGGCAACACACCTTCTGGTGTCCCTGCACAGACACTCCTGTGGGCAGTGGGAGCCCAGGAAAATATGAAGCTACTGCTCAGAAAGTAGATCCATGCCTACAGCATGGTGCCATTCCGAGCTGCCACTGCAGGAAAGCAGTGTTTAGGAGGTCTGCACCCAGATTTGAGCCCTGCTGAACATCAGGACTAATGAGTATCCACAGGGCAGGGCAGCCATTCTGGTGCTAAAATTGCAGCCTGCTTGTGGGGGGACATCTCCATACCCCACAAACCAGACGTTCTCAAGGGGAGAGTTTGTCCATTGTTTATCTTCAGAGCAGCTGAAAGTAAAGCTCCATCTTAAACATGGGCATTCACTAACATCTGCATGGGCTGGGCTGCAGCTGTGCCACAGGACCACGAGTGGGCTGATAAAACCCACCAGGCTCCTGAAAGGCCTCTCCCTCCCCTATTCCCCGCGCTTTAAGCTGCAGTCAAACAGAGCATAACTCCTTTTAAGACTAGCAGATGTGTTTCTGAATCTGGCTGGGCAGCTTGTGCTGGCGAGAGGGAACAAGATTGTCTCTGGAATCCTTTGTGCTGCAGCTCTCTGCGCACAATAGGCTCCCGCGCACTCGGGGGCTGAATAACTTTTTATGCTAGAGATGAAGCAAGGGGGGAGAGAAAAAATTAATACAGGCACAATAGCAAACAAACAGGCAGAGAGAGCGAGGTGATGGAAAAGCAGGCAGGAATAGCAACGCTGGTGTGCCCAGACACTCATTCCAAACAGCATCTCCCACATTCAAAAAAGCATAAACTGAAAAAGAATAAGTTTTTGCCTGACATCTCTTGGACATGCCTTCAGGGGGGGTTGTTAGGACTCAGCATGCTGGCCAGGACTTGAACTTCTGCATAATGGCCCCAGACAGCTGCTGGTACCCTCAGCTGCTGCTGGCACAAATGTTCACTCCTCTGCATCACTTTAGAGTGATGATAACTGAAAAAACAAAACAAAACGCCCAATGTCCAGGCCTTGAAAGGGGATCCACGACAGCATTAAACACTGAACCCCAAGGCCACGTAACACCAGACTGGGCTATGCTGACAGCCACAGGTGAAGGAGCTTCCTCCAGGTGGCACAGGGGCCTCCCCCCAGATGCCCAAGTAGGATGCAATTGCTCCCACACCACAGCTCCCATCACCACAGAGTGATGCCTTTGTCCCCTTCCCTCTGGGGAAGCCTGCCCCTGGGCATGCAGCCATTTCAAGCAGGAACTGGAGATCAGCAGTGTCACCCTAACAGTTCTTACACCCTGGGCTTGGGCTTGCCTTCCTTGGGCAGCTGCCCTGGAGCAGCCAAAGGTGGGCCAACATCAGATTCCCACCAGGATGTACCAACAGCCAAACAAAATCAGATTAAAAGCTTTGCAGGAGCAGGTTTTGTGTTAAGACATTTCTGGACACCTCCATTCTGCCTAAATATCAGAAGACAATGTTTTTATCTGACTAAAAGAACTCCTCAAACCATGTGGCCCAGGCTTTATGTATTTTAAAACAACATTCAGCAGAGATTTTTGTTTCTGACAGAATAATTTAACACCTCACTCTCGCTGAGTACTCTCACCCCAGGTATCAGAGTGGGTCAGAAAGGCTGTGCTGGGGAAAACGAAAGAATCATTAAGGCTGGAAAAAGCCTCCAAGATCATCAAGTCTAACTACTGATGCAGCAACTTAACTCACATGACCTGTGATCCTGGAGCAGAAACTCCTACCTGCCCAAAAGATCCTTCATCAGGGACATGCAGAGAGGCAGCTTCTCCAGCAGCCTCTCCCAAACAGCAGCTCTCTTCTTTCCACTTCCTTTTCCAGCATTCTTTATTTATTTTTCAATCTGCTTCCCTGCTCTCCCCTCCCCAAATCCAAGCTATGTAAATTTTACAGAGGGGCTGACATCTGATGAGGATGATCCCATCGGTGTTATTGTCTGGCTGCCAGCTCCTGCGAAACAGGCAAGGCACGAGGGCGGTTGCTGTTTTTATCCGGAGGCCGTGCCTGACTCGAGCGTTAGGGGAGTTAATGAGCACTGTGCAAAGGCAGGGATGGCTGGCAGAAAGCAAACAGGGAAAGCTTTATTTTTACATTTCATTATTTTTATAAGAAAAATAAGCCTGGGACCTTAAGGGAGGCGTAAAGGGGATTTTTAATTTTTTTTTTTAATAGCAGAATTTGCAGCTGGAAGAACCTGCTGAGATGTCCTGTGCCTAAATAACAGGTAATCTCCACAGAGATTACCTTACTCTTAAAGGTTTCAACATCTATGAGTGTGTACACACACACGACAGCTCTAGGAAAGAGTCCTCCATGGCTCACCCCATCCATCCAACCCCATCCCACGTACAGGATGGATCTGCACAGTTGTCTTCTCCTGAGGGTCACAGTCTCCAGGCTGCCCCGAGGAGTCCAGGCAGGCTGGGAGCTCCCTCTCCAGCTCTAGAGCAGATTCAGTGGGTGCTCAGCACCAAGCAAGTTGAAACCAAAACCAGTAGTCTCTAGAAAAGATGGATGGGGCCAGCAAGCCTGACACTATTCCCCATAAAGCAATAGGGAAGAGGTTAAAAGAGAAGATTTATGGACATATATCTCTGCCAGAACCACCAGGTGATCATGTGTACACATTTCTCTACTCTAAGACCTAATTTTCCACCATTTCCCTTGATTTGCTGTTCCTATTCTCCCATTTCCTTGATTTAAGGCCCAATTATTTCTTGTCCTCTTGCCAATGAAACAAAATATTTCATAAGCACTCCTGCTGCCTCTCGCCACTCCCTCCCTCCTTTGGATGCTGGTTTCAATGCCTGACTCATGCTTCGTGTTCTCTAAAATTTAGAGCATTTTAGTGAACACCTAACAATGATTTTACCATTTTTCTCAGTGATACAAACGAGATTTGGCACCAACTAGCTCCCTGTTGGAATTTAAGTGAGTCTGTGGCTGCCACAGCTCTGGCAAGTCTTTGCAAAGCAGTCCCTGGAGATTGTCACCTGGGCAAGATTTCATTGTGTCCTTCACAAGAGATCAGCCACAGATCCTGAGCTGAGCTGAAGGTGACTGGGACAGGCAGAAGGGCAGACAAGTAAAGTCTGTAGTTCATCCAGGCCAGCCCCAGCCTTCCTGGGGAGATCTGGGTTCTGCCATCCCAGGATTTAGTCCTCCTCCTTAAGGATATAGATAAACTCTGCCCTCATTAACAGGAAAGAATAATGTCATTGGTGCGTCCCCAATCTAAACTTCTAAGCACCATCAAATCTTCCAAGTGGTTTGTCACAGACTGGCTTCTGTCAGCCCACTGAGCACCAGTCCTTCAAAACGTTCCTAGGCAAACCCTCCCCTCCCCTTGGAGCAGTGGTTACAATAAATTTCCATTCCTCCTTCTCCTCCTTGCCCAGGCTTGCATTTCCATAGCATCCTCCTACTAGCTCCCCCAGTCATCACCAAACCTGCCCCAACATAACATAGCCATGAAAAAGGCAGCTAAAAGTGCTATTTCAAAATTGCCAACCCTTTTCAAGGAGATGGATCCATCATGTTAACGTGAGATTAAGCACAGATCAAAAAAGAAGTTCCTCAGGCCATGAGCCTAAGAGAGGGGAAAAGCTCAACATTGCTCTGAATCAAGCTGAACATGGACTCCAAATTGGTTCTCCTGTATTCTCAACTCATGCAGGCCCCCAAGACCTTGAACTTCCATGACCATCAGCTGCTTACCTCTACCTGCACAACAAAATTAATTTTGCCTTCTTTTTTTCTCCCACCAAAAAAATCCAACCAAAACCAAAATTAAAAGCACAGCTCACTGGACATGCAGCCTTTCCATTCAAATGCCCTCAAAGAAAATCTCAAATTTGAAAGCTGGAGCTGGCTAGCTGGCTCTGACTTGGGTGGCTCTCCAGAAGGGACGTCTCCAGAGATTCTAGTCCATCCAGTGGGTGGCTGGAAGCAACAAGGAGGAATCACCTTGAGAAGATGATCAGGAAGAAAGAATAGGATGGGTTATTCTCTACTAAATATTTTGAGCTATGCCTGTTCTCTTCAGCTACACAAACATTTACCAGAGCATATGGAGAAGTGTCCAAACCTGATCTCACGCTCAGATTTGGGGTCAACTGGGCAAGAGAACTGGGAAAGGAAGAGCCCTGTCAGAAATCGGGCTCTAAAACATTGCAGTGGTAAGCTCTAAGAAGGTCAAAACATTCACACATCCCAGAGCAGGCAGGATCTGGTCTTCACACCCACCATGGCTGCTGGCAGCTTGTTCACACATTTCATGGAGCCTGGAGGACAAGTTGAGGCCTGCAGAGCTGTTTTGCTACACCAGATTTGCTGCTCTGTTACAGGATTGGGCAACTTCACTCCAAAAAGCTTCACAAAATAATTGACCACCAAATGCCATCAGAGTGAGGACATGGTACAGTTTGGTCTTTGGTAACCCCAGAGAGGACTGAGGGGTTTTTTTGAGAGGGCAGCTCTTCATCTGAATTTAAAAAGAAGAAAACTAGCCCTAGCTAGAAATATTCAGTAGGAATGGAAAACATGAGGAAAAACTTGAAAGACTCTGCAGATTTCCCTATACAAGGCCATTATCTCTTCACAGCTGGGGCTACACAAGGCAAGACTTCCTCTATTTTGAGTGTGGCCTGGCAAAAGCTTCTGGGACCCCAACCTGCCACTCTGTGGGGCATCAGACCTGCTCTGGACTCCCTCTAGGGATCAGCCCAGTGAGGGCTTCTGAATTCCACTCACAGACTGGGGAGGTTTGGGGATCAACACCTCCCAAGATCTGTAAAATTCAGAGGCCTCACAGGAGCCTAACCAGGCTAACTTCATCCCTCCCTTGGTACAATCAGCTCTGCTAACTGTATTGGCCTGAGGGTTAGTAGATTAATGTCACTTTTCATTTGTCATGTGGCTGTGGCTGGCTGGAAGCATCACCTCCAGAGGAAGCTGACTCACCCCAAGCACAGTTTTCTGAAGGGCCAGCCAATCCTGCCCACTAGACCAGCTTCCCTTCAAGCTACCTGTCAGCCCAGCACAGGGACAAGCTGGGCAGTCCCCAAAAGCTGACACACCACAGTTCATATTCCTGGCAAGTACCATCACAGAGCTTAAATCCCCTGGAAAGTATTGGAAACGGTAAAAGCTGGCCATTAGGGTAGTTTTATATGGAATAGATATTCCAGGTTGTAAAGTGTGTTGGGAAGGACCATTACAGTCCCTTGGCTGCCTTTCCTCAGAGGAAAGAAGATAAATGTCCAGATGGATGTTCATAGCCCAGGGCAAGGGAAATACAACATCCTCTGGAACAGTGAGCAGAGGTACTGGAGAGCAGAGACATGCAGAGACTCTGCTCAGAGCCAGAGCTTCCCCAGCACCCCATCAAACCCAAACCAGCCCACTCCAGGGCCTCTGCGCCATGCTCCCAGCATCCCCAGTGTGGTGCCAGGGAAAAAGGTGCCCATTAGAGAGCCCACCCCGGCCCTGGGCACCACAGCAGTGTCAGGATGACCCAAGAGAACAAGACTACAGCATGTGAGCATTGCAGTGCCTCTGTGTGCTTACTCTGCTGCCCAAACAAATCCTGTCCCGTTTGATTTGGCCATTCCACAAGCACAGGATGAACCGTGTGGTCCTCGGGGAGCTCACTAAACCAGTATTTCTGTAGGAAACGGAAGCTTGTGCTAATCTAAATATAGCTTTAAAAAAATAAAAACCAGCCTCTATCTGATCAAGAGAAAAGTGTTTGGAGGGTAAATTGAGACAGGAGTGTTTGCTCAGATTTATTTGGGGGGGGCGACTTGGAGAAGTCTGACCTGAATCCACCCCTTGAGCGGAAGTGTAACTACATAACCCTGAAGTCCAGATATCATTGCCTCTGCAGACTGGCAAAATGCCAGGGGTCCCTTCAACATCAGCTAGTTCACGACTCTGTGGGATGCAGAACTTTTGGTACTCTGTTTTGATGTGGGAATAGGAGGGATATGGCTAGGGCCCTGGCAGATCTTCTATCCCTCATCCCACCTCATCTGATTGAATCCAAACTTCTGTTAAAAAAAGAGGTCCAGCCCTTTTCCCAAAAGGAGCTGTTAAAAGACATTTACAGCCTTGGAAGAGAGGGTGTCCACCAGAGATCAGTTTTTTCATTCATCCATGGGATGGATCAGGTCAAAAGAACAGGGACAACACAAACCCTAAAATGCACAGGTCCTCGAATGTTCAAACATTTCTCAGCCTGTTCTTTGCTAGATTGGGGTGGTGGGGAAGACAGCAGGGAAGAGAGATGTAACTTGGTTTACTGGACGCTCCTAATCGAGCTCTAGTGCCTAGGATCAAAGATTAGTTGATTAAAATCCAATTTCAAAGCTTATTAACTTTTTGAATGAGAAATGCTGCTATGGTGAGCTTACTCGGGCAGGCTATTTCTGGCTTGGCAGAAGCGGCTGGCAGGGAAAAACAGCTCTTTGCTTATCAGCACCCAGCTTAGACCCAGATGAAGCAAGAGGATTTTGCCTCCTCAGACCACTTTAAATCAAGACTAAATGAACAAAAGGACTTCCCTTAAGCTGGATATTAAAACCAGCTGGGCATTTCCCCTTCCTGCCACCACAGCTCATTTGAAAACCACTCAGAGTCTTTGTGTTGTTTTGCTAAGTTACCCAAAATTCACTTCCCTGCACGGTATTCTGGTCAGGCTGACAAGTGACAGCTCTGACATGAAGTCTCGAGGTATCTTCAGCCCACGTCCTCCTCGCCCTTACAGCAGCTGTGCCACCAGGACCAGCTCAGTCCCACTACAAAAGGGGCAGAAAACCCTGGCACTGCCAGCTGAGAGAGGTGACAAGCCAAGCTGAGATCTGTTTGCCTCAGGCTCTTATCCTGAGGGACATAAATGCCAGCTCCTAACCTGAGATCCTTTCAGCACACCCAAGTACATTTTAAAGCATGTAAGAGACAGAGTCACAGACTCATTTCAGTTGGAAAAGACCTCTTAAGATGTAGGGTGGAGCTGCATCCCGGAGCCCTAGGTTAAACACATTCTTTACCCTAAGGACAAATGGGGCTTAAGCACAGCTTTTGGGGAGCCAGCTCACCCCATCTCCTTCTGTTTGAGCTAATCCTAATACTGCTTGCAGAGTTTCCCAGCTTCTCTGCTCTTTCCCAGGCACAGCAACCACAAAGATGAGATCTGCAACACACAACCCCACAGTGGACTTTTTCTGGTGGTAAGGGCCCATTTCTCTCTCAGAGTTTTTCAGAACATCTCTCATCCAGGGAAACAGTATTTATGGCCATCTGTGCCCAAACAATGGGCTCCACCTCTTGTGCAGGACTGAGTTTATCAACCAAACACAGTCATTGTCTAGGTCAGCTATTGACAGGGACTTACACATGTGTTGCAAAGGTGGCAGCTGTGAAGCACCAAGGTCTGCGTCTGACTCTTGTCCTGCTCACAGTGAAACACGTGCTGTGTCCTGAGAAAGCACCAGAACAAGAGAAGGTTAACACCAAACTGGGAGGAAAAAGGCAATTCCTGCTGTTGTATTACTAAAGCAGCAGGCAGTCTGGGTGACCAAGTTTGATTTGAAGAGTGGTTGGTGACAGCTACATGACAAATACCTTGTCCCTCTGGGAGGCACCTCAGTAGCTTCTTTCCTCCCTCCCTCCCTCCTGCTGCGCCCTGGGAATTGCAGACACACTGCCCCAGAGCAGCATGGCTGAAGGAACTCTGCTCCCAGGCTCCTTCAGACCCATCTCCAAACAGCCATCGGATCAGGAAATGACACAGCAAACACTGACTTCTCCCTGGTTCAATTAAACCTTATCTTTAACCAAGGAAAACAGCCTTGCAACCTGCCTCTGGTACACACGAAGTGTGCAGGAGCTCTTCAGAAAGATTCCTGCTCCTGCAGATCAGGCACAGGCTTTCAGAAGAAGAAAATCAGCTATTTCTACACATCTTTTTGCAATGTTCAACCAGGTTCCTGTTACACCTAGTGCCTCCAGGGGAGGAAGCTGTGTGGATTGCACAAACCAGAGGCCTCCCTCATCCCTGACAAACCCTGTGGTAATAGAGAGGAAAGGGTATAGCTGCAAACTTCACCTCCACCTGGGCACAGCAGGGATCCAGTCTCTGAAGCCAAGCCCAGAGAAAACTTTGAACATAGAGAAAAAAATACTGGCATAGAAGCGTTGTAGTAGAAGACCTCCCTGCTGGTGGTGAGGCTGCTCTTGCCTTGGGGAAAGAGCATTGTGTTTCTCCCCTAAACTGCAGGGAGGTCAGGATGGAAAGGCACAGAAGTTTCTTCTGTGAGTAAAAAGCTGTTTTTTTAAACTACCTCTAGAAGGAGAGTCTGACTCTCCTGTTATTCAGCCCATGCCACTGCACCAGCCCAAAGGACCAAGGGTCCCCACACAGCCTGGGAGAGGGCCAGGAGGTCAGCATGGGTTGAAGTGCCACTCCTGAGCTCCACCTTGTTCTCCCAAGAGCAGCAACCCTGCTCTCTCCTGCAAGCCTACCTCCTTGTGTATTCCAGCAGCAAAGCTACAGCTGAGCTGTGAAACAACACTTGGAAGCAAAGGCAACACCAGATCAGCCAGGCGAAGGCTGAGGAGAGGTGACAGTAACAAGGAAGGTTATGTTTAGCATCACATCTGTGCTGTTTGGAAGCTCTCTTCACAGGGAAGAAAAAAATAGCTTCAGAATAAATCTTTTACTTGGAAAACATCCAGTCTGGGAAATAAAAAACAAGAGTCTAAGAGAAGGAGTAATTGAATGGAGAAAGATTATCGAGCAGACGAGGTCAGGGGATGCAAGGAGGACAAAGGAAGGACCACCAGCACAGGAAGGATTTGGGGAAAGCAGCCATCTTCGGGGCAGACAGGCTTGCTCTGGCTGTCTCAACCAGGATCATCTTTTGGAGGGGAAAGAACAAAGCCCTGTGCTGCCTCCACTTTGCACAGACCACCCAACTGTGGGAACCAGCTCCATTCTTCCCTGGGCTCTTGCATCCCAAAGCTCAGCAGAAAGCCAGATGCCAGGCAGGAACTGGTGAAAGAAGCCCAGTGTGGAAGACATGGAAAGTCACTGAACCTGGGTCTCAGTTTGGAGCCAGCCACTCCACACAGTATCCTAACATCACAGAGCCCACCTGCACCTCCTCTGAAATGCCCCAGTCCTTCCTTCTCTGTCCTCACTCAGCCACTCCTGAATCACGTCCTGTTGTGGCAGCAGGTGCCAGCACAGGAGTAGAAAGGCACACGCCGTTTGCTCAGGAGCAGTGCAAGCACATATCATTGCAGGCACATCCCCTTCCAGTGCCCCAGGAGCCAACACACCATGGCAGCAACAGGATCCTTCTCTGCCCACCCCAGTCCCAAGACAGCAGCACCATGCTTGGTTAAAATGCCAGACAAACAATCCAGGCCACACAGTTCAGCTCCAGACAGGATTGCTAAGGATATTTCCCCATTACTGCTTCAGTGCTGTGTGAGAGATCTGAGTCCCACTGCATTACAGGTGCTTGCAAATCCAATTTCCTTCCCCAAAAAATGAGGCATGTTTGCACCTGCCTCAACCCCCCTGCACCCTGCATAAGGATGGAGCAACCAGCTGAGCAATGAGCGCAAAGCCCACATGGCATTAATCCTCCAAGTTCATATCAGAAATCCAAATCTCTAATTTACTTCATCCTGAAGTCACTTAAATATAAGCATCACTCCTGGTCCTACTTCTGTATTTATTTTTCTGGTTGCAGATATAATTGTTATACGAACGGCGCCTTAGTTGTGATTATAAATACCCAAACTCCCATGCCTATGTATGTGCAGGCACGCATCCACACACGCTCATTCTTCTACCTCTTGAGAAATGGGTCTGTTCCGCTTTCTTCTGCTACTGATAAAATATTGATTAGGGAATTTGAAAATTTGAAATGATTTAGGAGTCCCTGGATGGGAAACGTAATGTACTGTGCCGGTCGCATTATGAGCCATCCATCACCTGTCAGCAAGCAGCAAGAAAGTGACAGAATCAATACAAACGTGTCTGAAGATGGGTTTAATTCATTTCCCTTCCCCCTCAGGCCATGGCTGGAGCATCCCAGCCGGAGGAGGAGGAAGCTCTGTAACACCAGCCCAACCTCAATCCACCCAAAGTGCAAGGGGGTTAACTTGTTCCTTGGCAGTCCAACCACATCAGGGCCAAGATGGGTGACCTTGGCCACATTCCCAGGGGAGCATGGCCAGGCCAGCCAGGCAGGAACTGCTAAATCAGATCCTGAGGGCTGGATCCAGCTGCCCTTGTGGCCCAAGAGGCTCTGGGGTACCTGCAACATCCACGTGGGTCACAGCACCTGCATGGCTCCTACTTGAAGCTGTTTGATTGACTTGGGAAGGTTGTTACTTGTCGCTAAAGCCTCCCCAAGGATGGTAATTCCCACCTGTCCCATCACATTTTATGCCATGAAACACTCCCATACGTTAGTCTGATTTCAGAGGGACCAGACTGGCGAGGAGACAGTGTGAATCTCTCCTTGCTTCCCAGCTTCTCTTCTGCATAACCCACCTTTAGTCAGCATGGCCTGATCCAGCTCTTTGCTCCTCAAGCATTTGTTAGTCTTACTCTCACCAAGAGTTTTAAAATAAATTTTTTAAAAAAATAATAAAAAAGAAGGGGTGAGCAGAATCCATCCGTAGGGCGATACATCATCCTCCTGCATTTTGCAGATGGATTCAATTGGCCTGTGATCCTATTTTGCAGATTCCCTTAGAGCACTGTAATTCATCCTGCAAGGCATTTCAAATGAGAGCGGACAGAGCACCAGAGAAATGGCAGGAGTCGGGCGCCCTGCTGTGCTCCCCAGGAGCAGAGAGGGTGACCAGGCAGGCTATTGCTCATGTGTGATTAGAGCTAATTATCCCAGGGCACACCGCAGGAGGTGATGGCAGCACAAGGGCAGCTCAGACAAGGCCAGCAGAGTTCCCAAAAGCTGCTCCTTAACTCAAGCCAGCCCACTGTGGCCCGTGTCAGGCAGCAGCACTAACCCTGGCTGTGGAGCACAGTGTGCCACAAGGGACGTTCCACAACACAACTTTTGACCTGCCAGCTGTGGGTGGAAGACCCAACAGCCTGCTGGGTGGGAACAGGAGGATCTCCAAGCTTCCACCTTGACTGGCTCTTTGTCCCAACAGAAGCCTGACAGACAACCATCCCCCCTTCCCAACATCTTTCAAGGCTTCAAGGAGGCGGTGCAGGCCAATGGATACAGGAGCAAACACTCATCTTCTGGGCAGCATGTTTCTGCACTGTTCTTTGGCTGATGATGTGGCTTGAAGGTATGACTTCTTGGACAAAACTTCCTCATCTATTTTTATTTTAATTCCATTATTTAATAGACTGCAAAACCTTTAATGTGGGAGTTTCAGCTACTGTGACCGTGCAATTCACTCCAGATCCATCCCTTCTACCTCACCATCCCTAATAGACTCAATAAACGGTTTCCAAATCCAGCAGAAGTGCTCTATTTGCTGCCTAGTATACCATATAATCTTGTGCAGAGGTAGTATTGATCTTATTAAACCTGCAGCCATCGAGTCCTAAAATGTCTCCGCATTTGCTTACCTACAGCAAAGCAAAGTACCTCTTCCAGCCCCACAGCAGCGTGCAGGTGGCAGCAGCAGCCTACACTGACCCGGAGACAAGAGGATCAGTGCATTCCTGAGAACAATTTAACAGTCAGTAGAGCCATGGCTTTAGGGTATTTAGTCAGAAGCAATATCCCGTCTCAATATGAAATGTCTGAGTCATTTTAACTATAAGGGACAGAAATTAGGGACTAATTCTGGCCATAACAAGTACTGAATGCCGAGACCAGAAGCAGCTCTGCTCATGGCTAATGGATTTTGCACAGTGAGACCAGCTCAGGGCTCTCAGCTCATCGCTTCAGAACGCTCACAACACTCACTCCCAGCCACTTTGCCAAATTTTCCTCACCCGTCCATAAAGGGAGAAACTCATGAGATTATTTGCACGGTCCTCTCCAAACAAGCACCCCTCCCACAGCTCAGAAGCTGGCTCCAGATGAGAGGCTGTAGGAGGCTGGGCAAGGAAAGCAGCATTAAGATGCAAAGCACAGAGTTGGAATTCCAAAAAAATATATATAGATATACACATCTGTATGTGCAGGTACACGAAGCTCACCTTTTTGAGGGAACACAGCACCACAGTGTGCTGGGAAGGCAGAAGCATAGAGCACAGCCTAACCAGATGTTTGCCTGACAGAGCATCAGCACCGGGTTATGTTCCCAGGCTGCCCTGGCAGCGACATCCAAGGAGAGGACAGATGGCAGCTCCACAGCGGAGCATTAGGACCATGACTCGTGTCTCTCTTCTAGACAAGGCTCTGGTGCTGCCAGCTTACAGCAGGCACTGAAGGAAGGGGTGATGAGTGGCCACCGTCTGGCCCAGAGGCGCTGGGGTGCCAAGCAGAGGGGAGAAGGGGGCATGGCTTCCACCCCTGTGACATTGGCGCTGACCCGGTTGTGTCAGCCCCGCTCGTCAGCACATCTGTCACCCTGCTGGCTCCTGCCGGGCCTCAGGACTGCAAAGGTGCCTACACATGTTGGACTATTTGTCTTCTCAGGTTCTTGGGACAAAGGGGCTGACAGCCCCATTAGTTATCTCACAAAGCAGAGCCCTAACACATCCCCAGAGAGGAGGACAGGGAATAACCCCAGGGAATAAGAGAACATCCAAACCACACAGCTCCCAGTTTCCCAGGGAAAGGCAAAGCATCAGTCCAGCCTGAGAAATTAAATCCTTGCAGCAGTACATGGGGAAGAACCCTGGAAGCTGAAGCTTTCACTCATCACCTCTCATCTTTCCTTAGCCAAGAGTAAGTTCTGTAATGGGGATCATTCCCACTTCCAATGCCGACCTTTTAAGCCTTGTCCTGGGATGTGCCCAGGCTGGGAGACCTAAACTACTCCTGCACCAACCCCAGCTAATCCTGCAGTCTTCAAGAAGGCACATCATTGCTCTGGGAACCAGCTACCCACTCATACACATAAAGAGGAAGAAATACTGATCCAACAGCCCAAAGAAATCATCCAAACCCACATAATGCCCTGGAAGCAGCTGGATCTCTCTGTGCCGGAGGAAAACCAGGATATATACAACAGCTCATCAAGGTGCTGAAAGCACCAGACACGGAGGTAGATGACTCACAATTGTACTACAGCTCCTCGGAACACATCAGTGGGATGTCACATCATTTCATTCCACAGAAGAACAGCTAAAGAAGTGCCCTGCTCCCCACATTGCCAAACCAACACTCCCCAGCCAGTGCAAGTATTTCCAGTGCACACGTACACCCAGGCCATGCATCAAGGCAGCTCCTGACTTTTCACATAAGCTGTTTTTTAGGTAGGGATCTCCACATGAATGATTATAACCCAGCTAATCACTGTCACCCAAAGCTGCCCACCTGCCCTGCCAAGACCTCCAGCAGAGCAGGATCCCAGCCAGCACCTGTTCCAGGGTCTTCCCCTGCCATTCAGGACACAGCCAGAAGGCAGAGACTGAGCCAAGGCTTTGTAAAATGGAGCATGTCGTAGGTGGGGAGGAGGGGAGACAGCTCTTTGAGCAAGTAATTTCAATTGCCTTGAGAAAACAGGTTGTTAAAATGATAGAAATAAATGGGTTGTTCAAGCAGCCTCAGAAACACTTTCAGAGAAAGCTTCCAGGTAGGAACACTGGTTGCAAATACTTATTAACTTCTCCTTCATTATCAAAGAGATGTGATACATATGTTTACAAATTTTGATACATTTTTATTAATCCTGCTTAACTGTTTGGTTCTCTAAACCTTCCCAAAAGAGCCGTCACCAAGCAACGCCCTAAACACAACTTCCACTTCTGCACAGGCAGGCGTGGGCACCTGAGGAGTCACTCAAGCTGTACTAAGGAACACATGGTGCCAGTGCTAGACCCAAAATGGTTCTTTCGATCCCAGTCTCTCAAAAAAGGAGGATCTCACTTCAGGAGATGTGTGATGGGGTCACTCACCAACCTTTGTCCACTCATGAAAGCCATCAGCCAAAAAATTGTAGGTCCCTCTAACTCAGCCTCCTGTCTCCCACAGGAACTGGGCTTGATGCTAATGGCAGGAACTGAAGAGAAGGTGGAAGGTGGAGGTGTTTTCCCAGAACGATTCTCCAGCTCCTGGCAGCCCAGCACTTACAAACTCCCAAGCTGTAAATTGCTTCGGGACTGTGTTTAGGCCCATCATCAAGAGTTATCTGCCATGAAATTGCAAAGTTCCTTTTTAAAGGTTCATGATATTTTTTTGGCTGCCACAACATCCCCAGGACAACACATTTCCAAGGCTGAATTAGTTCCCCCCAACACAGCATGTAAAGCTGTTTGATTTAAACCTGAAGTCCATTATTTTCTTACCGTGCAGGAAACAATTACCTTCTAATCATTTTCTTGGGTGATTTTATCTATGTCCCAAGTCCTCCTTGTTGATGCTTTTCCCATGCTGGTGAGTCCTGACCTAGGCTACCCTCAGATGGAAGCTGTGACACCAAGTTATATAAAGCACAGCTCCTTGCTCTTGCCATCATCTTCTCCAGCAGCAACATCAAGCGTGAGCAATGCCCTGTGCTGGGATAAGTGTTCTCCTCTGGGGCTCCTCCCTGGAGCTGCTCTTCCAGTGGAAAATCTGAAGGTCTGTTTATTTTAAGCAGGCTAGAGAGAAGCACAGGCAGAAGATGGGTGAGGAGGATCCCTGCCTCAGGTCACCGCCTCAACAAGAGACAAGATTTCCCTCCGAGAAAGCCTGTGCCAGAGGGATGCACAGATTGTCACCTCCTGGCTACTTGGGCCGGAGTTTCTGTCCAAAGAAGAGGCATCATGCTGATGAACAGATTCCTGCAGGCTTCCACAGCCTCCATCACCCTGCTGGAAGAAGGGGGTCCTGCCAGCCCTTCTGCAGTAATCCTGCCTGAGGACTGCAATGTCCCAGCTAGAAACAACCCTCTGAGAACACAAGAAGCACAGTGATGCTGGTATGGTCTGCAAGCTCCACCTGCCATGGAGATCACAGCCAGTCCACCAACACATTTTGTTTTCAGAAGCTGAAAACCCCAGTGTGCTGCCAAGTCACGGATCCTTCATCATTAGCACCTTGCCTGAGAGCGTGCGCAGCACGGCTGGGGTTTGCAGGAGAAAATGGGAAATATCCTCTCTCCACATACAGCTGTTAGAGAACACTTCATCACAACAGGAAGCCCAGCAGGGCCCAACGCAGAGACTCACAGGTACAAACTGACAGGCACAGTGCATCCCATGGCCTGCTCTCCCTAGCAAACGCCTCCTTCCAGCTCAGGCACTAGAAAAGCAGTGGCACCTTTCTACACACATCGCCTCGGTGTTGTGATTTTCGTACCACCAAAGACAGTGGGGTGTAGCAACCAGGTGTGTTCGGGCCTTCAGCACTGCTGCAGGGTCACAAGATGGAAGCAAACTCTTTGCCACAAAAGCTCAAGTCATCTGTGGGCCAAACCCAGGCTTAGATCTCAGCCACACATCTTCCACAGACATCTTTGCCAGATAAGCCAATTCATCGGTCCAAGAATGCTGTACCCTGCATAGTTCAGTCCTAATCCAGCACCTCCAAATCCCACTGAGAGGTGGGACAGACATCTCTGTCACCAGCAGCCAAGCACACACAAAGCACTGGGCTTGTCTGTACTGCCCAGGCATTATTTCCCCCATAGAGAGAATGCAGTGGAAGGACTTTTCAGACACACAGACCTCATCCCTCCCTCACTGCAACTGTGTGGTCCCAGGGGCCTTAATTATCCAGCATCCTTCTTGCAGGGAGCTGCTCTCTGGGAACATTTGCATGTTCGACTCCTCTGGACAAGTTCTGAGGCAGGCAGCTAATCCTTTCCCAGGTCTCAATGTCATATCAATTTTCCCGTTAGAAGCTGAGCTCTCTCCATCAGGGGTTTTAAACTAATGAGACGTACTGAGGCCTTCAACTCTGGGAATATCAAATGCAGTGGGATTCAATTTCGTTTGATTTTCCTGTGGTTTTCCCTTTGTAATTAACACCAGACAGCGTGCAACTTCTCTTCATCCTACCACTGGATACCATCTCCACTCAGGACAAACACGTCAGGAAAGGTGATGCTTCTACTCTACGCTACCAAAAGCATAATATTTTTTTTTTTTTTTGCTTCCTTCCCCCCAGCATGAATATAATCCACATCCTCAAGGTATTATTCAGATCTTAAATCTCCAAGAGCAGTGGCACAGATCCCTCAGGGTTCACGGCCCCTCCTACTTCTTATTCATATGCATTATGGTCCAGAAACACTGGTGCATGAGCACAAGCTCTGAAAGGATTTAATGGGTCAGTCTTTCCTAAAATCCTTAGGGGGGTGAGGATCTCCAGTGTGGCCTAGCAAAGATGAGGAAGTATGAATCATAGACTCATTAAGGTTGGAAAAGACCTCCAAGACTATTGAGTCCAACTATATCTGTTTCCATGTGCGTCCTTTCCAAAGGCAGCCCAGGAATATCTCTACTACAGCAGGTTTTCCACACTAAGACACAACAGCTGGCACTGATCATTGGCTTGGTGATCACACAAGCCAATATCCACTTTTATTTTTTTTTTACCTAAATGAGCTCAATTGTGCCACATCTGGCAAGACCTGCAAGAAAAGCAACGCTCTGTTTGACCAGAGGAGTTGGAAAAGTCCCTCAGGGTAGCAAGGGGCTGCACAGCAACATAACATGGTGGAAAAACCTGATCAGCAAGGGGCCGCTCCTACAGGCACTGTTATATGAAGGTTTTGAGGGAGAGTGTGTATCTTTTAGTGTCCATTACTAAAACCAGACACTGCCAACATCCTATGGCCTCAATCCAGCAAAAATCCCTGCAGAAAGGCTCTCCTGCAACCTCTCTAGACAGGGAACACCCGAGGCAGGAAGGGAAGATACTGCTCTAAGCAAAAGCAGGTCAGATCTGCATTACACCAAGAGTGAAGCAGCTCTCCACAGTTAGGAAAATAAAGGTCACCAACCATCTAACCCATACATCTTGACCCTGGACTCTCACTGCAGGAGCTACATAAGGGTTCAGAGCAAGACCTGGGGCTCTCTCTGTCATTCAAGCACACACATTAAATAGATTCTTTTTAAAGGCACAGCATACTGCATAATGTATTCCAAATTAGCATGCAAAATACCTCATTTTTCAAAGAAAAAACTGTTTTGTTTACAAGAACTCACTCGTCACCTTGACTTTTCTACACAGGATAGCAGAAGCTAGAAGGGACTCACCTGGATTAATGCAGCCTGCAAATTTAAAATCATGCTCTTCCTTTGTATATCTACAACAGCCTTATCACATTTCTTATGGTGATTTCCACACCAACAGCCCAAAATGACCACTTCAAGAGAAGCTGCATTGCACCTGCCCTCATCCCAGATCCACCCTGGAAAATATATAGGTTCCACTAAGCAGATCATTTTTGCCACCTGAAGCTGCAACCAACAAATTCTGTACCTGCAGCACAGCCATGGATGTTGGAGGGGTGAATCCCTCCCCTGTTAATGCTCACAGTGCTGCGTCCCTGCTTTGGAAAACACCAGCCCAGCCTCTTGCTGCTGTGCCAGGAGCCTGCAAGTTCCAAGTGTCGAGCAGCACCGCGGAGCAGAGTTCAGCAACGCTTTATTATCGCTCCATCAGAGGTCCCCACATTGCCTGGCAGCTCCAAATGAGCCCTCCACGCCGTGACAGCACCAGGACCACTGAGGCTCCATCAATATTCATGTCCCAGTGACAACCCAGAGAGCAATGGGAGCTTGTTTGCACCAGCAGATCATTAAACAAAGGGAAACGAGTGACCTCGCAAGACCAGCAGCATCACTGATGTCACAGGAGCTGAAGGGACAGAGACAGGGTCATCACCCAGCACTCCTCTTAATAAATAACAGCTCTAAATGAGTGTGGCCTTGCCATGCCCAGCGGGACCCACGGGAGACTGGAAGCACCACGGACAAAGCAGCCCAAACTGCACTGTCGGGCACAGCAGTGCCTCCTCTCAGCAACCCTGACCAGGGCCAGGCAGTTGGAGCAAGCAACACCCAGCAAAACAGGGCTGTAAATCTGAATTAAATTGCTGTTTCAGGCACAGTTAGCCCAGTGCACGGAACACACACAGCTCCCTCCGAGGGCAGTAGCATTTAGGAGCACCCCAGGGCTTCCTGGAATGCTGCATCCCAGCTCAGGGTGTTTAGCAGAGTTTCCCCAGGCTGCACTACAGCACTCCACATGCAGAGGGGATTACAGACCCTAATTGCTGTCATCCGTCATGTTAACAATTAGCATCAGGTTAATGCATTTCCACTGCTCTCAGGAGAGGATGGAGAAGGAAAAGGGAGACTTAGCCCCAGTTTACCTCCAGTTCACTGGGAGGCCACAGGAAAGCAACTTGCAGGCAAACTTTCCACATACCCAGGTTCCTCGGGATATTCCCAACCTCTGAAAAAACCAAAGCTCCACAGGAAAAAACTCAGCTCCTCCAGCCCTCCCAATCCATGCAGATAGCTGCCCTTCCTCCACATTCCCACATAAAAATGGAAAATCACCTCTCACAAAAAAGGAGACAACCTCAGGGGTAGAAGATGCCACAGCCTCTTTTTTCTTAGTTCTTTAACTGATGTTCATACCCAACTCAGGTGCAGCAGTTAAGGCTGATTCAGCCTCTAAACTCTTCTGTGACCCCTGATCTCCAAACATCCAAATGTGGGATCAAGAGTGCAAGAGGCAAACAAAGAACCTCCTGCACCCCACGTGCATGGCTGCTAACTGAGTCTAAGGGGATTTGCAGCACTCTCTACTCCAGAAAAGTTTTGCTGTTTGACTCCTTACAGCTTCAGTGAAGTATAGAGTCAGAAACCCAAAATCTGAGGAGCAGATCTAAAATTACAGGATTTATTTCTAAAATTATTTGCCAGATGTGCAACTTCCACAAGCAAGAAATTCCCTGGAAAATTTCTCATTTTCCTCTGCAAAAGAGATTGCCTGAGTAACAGGATAGACCACGTTCAGTCTTGGAAGAGCAGGATGTCTAAGGCCTGAGGGGGCAGATTTGCACACTCACACCCCTTTAAACCAACTCAGAGCACTGTAGGGCAGCAGAAACCCTCTGCCAGGCCAAAAAGCAACATACTGACCCCCCAGAGAGCTGCCCAAGGCATCCCCCAGCTGAGACTGAGGGACACAAAGCTGTGTGGGTGCACAGCTGCAGCACACAGCGCTCTGAGGACACCCAGCAACATGGGAGTCCCTCCCCTTGCACCCACCGAGGCAGAAACATCCCAGAATCAGGTGCTCATCCTCGGGAAGCCTCCTCATCCTCATCCCTCCCAGTGCAGCATCCTGGGCCAGTCACTTCCAGCCCTGCGGTCCTGGGAGCCACGCAGCCCTGGAAGAAGGGACAGCCAGGTGATGTCTGCCCGCACAGGTGCCCCGGGTTCACAACGGCCTCGATTTCCCGATGTTATTAAAAGCCAGCAGTCCCTGCTCTGTGCGCCTGGGCGGGGGAAGTTAAAGCCATCCACCCACTCACCCACCACCTCCAGCCCCCACAGCACCTCCCTGGAGCAGCCCGGATCCACCGCACAGCCCCCAACAGGGCTTGGACTCCAGCCTGGATCAGTGGGGCACGGAGCCGGCAGTCTGCCGTGAGGGGCCACAGCCCCACACCCCTTCACGAGGGGATCCCCACCCCACAGCCTGTCACGGGCAGGGTTCAGCCCCACATTCCTTCAGCTCGATATCGAGACCCCACGGCCTGTCCGGGCAGGGTCCAGCCCCACCGCCCGGTCGGTGCCCAGCCCCGAACAGAGCCCGTCAAGGGCCGGATCCGCGCCCCGCCATGAGCCCCCGCTCTAACCTTCACACCGGGACACGCCCCCAGCCCCCTTCCGGCGAATGGGCGGCTGGAAATCAGCATGCGCCGCAGTGCGCGCTGGGTAAGCGCCGCGGCGTCTCACCGTGAGCTGGAAGCAGCCGCATAAGCGAGGCGATATATACCGGCGGCAGCGCCCTTACAGGCGTCCGGGGGAAGCTCACTGCCGAGGCCACCCACGGGGTGCGCGTCACCCGCGGCCCGCCTCGGGGAAGGTCTGAGGGAGGGGCCGCCCGCGGCCCCAGCAGGGCCCCGCCCGCGACGGGCGGGTGAGCCACCAGCAAGGGGGGGCGCCGCGCGGGCCGGCCCGGGCAGGAGAAGCCGCGGCGCTGCCCCGGCGGAGCCCGGCGGATGCTCATGGCCCCGCGGCGCTTTGAGACAGACTCACGGCCGGCGCGCTGAGTCCAATGGGTGAGGTGGGGCAGCGCCCCATAACCCAATTCAGACTACTCTCCCCCGGACACCTTTTTCCATCCTCCTGCACCTCCACCTCCCTCCTGTACCTTCCCCAGACACCTCACCGTTCCCCTCCCACCCCTCTTTATTACTGACAGCAACACCCCACGCCTGGAGCCCGGCAGAGGGCAACAAAGATCATTAAGGAGCATCTCGCTTATGAGGAAGGTAACTTCACTGAGTGAAGACGCAACTGTGAGAGGGGACTTCGTTAAAATACCTATGTATAAAGACCTAAATGTTAGCAAAGAAAGCTAAAAAGAAGTATTGGGCTGGACTTCAGGAAACACACGTAAGGGATGACAACAATGAGTTACACAAACCAGACCTAATTTTTGTGAAGGAGGAAGGTAGAGCCTGGGTTCCCACCTAGGTGGCAAGACGGTTCACCCCCCTCCCAGCCTCCCAGCCCCCATTTATTGACTTTTAAACCCAAAAACATACCCCTTATTTTGCAACACCCTCCACCAAGCAGGCTCAACCGCTGCTACCCCAATCAAAATAACCACAAACACCATTTTTGTTAAAAAAACTTCCTGCAATTGGTCTCTGCCGTCCCCACCCACCACTTCACAGTGGGTTGGGGTAGCGATGCCGTGAAAGCAGCCTGGGTTGGGTGGGTCGTGCAGGCAGCTGTGAAACACAGAGAGAGAGGTGGTGTGAGCAATGGGCTGTACCCCAAAATGTTCATTTTCCATCATCGGGATGCAACCACGACCATCCTCCCCACGTTTTCCTCATTCACCACACCCTCCCACAACTGATTTACCTAAAAAACCCCTTATTCCCAGGACTGGTATCACCTAAACCCCCCCTGCCCATAGCAGGTCACCTGCAATCTGGCAGCACCCCAAAATCCACGATACACTTCCTGCCCAAAGCCAGGAGCCACCCCCAGCCCCATGCAGCACCACCCCCTCGGGAAATGCTCTCACCTGAGACACCTGGGCAGGGTTGAAGAGAGGAACTGAAGCCAGGGGTGGGAGAGGTCCAGGGTAGCCGGTCTGGAAGGACAAAAAGAGAAACTTAACAGACACCCCGAGCAGAGAGGTGTCCTGGACACCCCCGTCACACATGGATACGCTTCCCTCCTCTCCTCACCTGCTGTCCTGCTGACTGCCTCCCATCCTTCTCCCACGAGCCTTTCACCTCTGCAGACACTGCACTAACAGCAAAGCCACTTTCACCCTGCATTCCTCCTAGGGCCAGCAACCAAAAACAAAAGCCAACTTAACATTAAGAGGAGAAACTTGTGAAAGACTGATGGGGGAGAGAGGTGAGGGGAACCGTATTTACCGGGATTTCTGGAGAGAGGCTGAACCAAAGGGTTTGTCCCAGCTGCGAGAGGGGCAATGGGTGGGGATGGTGACGTCCGCTCCTGAAATCACATCCACCCGTTTAGAGCAGAGGCTGCCTGAGCTGGGAGAAGACCTCTGCAGCAGATACCACACCGGGCTTTTGGGGTGCCCATTCTGCACCCATCCTGCTGCAGAGGTACCCCATGAGCTGCAGGAAACACGCCAAGGAGGGGCTGCAGGGTCAGGGCAAGCAGCTCTGGCACAAAGCTAAACCAGCCTGAGGGTTTAAAAATTAGGCACGAGGCTGGACACCAAGCCTGAGTAGAGCATGAGGGGCCAAGATCCCTGGGTCCCCTTCTGTTCTTCATCTCCTGCTGATTTTAGAAGCATATCCCAACATTTTTTTCTCTGGGACTGTAGGTCTCTACCAGGAAGAAACTTCCAGGGGAGGTTCTCGCTCCAATCCCCACCATCAGGGATGTGACACCCTGAGGAGCTGGCTAGGTCTGGGATAACCACGCATGGCTGCTTCCCCCTTGCTGCTGCACTCCCAATTAAAGAGGTTTTCCCTTCCCTGCATCTCCTAAAACCTGCCAGAGCAGTGCCGCTCACAGCTGCTGTGTTCCGCTCCAGCGGAGGGCAAGAGATCCCTGCAGAGTTTGCCAAGGGCTCGGATGACCTCATGGATCAAAGAGGCTATATGGATTTACAGTTATTATTAATCAAGGATTCACTTCCAGGCTAGAAGGGCTCCCAGTCCCGCTCTGTCCCCACACAGGATGGCCATGGTCCCTGCACAAGGACAGTGGTGATGGGGAGATGTGCCACCCATTCTCACAGCTGCACCCTGCATGTCACCAGGGACACGATGGCTTTTTGTCCCCTACCTGTGGTCCTGATGTGGGAGAGTCTGAGTCTGTGTCAGACTCAGCTCTGGGAGAAGTTTCCTTGGTGGGTTTTGACCGAAACCAGCCAAACCATCTGAATCCCGAGCCCTGGGAAATGGGGGGAAAGAGTGGAAAGGGATAAGAAGGGCTGGATGCCGTGGTCCTCCAGGTGCCTGCTGGGAGTGGGCACCATTTTTCCAGGGGCAGGGCTGGCATCAGGGACAGGCAAGCTCAGTGCATGATGGCTCTGGCGTGCTCACCTTGTCCCCCTCTGGCTTCACAGCCTCAGCCTGCTCGGGGGCAGTGTCCTCCTCTGCGCTGTCCGAGGAGGACCGGCTGTCCCCCAGGGACACTGTGGAGGTCTCCGAGGCGCTGCGAATCCTGGGCCGTAACTCCTCCTGCCACCAGACACGGAAGCTGCCACGTGCTGTCCCCACAGGAGCTGCACCGAGCATGGGCACAGCCCCCTGGGACTGCTCCACATCTGGATTAGAGGAGAGCATCCCTAGGGACCCCCACATGGAGCCCCCACGGCAGGGCACAGCCTTCGCCCAAGAGAACAACTGGCACCGCGACGGGGAGATTGCATGCGGGCTCAGTGAGTGGAAGGATGGATCAGCACACCCCAGATCCAGCCAGGAAACTCAATGAGATGGTCTCCTCTGACTCACCTGCTCTGGGGGGAGGGCTGGCTGCACCCCTCCAGGGGACAGCCTGGCACCCCAGGGCTCCCCAGCTTCTCCTGTGGAGCAGAGAGAAGGACACAGTCAAGGTTTCATCTGTGGAGCTATGGATTTATCCATCAGAGGTATTTCCAGAGCTTTTACCATGCCCCTCTCCAGAGCACAGCCATCCATGTGGTGGCCAAGATGCCCCCCAAGAGATGCAAAAAGCCATTCTGGTCCCTGTCCCTGCCAGCATCAGGGAGTAAGTGACGAAGCTGAACTGGTGTATCTTAAAGGCAACTTCTAAGGAAGAAATTCCTAGCTGTGAGGGTGGTAAAGCCCTGGCACAGGTTGTCCAGAGAAGCTGTGGCTGCCCCATCTCTGGAATTGTCCAAGGCCAGGTTGGATGGGGCCTGGTCTAGTGGAAGGTGCCCCTGCCCATGGCAGGGGTTTGGAACTAGAAGATCTTTAACATCCTTTCCCAACACAAACCATGCTGTGTGATTTTTGCAGGGAAACAAGGCTGCAGCACTTACCTGCTGGCAGCACTGGCTGTGCAGGGGGCTCAGTAAAATCTCCTCCCAGAGGGGCGGGTGTCCCTTGGCTGAGCACAGGGGGCTGCAGGTCTCTCCCAGCGCTGGGCAGCGGCGATGCCACCCCCTGAGCAGGCGCTGGGGACCTGAGGGACACGTCCTCCCGGGAGCTCGGTCCCTGGGGTGGCACAGGCTCAAACCACTGGTCATACTGGAAGCCTTCACTCTGGGGAATCTCATCGCCAGGCTCTTCATCTGCAAAAAAAACCCACCCACACCCCAGGAGTTTACAATTCTTGTAATGTTTATAATCCTGTTGGGTTGTTGCACAGATTTCTCCCCTTTTCCACTACACATCAGCAGGAGCTGGGGGAGTGAGGAAAGACTCCAGGGACCAGGCAAGGGAGGAGGTAGGACACAGCACAGCAACAGGAACTTTCCAGAGGTTTCAAGGAAAGTGGGCTGGGAAAGACCGGGGGAATTTTTTCTTTTTTTGAATCCTGGGAATGTACCTGAGGTTATAAATAAACTCAGAAGGGGAATGCTATGGAAGCAAAGAGCCTGCAAGCAGCATGCACCAGCAGCTCAAAGGAGTCTGAGGTCTCCAGCCTTTTTCCCCCGCTCCTGCTGCACACCCTGAGCAGGAAAGGTTCACCAGGCAGCCTTCATTCCTGTTCCACAGCAGCACCCACGGATGAATCCCTCACTTTAGGCAGATTTATTCAGGGTTGGGTTGTTTTTGTTTGAAAGGCAAGTTGAGCAAGTGGGATTTGTTTTGTATAACACACCCATCGGTCCCAGGTGTGTGTCCTGCTTATTCCAGCTCAGCAGCCTCCTGCCAGAAGCACTGGGCACTGGGAAATTCCTCAATTGCCATGAGGCATGGCAGGCAGGACCTAGATCCCACAGGGAAGGATTAAGGCACCTCTTGATGCAGTGCTATCAAACCCTCTGCTTTGCTGCCAGCATCACCTCCAGCCCACTCAGGACTGGCTTCACACCCATGAGCTGCTCCCACATGGCCTGGAGATGCTCGAGATCCACCAGGAGGAGGATGGATGCTCAAACTCATGCTGCCTGGCAAGCTCAGCTGGAACAAGTCAGGGAGGACCATGTGGATCCCAGCTTGGCTCTGGCTTGGGCTTTGTCTTTCCAAGATGGATGGATTCAGCACCAAGCCAGCTTTCTGTGCATGCAGGTCCCTCAGGTGCTGGCTCTGGATGGCCTTCACATGGAAGAAAAGGGCCAAGCACAGGGAAGATGAGCTCTGGAGCAGACCTGGCTGCTTGGAGAAGCCAAGCCAGTGGCATCATCATACCTGTAACTTCCTTCCAGGAAGGAAGGAAGATCACAGTCTCAGCCCTGATAGCAGCAGAAGGCAATCAGGATTTATGATCCTTTTTACTGCCTGGGAGAGCTCTTTGGAAAGGAATTTGGCAGCAGCAGGGAAAGCTGATAGGGAGAAACGGCTTGAAGGAGTTAGTTGTGTTTCATCCTGTCTGCACCAGCCTCTGCTCTCCACACTGCAGTGCCAGCATTCCCAGTAGAAAGCCAGACCCAAGGAGCAGGGGACTGTGTAGGAGCGTCCTGCTGGTGGAGGTGGATGGGAAGCAACACCTGCCCCTGACTTTTCCTCAATGGGACATCCCAATGGATGCCTGCCCAGCTGGGAAAGAACCCCCACCCCCCTGCTCTTCCCTTGACACCAGGGGATGGTTGTGTCCCTCATCTTGATGTCTCTGGGCCCTCTGGGTGGGTTGGCACAGGAGGGGACTCTTGGGGTCACCAAAGGGTGAAGCAAAAGGATCAAAGAGGCAGCAGGGAAGGAGAAACGCTGGGTCTTCAGCAGCAGGCATCCTGCAGCCTGGCACACAGCAGGATGAGCTCCTTCCTGAATCCTTTGCTCTGCAAGTGTGAAATCCCTTTAGTTCAGCTCCAGTTTGCACCCTCAGAGGACTGCCTGGGAATGGAGCTGTCTCCCCTGAGGCTCAGCTGGGAGGCTCATCCAGCACCCACCCCGAGCTCCTCTTCTCCTCCCACAGCGCCCACAGGGACCCGAGGCTGTGGTAATTAGGCCCAATTACTCAGGCTTTGTAGGAGGACACGAGCACTGAGCCCTCGCTTTGCAGCCTGAGGGCTGCATCCAGGCACGAGCAGCCTTTGAGCTCTGGGGGGGTGCAAGGAGTTGCTGCTGGTAAAAACTCCAGGGATTGGGAAGCTGCTTCCCAGCCCATGGCAGCGCAGTTCCATGCAGGGAGAGCCCACTGGGGAGACCACAAGCTGCTGCTTTGTTTTATTTACCTGCTGTCGGTAGAACAGCACAGGGTGGCTCCAGCTGAGCGGGTGCCACCTCTGGAGAAAGATCATCTTCCACCTGCAGAGGGAAAATGCAGTAAAATGGATAGGAAAAAGGATGGCTCAGGACAAAGACTAAGGAAACCACAAAGCCAATGCAAAGGAAAGCACAGTGCTCGTGGATGTGGGGCTCACAGCCCACCCCAGGCTGCAGGAGAACCCCACACCAGCAGGGACACAGCTCTTTCCAGTGAGTGCGAGGGGCTGCAGCAGCCCTGAGAGCAGGCAGGAGGGGAAACGAGATGGAAAAGGCCTCAACGCCAAAAGCAGATGTGAAATCTGAATGAAGAGCATTAATCCAAGCACCAGACCAAGAGTACACCCACAAGGTGACACCCCACCAGTGCGGGGTCCTCCCTGCAAAGGGAGCCCATCGCTCACCCACCAGCCCCTGCCTGCCCTCCTCGAGCCAAAACAAGCAGAGTTTTGCCCTGTGTGAAGATCTGCAGCCCTCAGGCACTGCAAGCCCCTTGCTCCCATTGAACCTGCAGGTGCCAGAGCAGAGACCACAACTCGGAGCTCACAGGCCAAAGAGGAACAGCAGCTTCTGCACCTCCATCCCCTCAGACTCAGGGGAGAGGAGGAGGATGCTCCTGCGGGAGCAGCACAGAGCAGCTGTCCCGCGGCATCCCCGCTCCTCCTTACCTCCTCCTCCCGGCAGCAGGCTCGGAGCTGCTCCAGCCAGTCGGGCTCCAGCGCCTGGTGCTGCTCCGGCATCTCCAGGAGCAGGGGGTCGGAGAGCTTCAGCCGTTCGGCCAGCTGCAGGGCCAGGGGACAGCAGGGATCGTCACACGGGTCAGACCCGCGGGGATCGTCACACGGGTCAGACCCGCGGCGATCGGCACACGGGTCACACCCGCGGGGATCGGCACACGGGTCACACCCGCGGGGATCGTCACTCGTGTCAGACCCACAGGGATCGTCACACGGGTCAGACCCGCGGGGATCGTCACTCGTGTCAGACCCACAGGGATCGTCACACGGGTCAGACCCGCGGGGATCGTCACACGGGTCAGACCCGCGGGGGTCGTCACACGGGTCAGACCCGCGGGGATCGTCACACGGGTCAGACCCGCGGGGATCGTCACACGGGTCAGACCCGCGGGGGTCGTCACACGGGTCACACCCGCGGGGGTCGTCACACGGGTCAGACCCGCGGGGATCGTCACACGGGTCAGACCCGCGGGGATCGTCACACGGGTCACACCCGCGGGGATCGTCACACGGGTCACACCCGCGGGGATCGTCACACGGGTCACACCCGCGGGGACCGTCACACGGGTCAGACCCACGGGGATCCCGCACACGGGTCAGACCCGCGGGGATCGTCACACGGGTCAGACCCACGGGGATCCCGCACACAGTCAGACCCGCGGGAATCCCGCACACGGGTCAGACCCGCGGGGATCGTCACACGGGTCAGACCCGCGGGGATCGTCACACGGGTCAGACCCGCGGGGATCCCGCACACGGGTCACACCCGCGGGGATCCCGCACACGGGTCACACCCGCGGGGACCGTCACACGGGTCAGACCCGCGGGGATCGTCACACGGGTCAGACCCGCGGGGATCGTCACACGGGTCACACCCGCAGGGATCGGCACACGGGTCAGACCCGCGGGGATCGTCACACGGGTCAGACCCGCGGGGATCCCGCACACGGGGCTCGGGGAAATGGCGTCATTTGATAATACGGGGGCAAAACAGCACCAGGCTCCTGGGCAGGATTTATTCCCTCCTCCACAGCACCACAGAGGGGCCGGCCCATCCCATGGCCCAAAGCCTCAGCAGGGCTGGTTCAGCACCTCCACAGAGAGGCCAAAATACTCTGCCAAAGATGCTCCTCACATCAAAGAGACAGGTAAACATCACCATAGTTTCCACCCCCCCGAGGAAAGTGAGTGGCTTTAATCCCCCCTAACAGCCATCCTGTGGCCCTGGCAGGTCTGCAGGACACCCCACCAGGAGCCCTGGAAAGAGCCCAGCTCCCAGGGCAGTTCATCAGCTCCTCACCCATCCCACGAGGATGGATGGGAGCTGGTGTTTGATCTGTATTTACAAATCTCTGAGAAGATTTCACAGCCTCCCAGGCTTGTCCTGATGCTTGATGTCCTTAGAGCTAAAGAGTATTTTCTTAATATCTAAGTGAAATCTTCCCTACTGCAAATTAAGCCTCTCTATCCCTGCCCCCGTGGAAGCTGTGAGAGGAGCCAGGCAGCATCCCCCACGAGCAGCCTCCTGCGTGCTGCAGGGCTGTTATCACATCCCTCATACCCCTTTCTCCCCCACCATATCTTGCCTAGTGGAAATAACCCTCGGGCCTTCTCCAGAGGTCATTTTCCCCTCAATCTCTTATCACCCCAGCTCTCCACTCCCACACTCACTCCAATTTAGCCCTGTCTCCACAAGCAGCAGCCCAAACAGGCCCCAACCAAGACCCCTGGGACCCCAGCATGGGGAGATTATCACCTCCTTGTCTCAGATATGCCAGTTGTACTCTCATAACCCAGAATAACACTGTAACATTGGTGTTTTTTTGATTTTTTTTTCTTTTGTAACAGCATCCTGTTATGCTGCTGCTCAGTATTTTTTCCATGCTCCACTATCTCCCCCAGGTCCCTCTCTGCAGTATTGCTGCTGTGTGTTTAATGTCTCCTGCAGAAGAGGGGTCTGTGCTGCCCTGGCTGCAGTTGTATCGGTGATGTGGGGCCCCAGCACCCATCAGTGGAGCAAGAGGCTCCTCTGGGGTGACCCAGGAGTCCAGGGTGAGATGTAAGGCTCCCTGCAGAGCTAAGTCCCTGTCTGAAGGAGTTGTTTAGACAAGGATCCGGTTTTAAGACACCTGGGTGAGGGGAGGTGGCACCCAAAGCACCGCTCTTCATCCACATCTTTACTGAATTTTCTCTCCCTGATATCAGCCACCAGCACCCTGATCCAGTGGAAGGTGTCCCCCGTGGCAGGGGAGTTGGAACTGGATGATCTCCAAGGTCCCTTCCAACCCAAACCATTCTAGGACTCCTGGGGATCTCTCAAGTTTCCCCTGGCTACTTCATGCTCCCTTATCTTCAATGCTTTGCTACAAGGCTGCCACCTTGAGGGGCACCAAAAGCCACCCAGAGGTGACTTAGCAGCTCAGCCACCCTCCACAGCCACACAAGACTCAGCTATTCCTTCCTGCACCAGTCCCCAGCAGCCATTTCTTTCAACTCCTGAACTTTTAATAAACAAACTCTAAACCAGCACAAAACACACTTCCCAGCTCTGTGAGCTTACAAAGCTGCACAGCTGGACCCCAGCTCGGGACTGGGAATGGCCACGAGAGCAAAGTAACCCAGCAGCCAGCCAGGAGCCTGCACTACCTCCAGAGCCACTGTCCCATCTCCTTACAAACACACCCATGCTCATCCCAAATCAATCACAGGAAAAAGGAAATTATACGCATGATTACTCCTAAACGGGGGGAATGTTTAATCCAACAGCTAATGTGCACTTTGATCCAGTATTAATGAACCAGCACCTGGTTGTGTATCGTCCCCAGCTTCAAAAGAGGGGAAGTCTTAATCAAACACTAATGTGTATCATAATTTGTAACACAGTCTAGAACATCAAAGACAAGAGCATCTACGAATGCACTAGTTTTTCAGATGAAAGTGTTTTCTCCCAGGAGAAGCATTATCCCCAGCAGAATGGCAGATCTGAGAGGCTGTTAGGCAGTAAATAGACTTCGACGGTGGGGTGAGGAAGCAGCGCCAGCCAAATTTTGGGTGAACTCAGCAGCACCCACTTCAGACAAGCACCTTGCTGCCCCTCACCTCACAGCACCATGGCTTTAGTGCCTTTCATGGAATCACAGAATGGTCTGGGGTTGGAAGGGACCTTAAAGCTCATCTTGTTCCAACCCCCTGCCATCTGCAGGGACACCTTCCGCTTGACCAGGTTGCTCAAACCCCCCATCCAGGCTGGTCCTAGAGGCTGGAGGAAGGTGACAAGCAGCCTCAGCACTGCCCTGGTCTTGTGAGAGCCCCACCTTCCTGGGGCACCTGGGACCTTGCCCCTCTCTGCCCCAGCCCCCTGCTCAGGAAGTAGAGGGGCTGCACTCGGTGCTACAAGCTGGGCCAGGCTCCCTCCCAGAGTCACCCCAGAGCTGAGAATGGTAGAAGTTGTGCTGGAGGGGAAATGTGCACTTAGACTTCACTTCTTAAGTCTGTGACATTTAGAAGTTCAGAAAACCCCTCCAGACTCAAAACCATCCTTTGTTTCCAAATAACTCTGCTCCTGCTCGGCAGCCAATGTAATACCTTTGTTTTCTACCCTAAATCTGCAGGGTTTAGAATCCCTGTGGAAGCGTTGGCTTTGCAGTGCTTGGCAGCAGACCCTGGGGGCTGCTCGGAGCTGCCAGGCACTCCCACCCCCGCGGGTCCTGAGCGGGAGGCAGGCCCTGGGGGGTGCAGGAGGGGCAGACTCACCCTCAGCACCTGCCGGGCCAGCGCGGGGTGCGCGGCGGGGCCGCGGCGCAGCAGCGCGGTGCAGATGTGCTCGCAGTACTGCAGGGCCTGCGCTGGCAGCCCGTGGTCGGCCAGGCGGGACGCGTAGAGCAGCTTGTACACCTTGGGAGAGGGAAGCAGAGCACCACGGGCAGGAGCAGGGAGAGGGACAGGTCTGTGGGTGCCCTGTGCCATCACGGCACAGCACCCCAGTGTGACTGGTGCAGCTCAGATCCTGCACCCAGAGGGCACTGCCAACCTGGGGCCACTTCCACCCATCCCCATGGAGATATCCAGCCCACCCTCCCTGAACCAGGCAGGGAGGAGCAGGGCAGCGTTATAGAATCCTGGAATGGTTGGGGCTGGAAGGGACATCAGAGCTTATCGAGTTCCAGCCCCCTGCCACAGCCAGGGACCAGGTCGCCCCAAGCCCCATCCAGCCTGGCCTTGAACACTTCCAGGGATGTATCCATCCAAATCCACAGTGCCCAAGGCAGCAACAGCTGCGTGCTGCTTTGCAATAGGAAAAGCTTACCCAGAGAGCAGGAAGGCAATGAGGGCTGAGCAAGCACTGGTCAGACACACCGTGCATCCCAAAGTCTGCCCTGCTTGAGTCCCTTGGCCAACCTCCCCACCATTCCCAAAGCCCAGAAAAGGGACAAGCCTCAGGAACAGCTTGAATTCCAGGCTTCAGGGAGATGGGGGCCATATTTTGGGGCATGCCTGAGCTCCTGCACAAGATGCAGTTGAGCGTATCCCCTACCTGGAAGGGGAGCAGGAAGGATTCGGGCTGGCGGAGCTGCTGGCAGTACTCGAAGATCTCCATCCTCTGGATGGCCTCTGTGGTAGCAAACCGGGAGAACGCCTGGCTGCAGAGGAGACGGGAGGGGTCAGCCAGCAGGAGCACAGCTCCCGCCCCAAACAGCCACACACAGCACACATTAGCAGCAGGAAACACCCCAACTAGAGACTGCCTCTGCATAAAAGTGACTTCCCAGGGATGGGGAAAACGTGGGACATGTGCCCCAGGCTCCAGTGCTTGCTCACCGGTGGCTGCTGCCCAGCAGGGCCATACGGTCTGCCTTTGCTCCGAAGTAGCCAAAAGGAATATCTGCCATCAGGTAGCAGAAATGAGCTGCTTCGACTGCTCCCTTGCTGGCTGGATGGGAGGAAAAAGACAAACAATTAGTCCTGAGACATCACCACACGGTCAGCTTCGCTTTGGAGGCCCTCAAGCTCATGCAGAAATGCAAAACCAACATGCCCATGCAGATCCTGGTCCCTTCCTTGTCCTTGTTTTTGTCTGTTTTTCCGAATTGCTGCCTTTTGTTTCAGGAGGTTTCAGTTCAATGGCAGAACTGGGTGAGCCTGAGCAGGGCCAGCTCCAGCTCTTGCAGGGTGCCAGGATCAGCATAAGATCCCACCACTGGGAGCAAGGCTCAGTCCCTGCAGTTACCTACACCTGCCCTGGGCCCAGCTGCTCCAGGGCTCTCCACAAGAGCAGCTAATGGATGTGCCTGGGCCCGATTCATCCGAGGATCCATTGGCACCTCACCCCTTCCACCACACAGGCACGGCCATCTCAGTGTGGACATGCACGGTGACATTGCAGTGCCCTCCTCTGTTTACTGCTGCTCCCACTGATCCCAGCTCACCCAGAGTGTCTCCCATGGTGACAATGGCTCGGTGGTTCAGCTCCGTGTCTCCGACCTTGTTGGACAACATCACAGCCAGGTGGGGCCTCCAGTCGCCCCACGTGGCGTCCCCGCAGCACTGGGGGAGAGGAGGAGAGCAAAGGTGAGCAGAGAGGGTCACCAAAAGGGGGTGTCACAGGCAGGTGACAGCACAGGGGACACATGGCAGGGCCAGCTCTAGCTCACGGACCAGTGCTGCCTGAGGGATCCTTCCTGACATGAGCTGGAAGAGGGTCTGCAGCGGGTCATTGGTGGCCAGCGTGCTGGTGAACCTGTGAGGAGACAGCAGGGAAGGGCTGCACCCCAGGACCCCAAACCTGCATTCACCTCCCAGGGCACATCCCAATGCCCCACGAAACTCATGTCTTGAGGGGTTTTCCAGAGAATCCAAGAATGGATTGAGTTGGAATGCACCTTCTAGTCCAACCGTCCTTCCATAGGCAGGGACACCTTCCACTGTCCCAGGGTTCTCCAAGCCCAGTCCAACCTGCTTTGGACACTTCCAGGGATGGGGCAATCACAGCTTCTCTGGGCAGCCTGTGCCAGGGTCTCTCCACCCTCAGAGGGAAGAATTTCTTTCTAACATCTAATCTAAATCTACCCTCCTAATGGCTCAGGCCATTCCTCCCTATCCTATAACTCCCTTGTGAATGGGAGACAGAGAGGATCAGCAGCCTCTGGGGATGAGGATCTGTATTACCTTCAGAGAAGGCAGGTCTCCAGGAACGACACTGCACAAAACCTCCTTAAAAGGATTTGGGTTCCACAAGACAGAAAATTTCTGCTTAACTCACCCTGAAGGGATCAACCCAATCCAGACTAAGTACATTAAATTCCACCAGAAAATGCTCATGTGAGTGGGATGAACAGCTGAGACTAGACTGGATCACAGCGAAGATGGCTCAGCTCCCCCTGCACCTTGGCTGTCTTTGCTAGGACAACATGGGCAAAGCCAAAGACTCAGAATAAATCAACCCTCCATCTCCAGGAAATGGCTTTCCTCCTGCTTTCCAGCCTTCCCCTTGGTTTCTCCTGTCCGCTGGGAAGCCTGAAGGACTCAGGCCTATCTGGATGGATGCCCTCTGTCCCCCTTGCCCCCTCTGGAAAGGTTCCAGCTGGAATCAATGCTCTTTTCCAGTTTCAGGGGGTACTGAAGGGATACCAGGCTTGGAAAGCCAGCCATGGAACATCACACCTTGCTTCACCTTCTCCAACTTACCCAGTGAGGACCCAGCTGTAGGTCCGAGCATCCATCTTGCTAGAGAGGAACAGGGCATGGCCCCACAGCTGGTTTCTCATGGCCCAGACCAGAGCTTCCTGCATTTGAGGGGGATAAGAAATAGGGTTAGCACAAACTCTACTTCCCCCCCTCCTCTGCTCCCCCAGCTCAGAGAAGGGTTCCAATAACTGCTCTGGCTTTAATTAGCATCCTCTGAAAACCTGTTCCATGTTCAGATCTCTTCCAGGTATCTTTGTCTCTCTACCTTGAAAATTTACGAGAACTTGGACCCTCAAAGCAACGTTTTGTCCCTTATATTTCCAGGTCTGTGCTTCCTGTTAGCTCTCAGTGCTGTGGGATCCCAGCCTGGGCACCTAAACTGCAACCCTCCTCTCTTCTCCTTGTGCCTTTAGGCATCCTGTGGGATCACACAGCTGCAGATGGGTTTGGAACAAGATGACCTTTAAGGTCCCTTCCAAAGCAAACCATTCTAGGACTCCATGAAACTAAATGTGGTAGAAGTGCCAGTAAAAGCCTCTGCATCTCATTTTCACTTGGGTCCCCCGTCCCAGTTCCCAGTGGTGGGAATTCACTGCCACAAGCCCTCTTGCACACACACAGCTCACAGGGTTGATCCCACAACCACAAGCCCCTTCTCGGCCACCCTTCCCTTTAAAACCTGCCTGAAGAGGCCAACAGGTCCAAGAAGGAAAAAACCCCTTCAGGCCCAGTGCTGGATCCCACTCACCACTTACTTTCTTCCTGCCGTAGTAGAGGAGCTTGGTGAACTTCTCCACTATCTGTGCCTGTGTCTCCACGACGGGTGGCAGCTCCCCGGTGATGAGGTCCAGCGCGCCCGGCTGGTGCGACGCCCGCTCGTCCTCGGCCAGCCCCAGCAGGGTGGCCGCGGGCTCCTGCCTCCTGTACTTGTCCTGGCGCCTGCAGTCCTGCATCAGCAGCTCGGCCGTGTCCGAGCCCACCATGGACTGGGAGAGGGAGGGAATCAGGCGCCTGGGGGCTGCCCCACCTGCAAAGGCTGGCAGCACTTCCAGCCTGCACCCTCCTACACCTGGATCCTCATCCCAGAGCACCCCACAATGAGAGCAGCTTTGGCCACCAGCACGTGGGTTGGGAAGGAAAAGGACCCAGCACAGTTAGCAAGACCTTCACAATGCTCCCTCTGACAACTTTATCCACCTGCTTCCAACAAGCAGCCACAGACTGGACTGGGTGGATTTCAGTGGATTAAGGGAGTGGCCCCCTTTAAGCCCAAGTGCTGGCTCCTCGATGAAGGTGACACCAGTCCCCTTCATTGGGCTGTTGGTAGTTTCCAAGGACAAAAAGCAATCAAGGAGAAGGATTTGCTCCAAATATCCAGGCAGAATCAAATGGAGGGGTAGTGGTATGGAAGTCAAGTCCTCTTAAGGTACACCCCTTCCTCCCAAAAATAGCAACTGGGTCAAGAGGCACCTAAGGGACATATTACTTGTCTCATTTCCAAGATCAATAGGGTCCTCCCCTTCCATGGGATACCTACCCCATTCTGCCGGCAGAGGAGCACCAGGAGTTTCCAGAGGAGAGCAGAATCTCTGCCCTTCTGTGTTGAGAGATCACAGCCTGCGGTTATCTTCTGCTGGCAAAACGTCATCACATCCACCTTGTGCAGATCTTCCCTACAGCAGCAGAAAGAGCATCAAAGAAACCCAAGGCAAAGCAATCTGGGGCATCATTCAGGCTCAGTCCCCAGGGTCACTGATGGGGATGCCAAAGATTCCAAGCAAGAGCTGGAGGAAAGAAGATCCCCAGTACCAATGACTACTTTTAAGTTCAAACACACTCAAATTTATTGTGACTCTTAGCAGATCTCTGTGTTTCAGGGATGCAAAGTACATTTCAAACCCACTCTGACAATAGTTTCCTCCACCCATCTGCAAATAAACAGTTTGGGTTTGCTGTGCTGCCATTACATCCATGGATGTCCAAGGCTGCAGAAGCAGGCACAATGTGGTGAGGAGGCAGAGTGGAGGGTCACTCCTGTGACCTTTGGGACTGAAACAGAAACCCTTAAGCTACATGCAAGCAAGGCAGAAGTGCTGCCTTACAATAAAATAACCATACAGTTAGAAGGAAAGAGTGGATAAGACAAGAGAGAGAAACTGCAGGTGGAGATGTTGATCCTGACTCAATCTTTCCAACATACTTTATGGAGATTCCTGATGTACCCTTTGGCACAAGTAGTAAAATCATAGAATGGTCTGGGGGTTGAAAGGGAGATAAAAGCTCATCTAGAGCTTCACCAGACCAAGCCCTGTCCAGTTTGGCCTTGAACAATTCCAGGGATGGGGCATCCACCATTCCTCTGCGCAACCTGAGGCCTTACTACCCTCACAGGGAAGAATTTCTTTCACATATCTAACCTAAAGTTCCCCTCTTTCAATTTGCACTCATTCCCCTTTTTCCTGTCTCTACAGTTCTGACAATGAGACTCTCTCTGGCTTCCTCGTATCCATTTCAGATACTGGAAGGTGCTGTGATGTCTCCACACAAGCCCCAGCTTCCTCAGCCTGTCTCCAGTCCCTTTATCCTCCTCTAGACTTGCTCCAACAGTTCCATGTCCTTATCCAGAACTATCTTTGCAGCACTCCAGGTGGGTCTCACAGGGGCAGAGTACAGGGGGAGCTCCAGATCTTCCACCCAGCCTCTGTGTGTACACAGCTCTTCTGCTCAGTAAATGCTTTTTCCTTTTCTCTCCCTGCTTTGGTTGGGAGTGGTCAGAAATAGACACAACCTGATGCAACACACCCTGATTCATCCCCAGGCTCACACTGGATGGAGGGACATTCTGGGTCTGACCCTGCTGTGGCTCAGCAATCTCAGGGGACAAAAACCTTAGGAAAAGCTAAGCCACAGGTTGACCCAGAGCTTTAGACATCCAAAGAAACCCAAAAAAAGTCATTTTTCTGAGAAAAAATTAGTACAAAACAAGGTCAGGTGTACAAACCACACTAAATCCACATCCTATGAATATTCAGAAAAACCATGTCCCACAATCCAAACCAACCCACACTGCATCAAAGGGGCTGTGCTCCCATCATGAACTCAGACATGGCCTTTAGATAACTCAAAACCATTGGGACCCTTCAAGTCTGCCTGGAGCTCCTCATGAAGGAGCAGCCAGGAGGACACAGCTCCTGGGCCTGCCTGTGCTGCCATACCTGGCCAGGGGCCCGGGGAAGGTTTGCAGCTCCTCCAGCTCTTCTGTGCCATGAAGGATCTCCTGAAAAACAAAAGTAAATTCAGCAGCTGGACTCCAGCAATCAGACCAGCCCCAGCTGGGCTATTGGAAAGCCTTGGCCAAGGATTCAACAGTGCCAATGAACCCTGTGCTGTCTTAAGGTAGCCACAGAGCACAGACCCTGAGCTGTCACATGGACTGCAGCGCTAAGGCCCAGTAAAGAAATGTCTACTGAGATGGCATCTGCCTCCTCCTGGAGGTGAAATAGGAGACTGGAATGCTGTGGTAGGCTCAGGGCATGGACAAGGCCCCTGCACTGGAGCACCTCAGGAAGATGAGTGGAGTTGTCCTTTGGAGAGGTACAAACCACACCTGTCCCCATGAGAAGGGGTCACTATGAGCAGGTCACAGGCACCAAGGGTTACAGAGCAGAAGGCTGAAAGCACCACCCAGGCACAGGCTGGCACAGTGGAGACTCAAAACTCCACATGGGATGGACAGAAGATGGGAGCAAGGAATGGGAAGGCTGCTGAGGAGGCTGCTTGGGTTATGAACCATGTTTGCATCCCTCAGGGCAAAAGGAACCACTCCAGAGAGGGGATGGGGGCCTGGAGGGCCAGCTGTGTCCTACCTCCAGGCTGTGCAGCTCGACACGGGGCAGCTGTCCCTCAGCAGGGTTGTGGGGACACACCAGCACCAGGTGGCCCCCAGCTCCAAAGCACAGAGCTGTGTGCAGCTGTGGGAACTTGAGGGGGGCTGCTGGGGTCGGGGTGGACACCAAGGGTCCCCCTGCAATGACACAAAGGCCACTGTGAGCCACTCACACTGATCACACACCACATCCACTACGAAGGACTTGCAAGGTCCCAACCCTGTCCCACAACTTAAGTAGCCCTCCAGTGACCCCTCCATGCAAGAACTGTCTCCCAAAGCAGCAGATGTGCACAGCAGCTCCTGCATCTACCCAGGCAGAGCCCCTAGACCATTCACCCACTCTGCAGCCCCCCAGTCACGCCTTGTGCCTGCACAATCTCCCCCAGGAGGGGACCAAGCTGAGAGACAGCCAGTATCCTACCACCAGCCATTTATTCCCTTACTTCCCCCCGTCAGAGCCCCCATTTCACCTCACCTGTTTGTCCCATGTTCCAGGACTCTGGAAGCACAGGGTCGTAGTGGTCAGCACTGTCACGGATGTACTGGCTGAGCTCATGGCTGCTGGAGCTGAGTCCTGACTCGTGGTACTGCAGGAGCAGGCTGGGCTGGCCCGAGGGCTGCGAGGAAGGGAGAACACACAAACCTGGCTCAAAAACTAGGGACACTGCTGATCCCCTGCTCCCAGGCAGTGGGGCAGGCTCTGCTGCTCCAGGAGAGTGCCCAGCAGGAACAGCACAGCCAATTCCCATCAAACAGCTCACATCCTACACCAGCTTGGGTTCATCCAACAGCTTAGAAAAATAATTTACATCAGCCACAGCTATAGTCTGACAGCTTTCCTAGCTGTAACATGAGCTCCTCACCACAGCCAAGGAGATGGGGCTTGGAAACCCAAAAAAGCATCACCCAGGAGCAAAATCACCACAGCAACTTTGATTTGATCTTTTAATTTTCTCTTGGCAAAACCCAGCAAGTGAAGACACAAGTGTGATGGAGCATGACTCAGTGGACAGAGCTGACAATGACACACAGCTGTCAGCTACTGAGGAAGGATAGAATTATGGAATCATGGAATCATTAAGGTTGGAAAAGCCCTCTAAGATTGAGTCCTACCATTAATCCATCACTGCCATGTTCACCACTAAACCATGTCCCCAACTGCCACATTTATATGTCTTTAAAATCCCCCCAGGTATGGTCCCTTTACTACCTCCCTGGGCAGCCCATGCCAGGTTTGACAACCCTTTTGTTGAAAAAATTTTCCCTAGTGTCCAAACTAAACCTTCCCGGGCACAACTGAAGGCTGTTTCCTCGTGTTCTGTCACTTGTTATGTGGGAGAGGAGCCGGATCCCCGCCTGGCTCCAGCCTTCTTTCAGGAGTGGTGGAGAGTGACAAGGTCACCCCGAGCCTCCTTTTCTCCAGGCTGAGCCCCCACAGTCCTCTCTGCCTCTTCTCATCAGGCTTGTGCTCCAGACCCCTCCCTAGCAGAACGTCCCACTAAGCCTGGATTTCACCTGGGGGATGACAACCCAGCAGATGAGAGATCACCAACACAAAAACCCACTGTCATAATCCCCAGGGACTGTCAGGCACTGAGTATAACATAGCAAAAGGGCCCTTTCCTCAGCTGGAGGGGGACACATGGATTGTTCCCGAATCCCTGAGAAATTTGTCCTCCACCCCTGCCCATCCTGAGGTTACCTCTTTGGGCCGGCTGCCAGCCTCCCCCGAATCACTGCCGAGGGTTCCTTCCCCTGGCCCTTCCCTCCTGGCACTCGAGGTGTAGCTCTCCTCACAGGAGCCGTAGGTCTGTGTCCTGCAGGTGGGAGCCAAGGGAGACACGCTGAGGGTCCGAGGTTTCTGAACCACCCACAAACGCACTAATTTTGCAGCAGGGGGTTTCACGAGGCTGCACAGCTTTACCTGTCGTGCCCTGGGGGGCCCGTGGCCAGGTTGGGGTGGTAGCCCCTGTAGTAGTGCTGGTCCCGGTAACTCTTGCCATAAGACTCTCCCTGTCTCAGGTCTAGAGAGAATCAAGATTCAGCATTATCCCTCCAGAGCGACAATGAAGTTGCAAAAGAAAAACCAAGAGTCAGGCAATTTGCCATGCCCACTCAGTTTGCTTCCAAATTATCCCAGCACATTGGAGATATGATAATGCCTTGTACACATTTGCCAACACAGCACTGATGTCCTTTTTTCTTTCCTCCCTCCTCTTCTGTTCAGTCCAGAAACAGCAAAGAAGAGGCCCTGGCCACCCTGACCACACAGCACCATCAAACTCAGGCTGGAACCAGGAATGACACAGGGTTTTAGCCGTGGTAATGAAGATCAAACATCCCTTGGGTGCACCCAGCTGCTGCTCACATTTCCTAAATGCAAACAGGGAGCCAGTGATGCACAGAGCACCACCACCCAGGGGTGTGGGCAGGAGAGAGCCCTGGGTATGTGCAAGCCTTGGGAGAACCCCCCCCCTGGATTTTTCCTGCAAGCTGCCTCCATCCCCAGACCCAAAGGATGAGCCCATACCTCTGTCATCCTGCCATGGCACTGGCTGCCACTGGCGGCCTTGGTAGGGGTAGCCATCCCTGTAGCCAGCTGCAGGATACTGCCAGTGGGGGTCTTCATAACCCTGCCTGGAAAACAACACAACGGGTCTGGGGAAGAAAGGGTTCCTCGGCCACCTCTAGGCTCCCTCCTGCTTGGGGCCTTTGGAGGCAGAAAAGGTGATGGAAATAAAGCCAGGCCCCCTGAGAGGGCCAGAAGCTGGTCCAGCATCACACCTGGAAGGAGCAGGAGGAGGTTTGGATGCTTTGCCATCCCCACCTATGAGAAAGCTGTGCACTGCAGTTCCAGGTGATGCCCAGTTTTACAGAATCCAAGAACATTTTGGGTTTGAAGGGACCTTTAATGGTCATCTCATTTCAACCCCTGCCGTGGGCAGGGACACCTGCTAGACCAGGCTGCTCCAAGCCCTTTCTGACCTGGCCTTGAACAGGGACGGGGCAGCCACAGCTCCTCTGGGCAACCTGTGCCAGGGCCTCCCCACACTCAGAGAGAAAATTTATTTCCTAATATCCCATCTGCATCACACGACCTCAGCACAAACCCCACGTACCAACTCCATAATTCACTGAGGGCAATAACTCAGGCAAATCAACCCAGATTTGCTGGAAGCTCTTTCTCAGCACTGAGAGCATCCTGCAGCCCACATTTTATCCGTCCACTCTCCACTGTTTCAGCAGCTGAGCTTGCAGGCTGCCTCTTGCTCCTATATTACCGCTTGTATTTTTATTGTTCACCTTGCACTTAGGAAAAAAGAACTGCATTTAATCAAGTCTGTAAGAAAAATGCACCTTGGGGCTGAGATGCAGCTTGTCAAACAGCAACCACAGAAGTCACAGTTTGAAGAAGAATCAGAGCTGCAAATGCAACACAGTCTTAAATATAGGAGTGATGGGGTTGCTTGAACAGCTGGAGATCACCTACTGACACGCTGTGCCCCTACGCAGCCATGTCTTGGGTTATGTAACCAAAAAAACGTGTATTCTATTTCATCTGTAGAAAGCAATTGGGAGATGGTTTATTTTTTCTTTATCTCTTGTAACTCCAGGGGGGGAAGGGTGGATGTCTTCTGACAACAGACCAGCTGTTAAAACCAGGGGAGCAGTGTTTCTTATATCTTTCACCACTGTCCATCCTCCAGGAGTATCTTCTGTAAATGGGCCATTAAGGCTCACCAGTGACATGACACATTACATCATCCCCCTGTGAGATCCTCCACACAGTGGGGAGGAGCCAACCATTCCCTACCCAGATAAAAATGGGGACACAGGGACCCCAGATCATCCTCTTTTCCACTGGATTCCCAGAGGAAGACCGGACTCATCTCACCACCACTGAACCTGTCTACAGGATCATCTCTACTCCAACAGAACCACATCTGTCACTGCAGGAGGACTTATCTGGACTGCTTCCAACACCCTGGCCAACAGGGTGTCAGGTCGTATCTCTGAATCTGTCAGGGTTTTCTAGGACTTTGTTTGCTTGCTTGTTTTTTGTATTACTGCATTTGCATTTTTAATATTCCTAGTAAAAAACTGTTATTCCTATTCCCATTTTTTTGCCTGAAAGCTCCTAATTGCAAAATTATAATAATTTGGAGGGAGAGGTTTTTACATTTTCCATTCCAAGGGAAACTCCGGTTTTCCCTGACAGATACCTGTCTTTCCAAACCAAGACAAGCTACAAGGGCTGAACAGTGAAATGGGCAGCTCTTTTTCTAAGGAGGTTCCCACAAAGAGGGATTGAAGGGATCTCACCTGGGGAAGGGCTGGCTGGGGTAGCCGCTGTCACGGTGCTCAGCGCGGGAAGCCGGCCGGCGGCTGTCGCTGCGGAGGCGGTGGCCCTCATCCCGGGGGTGACCAGGGGGGTGGTGGCCCTCATCCCAGGGGTGACCGGGGCGGTGGCTCCCGTGCCAGGAGCCGGGGCGAGGAGCCTGCCCCGCGGGCAGGAGCTGCCGCCGGAGCGGTGCCGGGGGGCCGTGGTGCCCCTCTGCCCATGGCCTCTCCCGGGGCTGGGGCGGCTGGGCAGGGGCCCAGGGCTCCATCACAAGCTTGCCAGCAGAATCCTCTCTGGTTTTGGAGAGCTTGAGCCCCAGATGGCTTTAGTGGCCTGCGAATGATAAGTCACAGTGTGTCTGATCAGCAGCTTTTCAACCCCCTCAAAGCCCCCTTTGAAGCACGTTGCCAGCTACTCTGCTTTTTGGGAGTACCCTGGAAACCCAGGATCCTTTCCAAAATGCCCAGAGGCAAGGAAAAGTCACCTCTACATCTTCCTTAACTTGAAGTTCCCTTTAAAACACCAGGACTAAATAGTCTGCCTTTGAAAGCAACAGACATCCATCTCTTCCCAGAGCAAGAATCTCAGAATGATTTGGGTTGAAAGTGACCTTAAAATCCTCTAGTTCCAACCCCCTGCCATGGGCCCAGACACCTTCCATGAGACCAGGCTGCCCAAAGCCCCATCCAACCTGATGCTGAACACTTCCAGAGATGAGGAGTTTCTCTGGGCAACCTGTGCCAGGGCCTTACCACCCTCACAGGAAAGCATTTCTTCCTAATAACTAATCTGAAACTCTCCTCTTTCAGTTTAAAACCATCACCCCTTGCCCTAATGTTACAGGCCCTGCTATATATAAAATTTATCCTTATCTTAAAAAGCCCTCTTATACCCAGGTAGGATCCTCCTGCATTCCCAGCTGCAAAGCAGCAGCACTCACAGCCCCCTCGAGGGGGATGAGAAATCACCCTCACCTCTGTGACACAGCAGTGAAACCCCATTTGATATGCAGCAAGGTATGGGGACATCAGCAAAGCTTGGGCAAGACAAGGAGTTTTGCTCCAAGAAATGAGCAAGCAGGGAGAAATGGAGGTTTGTTCTTGTGAGCTGTGGGATGGGGTGGAAACAGGGATTTCCTCCTGCCTTTCAGCTCCAGCAAGAATTCCAACTGGGCACCAGGTTTGGTTATAACAGTCCCATGAGAAGAGGAAATCCTGAGGAGAGCCCAGGGCAGCACACGGATGAAGCCCCAGCTGCTGGGGGGATGTCACCCTCAAGCCCCCCCGGTCTCCTATTGCAGCATCAGTATCCAAAGTGCCCCCACCACTGCAGGCCTTCCCAATGCAGGGAGATGGCCAGAGGCTGTCTGAAGCCCTCCTCACTCCTCCCCAAAAGTTTAAGGCACTTTGGGGTAATTTCAGGACTGGAAGACACACAGATCTGAACAGAGGTGGCTAGGTTTGTGGCTTTCTAGGTGACATCCAGGTAAAGCCTGGCCCTAAATAGCCCCCAGCCACAAACACCCAGGCACCCATTATTTCGGTCCCACCAAGGGCCCACCCCAATTTTTGGCCAGGGGCTCCCACCACCATCCTCCCCCCGCAGCAGCTGCACACACCTGCTCAGAGGCCGCCGGGGCCCTTCCTCTGCTCCCTGTTGCCTCTTCCAAAGTCCACTTCCACATGGGCCAGTGGGCAAAGGGCAGCCCCTGCTGCTCCGCGCCTCCGCCCCGCGCCGGCCGCTCGCTCGGCTCCCGGGGTATTCCCGCTGCTGTTTGCATCCTGAGGGTCACCTGTCCCATCACCTGGGTCTGCTGCCACCCAAGAGACGGAGCACAAAGCCCTCCAAGCTCAAAAAAAGCCGGATATTTCTCCTGGGGAGTTTTTTAATGCCGTGAAGTAAGTAGGGGCTGATAGTGATAGGACAAAGGTGAACAGCTTTAAGCTGTAAGAGCAGAGATTTAGATCAGGTGTTAGGAGGGAATTCTTCCTCTTCCCTGTGAGGGTGGGGAGGCCCTAGCACAGGGTACCCAGAGAAGCTGTGGCTGCCCCTGGATCCCTGGAAGTGACCAAGGCCAGGCTGGAGGGGGCTTGGAGTAAACTGGGATAGTGGAAGGTGTCCCTGGCCCTGGCAGGGGGTAGAATGAGATAATCCTTAAGGTCCCTTCCAACCTCAACCATTCCAGGATTCTATGAAGTATCTGCCTCAATACATCCTCACATCTCCTAAATAATAATAATAATAATAATAATAATAGTAGTAGTAGTAGTAATAACAATAACAATAATATCTGATGTGTTTTATTCAGACCCAGCCACAGGTCTAGCAAATAAGGTCCATCCCACCATCCCACCTTGTACTGCCCAGGGCAGAATTTGGGCAGGATGGAGCTGGGCTCCACCCTAGCACTGCCTCATCTCAGTCATTACAGCACTATAATGCCCTTGTTCTCTAAGTGACCAGGGATTCCTGCCTGGAGACCCTATCCTGAACTCCCCTAGGCACCTTAAACACTGAGAAAATGAGCAAATTAAGGCAAATGATGTCATAGAAAACCACATTAAAAGCTAGATATAAAGTCCATCATCTGCCGCCCCAGCAGTTTAGTGATGTCTCACCTTCTCCCTGGTTCCCAGAGCCTCCAAATTACCTCCACTGTAACACCACAGCACTGACTGATTTGGGATTCACAGGCAGGAGAGTTTGCTTTGCATCATGGTGGCACTGTCAGAAGCCCCCTCCTTTAATGATGTTGAAAGACTACATATATTATAGCTTCAGACCCTGAAATTTCCACCCTGCTGGGAGAGTATGAAATTCTCCCTGGTGATCCTGAGAAATAAGCCCTAGGTCTCTGCAGAATTCAAGATTTCAAGTAAAAAAATATCCTTAGCACTCAGCCGTACAGAAATCCGACTGGGAGAAACACAAACCAGGGTAGGGCTGTCTTCGTGCTGCTGAGCTGCTGCAGTAGAATGAAATTAAGCATCTCCTCTTCATTTCACAGCTGTCCTTCAAAACTTCAGGAGGTTTTGAAGTAAAAGGTCTGTTACGGACAGATCAGGTCTCGGGGGAAGCAAGAAAGGATCCCTAGAAACCATGAGAGTCACACTTTAAAAATACACAAATTGATGGGATATTTCATAAATATAAATAACATAATTCCACTTGGTTTCTGGCTAATAATTTTAGGTTTTTAGCCAAGAGGTGACTGCTGGATGTTTCCAGCCTGTTTTCCAGCAACAACACAAATCTGTACTGGGAGCCTGCAGGGCTCAATCAGCATCACACAAAGATGCTGAAAGAGGAGTTAATTTAAATTAGATATAAGGAAGGAGTTTTTTACAGTGAGGGTGGTGAGGCCCTGGCACAGGCTGCCCACAGAAGCTGTGGATTCCCTATCCCTGGAAATGCTGAATGTCAGATTGGATGGGGCTCTGAGCAACCTGATCTGGTCGAAGATGCCCCTGCTCACTGCAAGGGGAGGTGGACTGGGTGACCTTTAAAAGTCCTTTCCAACCCAAACTACTCCAACTCTCTGATCCTCAGGCTGCTGTTGCCAGCCTAACCTGGGAGGTTTGGATTACAAGGGAGATTTGGGAGCTTGTCTTGCATTAAAGCAGCTGCAATTTCTGATGCTTGTGTTTGAGTTGTGTGGAAACTCTGTTCCTGTTCTTGCTAGGGAAGAAGAGGTGAGAAACTCTACCAGAAACGTGAAGCTTTGAGCAGAAGTGGTTTAAAATGCATGGGGAACACCAACTTTAGGGCAAAAGCAGGAAAGTGTGTTGGAAAAGGCAAGAGCCAAGGAATGGAGCTGGAGACTGAAAAGTGACAGAAGAGAAAACAGAGAAAAAAGGCTCAGATGGGCTGGAAAGAGGGAAAGAAAAGGCTAACCTCTCAATGTCATCACATCTAGGCAAGAAATTACTGTTTTAAAAGTCATAGCTTTCTTGGAAATCGAAGCCCTGTGGCCTAGGACTGACATCAAGCTTACAGGACTATTGCAATGCAGGCAGCACATGCTACAGATAGCATTTGTCACAGAGCTGAAGGGACACCACTATCGCGTTAAAACATCACATTCTTCTGCGTTAAAAGATTTCACTGCTGTTACAGTAACAAGATTAGGTGGAAAACATTTTTCTTCAAGCCCTCGGTGTGTTTGTGCAGCTCCTTGGGGCCCTGATCAGACAGCCCCAGGCTCTCAGGTCAGTCCCCCACAGCAAACCCAACCTCATCTGAAACCTGTGTAACCCAAGAGAAGAAGTTCAGGTGGCTTCAGTACCTGAAGCTATTTTGAGGTGATTTATGTTGTTTCTACTTGGTTCTGAGATAAGGTTCATTTTTTTTTCAAGCAGAATTGATAGGAAGCTTTGTTAATCTCTGAGCTTCAGCCCCCTATAAAGTGAAAAATATATACATAAACAAACATTTTTTGGGGGGGGGTGGGGAGAGATGTCTTGAGCATCATGCAGGGCAGAAATACGAGTAGCAAATGAGCTACATAAAATGTGAAAACTCATCTTAAATATTCTACCCAGCAAAAACACCAGCCCTGAACGTGCTGCCAGCTTTTGAGACGTTTGACAGCTTATTTCATGTCACACAGAGCAAGAAAACAAAAACCAGCTAGGACCCAGGTTCCCAGTCAGGCTGAGCACCTGCACCACATGGGGAGAGCTCTCATCCCCAATCAGCCTCAGTGGCAGCTAATTAATAATTAGCTTGGTCACCCCACCCAGGCTCAAAGGGAAGGAACTGTGAGAGCCCCTGTTCCAGCTAGGGGGTGGCATTTGGAGCTTCCCAGACCTCAGGAATCCTGGTGGGAGGAAGGTGGTTTCTCCTAAAGCAGCTGAGTTGGGGTCTGCTCCCACCTACAAGCTACTGGATCAGCACCATGCTGTGGGGGTGATCTGGCCATCATGTCCTCACTGCACCTCCTCCTGCAGCTCGAGGTCCCACCGATGGTTTTGCACCTCTCCTTCCCCACGTGAGGTTGTTTCCTGCTTGGGTGGACTAAGCTGCCCCTCCCCACCAGCCCCCTGCACACACACAGCCACGTTCAGCAGCTTCCAGACACGCCTATTAATTTTTGGAGACTTAGGCAAGAATATTAATTGCATTCCAGAGGCATTCAGCATATTGGAAAGAGCATTTTATACCCTGTGTTGTATCTGGTGAAGAAACAGAGCTGCAAAAAGCTGTTATTTGTGAAACTCCAAACACATCCCCCATCTGGAAGCACCAGAACCGCGACCTCGGCCTTCTGCATGAGCTCCTGTTACAAAACAAATCCCAAAAAAACTTCCTAATCTCGCTCTTACTTCATTCCCACCTCAGCCAACCCTCCTTAACTCTTGGCTGTGAATACTAAGTGCTGGCTACCTGCATCCCCCACCCCTAAAGGCGAGGCTGTGCAGCTCCTGCATCCCATCACGGCTGGCTCTGCAGCATCTCACCCACCTGGACCCACCACGGGAAGGGAGTGGGAAGCACAGGGAGAGACAAGAGCTAAAGCCAACAGCAGTGAGGAGGCCGGAGAGTTTTCAGTATTCAGGTCCTCTCGTTTTCCTGTGCAACACCCCTTATGTTTTCCCAGCCATAAAATTGATGTTTATCTCGCTTCTAACTGCCTTACAGAGATCATTACACATTGCAAATGCAGCCATTTGCGGGTAAAACGAGCACAAGCAGCCTGGAGACTGTCACACCACCCCTTCCCGTGCCATGTTGCAATGCCTTACAACCTTTAAGCTGAAAATTAACATATAAAGCCAGGGGACCCGGAAATATCTGTCAGGCAAATGCCAAAAAACAAAAAACAAAAAACCCCAAAAAACAGCAACAACAAAAAGCAGAGGTAATTCTTTCACCTGCCCCACACCACCTCCTGCTCAACCACAGAAAATTAATTTTTAAGTGTGTCAAATCCTTCAGCTATTCTTGTGGCATTAAAAATTATAATAATAAGCCAAGAGGTTATTCCTTGTCTAACATCTTCTTGCTCTAAAATGTCCCTCTGGATCTGGGTCTGTTGGAAGGTGTAGAGGGCATAGAAGGCAAAGGGGATGCAGATGTCAAAAGAAGAAATCCCAGTGGCCACACTGCTGCCACAAGACCTCCTGGTGTCTGTGGCACGAAGAAGCAGGGCAGGGATGCCAAGCTCTGGACTGGAACACGAGGCCAGGGCAACACCAGCCCTCCTGGAGCTGGTGCCCTCAGAGACTTCCACATCACCCCACTCACCCCCAGGCTCCTTTCACACAGAGGGAGTGACCCTTCCCCAAGGTCCCCATCAAAGTGCCAGAGCAAGGAGAGCTGATCAGCTGGAAATCTTCAGCCCCGAGAAGTTGCAGGGTGTCCTTTTGAGAACATTGCCATCTTGTGTCTCTTCAGACACCTGAACTCCGCGCTGGAGCCATCGAGGAGCTTTATTACAGGCAATCAGGGGCAATAAAGACCCGAGACAGTTACAGATCGCTTGGCTGTGTCCTGTTCCTGCTGCTACCTTGTAAAGTTGGACAGGAACCGTTTCCCTCATTTTTTTTCATCTCAATTTATGACTCCTCTGCCATGAAAAGCCACTTATGCCCTCCACAGTTACACATACCGTATCCTCCAAGGCCAGTAAATCACGGTCTCGAGTCATGTCAAATTTTGTGAAATAAAGCTAAATTGCAGTTGTACTCTAAGGCGAGAAGCTGCAAAATTGAGAGAGAACAAGCTCTGTTTAAAGCCAGAAACCCAGCTGGCAGCCTCCCATGGCTTGAAGAGGCAAGCATCACAAAAAACCCTCAGTGAAAGAGAAAATCCTGGTATTAGGGAGCCCACAGGAGCTGCTGTGCACCCCAGGCTGCCTCCATAGGTATTCTGTGGGGTAATCCCAAGAGTTCACATAAACTCAGAGGATTTCACTCTATAAACTGAGCTGCAGTCCCTCACAGCCAGAATACAGAGGGCTGGCAGCAGGATAGAGCCAGGCTCCAGCAGCATTTATTCAATGAGGTTTGGTCCTCAGCTTGAATCTGGGCTTAGAAAGAAAATTGGGAGAGTTGATGAGGTCATAGCTTCTTGTTTTAAGTTTTGGGGTTTGTTGGTTTTTTGGGTTTTTTTTGGTTTTTTTTGTGCAGACAGAAGTTAGAGAAGTACTAACACAGCAAGGTTTCACACTGCTGAGTCCATCTGGGCTCACTCAAAGTGCTGGGCACTGCACCAAGAACTGGGGAAACTGAGGACAAAAAAATCTTGACCCCAAACCACCCTTTACATTTTTCAGGGGCACAGTGACTTGTCTTTTCCCTTCTGCAGCAGAGTTAAACTTTCATGAAAGCTGAATTAACTTGGAGAAGAGCCAGCTCCAGGGACAGACAGCAACATGATGGAATGAGAGCAACGAAGACCCAGACCACTGCTGTTCCTGCTAATTCCCCTGCCTGCATCGCACACAAGTAATTTCCAGGGGGCTCAAATTGCTCCATGCTCTGCAGCTTCTCCATCCCATCACGACAGGACATCCAGCCTGGCAAAGTGGCAAAGGCACCAGGCACCTCTTTCACTGTTTCTCAGGAAAACGCTTAAAAAAACCCCAACCCTGCTGTTTTGGAAAACAGAGTTTATTCCACAGTCTCAGCTCAGGAGTCTTCTTCACTTCACAAGGTGACCTCACAGCCCATTGCATGAGCCCACAGCACAAGCTACAAGCTCTCCATGTGGAAGAATGCCTCCCCAGAAACAGAGAAGATCCAAAGTACACACACACAAAAGAGGAAAATTACGAGCAGCCATGACAGAGACAAGGAAAATCACAAAACATCTCATGCCAAAGTCTTAGCTGATAAAAACCCAACGTGCATAGCACACAGCTTCGGGCTGGGATACACTTAGCCCTCTCTGAATGTTTAATGGGAGTATATGCATCAGTTAATCAGCAGCACAAGACACAAAGCGTTTTGTACCTCCTCGCCACGTGTTGTGCAATTAAAAGGCTTCTCATTCAGGCACAGAAAGAAAAGTCAAGGGACTTTGGCTGTGAAACATCCATTATTCAAAAGTATATCCATTATTCAAAGTTTTTCTTAAAACCCTATTGTCAGTTTGAAAGGAAAAAGAAAATGAGTTTCTGAAAGCTGTGCTCCGTTGATATTCCACTCCAATTTTTGCTGATTGTAAGTACTAAAACTCCAGACATTTTGAGGAACTAAAGAAATCCTTCACAGCTGCTGAAAAAGGCAACACCCTGTGGGTCGTCACAATTTTCCCCCCCTCACTTAACTCTACCTAGCAGGAGTGTAAAACGCCCCAGCCAACAATGCAGACGCCTTTCCCAAATTGCTGAGGACCCCAGCGTGAGGCTGAGGAGCAGCTGCTGGGAGGAGGCAATACCAAACACCAAACTGCTCAGGAGGAAGAACAGACCCCCCAGCCCTGCACCGCAGCGGCTGATGCAGCCTGGTGGTGGTGAAGGCAGCCTGGGTGGGAGGCACAGCCCCTCACAGCACTCAGGAGCTTCCACGGGGGGAGCCAGGGCTCGGCTACAGGAGTTCAGCTGGGAAACTGATCCCAAGGGTGCCTGCTGCCATGAAGATGTGGGGGAAGAGGAGCGTCAGACCCAACTGAACCACCCCCTCAAAAACCACCCAGCTCCACCACAGCCCCTGCTGCCCACAGTGGAAAAAGCACTGGATCAAACAGCACTGCTCCAGGAGGGATGCTGCCCAGGAACCACCTGGACTGGGGAAAATACTCAGCAAGAGCAACAAACTGTGATAAACTGCTGTCATTAGAATGTAAAATAAGTAGCCGAGGTTTTACCTCCTCTTGGAGCTGGAGGAGAGAGTGCTGAGATCCAGGCATCAGGCACCTCTGTAGGGATGAAATAGGTCTTAAGTCCATGTGGTAATTCAGCCCCCAGGCTGGAATCAGGTCCAGGAAAACAAACATGCTGGTCCAGGCTCAGAGCAGCAGGGTCTAAGGCCAGGCTGACTGTGCTGAGCTGAGCTCGAGATTAGTGTTTCTACTCAAGGCTTAGACAGCATTAAAGCCCCCAGGCTGAGCTTATTTAGAGCCCCAGCCATGGGTGGGGATGCACCAGAGGCACTTAAGGAGAGGTAGAGCAGCTAAAGGCTGCTGTGCTCTAGGGCTGGCTGTTGAAGAAAGAGCTGGACTGAAATGATTATTGAAGTTATATATCAGATTAAGAAGTAGGGGCTGAAACCTGAAAAATAATCAAGAGTTATGAGTCAATAAAGGTGCTTATAACTTTAATTTAAATAAATATGTGTGAAAAAGGAACAGGAGTCTTAGAAAGGCTTCTCTGTCCTTGGGGAGGTAAAGGCTATAACAAGGCTCAAGGCTCAAAGATTCTTTTATGTGAGTAAAGAACAAAAGAAAACATGGCAGAGGGAAGCAGCATTCCCTCTGTGATAAACACTTGTTATAACTGTAATACTATGTAACAGTATATGCTATTAGGTAGGCTTAAAATCTGCTTATTTAGGATTTCTGTATGTACAGCGTGTAACTAAAATGTGGAACCTCCAGTGGTGTGACCTGAGCACAGCAAAGACACGACTCCACCACAGCAAACTGATGGAAGGGTGATGACTGACAACTAATAAATGCAGTAACTTGGGTGTAACGTATTGAAGCCCTTAAACACTGCTGGAAGCTCAGTGGGTGCCACAGGGTCGAGGTCCTGCTCTTCCACCATCATGCTGACTATTTTTCTGCTGTCAGACTACCAACTTTAGGTGTTGCAAATAACTTGGGGAACAATCTGAGTGTATAAAATGAAGGCATTATTCAGCAGCCTGTGCTGACAGCTACCTTTAAGCAGCACATTTATCTGAAGTACAATGATGCTTCAATAGTGGATACCTGTAGAGTGCTTCCAGGGCATTAAAATGAGCTGGATTTTATCTGCAGGAAGGCTATGGCTCACAGCTTATTTGGACAAATTCTTTGCTGCAATAGGCCATTTTCTGCCATTACCAGTGAAATAAGCTAAACACCCACTTCTTTTCTTCCACAATGAGAACCTGTGCATGATGTGATGAATTTGCAAAGCTTTTAAAGGACGGATGGGAGTTAAAGAACTTCCTCCAGGGTCTAAGGCACTGCCAAGCAGGACTGGAGGTGCAAAAGGGAGCCGGGAGGGGTACGGCAGCACAGGCAGTGCTGAAGCTCTGGTGGAGCCAGAGCTGCTGCGATGCTGAACAGCCGGGCTCAGCACAGACAAACTGAAGCACTGACAGATGAAATGGTCTGACTGTTGTGACTCCGCAGCCCATTGCAGCTCAAGTTGCTCTCGTTAAGCTTCAAAGAGGAACAGCCAGCTCGTTAGCGGAGTCTCAGGGTCCCTTTGTTTGCGGTGGCTCTTATGAAGGTAACAGTGTCTGGAATGGCCCCTCCTGCCACCAAGCTGGGCTGCTGCAGGGTCAGGAGCACATTCATTCTCCGAGACAAAACCGCCGGGAATGCGGCAGGCTCTGCGGAGGGAGGACAGGAGAGCAGTGTCCCTTCCCTGCTGGTCACTGCTGGTGGCTGGACGGACTTCATTCCCTGCTCAAAACACACGAACCTGCACCCTGCCATCTTTCTTGGTCTTCATTTCAGTTCAGACTTTCCTGTGCAGCTGCTGACGGCAGTGCTCTGACACAGAATCAGAGTGCTTTGGCTTGGAAAGCTCATCTTGTTCTATCCCCTTGCCATGGGCAGGGACACCTTCCACTGTCCCAGGCTGCTCCAAGCCCCGTCCAGCCTGGCCTTAGACACTGCCAGGGATCCAGGGGCAGCCACAGCTTCTCTGGGAAATCTGTGCTTCCCTCCCCCTATGGCAGTGACTCCCAAATGGGCACCAGTGGCACCCTGATTAGCCCCAGTTGTTCTTTGTACAGCTCAAACTGTAAGAAGCAGCTGGAAGTGAGCGATGATGCTGTGCTCCACTGCAGCCCAGACACAGAATGAGGCTGTTGTCTGGGGGAAAGTGGCCCTCAGCCTGCTGATGGGGCTGGATGAACAGTGTGAGAAGCCAGCCTACACCTGGAGAGGATGACCTTTCCTGTGGCCTTGTGCTGGAGGAGGTGGTTGAAGGCTTCGCTTAACTGCAAATTCAGTCAGAAGTATTCATGGTGATGGCCACGAGGCTTTGCAGGGCAGGAAGGGGCAGGATGAGGCATGTGAAGAAATCTGCATCTGAGTCTGGGCTTTCCACTCCTGGGATCCACTGCTGGGGTTGAAATAAAGCAGGACAAGACCAGCTCCTGGCTATTCCTCTGCTCTTCATCCTTGAGTGTGCTGGATGGTGGCTATGTAAATATTTCCGTGGAGCTGAGCCATTACTTAAGGATTAAAATACCATCGAATAACTTTAAAAAATTATTTGAACACCTTAAAACGTGCTCCAGGGAGGAAAAGCAAATGAAGGAACATCAGGATCTACTAATCCACTTCTAAAGCATTATCCCAACACATTATTCTTTAAGAACACAAGCCCTTTGGTATGGGAATGAGTGGGGGTTTATGACATTGCCTCTAAGCACATCGCAATTCTGGCCTTGCAGTACCCAACCAGGAGTTAATGACTCCCTGGCTCCAACCCAATGAAAGAAGATTTAAAAGGATGAGGGGAAAATGGGATTTCTTGATTTAATATTTTTGTTTCTTAGAGAACCAGGACTCTGGAGTTCCTGTGCCAGGGGCCTAACTGCTCACAAAACTCTGTTTCTACGAAAAAAGAAAAGAAAAAGAGTATTTGCTAGAATAATTCTAAGGAGTCTTCCCCATGCTTACCTCTTCTAGTTTGGAGAGTGCTCCAACATGGGGATGGGAATTACTGGGGAATGGAGAAGATAAAGGAAAAACTGGAAAAATATCTTCCTGGCAGGGGCTTGGAATGCTCCCATGGCACAAAAGGTTCTTCAGAAGCAGCAGATTAGGGGAGAAAAAGAGGATTTTTCTTCCTGCAAAACCCACTCTCACAATCCTGCCCTCCCACAAGGAGAGTGAGGAAAGAACATCCATTAGAGGTCTTGAATGTAGTCTTGAGGCATAACCTACATGCTGAGGAGAGCTTTTACTTCAGTGCAACCTTCCAGAGCTTCCTTGAAGATGCTTATATGGGATAATGGGAAAAAAATCCTTAATTTTGAGGGTGGTGAGACCCTGGAACAGACTGCCCAGGGAAACTGCAGATGCCCCATCTCTGGGAGTGTCCAAGGCCAGGCTGGAAGCGGCTTGGAGCAACCCGAGGTGTCCCTGCCCATGGCAGGGGGTTGAAATGAGATGAGCTTTGAGGTGCCTCCCAACCCTTTCTGTGACACTGATGGCCTTGATGGCTGTGCCAACTGCTCTGCTGCTTGTGAGCATTTCACCTCCTCCTGCTCCAGCTGCAGTTCGAGCTGTGGCTTGTGCTGCCCTTCAGAGCCAGCTCACCTTTGGGGTCATTGCCACTGCCACTGTCACTGAGACTGAAGGAGCACCCACCACCCTGTGCAAAAGCTGCTCTGCTCAGAGCAGCACAGAGAACCTCAGGCTGCACACGTGAGGTTTCTTCAAGCGAGTGGGAAGATGGGGTGTGACCAGCTCCTTCTCTGGATATATTTAAACGTGTCTATGGCACAGTGGAAAAAACATGTCATTGATTTCTGAAAGGTGCAGTGTTTCCAGGCCATGGGAACCCCTCTGCCATCAGGGATGTGCTGGGTACTGCCATCCAAGGAAGAAAGGAGCCGCATCCCCTCCCCTCTGCCCCAGCACAAAGCTTTGATGAAGTGAAGTGAACAAGGACCTGTGTTTGATGCTGACTTTACAAGCAGGAGTACATTAACTCCAGGCTGTGTTGAAAATGTCACTCCTGTACCATTCAGACAGCCCATGTAATTGCCTCTGCTGTGGAGCAGGAGGAGGAGGGTGGCATGGATCAAGGTATAGAAGTGATTCCTGCAGCCTGTCCCCTCCTCTGCTGCTGTCTCTCTGTATGAACCTCAGGACATTGCTTCATTTCAATGGCTCTGTCTAGGGATGTTCCCAGCTTTCAGAGGAGTGGAGAACTTGGCGTTTCAGCTGGCAGCTGCTGCTGAAAACTGCAGGAGTTGGACACCCCCACTGCAGCTCCCTGGTGAAGGCTGAGTGGCACAGACACTGCTGCTCACAACCAGAGCTGCTGCCCTGGGGCCCATCAAGGGACACTGAGCTCCTCTTTGGTGACATGGTTTTGTGACGGGGCCAGCTCAGGATGCTCTCCACCGAGGGGAATGGGGAATTAACTCACCACTGCACGTGGCCTGTGGTGTTTCAGCACTGGACAGGTTCACCAGGAATGTCAAATTCTGGGCAGAAAGTTTATGTTGAACTGTTCTGAAGTTTGCACTGTATCTGTGTGGGTTTAGTTTGTAAGAGTTGCCTTTCCTGCAGCTCCTGACACCTTCAGACTGTTGAAATTCAACAGCTCAGGGCTGCTGACAATCTCTCACTTGCTGCATCCCACCTGGACGCCCTGCAATCCTCACTTCTGTGGGACCTGCAAGCTTTCCCCTGCTTAGAGGGAGGGAAAATCAAGGTGCAAACCTGAAATCATCACCTCAGCTTATACAGATAGGTGCCAAAGGGACAAGATGCCAGTTTTTTTGACAAATTTTTGACAGCTGAAATACCCAGGTGTAGGGTTGTGCTGCCTGTGCTGCCCCCTGAGCTGCTGCTCTTTGCACTGGTTAAGTCCATATCCCTGGCCAAGACCCAGTGAGATTGTGCCAGAGGTGATTGGCAATTGCACCATGTCCTCATGCTACACCTCCTGCTACAGCACCTGCCTAAAGACCCGTGACATGAGGAATCCCAAAGAGGGAGGAGGCCAAAGATCTGTTGAGCTGAACCCATGGTGGGGCTTGGTATTTGAAAAAGTTTGTTTTCATAGTTTTTTTCACATCTTTTAACAGCCCACTGTTACGAAAAGCTTTCCCCAAGCATCACACTCTGCCAAAAATGACAGGGTAAAGGGAAGAAAGTAATCAGAGAGGGGCAAGGCAGTGGTTCAGGCAGAACTAAAGCCCTGAACAAATAGACAAAAGTCTTTGCAGTTTTGGAAAACAGTGGGTCTGTATCCTTACCTTCTGATCAACGACACGCTCTGCCGTGACAGCTTTAGTGCCACTCACACCATTTACTCTGCTTCCCTGCCAAAAAAACCCCGCTGGATGGGTGTCAGGAGAGAAATCACGTAGTCCTGCTGTTCTCTCTGAATTAAACATTTCATTTCCCAGTGCTTTCAGGAAGAACCGTGAACAGCTCACGCTGTGTCTGGTAACAGTCCACTTAGCAATTGCACAGAGTGAGGATATTTACCCCTTCATCTCTGAGTGTGACTCCTCAGGCACAGCCTGTGCCTCCTCCATCGGCAGAGCTCGGCATCCCTCATCCACAACCGCGGTGCCAAGGCTTGAAGGGGGCAACCTCCACGGCACACACCTGGATCCCCACCCACACTGACCGAGGAGGGAACACCAGCCCGCTCCTGAACTCTTGTATCCCTGCATTTTCCTTACCTCCTTCCCCTTGACGTGGGCCAAAGGCTGGGGAAGTCGTGAGCAGCAAAGTTCCAGATGGGCAGAAGATGGCAGCAACAGCCCAGCAATGGCTCAGCTTCACTGGGTAGAGATTTCCTTTCTTCGGGAATACCGGTGTGGTTTTGCAGAGGAGAGGAGGCATTTTCACCTCTTTGGGCTTCAGGGTTGTGATCAAGGCACAAGAGACACTGCTCCAGGACTTTGGAAAACCAAAGGAGACGGCTCAGCATGAAGAGCTTGGTGCGAGATCACCATGTAAGCATCACCACACATTGAAAGGTGTTCTTCCAGCCTGGATGGGTCATTACAGGAGACTTTCCTGGATTTTAGATCCTCAGTGCAGGTGCGCAAGGCCTGGCAGATTTTCTGCATGGACTTCCTGATACAGGAGATGCTGTCCCATGGGAGGTGGTGTGAAATGGGCAGCAAGCACTGAGGAGAAGCAGTGCTAGGACAGTTTTGGATTTTTTTTTTTTAGCCTTTGATCATTACAGGAGACTTGTGTGGATTTTAGCTCCTGGGTGCAGGTAGACGAGGCCTTGTGGATTTTAAGCTTGACATCCCCTTTGCCCAGTGGAAATATTTAGGAAAAATTAGAAAGTCACTTTTTTAGAGCTCTCCACAGTGGTGAGGTGTAGGCTGGGATGGGCAGGCAGACACTGGAAGAGTGGGAGAGGAGGGAACATCACACTGCCTTGCATCCTGGATTTAACCTGCCTCTGTTCTTCCATCTTGTACATCTTTTGCAACATGCAAGTAACTTTTTCTGTATGTTCTGTTCTTAGGAAGGTTCACTGGGACGGGACTTACAACATCTTCCAGCTCCAGAAGATCTTGGCTGAGTCCCCTGTGTAAATTCAGTGTCCACACTTGTTAAAGGGAGTCAAAGACTCTTTCTTCTTGGTAAAGAGCCTGGAGATGTATCAGTGAAAAGAGGTAATTTTTTCTTACTAATGCAGCATTTAAAGGGGCTGATTTGAAAACAGGCCTTATGCTGTTGTAAGGTGTTGCCCAAATACTATAAAAAAAATAAGCAGGTTCTCATGTTTAGGATGTTTTCAGGGCAAATGGACAGGGCAGAGGGTTTGAAGAGGGGGCTGGAGGCACAATCAAATTCCCAGAGTAGGGCTTTCTCCAGTGTGTGAAGCTGGTGGCCACTACTCTGTCAGTGTGTGTAGAGGGGACAAGGAAAGACCCCAAGTGAAAGGGGTTCTGGAGAGGGAGATGATTGGAGCTGAAAGAGGGGAGCAGAGGAACAGCAAATCCTGGAGACAAGCAGGGCAGGTACAAGCTCCCTTGGGAAACATGACTTGATTTACTTCCCCAGTGTAAGGATATTAGATTATTCTCAGTGACCCAATAAGCGCCACAGGCTTTTGCAGAGATCACTGTACTTTGTGGGGCTGCAGAGGAGGGCATGGGCATCCCACATGACCAGCTTGGTAGCCTTGAGAATCTCCTCTTCAGGAGGCTTGTCCCGGGATGAACACCAGAGCCTGCAGAGGGAAGACTCCACCATCCTCTTGCCAGGGCAGTGTTTCATAAAGCTCTTACAATTAAAGAAGCAAGCAAACTCCAAGAAGCATTTTTGGAGTGCTCCAAATGGTGGTATGGGAGCAAAGATCTTCAGTGCTGTGCTTGGGGAGAAGGCAAAGGCAGCCCTGCTGTGGGGCTGAGCTGCAGGCACACCTAGGGGAGCCAGAGGGTGCTGAAGGAAAGAGATGAATGATGGGGGGAAAGATGGGATAAAAGAAAGGATGCCCTGTCCCAGCCTGGGGGCACTCGAGGGGCAGCAGGCTCACTGGAGCTCCTCGCAGTCCTGCTCCCAGCACAGCATCCCAGGGCACAGCTGTGCATCCCCAGGGGGCTGGGCATTGAGCACTGGCTGCTGCTTTCAGTATTGGGTAAATATAAAAATGCTGGGTAAGTATTTAGGGTATCTAAGTAGATCTTTGCAGCTTCGGTGAACAACACCAGATGAAAACTTTGTAGAGGAGCATTTGGGCTTCCAAAGGCTTGATTTTTTATATATTTTTTTACATTTTTTTTGTTGTTGTTGTTTTATGAGAGAATGTGCCTTTGCAGAAGCCGGTGGTGGTTCCCAGCAGTAAAAAAGGGCTGTGTGCTGCTATCACAGTGTGTCATCACACTGGTTTTCCCAATGGGGAAACCAACCATTGAGGGGCCATGGGTTGAGTCAGAGCTCGCAGAGCCCGGGGATGAGAACCCTGATCTGCTGACTCTCCACCCCCCAGTTTAACCACAACTTTGTCCCTTCCCCTGGGGGATCTCACACTCCAAAGCTGCGCCGCCGCTTGCGCATGATCTTTGGAGAAAACTATTTTCAGAGAAAATAATGTGCTTCTTGGGCTGAAACATCTCATAAAAACTCTCTGTCCAGAAGGCAGATGGGAATGCATGTGAGGGAGCGCTGATGAGACAAAAAATTTGGGGGTGGAGAAATCAGTGTGGCTGTTTGTTACAGCTGTGACCTTAAGAGGAAGACCACAGCACAGGCAGCAGTCACTGCTCCACTCTGCCCAGCTGACAGAGAGCCAGGGCTGGGCTGGGTGTGGCTGTGCCAGCGTGGCTGTCCAGCCCATGTCGTGCCAGGTGTGGGCTAGGCTTGGCTGGCTGATTGCTCTGGAGCTCTCACAGCTAGGTTGGGTGATCACATCACCTGTGCATCTCTATCTGCGAGTGGAGCTGCACATTTGCATGCGAGCACCCTTTTGACGTCGGGATCAGGAAGAGAATTGCTCTGATACCATCCTGCAAGAGCTCGAAAGAACAAAGTACCAGCAATGGGACTGAGAGGCAGGATCAGTGCCCTGATCAGTGCTCCAGCAGATGTCCCACAGCAACTGAACAGGTGTGAGATTTTCTGTGCATCCCCTTTTTCCTTCCAGGATTAACTCCAATAGGTGGTATTTTAGTAGCTTAAGGGGAGAGTGCTGCTCTTGCACTCTCTCCCTAGCCCTGGTGCCTTGTGGTGACGTGAAGGAGAAAGAAGCAGGCTCAAGCTGAGTGCTGGTACCATTTTGGTATTCCTCTTTGTCTAAAACCAAGCTGTGTTAACCCATGACACATTTTTAGATATACCAGGTTGTTACTAGATGTCATGCATGCACAACTTGGGGGAATCCTGCAAAAGGACTGTGAACTGGCTCTTCTGTGGGGCAAGTGGAATTCAAATTATCAGTTGTGGTCATAGAAGTGCTGAGACTACACTCCTATAGAAAATACAGAGGTGGGAGGAAAAATACCCGCTGCAGCTCAGTATTTCTCAGGCAAAAATCTGCACTCGTGCACAGGAAGCCCTAAACATTTTGGACTGTGCCTGCAGAGAGGACTGGGCACTGCACATCTGGACAGTGGAGGCTTTTGGGAGCATTAGCTGTGGTTTGGGAGCTCAGGCTCCTGGAATTGGAGCTGTACATCTGCAGGGCACTCACGGCATGGGCCCTCTCTGTCCTTCACATCTGCCCTTGCCAGGCATCAGCCCTTACCTGTGAGCTGAAGTGGACAACTTGAAAAGCCTTTTGCTGCACTTTGCCACAGGGAGTCTGTCAGCTCATTTCATGCATCAAATAAGCATACGGCCAGCAGTAATTGCTTCTTGTCTCTGCTGTACAGCCCCGATTAAAAACCAGGGGCACAGCCACCAAGTGACATTGCTGTGGTATTTTCTCCTCAGAGGAACAAATGCTGCTTCCCACAGCTTCCAGCTTCCCTCCCATTAGCTAGGAAGGTCTCACCTGAATGCACCTGCCATGAAGGCAGATGCAACCAACCTGAATGTCTGTGAATGACCGTGTCCCTGCCCAGGATCACTGTCTGGGGGACAGACTGGTGTTTCTTGGCCAGCAGTGTAGGAAACAGGATGGTCAGCTCCACCTTTGAAGCAGTTCGGATGGAACTGAAACGAATCCCTTGCGGAACCCTCCTGGCTTCTGCGGAACTATGACACAGATGGGTCTGGCTCCCTGCATGCAGCAAAAGCCTCTTAATTACAGCAGCAGCTCAATTTATTTGTTTTGGATCATCTTTATTAGCCATCACTTAAGCTTGTAATCAAGGGAAGAATAGGGACTCTAAAATGTCCATCCTATGCTGCTGGCCTTCTCCCTGTGCTGCAGCAGCTGAGTGTTGCTCCAGTCTGCTCAACACCTTCAGGAATCTCTTCCCTTCTGTATGGATAGCACTGCTGTCACCTGTGCTCCAAATGCCTGCTTTATTCCTGGAAAAGCATGGCTGTGTTTTTTTCCTGGGACACTTTCAGTTGACTTGGGTAGGATATCTGATGCCCCAAGCACTCTGTAGGCACAGCGTGAGCAGCAGGTACCTCCTGGAAGGATTGCTCCTCATCTCTTCAAATAAATGCCCAGGCAGGTTATTGCTGTCTCTCACCCAGTGGGAGAGAGCATCAAAATCCTTGCAGAGACCCTGGCAGGAAAAACAAAGGCCTGAGGAGTGAGACCTAAGGCTCACATGGTAACCAAGGGAGCCCAGACCTCCCCCTCAGGAGAGAGCACTGCTCAGAAACACAAACCTACATCACCGCTCTGACTGTGGCTGTTGTCATGTGCTTAAATCCTTGTGTTCAGTGGAGGTGTAGCTGTTCAGGTGCTTCTTCTCAAGTGTCCAGGGTGTTTCTGTGATTTTCAGCCTGCCTCTGTACCACTGTCCCAAATCTCCTCGCAATCCTACATCTTGATTGCACTCTTAGGGCTGAAGGGCTGCTGTGACCAGCCCCACACAGCCATTTCCCACCATTCCTGCATTGAGACTCAGTTTTCGTTTGTGCAGCCCAGTTCAGGGATTCCTACATCTTATTTTAAACGTGGCCTGAACAACCACAAGGATCAGCAGAAAGCTTTAATGATCTCTGTGTTTTAAACAGGGGCTGAGTATCTCTTCCACATTACTGTGATGCCTGCTCCAGGACCAGGACCCCCATGGCCTGTGGGATAAGCTCTGCTCCCAGGAAGTTCACAGGTGAGCAGCAGGGATGCATCTCCAACCCAGAATCTTTGCAGGTGTCCTCCTAGTGGGACAGCAGGGCTGGACTTGGCTTTGAGAGCTGGCAGCTCCAGTCAAGTACTTTTGTGTGGTCCAAGAGGAAATTCCCCAAACTGGCACCTGTCCCCTGTAAAACCACGGGAAGCTCCTGTTTGTGGTGCAAGGCTGCTCACAGGACAGGGGAGAAGGCTGGATGTTATATTTGTGTGTGTGAGAGCTGTTACAAGCTGCAGAGCAGTCTTTTTTCTTTATTTATTCACACATCTCAAGGAACAATAGGTTGCTGGACTGGGAGGGGAGAGGAGGAGTTTGCTCCTCCTTTCTTCTGAAGTGTCAGCGTCTCACAGTGCTCTTGATCACTCCTGTTTGCTGAATGATTCCGTGGTAAATGTGGAAGTGCAGCGTGGAGAACCCCAGGGCTGTATTTGTAATGAAGAGCCATCTCCAGGCTACACCAAAGGAGGTTATTTGTGTCCTGGTACAGCCTTTGTTTGCAAACAACGGCCTCTCTAGGTAACCACACAACGGAGCACAAGTGCCTATTTATTTGCATCTGCCTCTGCTCACAATAGTGAGGGAAGGGAACCCATCTGTTTGGGCAAGGGAGAACAAAAATACAGCGGAGGGAAGTTGGTTGCATTTGTAATGCACACAGCCCATGAGAAAGAAGCCCGTGATTCTAGAGATGTGGATAAATCTAGCGATTACTCTTTGCTCAAAGTTCGAGCCAAGTCATCTAACCGGGAGCCTGACAAGAAAAACAGAGACAAATAAATCATTCCTTCCTTACTGGCCTCATTTCTTGCTCAAAGACAAAACCCAAACCTCTTTGGCTGAGTTACAGTCCAGTAACTGCAGCCTTTCACTGACCCTACGTCCATCCCACGACCTTTTCTGCACTGACTCATCACAGCATCTGTTGCCGTCACCTCCCCAGTGTCCTGAGGACCAGCTTTATCACAAAAAAAAAAAAAAGGACCTGTTCAGAGGCTACTTTTTTAAATGCCAGTCCTGGGCTCCATGAAGATGAGCCAGCCCATGAAGAGGAAGTTGGCAGGTTTGTCACAGTCTTGCCTTTCCTTGTTAGAGTCAGTTGGAGAGTTTTACAGATCTGTTCTGAAGGTTGCTGGAGGCTGGTTATTTTGTTTTAAAGTCAGGGCAGCAGCAGACAGGCAGCCACTATTAAAAGGAGAAAGTGAAAAAAAGAAAAAGTCATTTGGGCTTTAAAGACAGCTGACTGCTTTTGACAGGCTGAAGGACTTTTTATGTCTGGATATTCTTGACCTGCCAGGTGAAGGGATGTGTTGTCATGGAAGAGGATTTCAGCAGCTCAAGCAGACAGAGAGGAACCTCCACCTTCTTTAACAAGGGTCCTGTGCTGACTTGTGAGAGCCTTTAATCAGACTTCAGGTGCCCTGGCATGGCCACATCCAGCCATTCCTTGAGCTTTGTTTCCGAAGAAAAGATCAGACCTTTCTATTCCAACACCAGCCTTTCTTCATTTCCCTCCTCCCCAGATCCCATGAGGAGGGCAAAAAAATGGCATTTAGTGCTGCATATGCCTTCACATTTACTTTTTATAAAGGGGCTGGGATGAAGGCACATTTCACTCTAAGAACATCCTGTTGGAAGGATAAGGTGCTGTCATCTCAGGCTGCTCCCTTAGTCTCCTTGAATAGTTTTGCTTAGGTTGAGAGAATAATTTCTCAATAATTACATACAAATTGGCTGGTTTGGTGCACTTCTGACACATTTTGCAAAAATAGTTGATGTGTTGCAAAAGGAGTGACACAAATGAGGAAGAAAAATGTTTCTCAGCCAGAAAAGTCATGGAAGTGAAGAGCTCACAAGAGTTCAGTTGGTCACCCCTCAGCCCAAACTGTCCACAGCATCACCAGGGTTTATATTTAGATGAAGTTCTCCCAAGACTGAGTCATATTTCCTGCCTTGAGTTGCTCCAAAAGGCTGGTGTTTCAGGCAAGGTCCACATTTCAGTCTGATTCATGCAGTAGGCAGGAGTGGCCCTTTCTGCTGCTTTCAGGTGGACTTGGATTACCCAGCACATATGAAAATTAGACTGAGCTGAGTAAACAAATATTGATCTTCTCAACCCCAGGTCACAGCTGAGAATAGCATTCTGAAGGAGTATATTGAAGGGGCAGGATCACATCAGAGGGTATAAATGCAGGGTGAAATTCAACCCTGCTCCAGGGAGTTTGCAACCTTAGTACAATCAATAGGAGCATCTGAAAACGCTGGTCTCATTCGGGTTACACAAACCCCGTGCCTCTGAGTGGTTCCTCCTTTAGCAGCTGAGTGTAAGAAAATAATTAATGAACAGTCCAGAGCTGCTGAAAAGAGGAGGGGGAGTGATGCTAGGATAGCTGTGTGTTGGGGGCACGTGGGGCTATAAGTGGATCGAGATGGGGGCAGAGGCACAGCCTCTTTGAGGGAAAAACAGGGCAGTGGGATAGACCTGCTTGAGATGATTAATGCCAACCCACACCCCATCATCGTTCAGGGTATGAGCGCTCCTTTTAGATGGTGACTTGCGCTGCTGAACGTGCTACGTTGTAATTTTCCAGGTGCTTGGCCATTTGACTTGAGGGTTTTTTAAAACATGCTGGATGAGATGTGATGTCTTGTGAGTACTGGAGGGGAGGCAGCAGAGCGGATTTTTCCCACTGTGCTGAATTAAGTAGGACGTGCTGCCTTCCCGAGCAGAGTCCCTGACCTTCCCGTGTCTCTGTAGGGTCACAGTTTATTTGCTAACACCTCAGAGAAAAGTCAGAGCCAGCTGGTCTTTCCTCAGTGGTCTGAGCTTTCCTCCAAAATCCTCATTGTGATTTCAGAGAAAAATTCATACTGTTGAGGTTGGTGTATTCAGACCACTCATGTTGACTCACTGCAGACCTGATCCCTGACCAGCAAAGTCTCTGGGATTACCAAGAAAATTATTTTCCAGTTATAGGATGGTTTGGGTCAGAAGGGACCTTAAAGATCATCCAATTGCAGCAAACTGTCTAGTCAGATGGTTCTCCCTGTTTTCTCCCCAGCAGGATCCAAGGACAGGAGCAACCATCCATCAAGGCACATTGTCAGCGGCCCGGCAGACAGCAAGCCCCAAGTGTGGAGGGGACAAGCTCTCACAAGCCCACATTTTTGGGTCTGGTTCCTGTTTCACGTGGCAGCAGGCTGGCCTCGACCCGGTGCCTGCCCCAACAGAGCAGGACACGGCAGCTTGAAAGGGACTGTCGGGAGAGGAACAGCTGAGAGCCACAGCGATCCCGGCGCGTGTATAAATAGAGACGGAGCTGTTATCCTGATGAAATGAGACCAGATGTTTCTCTCAAATCCCTCCCCTCTGCTTGTGAAAATTATAGTTTAGTTACAGCAGGGCAAAGCGGGCAGCAAAATATTTTAGACCAACTAATGTTGGGAAGTCAAAGGGGCAAAATGCCTCACTGGGGTAGGGGTACCATGCCCTGTGATGCTGCAGGGATGGATTGGGCATGGTCAGAGTGGGAACCAGAGGAGTCCCTCTCTGCCTTTGTTCTGTTTTTCTGCTTCCTATCCCAGTATTAATGGGCTGAGTTTTAAAGCCCATGCTGTGGCCGCTTTTGTGAGGTAGAAATTCAGTGTCAGCACATGTATCCTGGAGGCAGTTGGCACAAGATGAAGGAGGGACGGCAGCAGTAGTTAAAACTGGGCCTTGGCTCTTTAATATTTAACTTTCCTCGGTGCTGGGTTTTTTTTTTAATCAGTTTGCGCATTATCTGCCATCCCCGTTCAAAGAGGGTTTTAGCACAGAGATTTCAGTGCTTAATCCCAGGGGCAGGGAAAGCGGAAGAGTCTCTCTGAAGGTTCCAGGGCTCAATCTGGCCTCAATTACACCAGCCTAAATCAGCAAAGAGTGGCCACAACAGAATTTGCTGCGAACACATCGGGCTGCAGGTAACAAAATCAGGCGTCAGTCCTGTATCTCTCCAGGAGATGCCCCTGCTCCCTAAGGCTCCACCCGTAGGGGAGTTCCCAGCAGGATAAACACTGACAGACTGGCTGAGAATAAATGTCCACCTTGGGCCACAGCTAGGGCCTGGCTGTGGCCAGCTGCAGATGCTTAGGAAGGGATATCGGAAGAGGGAGAGTATAAAGTGATCCTTCCTCCGGCATTTCCTCCTGGCTCCTGGTCATCAGCAGTTGAGGGACTTCCTAAGCCGGAGGTTGCATGAATTTGTGTAATCCCTTTTGTTTTTTTTCTCATTCATTTATACTTTTGGCCTCCATGACATCCTGTGGCAGTAAGTTCCACAATGTAATTATGTGTTGTGTGAAAAAGTACTTCCTTTTGTCTGCTTCAGACCTGGCTCCTGAACATTTCTCTCCATGTTCTTGCGTTGTGAAGAAAAGGGAAGAAGAATTCCAGGTCCACACCAGACCTCCCTTGACCTCTTCAGACTTCTCTGTCTTTATTTGCCTCAAGGTTTTGTTCTTCCAAAATGGAACCTCCTTGTTTTTCTAGTCTTTCCTCCTCATATGGTATCTATCCCATCACTTCCACTGTCCTTACCGCCCTCCTCCACGTCTCTTCTCATTTTCTTATTGCCTTTTTTTTTTTGAGATAAGATCACTGAAGTGAGACTTGCTCACTTCTGAAGACATGAATTCATTCTCCTGGAAGAAGGTCAGCTCAAAAGCTTTCTTTTCTTAAGTCACACTGGTGTACTTTGATTTCTTCTACAACACATACAGCAGTTTTGGGCTTAATGAAAATACATGTGCAGCTCTCTTCAAATACTTGGATTTAACCTATTTTGAGCAAACCCCAAGCCCTAATTTAACTAGAGTCTGTGGGTTAAAATGACATCCACAAGTATATCAACTAATGGGGCTGGTTTACATGAAGGGAATTTCATGCATGGGCTTATATTACTGCTCATTTATGCCTTCACAAATCCCTTGAGCGCTACTGGTGGAGAAGACCCCCAGCCAGAACAGCTGAATTGGTGAGCATGAAACTTGGGAGTCTCTGATTTCCAGGACATCTTTATTTATAAAATAAGTCTATTTTTGCTCCTGTCATGCCCGCAAAACCAGCCTTCCTATTTTAGTCTTCCCTGTTCTTTAGTATTGTTTATGTTGCCCCAAAGCCCACAAATAAAGGCTGGAGAATGGATTTTGTCTTCTGCTGCCATGTGAATTTCAGAAACCACACTAGCCAGTCCTTCCAGACCTTGCTGTTCGGATGGCTTGATCTTACTTGCAGATACAACCAGTCCCCACTTTGATGGGAACCAGTTGCTGCTGTCTTGCGCCGGTCCTGCGTAAACATCGTCCCAGGATTGTGCGGCAGCTTTTTTTAAACTCCACTTTTGGCAGAAGCTTAGCAGCCACATCCTTCCCTCACAACACGCCAGCTCCTCTCCTGCTTCTCAAAGTGCCTCATCCCCCTTTCCCCCCGTGTCCACTTGTGCAAGTTTCCTGCAGCAGGGAAAGAGCCCCTGCTCAAGAAGGGGGCTGTGGGGAGAGTAGGAGGGGAAAACCTGGAGGAGTTTATTGGATTGTGGCCACTAAGTGCTAAGCTGGGAGAATATGTACATTTTATATTATCAGGAGCATTGGGAATGAGCAGAGGTAGGGAGCATGTAGGAGGAAAAAACTGCTTTTCCTACTGCTTTGTGGTATTATTATGGCAATTTATGCAGATGTCTGCTCTGGAAGGAGTATCCTGCACACCCTCAACTCCTAGAACTTTGGAAACCACACTGCAGAACATGTTTTAGGGTGGGAAAGAGCAAGGAAATGTTACTGGGTGTCCCAGCTGTGCTGAATCTCTATGCAGAATCACCCATCACAGTGGTAAAGGGTCAAATCCTCAGCAGATTTCATCCTGGTTTAACTCCTCCTTGTTAAAAGCGTAGTTTTAAAATCCTTTTTTCCCAAGGAATTGAGGCTGACACCATTAAACTCACTGGATCCTTCTTTCCCCTGGTCCTGTCTCTTACCTCCTACAACCTCAGGAAGTGCCAAACCCACTGGTTTGTTTTAAACAAAACAGAGAGATAAAGGTCCAAGACTTAATCCTGGTGCAGTGAGATCCTACAAGCCTCTTCACCCAGGGTGTCCAGGTATGAATCTGCAGGAAACTGGACCACACCCGTTCTGCCACTCACAAAACAACCTAACAATTGGAAGAAGGAGGTTTCTTCGTTTTCCAACTCAGCCTGGAAATTGCAGCAGGGCATCATATGCCCACCGTGGCAGAACTCATCCTGTTCTCTCCCAACTGGGTAGAGAATGGCCCAATTGTAAGGCAAGATTCAGGTCAAGCTCTCAGTCAAGCATGAGACAGAAACTCACAGAAATGAGGTTTCATCAATTAATCATGGGGCTGGCAGGACTTTTTTTCTCCACTGAAACAGTTAATGCAGCTTCCACTGCCGGCACAACTATATGGTGTGAGGGTACTCCAACTTACTTGGATCAGGAGGGCACTGTTCACTACCACTTTGCAAATCCTCAGCTCCCAAGACAAACCTTCATGTTTGGGCAATGGATCAGGACCTGTCAAGCTGCACAGCTCAGAGATTTATGGTCCTTCCTTTCTCAGTGAAGTTGCTGTTCTTCAGCCACAACTTGCTGTGTAAACCCTCTTATTCTGCTCTGCTGCAAAACAAAACAAGATGACAGAAGTGTGGTTAGAAGGTGTGGGAGCTGTTATCTACTTTAAAGCAGCTTTATGGCAGCGTAACTGTTACAGGTCCACACTAAATCAATCGCTCTTTCAATAAAGAAAAAATTGTTAATGTCTTTGTGTACAGAGGTGAGCCCTTGGAAGCAGCCTGTGCTAGTGGAGATAATCGCTGGATCTGAGTGCTTGGGTGAACACACACAGCTCACATTGATCACGGACAGGCGCAGACTCAGTCCAAGACATTACAGGGATGGAACCCAAAGTAAGCTGAACCCCTCTGGCCACCTTCCCTGAAAATTCAAGTCACAATGCCATGATTTAAAAGGCGCTGCAGGATGCATGCTTTATTCACAGCTATTCTAGACTTTTAAATGTACCTTAAGCACTGGGAAATTCACCAAAATACAAAAGGGAAATAGAAAAGAGAAACATGGTGTACTGGGGGAGGTCAGTAAATAGACATTTAGGACAAACCAGCCCGCAAATCCCCTAAATGAAATGCTCTTAATCAAGCCAGTTGTCCTCCTTTCCCTGCAGCACATCTCCTCATGTACCTGAGAGAAACAGCCTGTGTGAGCGCATGAAAGATTTATCAGTCTCGGCCAGGCGTGCGAGCGCAGGTCCGAGCCCGGGGAACCCCACGGCAGCCGCTGTCTGAGATTAAACCCTTCACCCTGGCGTCGCTGCGATGTTTTTTGGGGGAACGGGCCGCTGTGAGGCCCCGGCCGGGCGATCCCGGTTCGTGCTCCTGCGGGACGCCTCACGCCAGCCGCGAGCCCCTTCCCGCCCGGCGGCGCTGAGGGGAGGAGGAGCCATCTTGAGTCCCTCAGGGCTGCCACAGCAAGGCCCGCGCAGCGAGGCGGCCCCGGGGGAGGCGGGGGCCGGGGAAAGGGCTGCGGACAGCCCCGAGGGCAGCAGAGGTACACCCTCCCGCCATCGCCCGCCTCTCCCTCAGGCCAGGGGCGGACAGGGCCGGGCCGGGGCGCTGGGGCTCCGCCCGCGCTGACGCGAGGGGCGGGCAAGGGGCGGGCCGGGGGAGGGAGCGATGGAGCCGCACTGAGGCGAAGCGGGGCCGGGGCGCAGCGCGGGCGGCGGCGGCGCCTCCTCGTCCCCACGGCAGCATGGAGGCGGCCGCGGGAGCGGCGGCAGAGCCGGCGGCATGGGCGGCAGAGCCCTTCGCGGAGCCAGAGTCGGGCTCGGAGGAGCTGGAGGCGGGCGGCGCGCTGGACCGCGTCCTGCGAGAGTCGGTCTGCCAGCAGCAGGGCTGGGTCCGCGTCTATGGTGAGGGGCGCCGGGGCGGGGAGCGGCGGAAAACTTCCCGGCCCCAACTTCTCTCCCCCTTCCTTTTTCTCCCCGCTGCCGAAGCTCCCGATTCCCCGCGGCTCCTTGTCTCCCCCCTCCCCGGCCCGTTCGCGGAGCCCCGGGCTGAGCCGGCGCCACGCCTTCCCCTCTCCCGAGGTGCGGGATGCTCCGGTGCCGGGATCCGCGTCCAAAGCTTTTGTGTGCCCGGAGTCCCAGCATGTGTGCCCGGGATGCGGGTGCCGGCAGGGCTGAGCACTCCGGGATCTAATTAGTATTAATGAGCTACTGAAGGCCTGGGAGGTGCTGATACGGCGGGTCCCGTCGCCCCAGACTTACTGGTCTGTGTTAAACTGGCACCTTAGTAATTTTTTAAAAGGATGTTAAGATCTTCAGCTGTGCAGGACGAGGGGTTGTTTCCCCTTCTTTGTCAAACTCTCCCTGATATGTAGCCTTTTGAAATTAGCTTGATTTATGTGGTCGGGCCTCTGGTTTGTTTAGGCTCCCAGCTGAAGTGCAGTCGGTTTTAATCTCTCGATCAGCACCTAAATAGTGGAAATTCTGTTTTATCTTTTCCTTGTCTCTCCCTCTTGTTTGTCTTGGTAGTCTAAGGATAATTACTCCCACGTTTCAGAGTGAAGAGCACTGCAGGCATTATTTTGTTTTCCCTCCTGTAACAAATTTGATGGTCCAGCCTTGAAAAGGGACCAGTTGTGGTGTGTGCACGTTACCTTTGTGTGATATTATTGTTGCCCCTTCCCTGGAAGTGTTCAAGGCCAGGTTGGATGGAGCTTGGAGCAACCTGGTGTAGTGGAGAGTGTCCCTGATCATGGCAGGCTGGTTGGAACAAAACCGTCTTTAAGGTCCCTTCCAACCAAAAGCATTCCATGTTTCTATGATTATGAAGAACCTGTAAAAACACTTTTTTGATTGGTACTTTTTAACATGTCTTATGCTGGTGATTGTCCCTTTCCTCTTCCTCCCCTGTCCTGAATCCCTTGACGATTCTCCAGGTTTTCCCTGACGTGTAAAACTAGAACCAAAATGCTCTCTGTTACCCATGCCATTGATCTGTTGCTGGTTGTGTTATTTCTGAAACACAACGATGACATGAATAAGTTATCTGCAAGAACTCTGCTGCATTTCTTGGCTGATGGCAGGTAATTATTGTGAGTACCACTAGCCTGGGCCTTCACACATATCAAATGAGGAAGATCAGGCTGCAGGTTTTCTAGAGAGCGTGGTCACAAATAAACCTTTGTGTTTATTTTGGAAGCTTGAAAAGCTGGTGCAGTGGGATGAGGTTGTCTGTCTGCTTTCTGTCTGGTACATCAATGAGCAAAGTTATATTTAGCACAATTAATTGTAATAGAAGTTTGGGATTTTTAGTAGTTTCCACTGTTAGCTTGCTGTTTCTTGCCTACCTTGCTTTCGTTAATCCCAGCCTAGAGCTGAGACTATAAAATGCGGCCTTATGCAAAAATATCTCTTTGCTGTTGTTGAGAGGAGTTCCAAAGAAAGCAGTTTGCCTTCACATTGTTTGTTGAGAATACTTTCTAAAGGTAAAATGAGAATGTACTTAAGAAGAGGATGTCTGGCACCAGCCTATCTGATTGCTACCCAAGGTTGTATCTGCCATGAGTGGAAGCAGGAATGTGGTTTCAAAATTAGCCACAGTGAGGAACATTGCTTGTTGATAAAGTCATGCGTTGTGATGTGCTTGTAGTTTGACATGAACACGAAGATAAATGGGGAAAAATTCACTGTGACAGGGCCCAGCTAGCTCACAGGCTATAAAAATCAGCATACAGTTCAAGCACGTAAAAATACATCTCGTAGCCCAAGGACAATAACTAATTATTCCTAGTCTGTGTTTTAAAACAACTCATTATCCCTCTCCCTCATAAAGAACCTGATGTGGTAGTGTCTTCCCTCCTTCCCTAAGAAATTGCAATCGGATTAACTAGTATTTGTTTGTTTCCTCCTGCTTATTAGCCTTTTTTTTTCTTGCATGAGCACATCTGGAGAAGTTTGCGGACAATGAATCAAGCTGAAACTGTGCCATGTTTGTGCACAGCTAAATATGGGTTACAAACCTATGAGTGACAAGTGTTATTCATAGGATTAAAAGTAAAGCCTTGCACAGTTGTTTGAGGAACCACAGCAGCATAGCAAAAGAAAACAGGAGCAGAAAGCTTAGCCTTATTGTCTGTATTGTCTGATAAACAATGAGAACACTAACACTAATTATTTCACCATGAATGGCTGGGGGAGGGAAGGAATATCGAGCACATGAAAAGTGGAGAAGCGTTTTCTGGCATGGCAAGAAATGCAGCTTTTGATGTCGCTGCATTTCTTTTCCACGTGTCTCTGTGAACGTGAATCGCTGTGCAGGGGAGTTGTTCCAAATGAAAGGTGACTGTCTGAAAAGCATCCCTAGCAGTGGAAACCGGTATTTTAAAGAAAAAGAGCTCAGCAGCCACCTAAAGACAGACAGCTGTTTATTTCTGTGCGTCTCTACTTGGCAGTGGTGTGCCATCCACTCTGTCTCTGTCCAAAGAAGTAATTACTGCCATGAGGGGAGCTGGTCTGGTTGCAGAGCCTGTAAAACTTCATCTGTTAGCACAGAGAAAAGAATTTAGCAGTAAAGTCCCATCGTTGCTGGCCTCTGCGGCTTGCCAGCAGTATGACAGTGATGTGAATACAGTAGGACTTTACAATGTCTGGGATGTGATTTCAGTGTGACACTGAGGTCTTGTCTGACTTCACTACGAGATCTAAATCACAGTCTGGCTATTTTTGCATTTCCTGCCTTAGCTGCACTAGTTCCAAGGGTGGCTGTTTCATTCTGTGTTCTGGAGGTTCAGCAGCTTCTGCTTAAGCGAATTAGCCAGGACATTATCATGGAAATACAGTTTCCTTACCCATGGACGGAGTTTGAAATATAATTAGTTTCCCCTAACCTGATGTTTGAATAGTGGACAGGAGCAGCAGATTTGCTGCTCAGAGTGATAGGTTTAATTGCTCGTGAAACACAAATCATGTGAGTGCTGTTAGATGATGTTTCCAAGAACTGGTTTTGACACACAACTAATGTTTCTGTAAAAGATGTATCGACATGTGTTCTGGGTGACGGCTTCCATTCAGACTCCTGGCATGTGTGCAAGGGGTAAGGAGGGGGGAGGTGTCTTGCCTGGATTATTGCTATGATTTTTGTTTCTTTTGCCTCTCTCTAAAAGTGGTGACTTTTGAAAGCATCCACCCATGTTTCAAGGTCTTTTTCTCTGCTCTTTGAAACAGGTTTTGTGAGGAGGAGGCAGGGCAATAACTGAATAACATTTTTTGCTTACTGTGGAAACAGAGCAATTACATTGCCTGGTGTGGCTGACTGAACATCCATGGATTTTGCAGGAATGGATTCTAAAGCCAGCATCACAGCATTGGTGTTAAATGTTGCATGTGATGGGGGTAGAATCGGTTTTTTGCCTGATGTACAGTCTGTGTCTAAACAGGTTGCAAACTTCTATGATGGGGTTGTCAGAGTCATTGATGATGTGCCTGCTCTAAGCTCTCTGCAAAAGCTCCTGTGCTAAAGTAGCAAAAGAAGAGTTGCTGAAATAAGTAAAAAATAGCACAGGGAAGAGTCTGTTCTTGAGTGCTCATCCTGTGAACAGACATTGTTGCTCTGGGGCCTTATCAGGGCTAGGAAATGTCTTTCTCTTTTAGCAGCAGTGCTAAAAGATGATGGTAGTTGTACAAACTGGAGTGCAGATAGGATGTGGACTCTTTCATCACCTTGTCCTCTAATGCTGCGGGCAGTCTGGAGACATTCCCGGCTGCTGGAATGGCCCTCCTCGCCCCCCTTTCTCCTGGCAAGAAGAAGGCTCTTCAAGCATAGGCTAGAAGGGCTCCATGCCTTTTCATGGATATCAGTCTGCAGACAGAGCTTCACTGGCTCTAACTCCAGAAAAAGCCCTAGACCCTGTGCAACCCGACAGAAACGTCTCTTGGGTGCCTCAAACCTGAGTTCCAGGCTTTTAAGTGTATTTGCCCTCAGAAAATACCAGACTCACGCTCAGGGCTGAAGCCACGGTAATGTACGTGGTGTCATGCAGGGATTAAAAAATACCTGTGGCTTGGGCACTGAGCAGAAGCACCTCCTAATCATGTGAAATTCAGTTCAAAAGCCCAGTTTCTGTGAGCTATCCATTCCAGCAGCTCGTTGACTGCCTTGCTCAGCTCTTTTATATCAATGATTTTAACTCTGTTCTGAGGGGTTTCTGGTTCTTTACAGCCTGCCTCACTATGACTGTGTAAGTAGCTTTTTATATCTACCTTTTCTTTTTATATCCTTGTTTTATCCCGCCGTTTTCAGTCGCATCTAAAAACGCAAAGATTATCCATTTCCAAACCGTCTTGCTTTGGATGAGTACCAACAGGCTTTGGTAACGAGTAGCATCTTGCTGTCAGCAGATCCTTTCCTTGCAGCCCTGCTCATGCTGCTGGCCGGCTTTTTCCGGAGAGGTGCGTGCGGGGCTGGGGAGTGTGACCCCCACCCCAAGGTCCCGCCCGCCCCCGGCCTCCCCCGAGCCCGAGGAGGTCCCACCAGGTGGCGGCATCTTCATTGCGGTGCTGCAGGACCTGGCGAGGATGCCCGAAACACGGCGAGGGGGATCCCGTCCTCTCCGCTTCCAAACCTTATCTCTCATCTCCAGAAGCTCAGTTACAAAGCACTCCAGAGGCCGGCTAGCTGGGGAGAGGTGGGAACGGTGTAGTTAATGTAAAAACCAAAAAAACCCCTCGTAGCCAGGCAGCGAGGCAATCTGATAGGTGAGATGGCTGTTGCTGAGGGTTTCTGCTCCTTGAGACGTGTGCAGATAGTCAGCTGGGCTGGGGTTTGTGTACTGCTGCCTTTCTGAGTGGGATTGAGCTGCAATTCCTTGCAGGAGAGCATTTGCTTTTAGGAAGGACTTAACAGGAGAGGAGGGGAAGGTGCAGCCGAGACCCTTGGAGAGCTGAAAGGGAGCTGGAGAGCTGCACGGCATCTGTGCAGCCAGTGTTGTGTTGGAGAGGAGGGAAGGTCAGTGTTCACCAGCATTTCTTTCCCTTCTGATCAATAGGCTTATTTTTAACTCACCCAGAAAGTTGGTGTAAAAGCAGGCTTGGAAGATAAACCTCTTTGGGCCGGGAAATGTCATTTCCTGAGTATTTGGACAATGCCTGCTGTGGTGATATTTGACCTTATCGTAGCCTTCAGGTACCGAATGAGGGACAGACGTTGAATACCGACAGCACAAAGCTTTTGTTAGTTTTGTTGAGATGATAAGTAACAATGAATTTTAGTTGGAGCCCCATTGTAAACGGCAGAGTTTTGATTAAAGCAAGGTTTTAAGTGACTGGATTTGCTACAGATGAAAAACAGTCAAGTGTGCTGTGGGCAGAGATGCTGCTTTCCCTTGCCAGCCAGCAGCAGGGCATATCAAAAGATGAGTGAAGTGCTCTTACAGGTGATCTGCTCATGCCTGCTCTATGACAGCTCCTCTAATAGCCCTTTTTGACTCCAGGGAATTCTTACAATCATGCAGGGGGTGAATTACAGATCTTCCCTGCTCCTTCTCCTGTGCATTGGCAGAGGTGACTTGGAGTGGAGCTGAGGGCTGGACACAGCCTGTTCTCCCCTTGGTTGCTTTACTCCAAAATCTTATTGCAGAATCAGCCCTTTGACATTAAAGCCGTTTGCCTTTCCTCTTTTTAAGGAACACTGACAGGAATTTATACATAAATGAAGTTTTAAACATTTTTTTTTCCAAGAGTTTTTAGCTGGACTCCTTCAGCTGGCTGTGTTGTTGCAAGTGTTGCCTAGGTTACTAATTTATTAAGTCACTTAAATATTTGGAGGCGTCAACAATGCTAGAGTATGCTGGGGAAAATGAGGATGACATTATTTTAAAACACTGGTTTCCTGACTCCTGTGTTTCAGTCACACGATTTATCTCTGGCTGAACATTTTCATGTGGTGCTGTTTCCTATTTTTAAACAATAGGGGAAAAAAAAAGGGAAGATAAGAAGAGCATAACTGTGACCTGTTGACTTATTATGAGATCATGGATTCCTTTTAACTGATATTTATAGATTTTTATAAAAAATAGCTGAGACTTCAGTATTTTCTGACATATGTCTTTTTAGCCTCAGGGTCAGAAGTTAAGCTCTCATCTGAAGTCTTTGGAAATCCTCTGTGAAGAGACATAGTAATCATGGAAATACAAATTGTATCTGCAAGGAAAGTAACCAAGTGAAAAGAAATATTGCTGCATTTTGGTTTGCAAAATTCTCTCAAAGCCCTTTGTGTGTTTTAACACCCTCCTATCTCAGAAAGCCTTTATAAAAGTGATCAGGAGGGAATAGCATTTGTTAATTCTCTTTAATAGGGTTTCGAAAGGTCACAAAAATGTAGAAGGGCTCTTCTCCAAGAGTCGGGATTATTTTTAATTGTAAAGCAAGTTGGAGCAGTGAAAGTAATGAGCTCTTGGAGGTTAAGGGGTCTTTGCACTTAAGTAAATGTAAAAACCAAGTCCTGGATTTAGATCCTTTATTATCTAAAAGGATTTTTTTTTCCAACTGGGAATACCCCATTAGAAATTAGCTCTTACACTGCAAGCACTGGCAGGTACTTAGTTAAACACATTAATTCTGCAAACTGTGGGAAAACGACACCCATTTCAGCAGATGTGCGATGCGTCTGGTGCGGATTTGCATAAGAATGCATATGCTTCTCTGTGAGTTTCTGGCTTGATTAAAACTTGCAGGCACCTTTTTTCTTCCTCTAGTGCTGTGTCTGCATTCTTGGATATTAATGGTTTAATTGAAAATACCCCGGGTTTTTCTGTCTTAAGATGATTCATTTTATTTACACAGTGCTGCACTGTAGATGCGCTTGGTGCCGTATAGACAGAGGCTGCTTTGCTTGTCTTTTGGAATTTGTAGCCAGGACCAGAGAATAAAGGACACAGCAAACATGAAAAATGGCAAATGTGTTTGAAAATGGATGGAGGATTACACGGTGGAGTATCAGGAGCTGGGAGGGGATTGTGTGTATTCAGTCCCGGCTTCCAAGGAGGTGTGGGAATGGAAATCGGTACTGGGATGAGAGGAAGAGAAGTGTTGAGGAATCTGTGACTAAAAATGATCTCAGACTTAATCCCTCCCAGTGTTAGGCTTTCACAGCAACAGTCCAAGAGATTCAGCAGAACCTCTTCACCTCGGTCCTGTTCTCAGTCTGGATGTCATGAAGAGTGTGGAAAATTTCTTAGGTACACCATAGATACTGTAGCATTCAATCTGAGAAAGCTTTCTTAACTCTGGTAGCAGAAAATTGAAACAAGGCACTGGGAGGCAGGATATTGAAAACCAGGAAGATTACTTGGATTTTGACTTGAAATTTCCAACAAGGAGACAAAATTTCCTAGGAATAAACATTTTGTGTCCTTTGTATCCACCTAACACGATGTAACAAACGCTGGATGCCCACCACCACCTTCTAGGGCTTCAGGAGAAGATGTTCTCTGTTGGGAAAGAGAGGAAACTTAAAGCACTGGGGTCTGTGGGACAGGCAGTGAGCCAAACGGCACCAACAACAGCTTCAGCACTCCTGAGAGAGCTCTGGTGTTCCCAGCTCTGGAATAACAGTCTTAGGGGTTAGGCTGAGTAACTTGGAAAGCCTGGAAATTTATGACGCATCCGCTTTTTGGGAGATCCCTCACAGAGGGACTCGAAGTTACAACATGGAATAGAACAAGATAACCACATTTCTCCTCTTGGGATATACATCATCCTTTGCTAGTAAGGGCTTGGAGAAATTCAGGTGGGTTTGGCACTTCTAGAGGGATTTTTACTCCACATTTGATACTTGCATGACAGAGTTAAAAAGCTGCTTGCTTTTTTTCAGGATCTCATTACTTGAGTCAGTGGATTGGCTTGAGATAAGCGGAGGTAATTCACACCCTCATTTAGCTGACTCTTTAGTGCACTGATACTGGTCTCAACAAGATAGGGGACAGATGCTGCACTACTCAGCACAGTGTGTGCTGTGAGGGTTGCAGGAAAATGTGTGCAAAGCAGCAGTGGCTGGGAGGGCTGAATGCAGTCCTTGAATCTCATTTAGAAATTAAACCATCACTTTGCTTCAGTTTTCTGTTCCATTTTGACTTGACAAATGGTGACTGCTTTATTAACAAATCCATCACGGTTAAAGGAGGAAGGATCAGTTTCACTTTTTTGCACCATTCATTGCTTGGCTGTGTGAGTGCATCCAAAGCATTCATGGTTTATTTGAGAGGGCTGCTCTAAGGTGAGGAAATGAGGCACAAATAGGTCAGATAACTTGTCCAAGGACATACAAGAAACTTGGCAACAGAAGCCAGATCCCCTGAGACACCTCCAGTGCTTTGCTTCCATGCCTTGGGTTGCACTGCTTTGTGTTTGGGGTGCCTCTGAGCCTGCTGCTTTACTTGGATCCTCTGTAACCATTAATAATCCTCTCAAATACCCTATTAGCTGTCAGATCTATAGGTCAGCAGGGCAAGATGCTCTCAGAGGGGGGGACTTTCATTCAGGTGATTACATCTTTATTCTTTTTTTTTTTTTTTTTTACTCCCCACAAAGCCAAAGGTAAAGTTTTGTTGACCTTCAAAATGAAATAAACTTGTCTCATTACAGTGATAGCAGGCTGGACCACTGGTATGAAGGAGTTGGATAGCCAGCACTCATTAGCCTTTCGTAATTTGTAAGCAGGGCTGGGTGGTGCCATTTTAATGAAATTAAATCATTAATTTCAGGTAGGTAACTCTTCACTGCTGACTGGGGGAAGAAAGTACATATATCACAGACGAAAATTGGAAAACCATAGGACAGTGGTAAAACCACTTTGAACCCAAACATCCTTCCCATGGCATTTGGGACCAGAGTGTAACAAATTTGGTTCACTTTGCCAGTGCTTGACTGATCCATAGTTAGTCAGGTATTCCATGTTAGTTAGGTATTTTATCTTAGGAGTACAGTGCAGTGCAGGCTCTAGGAAAGAAGAGGAGACAAAATGCTTCCTGAAAAGGTGTTTATTTACATTATGAGGTTATACCTCAAGCTGTACACACAGGCTGCTGCCTCTGCTGCGTTTCCTACTTGCTTAAATATACTGGAACACGTACATCACGGACTAAAAACACAATGTGGTTTTTTTTCCTAGCACTTGCTAGGAAATCATTAGACTTCCTTGTCAAATAATACCAAGTATTTCCTATTTTGAGGTATGTTTCTGTAATTATTTTCCATCTTTTTTTGTCCAGGATGGTGAGTAGTTGATAGGTATCCTGGAAAATAAGAAGTCAGGGAAGAAACCAACATCCTTCTAAACCAGGTTTGAGAAGATTTATCTTCTAAATGGCATTGGTTTATGGGGTCCCTTTCTCTCTTGCTCTCTGGCAGCACTTGCTTAGGATGTCAGTGAGGTGTGGGGTGATTGATTACCCTGTTGAATGGATTTCATGGGGTCCTTCTTTAACTCCTTCCATTAGCTAAGGCCTTGCTCACTGAAGTTTTCAAATAGTCTCAACTCCCTAGAGATAATGAGTTTTATATCCCATATAGTGAAGTAGCGAAAAAGTTTTATGGTCTTGCCATAAATATTTATGTCAGTTTGCTTTCACATACCCTTGGCTGGCGACTCCTCTGCTTAAAGAAGCTCCTGTAGTTGCTCACGTCCAGTTCTGTAAGTACTGTCAGAGCAGTGTGAACTGAGGCCATTTCTAATTCAACTCTCCTCATTTTGATTCCAGTGGTTGCTAATTTCTCAATTTATAGCCATTAAATCATTATAACCATTAAATCAAATTAGGAAGAAAGCCTCTTTTTTTTTTTTTGTCAGCCTAGACAAGCTTTACAGACGGAAGTTAAGCATTTTCCGCTCTAATTTCTTTTTTTTCTTTTTTTTTTGTTGGACTTACTAATAGGGAAGTCAGGAATGTGAAGTAAACAGCCTCTGTTTGCAGACATGATGAATGTGTAGGATAAAAGGCGGGATGATAAGAAGGAAACAAATACCTTTTCTTTTTTTTAGTCTAGACCAGTGCTGGAAATGGGGAATTTGCATGTTGTAAAAGTCAAAATATGTCCGAAATTTTGCTGGAAAAAAATTGAGAGGAATGCACTAATAATAGTTAAAAACCTGTGTGGTATGAAAGGGCATTAATCTTTGCAATTCTGGCACAACTGGCTTTCTGCTATTTTATTTTGTCAGAATACATTGCTTTTTCTGTGTTAAAACCAGAAAAGGGTGAAAATACAAAACCGTCTAAAAATGCAATATGTCTGTCAATGATAAATATATGTTTGCTGTGAGAGCTATGAGAGCAACACCTGAATCATCATGTCTCAAATTTATCTGGATCCTGAGTTCAGCAGGGTGTTTGCCCAGTTATCTCAAATTGTACATTTTTGGTAATTTGGGTTTAATGGCTCTCTTGGCACCTTTAACCTGCTGGTTATATATAATGGTGATATATAATACTGGTCATCTGTAATTATTACATATGGGAGCCAGTAAGCAACTGTGAATTATACATAAGCAACTAGAAGGAGCCTTTCTCCTTAGTCCTGTAATTTGACTAACTCATTTTTATAAAAATAGATTATAATCCTTGTCTTTAGGAATAATTTGAAGAGCAATAGCTGTTAGTATTGAGAGACAGTAACTGTTTTCCTTGCAGTGGTCCAAATCAATTCCAGAATGGGCAGGAAACCAGACAGCCTGGGACACAGCAAGTGCTCTGCTAGGAGTTCAGGTGGTTTCCCCTCTGAGCAGGTAGGTGTTCCTATAAACAGGTGCCAAGAATTAAATCAACCTGCTTCTTCCATGCTGAGAAAATTCTTGCTCTGATTACAGGTTACATTAGCTTTGATGTTTCACTTAATTCTGGGTGAAAAAAGGTGAGAGTGGACTGCTGGGCCCTAGTTTTCTGTGTGTTCAGGCTGACCTTTTACAGCCATCTCTGTGGGATTACCACAGCTATCTGCTGGCCAGGCCATCAGATCTCTTGGCTGACAGATCCATCCCATTGTAAAACATAACCACCACATCTGTTTGCAGATCAATCTCTACCTGGATGGCTTTAAAAATGCTTTGGGATGAATCTCAAATGAAAGCTGTGGTGACAGAGGGGTGTTGGGAGGTTGATACCCAACAACATAAATCTTTGCTGTCAAGACTGCTGTTATTGTTGATGGAGTTCAGAAGGGTTATCACGAGTTCAGTGTAAAAAGCATGCAATTAATTTTAAAATTTGGAGTAGCTTTGCAGGGAACTTATGGAGGGAAAACTGTAGTGTATCACTTGGAGTGTAGTTTTCCATCAGTTTTCCAGTTGAGATGTTCTAGCTGTACTTTTGATTTCCATTTATAATAACCACTCAATTCTATACCTGACACAGTATCCCTCCCTGTTTGCTTTCCAGACTTTATTGATGTGGCTTCTTTGTGACCTACTTTCACTGCTTTAAGGTTGCTTTTTTCATTCCCTTCCAAAAGGAAGTGCCTTCCATGAGAAATGCTGGAAGCTCACTAGCCAGTTTTTAATTCTGGTAGATGAAAACTTGGACCAGCCTGAGTGTCCTTCTGCCTACACCCAGGGCAGATGACGTGGCTGACTCTTGGGTACTTTCCTCACCAAGTTCTGTTGCTGACCATTTTGAGACCCTGGAGTGTTTGGAGAATTAGGGAAGGAAATGCCTGTGTTTCCTTGGAGCTCTCATTACTCGTGCTGGAACTGGCCAGCCCTGTGACTCTTCGGGGCATTGTGCTGGCCTCTTGTCCTTGCAGGGGCCTGCAGTATGTCATGTGCTTATTACTTAAGCACTTGCCCAGCTGGAGGAAGCAACATCCCAGTTCTTATTCCTTTTACTCATCTGGGGTGTTCTTCATTTGTGTTGCTCCTTGTGGTTTTCTCTGTAGTTTCCACTGGTGGTGATTCAGGGTGAGGCTGAGCTGTATCTTCAATTAGTGGTGCCTTTGCTTTTTATCTGGGGCAGGAGGTGTGTGTTTACTTCTTTGTGGGGACACTTTAAAAACAGTTAGTGTGATGCAGAAGTGCAGTTTTCAGCAGATACGTAACATTTAGCTATGTCTGATTGGGGGGATTAATACCTCATTGGAAAAAAATCATTCACTCCTGTAATTTCACAAAGAGGATGTAGCATTTGTAATCATCATGTGGTAAAACTGGCTGCTTTTCTCCCTGCTCCATTTCACTCGGGTGTCAAGTTGGTATAAACACTGGTTACCCAAAAGAAAAACCTACTCCAGTCATTTTTCTGGAACCTTGGTGGCTTTTTGGTTTCCAGCAAAGAGTAGCCAGCTTTGTGTGTGTGTCTCTGTTATAAAATGAGCATGCTACTAATTTTAACTGTACAGTTTTTGCTTGGAACAGCAGTTCAAACCATGAGGGAAATTGTTTTTGTGTGTGTCAATGTCAAAGGAATTTCAGTAAAGGTGATGTTCAGCTCTCATTAGGGTTTGGAGTTGAACTTGTCTTTGTTCTCCTGGGGTTGGGTGGACAGTGCCCTCAACCCTCTTAGGAAAACCTTTACAGAAGGTGAAGGGAGAACTTGAACTACAAGAGATGTTCACCAGTGCTGCAGGTAGTGAGGTATTGGAGGAGAAACACGTTCCTGTAGCCCACTGCTCTAAGTCAGAATCCTCACTGCCTCCCTTGTTGCCTTGTGTGCTGGTATAAACAGGAGGTGGAGTTCTGCTTGTAAATGTGCTGGAAGAGTCTGGGGGCTAAAAATACAGCTGAAAGTAGCTGCAATGGAATAATTTGCCTCAAAAGGCAACCTCTGGCATTGTGCTGAGCGTTACCAGGGCTCTGAGGTTAAAGGAGCTGCGTGTGATTGGGGAGAAAATGCAGAATTCAGCAAGTGTGGGGGTGCCAGCTGGAGAGACACGGTGGTTTTCTGGGTACACCATCTATTTCTCCGTGTTTCTTGCCAGCAGGATGCTGGGTGGAAGCGGGGTGGTGCTGTTTTTGTTGGAAGCAAGCTTGGTACAAGAGGCCATGCTGGTCCAGAGGCATGGCATGTGAAAGCTGTTAGTGGTTTGCAGCTTTTTAGGATGTTCTTTTTCTCTGGTTGAAATGTCCAGCAAAGCAAGTGAAACATGGGCACTCATGAGGGATAGCTGCTGAGTTTCATACCTTGTTTGTTTGGGTTTTTTTTTTATCTTTCCCTTCATCAGCATATAGGAAACAGCGAATACAAATCTATTCCCCAACACATGCAGATGCATTTGTTGCTTGGAAGCTGAGCTGGACAGGAGCTCTGAATTATCAGCATCTGATTCCATAGCTTTGACAATAAGCAATCTCCTTAATATTCTGATGAGCCACCGTGGTATTATTCCTCTGTGGTTTTTTTCACTTTTTTTCCCCTTGAAACTCATATTGCAATCTGAATGCTGTTGGTTTAGGATTAAAAGAGATATTGCCTGGCTCTGTGCTTTGCACAATTTTCCTATGACAGCAGAAAGAGAGAGAGAGAATAGTATCATTCTCTTTCTTCCACAGTAGTACAAATGAAGCCTGAATTAGAAACAACTTTTAAAATTGAAGAGTTCTCTCCTGTTCATAATTGTGTCTCTCTAATACTATGAGTACCAAAGCACATAAATTATTCATGCAATATATGTCAGCAAATTCAGCATAAACAGAACAGACAATTGGGGATACAAGCATCATAAAGTCACCCCAGGACAGCAAGGAAGAAATCCTCAGAAATTTTTTCTCAGGGAATCACAGCACTTCCAAGGAAAAAACTTTTTGCCTCTAAAGACACTTGGCAACTCTGCTCTGGATTCTCTCACGGGAGTTTTATTCCAGTTACAGCTTATCTTTAGAAATAACTGCAGATTAATTTTAAAAGACACGTATCTCTTAAAATGTAGCTTGCATACCCAGATGGCAATTAGATTCATCTTAATGGTGATGTAAATCTAGGGTAGCTCTCTAGCCTAAGGGCTGGCCATTTTACTGTCCAGCTGTTTTCCAAATGATTTATTTCATTTCCCCTCTTGGTTTCTTTGCCTCACCCCTCAGCTTCACTCTTGCTGCTCATAGCACAGTGAGGGAAGAACAGCTGCACTTAGCAGCTCCAATAAATGACTTTATTAGAATTAGAATTGTGTCTGCATTACACTAATACCAAAGGTCTTAGTTCATCTTGTAGCCCCTAAAATGGATTGTCATCATTTCCACACTGCCTCCTTACAGTGGGGGAAGGCAGCTCTGACTCAGCCCCTGGATAGATGGGAATACAGGGAACTGAGTGCTGCTGCCAGGCAATTTGTTCAGACTTTGTCAGTGGCTAGAAATGTCTTTCTCCCCACTTACTGTAACGCTGAGCATAATATGCAGGAAGAAGACCTGCTTTACAACAGCTCAGGAATATGGATGAACAACCTTTCTGTCAAAACGATACAAAAAAGTCCTTAAGCTTGAGGATTTAATGTGGATATTTACAGGACAGTACAAATGTTATCCTAGGACACAGCAAAACCAATGCTTCATCTGAAACCTGCAAATTCTTTGGCATTACTTGCCGACAGAAAATAAAATGTAAAACCTTACCCTTTTCAGGTGTTCCAGTGAGCAGGCTCGTGAGTAGGGACTTGCCTTTTTTCAGTTGGGAAAGAGCTCACGTTTTCTGTGCAGGATGGAAACTCCTTGCTGCTTCTGCTGGTTCTTTGAACTTCAGAGCAATGGAATGACATGCCCAACTCAGCAGAGTTCTGTGCAATCCCAGGGAAGCCATGCCTGCAGTGTCCTGGAGATGGAGCAGAGCAAATCTGAGAGGTCAAACTCAACTCCAAGGTGTGTATGAAAGATCTGAAAGATGAGATGGTGCTCAATGGTTCTAGGAGAGGCCCTCACAGACAGAGTCCCTTGCCTGGGAGGAGGCTTCCATTTGAAATGCTACCTCTGGACTTCACTTTGAGGCATCCCATCTTTTCTTATCTGCTGGACCAGTGTCAACTGCTACTTGTATTTGTCTGGTCTTTGCATCAGGAAAGTCTCTGCAGAGCACTGGAGGAGATCACCACTGGAGAGCCCCAGCGCCCAAGGGCTGTGACTCCCAAGGGTAGGGAAAAACATTGCCTCTTCTGCATTTTCTAATTTCTTGTATACTATCTGTAGCTTGTTATTTTTCCAAATTAGTCTCTCTGCTACACCCGCCATGTCTCCTAAGCAAAATTATCCCTTCTAGAAGTGCACCCCAGACAGAATATTAACACCATTCTCAGTTGTTTTGTGAAGAAAGGGCTAAAAAAGGAACAATTTGCCTCAGTTGTCTTGTCAAACTTGTTTAATGTCAGTACATGAAGTATTTCACTACAACATTTCCACCTTTACTCTACACACAAGGTATTAACTTCTATTCACACATCTCTGCCATCTCACATATCTCACTGAAATACCAGTTGTTTCTTTTGAGTAACTTACATAGGGGCAAACAGAACAGGTACAAAAAATGGAGTTTGATTCTTATTTTTCTGAAGGTGTGCCCTTGACTTGAAGAAAAGAGAAATCCCTATTTATAAGCCAAATAATGTATTTTGAAACACAGTGTGTGGTTTGGAGGGGTTTTTTTTAAAAACTGTTCTACTTTTAAGTGGAATTCTGTGGGTGAAGTGCAAGAATAAAACCCAGCAGCAGCTTGATGCTGTGCACCCACTTGGATGGTAAAGCAGAAAGAAAAATACCAGGGAAGCTGGGGAAAGGGGCAGCAGCCCTAAAAATCCAAACTCTTCCTAATCAGTCTCTTAATCAATTGTATTACTGCACTCTCAGGAGTTCCCAGGCAGCCTGAAAGCAGAGACCAAAGTTCTTCATGGGAGATTTGACAAATCCACCTGTCAGTGTCACCCGACAACTGATTTATCATCTCTGACAAGTAGAAAATTGCTTTGACTTGTCTGCAGGACAAGTAAAATTTAGTAACAGTGATGGGGTATTTTAAAAATTGTCATGATCATGTAAATCCTGTTATCTCTGTAGCCCAAGTTCTGAATGGTAAAATGACATTAACTTGCTTAAAAAAAATTTAAAAGGTCTCATATTAACAGATAACGACATTTTTCCTCCTCAGTTCATTTTTAAATCCTGTTGCCTTTCAAAGGCTGACACTTCTATCTTTCAGCCCTATTTCTCTGGTAATAGTATATTGAAGATCTCTTCTAAAGAAAAAACCCAGCATGTAGCTATATCACATCAAAAAATACAAAGGAAGAAAGTCTGCTTAATCTGACAAGGCATCAGTGTTTAGGCTATAAGCTTATTATGAGGCTTGTATAGTGGGAGCTGATTTTTTCAAATTAATTTCTATGATTACCATAATAAACATTTTAATAATATCCTTTCCTTCCCTCATATCACCAGCAGCTGAATATTTCAGTTGGTTATCTGGTCTTTCACAGCAGCCTTTATCCCAATCAGCCATGCATAATCTGTTTACAAGAATGCTTATAGGTATTTCCACTATAATTTCATGTTCCAGGTTATGCTGCTTCAGCAGCTTCTCTCAGTGCATTCAGGGTGTTCCCAGAAAACACTCAGGGAGTTTTGAGACCTTTGAATTTCTAATTTTATTTGGTAGTCAATGCAAAGAAGTCACATCATATTCTATTTAAATCCTTCAACTGTCTGGAAAACAATTTGCTGTAGCACACATCCAACACCTTGAACAGGAGGGCTGGTGCTGCCGCGCTTGGTTTGGTATGTGCATTACTTGCTGACAGTCAGAAGTAAAGCCTTGTGTTCTGCTGATGCTGTGACTGAAAGGTTGGAATTTAGAAAATAGCAGCAGGGCACTGTTAAATGGCAGAGATTTGTTGGGGTTAGGGATCTGTGTAGAGCTGCCTCCTGCTCTAGGGTTCCAACCCAGGAAAGACATGAACCTGTTGGAGCAGTTCCAGAGGAGGCACCAAGATGATCAGGGGGATGGGACAGCTCTGCTGTGAGGAAAGGCTGAGAGAGTTGGGACTGTTCAGCCTGGAAAAGGGAGGGCTTTGGGGTGACCTCACTGTGGCCTCTCAGTACCTGAAGGGAGCCCACGGGATGGAGAAAGACTTGTTTATGGAGCATGGAATGATAGGACAAGGAGAAATGGGCTCAAACTAACAGAGAGTGGATTTAAACTGGATCTTAGGAAGAAATACTTCTCTGTGGGCGTGGTGAGGCCTGGGCATAGGTTGTCTAGAGAAGCTGTGTCTGCTCCATCCCTGGAAGTGTCCAAGGCCAGGTTGGACAGAGCTTGGAGCAACCTGAAACAGTGGAAGGTGTCCCTGACGATGGCCAGGGGCTGGAAGTGGATGATCTTCAAGGTCTCTTCCAGCCAAAACCATTCTGTGGTTTTATAACTCAAGACTACTGCCAGCTTCTTGAAGCTGGTGGAGTTTCAAGCTTCTGCACCACATAGGTTCGAGTCTTGCAACTCAGCATTCTAATATTGCTTTTCTTCACTCACAGCTCAGGAGCAGCACCAGAAATGTCAAAAAATATCATCCTGATCTAGGCATGGTCATAACATCCATCTTCTGGGATCCTTATTTGCATCCAAGACCTGTGCTGGCTCAGTTTCTATAACAACCTCCTGTTCTGTTTGTTGTCCATGATTACTCCAAAGCTCCTGCTCCCTAGTTTGTTTCCCATCAGTAGCTTTGAGTATCTGTCCTTGTGCCTTGAGCATTTCTTCTGTCTCACACTCTCCGCTGTCAGCAAGTAGAGGAGCTGCAGCACACCAGTTAGGAGATCTGAAAGCTGTGTATGGGAAGGCAAGGCAAGCATTCAAAATCAAAATAAAATCCCCCAGCAAAACAGTGGCATAATCAGCAATTCCAGGTGTAAAGCTGATTTTTCTAATCTGTCCCTTTTCCCCTCACCTCCCCTTTTTCACTTGCCCCTGCAGTTTATGCTTTTTGGGCAGGACACCTATTTTTAAAGACGCATTAAATGCACTGGCTAAATGTACTGACCTAAGAAAACAGCACAAGAATAATATAATAATTGTCAAAACCTCCTCTCAAAACCCCTGTAACAGAAATAAAACAGAAATAAAATGTATGACACTTTTGAAGTGATTACATCCATTAGTACTGAGGATAGACAGCAAAGTCTAGATATTGTTTGATTTTATTCTTTTTGTTTTTTGAAACTACCTGGTTGCTGGTAAGTGTCAGCATTATTGCTGTCTTGAGGCTTTTCCAGTGACAGCTTATTAAGAAATTGAGTACTCTCAGAACTGTGCTGTTTTAAAAATAGGGGGTTGGGGATTGTGTGCAAATGAGGGAGTAAACAAAGAGGCTTTGGAATTCCAGCCTGGTGCAGAGGAACACATTCATTGCTGCAGGAAGAAATGGTTTCTAAGAAACATTTGGGGAAAAGGAGAAGGAAAATAGCAGTGCTCAAGCCTGTGACCTGCTGCACACTTTGAGAGCGTTTCAACATCAACATGGATACAAGTAGTAAAGATGGAAGATAGGAGTAAAAGCATCTCTCATAATGAGACCAGAAGAAACAGGTTTTGCTGTAAAGATGAAATGCTGCTTGCACTTGTATTTTAAGCAATGTATTGCTCTTTTAAAAGTGTTTGAGGAAGACAGAGATCAAGCAGGAGACATGATAATTACACAAAGCTCGTTTACTTCTGACATGTCATGCCAACCATTAAATCAGGAGATGTGATGAAAACAGGTTTAGAAAGTTGTTTTGCTAAGCCTGAGCCATTCATTGTTTTTCCATTTTAGTTTAGTTGCAATGTTGTCTTGTAAAATCAGTGAAGGCATAAATATGTACAAATATGATGGCCTTTTAAACTTGCCATGTTTCTAACAAGTGGTGTAGGAAACTGCTGCTGCCTGTTGACCCTGTGCCTCTGAACATCAATAACAATATGTTTATTTTTCCCCATCTCAAATGTTAAGCTGTTGATATCAGTGGTTTTGACCTTCATTTCCTGTTGGAATGAGACTTTTTTTTCCTCCTTGGATTTGAAGGTTGACCATCAGGAAGCAATATTTTTTTGCTTATTTTAAGCTGTGGAACGCATAATTATTCCATGCTTTTTTCTGTCCTTGGTTTCAACTTGTAGTATCTCAGCTTCTTCCTCATTTACTTCAGACACATCCCAAAAAAAAAGGGCTGTCTTTCCTCTTGCAGGCTCCAAGCCTTTAGTAACACTGATATTAGTATTATCAGCAGCTGAAGTTCACAGGGTGATGCTGAAGTGAGAAACAGAGAGTGTGAAGGATTTGCTTTGTTATTGTACTCAAAGATTTTCCTCAAGTGGAAAAATAGAACTGCCTGTTAGGAGTTCAGCAAGATCCGATCACTGGTGTTGGGGTTTGAAGGCACACAATTAGAAAGCAGACTGAAGTGGGATACAAGGAAGATGCACAGCATCTGCCATGCCTGAAATAGTAGATTCTGTTCAGTCAACCTGGTCACTTAAATTTTACCCTAGTTTTACATGTCCAGTTAAACATTTTAAGTAAGTTTTGGCAGCTGCCTTAGTTAATATACATGTGATTGGTTTCTTCATGTCTTAATTTTTGCCCTGCAGCCTTGTTAGTCTGATCCTTCTTTCAGATAGTATCATTAAAATACTGACTCATTAGAAGAATGCCAGGTTTTTAACATCATCTCAGTGTAGTCTGTGTGCATCTATTTTTTTGTAGCAATAGTGTATGCAAGCTTGCCTTTTCTTTTATCTTCTTTTGTTTCTCTGTCACCCACTGTATTAACAGCTGTGGTAGATGAACCAAGAGCAGGAACCCCTGCATTACATTGGGACTCCACTTCAGCGGTGATTTATCTGAAGCCTTGCCTGAGTAATAGCTCTGTCAGTGTTTGCTGGAGGGGATAAATTTGGCTTCCCTGGTCACAGAGTACTAGTCTGACTTTTCTGTTAACACCTTTGACTCTTTCTTTGCTGGCTCAATAAACCCCCAACAATTTAAGTAACCTGTAACCAAGCTGGAGCTGGAGATACAGTACATTTTAATCCTAACTTCATTTCAACAGTGTTTTGATTATATAAGATGGAAAGTAAGTTACTTGGTGTCTACGTGGTATCAGTAGATCATACTGTATCACTGTTAAGAAAAATATTCTTCAAATTTAACTTTGAATACATTTTCCCTCTATTTCTTATGCTTGTGATCTGAGAGATGGGAGTATTTGCACTCCTACTTTCCTCCTTTCCCCTAAACTCTTACTTAGTGTTTCCAGACAGAGAGAAATGGGATATGTCAAAAACTTACATCAGATGTGTTTGCAGTGACCTGCCGGACTCTGTGGATGTTGCTTTGTATAAGTTACCTAGGAATTTGGGTCCTCTCTTTTAGGATGGACCCATTACCTCGAAACAAGGCTCACTGACCTTGACTAGTGTATTTGTGGAACATTCATCTTCACGAAGCAAATGCAAATCTACTAGATCCCACGTTTCCCAGGAAGAGGCTTTCTGTCACTCTAATTCCCTTATCATAAACACAGCAACTTCAGTTGTCCCCGAATCCTGGCCCATCTGTCTCGGATTTACTAGAATAGTATCATGGTTTAAATAACATCGCCTCCATTTGTGGAGGCAAACATTTATTGTTTTATCTGCAGGCAGAATTGATGAATATTAGTGTTTGCAGGGATAAACGGAATTTTATCATGGGCTCATAGCAATACCCCACCTGGCTGCACCTGCTGTTGGAGACAAAGTACAGGGAAAAGTGACATACAAGTGGATTTCCAGGCCCAGAGGAGTCTGGAACTGTCTCTCAAAACTGATTATAAATTACTTTTTTTTTTGTAATTTCAGCTGTCTGTTTAAATTTTGGATTTTACTTTTGTGATCAAACACTTGTCCCAGCTCCTTTTCCTGACCAGTCTCAAGGATTATTTTTCCCCCACGCAGAATAAAGAATAACATGCTGCAGCTTGGGGACCCATTTGTTTCAGTGCTGTCCCATTTGATTATGCATCCTCAGTGAACCAAACCCGCTGATTTTTTAACACACCTAACATGGAGCTGAACTTTGTTTCAGATCAGAATCCCTGGTATTTGTGCTGATTTCACAGATGGTGAAACTTTATTTTCCAGTTTTACAAGTCGATTTCACAGATATTTGGGGAAAATCATCCTATCATGTAACTAGCATGAGTAAGCATCAAAACTTTTCTGTCTCTTTCCAGTATCTTTTCTGCTGACATTTTTTTCTTGTTAGTGCCTTTTGCAGTACTTTCATATCTATTTTATTCCTGGCTTGTAGCAACTGTGAGGAGCCTTTTAAATAAGGACACTTGTTAGTGTGTGTGTGGGTTTGAGAAGTTATGAATTCACAGCTACTTGAATGTGGAGGAAAAAATAGCCCTCTTTTTCCAGCCTTAATGATTTGAGGATTTTTGGGGGAGGGCAGGGAGGCATCAGTCATTTCTACAGTCATTTCATGCTGCTGGATCCCTCTGCATCCTCCAGCCCGTGCTGGATCCTCTGGTGGGTTTATGACTGTAGGTCAGTGTTGGAAAGTAGTTTATGGACATATTCTGTGGTTTTGGAAAGCTTCATTAATTAGAGGCTTCTCATTATTTCCTTGATATTTTACTGCTCTCACACTTGCTGATCCCAGGGGGAGGTGGTTCCCCAAAAATACAGCCTAAGGCACAGCCTTGGGCTAGGAGGAAAGGTTCTGCTAACCTGGTTTAGTGCTGGGCAAAGGGTATTGTGAATTTCCTCCATTCATCGATTTGCCACTCCCAAACAAATAGTAGTCTGCCCTTGTTTGGATCACCTGATTACTAGCCAAAGTTTAGGAATAGAAGGACAAAATAGTATGTGTGCTGTCGAAGTAGCTTCTAAACGTTTGATTATAGGGTTAGAAAGAAAATAATATGCCAAGAAAACGCAAGTACAGAATACAGATGAAAACAAGATTCTTCCTCGGCTGCTCTGGGAGCCTGGCAGCACACACTGCTGCCGCTCACGAGGCTCCATGGCTTTGGGGCTTCTTCAGGCTTACAGTTCTCTTGCTAAAAATCACTGCTGAGTGCAGCCTTCTCCTTCAGCCTAAAATAAAACAGCCTAGTACAACCTGTGCTGTGCCCAGGCTGGGCTTTCAGAGTTGGGTGTGAACATGGGAGCAGGATAGTTTCTCCCCTGTGCTCACAGCTGGAATAAAAAGCAGGGTGAGAATCCTTTCTTAATTTTCCCACTTAATTTGCACATTACTCATACATAAGTTGGTTTCTTGCAGAATTTTTGGGTCTTGTGTCTGTCTTTGACTGTTCCTCAGAGTTTGGGACTTTGGTTGTCCACAGACCTTATGAGCTCCTACCTTCCCTCTCTCTGTGATCGCTGCACGAAGGCCAAGTGTCACACATATGACAGATTTGCCATTCCCTGCTATTTTTTTTCCTTTAAGCTACCTTCCTTCCTTCCTTTCCCACCACTTCTTTTTAGCATTTTTAGCTGCTGTAATGTTTCTGCTATAATTAGCTCTGAGCATGACTGTTGTTATCTTTCCAGAGTTTAATTTTTAAAAGACGGTCTAGAGGAAGTAATGCTGGCTTGGCTGAAATCCTTTTATTGTTTTAGCCAAGCGGCCAGTTGGTGATGGTTAACACAACAGGCTTTCTAAAAAGTTATCTGCTTGTCCTCTTCAGGTCCTCAGTCTGGCTAAAGGACCTGATGTACCATGTGATGTACAACTTTAACATTAGACACACACTCCCCCCCAGTGCATGTGCTGGTTTATTTTTATTTAGTCTGGATTTGTATAATTTGTCTATCTAGGTCATGAGTGAAAATAAGCTCAGGGTATTATATGCAAAGCAAATCTGATTTTTGACTTTTTCCCTCCTGAAGAAGAGTTCTGTGCAGGGTGTTGATTTTGCAGATGGTTGAGGCTCAAATGTATGGAGGGAAGAATTTTTCCTTGCTTTGAAGCTTGTGCCAATTAAGGCTGAGCTGGTGAGGCAGTGGGGTGGAAGCTGTGCACCCTTTTCCTTTTAGCTTATGAGTGAATTTTGTCTCCATATTTACCAGTGTGAAATTAAAAAAAATAAATTGAACAGGATACAGGAACAGTAACTTTGACTTCACCTTGCACCATCTTGCAAACAAATCAGCAGCTATCGTCCTGCCCTTCCCAGAACTGGGTGTGGTGGCTGAAATAAAACATCCCACAGAGAGAACATAGCCCTATTGTTTCAAGGGAGCAGAAAGATGACTTCTCAAGGCTGAAGTGAGGGGTTTGGTAGTTATTTTTACTGTGGGTGTCTTTTTTTGTGGGTTTTATCTTTTCAAGTATGATATTTGGGAACCTCTCTTGACAGTTGCCTCCGTACTTGGCCACAGAGAAATGTTTGTATCCTTTTTCTTCCACCTCCTCATTGTTTTACACTCATGCTTATAGCTGTCTTGAATTTCATTTTTAGTTTTCAAGCTAGGATTTTCCTTATTCATTTTATGAATGCAATGCCATGCCAGAGTCAGCCTCGTACCTTAGAGCCAGTCTAGATTTACTGTGTAACTAGGAAACAGGAACAAGAAGGCCTCCTGCATAACTGGTATAATTTCTCTTGCTGAATAAACCTGTTCTTATGATTATTTCTTTACTGGCAGCAGTCCCAGAAGGTTTCTGACTGGATGTTTATGCACACCTGTGTCCTGTTTTGTGGCTTTTGCCCATGGATAGGGTCTGAAGTATCTCTGGTGTAAGTGTGGTTTGTATGTTCCTCTGAGGCTGGATACTGAACAAGATAGCTGGACTTATCCCAAGGATGACAAGTGGAAAGCCTGAGAATTGTATTATGCAGAGGAAAAGCCTAATGGACTGGAAGAGAGTCCCTGGGATCTTGGAGTGTGAGGTTCCCAAAGAACCTCATGTGATGCAGCATAACTGAAGAGAAAGGGAAAACCACGCGTAATGAAAGTGTGATTTATGATTGTGACTTCTGATGCCACATAACAACATGTGGAGACTGCTGTTGTCAGGAATATAAGGAGTGATCTTTTATTTATGATATTATTTACTCCAAGCACTAATTGACACTGAGTGTATGAGAAAGGAAGTGATTTTAGGGTGGGTTTTCCACCTGAAAATGCAAAGGCAGAAAGAAGCAGGAGCATCTTCTTTTGCAAGCACCTGCTGCCATGGGGCATTGGGGTGTCTGAGCACAGCCCCAAGTCTGACATTTCAGCAGGTCTCTTACTGATGAAGTAACACTTGACAGTGTATAGCAACATTTCTCTTTCAACTTTTGTTTTCATTTACAATCAGCATTGCTCAATTAAAAGTTTTCCCTTTAAGATCCGCTGCTATGCTCTTTATATCTGATCTTTCAAACATATTTTTTGTGGCTTTTCCATCTCTTCTATGTTTTCTGTTGAAGGAAATCTGATAAAACTGGCTGATTAAAAATATATTAAAGTATCCCGCTTTACTACAAACATGATGATAATTTTAGAACATGACCATCTTGTCAGAGCAATCATTTCAGTTTGCTTACTGTAGTGGACAAATGTTTGATCCTTCAGTCACATCTGGAAATATAAAATTATAAATTTTAAAAACTTCCTCTTTATTTCAGACTGAAGGCTTAGACTGCATAAAATCCAAGTAGGGTAGAGCAACATGTGCTAGTCAAATGAGCGAAATATTTGACGTCCTTCAGCTCTGCTAACAAAAGGACCATAGTCTGTGGAATCCCTGATGCCAGCTGTGTTGAAAGTTGCTGACTTGGCCTGTGGCTGTTCCCTGCTCATACAGAATTACACTTTCACAGACACAATCCAAGCTGTGTGCAGTTTTCTTTTTTTTTTTCCTAAAGAAAAAACAAACATATGCTCGAATATAAGCAGAGAAGTATGACAAAGATGCAAAATAAAAAGCAGGCAACAAAGCATGTTTATTTACAAGAGTGTCTTTGTAATTTTGGTTTCTGACTATGGTTTGCCACACCTTAATTTCTTTATCCCTTTTTCCTTTCATTCATCTTCAAAAGTACTGCAGCTTTGCCTAATTCCTTGAAGAGGAATGTAATAAAATGATAGTATTTCTAAGGAATGCAGCATCACATCTGACTGCAGCCTTCCTCATGTTTGCTCTTCAGCTTCTTGGGCTCTGCCACATGCAAATAATCCTTCTCCTTTAAAGGGCTTTTCCTGTGTGTTACATATAATACAGATTGAAATAAAAAAGAGCAGCTTTGCTCTGTGCTTTCTCCATGTTGTAATGAGGAGAGGTGAGTGATGGAGAAGCGTTTCCTTTTTTCTAACCATGTTTAAAAGAACAGAACAATCTTTAACAAGTCTAGGATGCAAGTAGGGCTGCTCTTTGTGAAGATCAGTATGTTGTGCCATGGAGGGTTTAAACAGGGCAGAGAGCCAGGCATGGATTTGATGACATCTATAGTGGCTACTCGCAGAAAGAAGGAACTGTGATGTTCTTTAGCATTGTTAAGTATTTCCCCAAATATTTTCTGTTCTACAGAATCATGGTCTTTAAGTGTAGGACTATGATAAAATGGAAATAATCTGAAGTTGTAGAAAACATATTTTATGTGATTATTTTAGTAAGCTTGACCTGTGAAAGTAAATACCTGTTTTACAGTGTTGTTTACACAAGAAAGCAGTCAGGAACATGTGTTTCTTTGAAAGATGACTCTTTTGGCTACAGCACAATTTTATTGGGGGCTCTTGGGATCAGTTTGCTCTGTAAAATGCATTGTACTCTAGTAACTATTCTCCCTGTGTGAAGGAGGATGGCTGATAGGGGTGATTGTCAAAGAGCTGTTGGGCTGAATAATTCCCTGACAGATCTTCCTTACTGCAGGAGAAGCTCCCTTCTAAAGTCAAAATCATTTTCCCAACAATAAAACTGTTAGGAAGTGCAGCGCTGTGATTTTCACTTAGCTAATGCAGCTGGGAAACCCTTCGGTTTAGAGGCAAGCTGGGAATTTCTATTGCTAATCTGCTATATTAAGGCAAATTAGAGTTAACTGATGTGCTTCTAAATGTGGCCTGTGTGAAATGAAGTTCCTTGCAGCCTAATGCATTTTTTTCTTTTTTTTTTCTTTAATAGCACAATTTATTATTCCATAAGTAGGTAATTCCTCTTTGCTGATAACCACACGTCTGCTCTTCCCTTCTGCCGCCGCGGTTCCCTTGGAACAGCACCGTGCCTTTGGAAATGCCAGTGATTGAGCTGGAGCCCCTTGAGGCACTGTATTTAGACTGGCTGTTAATAGATCAGCTCGTTCCTGTAATTACCGAGCTCTGACAGAGCAGCTCCTGGAGCTCAGTGCACATTTACTGCTTTCCACTTGCTCTGTGAGTCGCAGGACAGCACTCCCTGCTTGCTGAGGAGTTTGGGCCTTTAAAAATGAAGAAATCATTTTTAGCTCCCAGCAGACCTTTCAATAAACATTAGCAAGTTCCGCTTATCCATGACATAGTACGAAAATATTTTCCTGTCCGATCGTGCATCATGACTTCATTGGCTTGAGATGACACCTTGTGGAAGTGCCTCTCCTGCTGGGATTGCTTTGTCTTTGGAATGACAATTTCCACTTCACCTCTGTGAAGGACCCTGACTCCCATGGTGGAGGATCCTCGGTGCAGCCATCCCTGGCTTTGAGCAGCTCTCTTCACTTGACTGCAGGGAGTACTGGAAGGTGTTGGAGACAGGGTTTTTTCCTGAGGCTCTTCCGTTGATTTTCGTTGTGTTTCAGCGTTGTGGAGCAGGATGAATGAGGCAGTGCAGAGACAGGGAGAAAGGCTTTGTGGTTTTTATTAGCAACAACTGTGCAAGCAAACTTAATTTGGCATTCTGAAGCCTGCTGGTGGTGTTCCAACTTTACCCCTCAGCTGTTGCTCACTGCATTGCAGAGGCCTCTGTAATCTAGCAATTTCTCATTGTCTCCAGCCCCTGCCGTATTTATAAGTGGGGACTCAGGTTGCAGAGCAGATTAAGTGAGCATTCCCTTTTATTTTTAATTTTAATACAAGCATTTCCTCTAGTCATAGGAAAAAATACACCTGGCACTCACTAGCTGGGGATATGCGCTTTTGGATGAGGTGGAAAATACCTGTATGATCTTGTCCCCTATGGGTTTTTAGGAAAGAAGAAATAGTATGCACTTTGATTATGACACTTCCTATATTTCATCTATTCTTCCACTCCCAAAACAACTAGTCTGGTTTATTATTTCTCTTCTTCCTCCTCTCTCATTTCCTTCTTCTGTAGTTCATGGTATTTCTCATCCTGTCTCTCTTGCCTTGTGCTTTCCTTCCTTACTGCTGCCCCATGTGCACCAGTGGTGCCATCTTGCTCATATTTAGATTAAATTTCTTATCTGAGATGCATGGGTTTTTTTAGGATATCTTTTGTCTGCTTTCTTTTTCACATTCTAGGAGAATTAGAAAGGTTTGCAGCAGCTGCCCCGTAGAGGCCAAACCTTCTCTCCATGCCAAGGGGATAATCTCTACTGTCCCCTCACTCAAATTCCATGTTTGTACTTTTACAAAACAGTAGTAAAGTAAAAGCACAAGAGGATTTGTGGCACCACTCATGCTACCCCTGCTCCCCTAAAGCAGTCATTTTGCATAAAACCATTTTGCCCAGATTATCCTAGGGGGTTATTGACATGCCAGTGGGGAGTTAGCACGTGAAACCATGCCCTGGGGGTCCAGAGTGCCTTTTGCCTTGCACAAAAATGGTATCCCAGAGCTATTCTGTGCTGCTGGGGAGGGCTTCTCTCTTGGGAACTAAATTTTTGTCAGCCTTTGCTTGCACTGGTTGCAGTCCAGCAGCCTGTCAAATGTCTGACTTACCCCCCTCTTAGAAAAGCTTGAGCAACTTTGGCATAACACTTAGCTGATGTTTTTCAGCCGACTGTGACTCACAGGCCCACTCACAAGAAAGCAAGGAGTGGTGGGGTCAACTCTGCTCCAATAAACAAGGCACCTTTTGCTTATGCTTAAAGGTATTCCTCATTTCTGCAGTGAAATTGGGATCTCTCAAATGCTGCTTCACGCTTTCCTACTCTCCAGACAAACGTTTGAAAACAAGGAAAGAGATGAAGGTTGGAGGATTTTTTTCCTGCTTGGTAACAAGGAAAGAGATGAAAGTTGGAGGATTTTTTTCCTGCTTGGTAGCCTGTAACTGTAGTTCAAACAAAGCCCAGGATTACCAGCACATAGGAGGGAAAATTCACAAAGTACCATTTAGCAGCACACCTGGAATCTGGTGTGAAGATGTGATTTGCTTTTTTGGGCTGCCATCTCTTGTAGCTTTTTTTTTCCCCTCTCTCTCGGACTCGAAAATACAAGGGCCATGAGGAAGAGTTGTACAAAACGATTAAATACAAGGGCCTTCTGCTCTGCTAAAGGAAAAGCAATTGCTTCACTAGACTGCCTATTCAGACTTCCACAGAGCCAACGTGGAAACCCATGAGTTATCAAAAGGGGCAGTTCTGATTCCCACGATGACATGGGACTGAAATTCTCCTTTGAGGTTTTGTGAGGGAAAGCTCATTCCTTTGCACATGGATTGCCGTGGGCTTTCAGGGTTATTTCAGAAAGCAAATTACAAGATTCTCCTGTGGTTCTGAACTCTTCTGTTTTCCTTACTGACGTGCCCAAGTTTGGGGATTAAGAGGAGGCTGCTGGCAGCTGTCTGCCAACAGCAATAGTACGACCTCGTATGCAGTCACAGCCATTAGGCATGTCTGGTCTGTGGTGGGGGAAAAGGGAGATTCCAGGAGGAGAAAAGAAGAGACCAGCAAATTTCTTCTGTTGTTATTGAGCAGGGCCTCTAAGAATATAAATTCCTGCTGGGAGGATCACTCCAGGTGGAGGGTGGCTCTGCATTGTCCTCTCCCACAAGTCCACAGACAGAATAGTTGGTTCTGTTTATTTTGTGCTAGAGTGGTTCTGTATTATTCCTAAAGCAGTATCACCTCCCACTGAAAGCAGTATGACCTCTCACTGTCCCAGAGAAAGGTGGTGGGTTGGTTTTGTGTTTGGTTGTTTTTAAAGTGGTCATTTTGGTTGGCTTCTTGGTAAAAAAACCCCTTTAGTTAAATATTAAATCTGCATCCTTCCCTTAACACATTGGCACCTGCAATAAATGTATTTCAGACTTCAAGAATTATCAATAGAGCCACAGGGAATAAATTTTATGTCACCAGGGGATGATTGAGAATGAGGGGAATGGGTACCTTTGAGTCTCTTGTACCTTGCAGAGTAGCCAAAGCTGCAATTACTGTCAGTTAACTGTATGTAAAGTTACTTACAAAGATAAGATATAGTTCACTAACAGAGTAATAGCAGCATTTTGTTATTTTAACTTGGCAGTATCCTACAATAAAATAGTAAATTTATTAGCTTACTAATGAATTACGTACTCTTTCTGTGGTGCATCAGCAAGTAAACTGTGTGAGGAGACACTTGTTCTTTTGTCTTTTTTATCATCATTTGGCTAGAAATCCTCCTCTAAAACGAAAGGTGCAGGGGAGGCTGAGATCTGATGTGTTTTTCTTTGCACTGGTGCTGACAAGAAAATCATTTCTCTCACCTCCCAGCAGAGCTGGTGGCAAGCCCTGGGAGCAGTGCTGTGGTAACAGTGATCAGAAGCGAGATGGATGTTCTGCAGGTGCAAACAGCATTTCCTTCTTGTGCTGAACACAGGGTTATAGAAATGCACTTGTCTCTGATACACAGCCCAGAATTATTTTTCTAGAGAAATGCCACGTGCATTCCCAGCTTCACTCACACTGGGTGAAGGACTGCAAAGTCCTGTGTGAGGATCCAAGAGAGTACATCAAGACTAACCTAAGCACATATTTCTTCTGGGTTTGCCCCATTTAATGTGTTGTAGATACCTCATCTTATTTTAGCTTCCCATCCTCAGTCTCCCTGATTTCCCGTTTTCCTTCCCTTTCATCTTTAAAACGTGTGGTTTGATTAGGAAGCTGTAATCTCTCTATAGTTCATTTCATTTAAAAGCACATTAACTTGCAGAATGAGCCACTGGCTGTCTCTTGTTCAATTCCCAATGAATTTCCTGTTTGTCTGGGTGCTGGGTTATTCACTCAGCAGTTGAGGGAGGCAATTGGGCTGCTGAAAGTTCCTTGTGGCTGAGATCTGCCAGCCTGGCACTCGCTGCTGTGTCTCAACCACAGAGGCTGTACCCCTTACTGGCAATGGCATCATTTGTGCAGTGCTTTTCATCTTTCAGTTCAGATTTCCCATCTTCTGAATTTAGCTTCTTGTCTTTTTTCTTCTTCTTCTTCTTTTTGTCTTTTCTCCCTTTTTTTTTTCTGTTTGTTTGGTCTGGTTCAAATTGCAGCTCAAAAGCAGTCTTTAGAATGTCTTTCCTTGCAAGTTTATGAAGAAAATTCCCTGTGTCCTGAGGGAGGGAAAGCAGTGGGAGAAGAGAGAGCGAACACAGGTTCTTCCTTATCAAAACCCTTTGACAGAAATTGAAACTTCACTTTTGTTTTTTGGAGTACACTTTAAAATACTGTATGAACTCCAACAAACTTAATTAGTTCATAAAGAATGTTGTGTAAGAGATGAGAAATACTTGTCACTGTGTGTAGCTCGAATTTTGAGGGATTTTTTTTTTATTCATCCTTGCAGTTTTGAGAACAGACAACTGCAGGCAGTCATGGACTGCCTGTCTTGTTCTGCCACCACCTGTAGCTGCTGATAGGACAAGGGGAATGGCTTCATGCTGAAGGAGGGTAGATTTAAATTGTGTATTAGGAAGAAGTTCTTCCCTGTGAGGGTGGGCAGGCCCTGGCACAGGGTGCACAGAGAAGCTGTCACTGCTCCATTCTTGGAAGTGTCCAAGGCCAGGCTGGATGGGGCCTGAAGTCACCTGTTCTAGTGGAGGTGTCCCTGCCCATGGCAGGAGGGTGGAATGAGATGGTTTTTAAGGTCCCTTCCCACCTAAGGACACGGGACCCCCTCTGCTAGACTCGCTGTACCTTGCATATCCCCCTGTGAAAGGACCTGACCTTATCTCCCTGTTCTCCTCTCTCCTCTTCTTTTTCACTATGAATTGTGCAAACATGGGCGAGAGAAGCTGCAGGGGGAAGGGGATCCTTCTTCCAGAGGATGCACACTGCTGAGGAAGAGGGGGACACCTGACTCAGGGAAGGAGTTGGAGGTTTGGAAAAGTTGAGATAAAACAGCCTTGGAAACCTTGGTGAGGACTGTACCACGTGTTCAGACATCCACAGCCAAGGTGAATGTAATTGTTGAGGGGAGGGTGAACCTCAGCCCTATGCTGAGAACTTGCAGAGCAGCCACTGGGAAGTTTTGATTTTTGCAGAGACTTGGATACAGTAATGAGCTGCATTTTAGAGAAGTCATGCTGCAAAAATGGGTGACTCCATGCTTGTGACTTCTTTACAGTAGGGTTTTTTTGTCCCATCAAGAGTTATTAGAGCCATTTGGTTTTGATGTCTAGGATTCAAGAAGGCATGTCATTCTATTAGCACATTTCTGGAAGGGTATGTAGTTCTCCCCACAACCCCTGCCCTTGCTCTCCATGGCCCATGAAGCCTGATTGTTCTATCAGTCACAGCAGTGTTAGTGCTGCCTGCAGTTACTGATCATTTTCACTCTGTTTTAAGTTTTGCTAAAGCAAAACGGATACATGGAATTGCTATTGGCGTTTAAACATAGTAAATAAATATACTTCTACTCCCAAATACTGTCTCTGGAGACAAATTTATAGTGATCTCCTAGGCAGTCTCAGGGCTCTTTTCCTTGCCTGTCTTAATTCCCAGGTAATGTGCAGAGAGAGACATAGTATTGTACATGCTTAAAACATGGAATTTTTCAATTAGATGGCTTTTTCCAGATTGGAGACAATTTGTGGGGATGGGAGGTAGGGAGTTGGTGAGTATTTGTAGACATAGAGTTTAAATAAATAACTTATTACTTTTTAAAATAATATTTTGATCTGTGGTTTGTTGGGAGGGTTTTGTTTGGTTGGTTGGTTGTTTTTTTCCCAAGAGAGTGTTTGAATGCAGACTGTGCAAATACTTTGAAGATGATCGAAGCTATTAATGCATCATTGATTTCCTCCATTGACTTGTCCATTAGATATTTAATCCCTTCTTTTTAACAAGTCTGTATTTTTCTATTCCAAAAGCAGCCTCCCACTGTCCCCTGCATGGTGGGAAGCATCTCCTGCTGGCTTTCTGTCATTTTGCCAGCCTTGAGACTTGGCTTCCAAGGCCAGTTGAACACTCTGGACTTATCCTGCCTTTCTGTGGAGCTGGAGGAGTTGGGGAGCAGATTCACTCATTGCATGGCCACCCAAGCTAGTTTAATCTGTCCTGCCTGAACAGCTCATGCTATGATTCTGTGCTTTTGTTGGCAGGAGCAATCTGAAACAAATCTCAGCAGTGCCCTGGATACTCCCTGTCCTGTGTGCTTTCTTCTGTCCCTCATTTTTCTTGGGCCAGTTGTAAGAATCTCTTGTTAGATGGTCACTGGTGATGAGGGTTTTTAATAGCAGCAGCTGCTGTAAAAAATTGCTGAACTGCATCTGTTTCACAGACTTCTGTGAAACTCTGTTTCTAAGAATACATTCAGCTTAACCCCAAAAAAACCATAAAAACAAGGAATGATCCATGGGTTTAGGGTCTGCACAGGGACTGTATTTTTGCTGTTCTGAAACAACTTGTTGAGCTGCATGCCTGAAAACAAAGTGATTTGAGTCACTGCTTATATTTAGCATCATTACCTACTGCATTAGGTTCCGTTTTCTTCCGAGCATTAATGTTTTTGCTCAGGAAGGTTAACAGGGAAAACGCCCAGCAGAAGGCATTTTTGTGCTTATCGGAGGGCAAATGCGTGGAAAACATCAGGTGGCTGTGCTGGGTGTCAGCTTGTTGGGTTTTTTTCCTTCTTTTTTCAAGAGTCTGTAGAAGGAGCAATATCTAAGGGTGGGGAGAGGATGTCCTTCCTTTTTGGTAAAGCCTGTGAAATTAGAGGAGCTGGTGGATATTTAGTGCAAATGTGACCTGAAATCGCAACACCCTCCTTGGCATGGTTCAGAATCATGCATCATAAATTTATGAGATCCCGACCTTAAAATACACCCTGTGACTCTACCTGCCCAAGGTGATAATTTTTCTGGTTTTGAGTATATTAGTAATTGAAACAAAAATTCTAATTGCTGTTTTTATATGGAACATTTAAAATACGTTTCGTCTTATATTTCTGTTTGGAACAAGCTTTTATTGCAACTTTCTGTAATCACATGGAATGCAAAAGGGAGATGCACAGGTTTAAAGTGCTGCTGGTGAAGCTTTAGCCTAAAGTTTAAATCTTTGAAGATTGCTTGAAAGCCTTGGCTGCCAAGGAAGCCTGGACCCAGCTCAGGAAATTGCATGATTCCTGGTGCTTCTGGAACCAGGTGAGGAGCTGTAATTGACTTTTCACCAGTGGAGTGTAGAACATTCCGTTCAGTTGGTGTGTAACAGGTGAATGCCCCAAACACTGGGGAAGTGATGTTGAAAGTGGAAGAGTTTGAGCACAGCTTTGCTGCTCTGAAGCCTGTGTGCTGCTCTCCATTCTCCTTATTGCCATCTCTTATGTTAGTGTTGGTGTATCACAGAAAAACTCTTCAAGGGGTTAACTGACCAAACTCATCTTTTATGTGACCTTAAATGGATTACAAATTCAAGACCATTTTTCTTCCCCTTATAGGGGTGTGAGAAGTTGCAGAGCTGCTATAACATTTTCCTTTCTGAAGCATGAAGGGCTTTGATTCCTAAGAATGCTACTTCTGGGAGCAGCAGTGTTTTCTCTCCTTTGCTCCCAAGCAGTCTCATCCCAGGGCTTTTTATTTTTACTACATGGAACCCCTCCCTAACAGGCTGAGGAGCCTCTGCTGCCTGAAGTAGTTGCTCTGTACATTGGTGCACATCTGAAGTGTCCTGCAGTACCTCCCGAGATTCCCTGTGATAATCACATCACTCTGCCAAGGAACTCTGTTAATATTCATGTGGCAATTGTTTTGGTACTTGGCAGAGATGAGGGCATTAATGTGAAACCCACTTTGGCTGATGGGTATTAAAGAAATGATTTATGCTTTGTACTGTAGCAGTGATTTCATTACACTTGAAGAATTAAATTCTGAATGTCTTTTGGTAGATATGTGCATAAAAATATTTAGTGAGGCAGTTAGCTGGCATGTTGGACTACACCAACCTCTGCCTCATTAGAAGGATGGGGGGCTGTTGGTGCAAGTCCAGAGCAGAGCCATGAAATTAACCTGGAGAAGAAAAGGCTGGAGCACCTCTCCTGTGAGGAAAGGCTGGCAGAGTTGGGATTGTACAGCCTGGAGTAGAAAAGGTTCCAGGGTGACCTAACAGCACCTTCTGATACCTGAAGGGGCTTCTAGAGAGCTGCAAGGAAATTTTTACAAAGGCGAGCAGTGACAGGACAAGGGGGAATGGCTGCCAGAGGGCAGGGTTAGATTGGATATTGGGAAAAAATCTTCTTTGTGGGGGTGGTGAGACCCTGGCACAGGGTGCCCAGAGAAGCTGTGGCTGCACCATCCCTGGAAGTGTTCAGTGCCAGATGGGAGCAACCTGATCTAGTGGAAGGTGTCCCTGCCTGTGGCAGAGGGCTGGAATGAGATGATCTTTAATGTCCCTTGCAACCCAAACCCGGTCGAGTGAAGGGGAACAAAGGTGGAGGGATGTTTGCTCAGACCAGCTCTTACGTGCTAGCAAGTTTTTCCTGCTGAAATGGAAATGAAAGTTTGAAACTGTGTGCAGTTCTTCTATAATGAAGTGTTGCTTTTCAGGCTGGGATGGTGGAATGAGGAGAAGGAGCCCTTCAGCAAAAGGCTCCTGGGCTTTCACACTGCTTGCCCTGTGCTCCCTTGCCTCTCAGCAGTTGGGCTTCTCTTGTGTGGAGGGTTGTTGTGAAACTCGTCCACTGTACCTGCAAAGATTCGTGTGAATTCTCTGGTTTTGAGAGCAGCACTGTTTCTTTTTTGAGTCCAACCCCTTGATCTCGCAGTTAACCTTAAGGCAAATCAGCATTTTAATTGTAGTTTACTTTTATAAGAATTTAATTTCTTGAAAAACAAGATGAAAAGAGGAGGGGAGAAGAATGTGCTGTTGCCTTATTAAGAGAGTAAAAAAGAAGGGGGGTCTTTAGTAAGATGGTATTAAAAAGGGTCTTTGGATAGTTGCAGATCTCTCAGTGTTTTAGTTTAGATGTTAAAAAGGCCTTTTATGAGATAAGTGGTCTTTGAGAGAAAGACAAGTAAAAAGCACATCTGAAAACACGTAGGATGGCAGATCTTTCAGACAGACACTTCTCATCACCTTGGGGCTGAGGATTGCCCAGCTCCTGGCTTTCTCCTCACTCAACCTTTTGTACCAGCCCCAGTGTGGCTTGGCTTGAGAAACCACACGGAGGTCAGGCACTATTTCAGTGGTGTTATCAGAGAAGACACTGCCTGCTGAAGGCTCCAGACCAAGAACTGCTATAACTCTGGTGTGCTTTCAGAGACAGGAGGAGTCTCTAGTGCTGCAAAGCCCTTCCCAGCCCAGGTGGCTGGGGGAAGTCCCCCTTTGGACTGGCATTTTCCAAGCACTGGATTCCTGTGAGCAGAAGGGCTGCTGTGTCTGTGTCCCAGCCAAGGTGAGAATGGTCACTGTTTGGTTGACCCTTAGGGATGGACCAAGCCTCCCCTGTCCATCCTCCCTCCTTTCTCCTTCCAAGGATGCTTGGATGTGCAGGCTTCCCTGACGGCAGCAGCCGTGCAGGTTTGGAGAGCTGCTGCTGGGCAGAGCAAATGGGCACAGTCTGTGCGTGTCCCTCTCCCTTCACACACCAGGCAGGACACTGTCCAGAGCCACCCAGCTCGCCACAGTCTGCACAGGGTGTCTGTGAGCCTACCACTGGATACAAATGGCTGCTGCTGTCTCTCTCATGGGCTCTGCTTGCCCTTGCTCATCCCACCTTCCAAGTGCATGGACCTGCTGGGGAGCCAGTAGAGTTGTCAAAGAAATCATCATCTTCCTTTGGAGCCTTTTGGGTCAATAGAACTTGACCTGTCTGCTCTCTTCTCTATCAACAGAACTTTTTTTGCCAGCGGTGGAGCAAATGTTAGAGCCCTCTGGATCTGTGCAAAAGGGCTCGGTGCATGCTGGTGGAGTGCTCTGTTTGCTCAGAGGTGGAGCTACCGTGAGGTAAATGCCACAGAATGGTGGGGAAAAGCCATTAGCAGCTGAAGGAGCCTGAGGCTTTGTGTGGTGAGGTGGAGATCTCCCAGAACACAAGCGGGGAAGATGTGTTTGACTCCTGCCAAATCCCTGCACACAACACTCATTTCTGCCAGGCTGACCTTGTTCCTGGAGAGCTGGGGGCTGGCTTGTGGGGCAGGCTGGTAGCCAAAGCCATTTGCTCTGACCCATACACAAGCTCAATATCCCTCCTCTGCTCCTCCATTGCTCCTGCACTGCAAGGTGCAGCTGCTGTAGCTGTTGATACCTCTTCTGGGGGCTTGTTTCTGCCTCTGCCTCCCCCTTCTTTGCCTTCTATCCCTGGAGGGACTGGAACTCTTTTCATGGACACTTTTTGACCATTTGGAATGCTTATGGGACGCTTCGTACTGGAAATCCAGGAGACCTCTCCAGAGGAGGAAGCAGCGTCTCCTGTTTGTCTTGAGTTACCCTGTCACAACAATGGCTTCAGAATCTGCCTAATTTAAAAAGCTACTTTTAATCTGATGGGAAGATGTTTGTGTATTTAAAATAGTTATTCCTTGCTGGAGCCACTCCCTTCTTTTGTCCTTCACTGCTGGACTTTTCGGCTGCACTCAGCTAATGGGCAGCGCTTGTTTACGGCCGAGATACTGGAGCATGGAGAAGGAAGTCGGTCCCTTTAATCCTGGTTCAGTTCCAGGCTTCCTGTGCGTGTGCATGCACGCGTGTGTGCCCCTGTGTGAGCGTGTGTGTGCTCAGCCCCGCTCCTCCAGTCGCTGTGCAGCCTCCGCAGCAAAAGCCACGGCACAGACAAGATGCAGGTGTCTCTTTTTACCTCTTCCACCTGCCTTGGGCCTGAGCAGGTTTAGGCAACACGGGTAAAAATTCCAGTATGGCAAGCCTGATGAGGAAGATGCTGATGCAGGCAAAGACGTGGAGTGGTGAGTACGGGAAACTTCTTGTCTGATGGGAAAGATAACTGCTCAGGAGGGTTTAGGTGCCTGGCAGGAGGAATGTGGTAGCAGAATACCACAGAGAGCTGTTGGGTATTGCTGTTGTTTTCATCTTTCATCTCCAGTGTGAGATGGCAACCTGAAAATGCCAAAACCTTTGCCTGTGGAGAAAATGGTTATCCAGGTGAATGTGTGTTTAAAGTCTGTTTCCTAGCCTGCCCTGGCATTTCTGCCTTAGCTTGGCTCTGTGGCAGCAGCAGTCTGTCTAATTTGGAAGTTTTGGAGGGAGTGGGGAGTTTGCAGGAGACAGGAATCTCAGGAGCATTTAAACTGTTGTGTGAGTTGTGACTGCACCAAAAGATGAGGCTGAGAAGAAAACAACACTGATAAGCTGTAGAAGAAACTATTTTATTGCTTTGTTCCTGTTCTTTTGATTTGGTGGCAAGTATCTCTGGATTTCAGTAAGGTGCTCTTGTGTTGCGTGGTTACAGAAATTGTCATCAGCAGTGCTGGATATTTTTGATTTTAAAATATTCCAGTAGCAGCACCAGCCTGTGCCTGGGGTTTTTCATTTAAATTTATGGTGTTTATCTAGCTCTTAATTGTGCAAATTAGTGTAATTATGAAGTGTGATTATATGCATAGCCAGTGACTGTTTTTAAGAGGCTGTCTCAAATGTCAAGAATTGATTTTATTAGCCTTGAGATTTTTGATGCAAGCACCTTTTTTCATGCTGCTGTTCTGCGAAGCAGACATCCCAAACTGCCTCAGCAGGAAACAATTTCTGCAGTGCCGTATCTGAGAGAATGACTGTTTAATAGGGCAGAAGGCTCTTCAATGACTCTGACTAATTAGGACTGATTAGGTGAGTTATCAGACTGAAACAGCCCTCCCGAAGCAGGATGACTTCTTTGCTCCAGGCTGGGATAAGGATAGGAGGACACAACCTGAGCCACATGTGGTAAAGTTTATCCAAGTGCCAATTTTATCAGTGTGTGAATTTTAATGAAAAGTTGTTCTTGGAAATTAGGACTTTTGTGTGAGTTATTGGCTGCTGCCCACATCTCCCAGGGCTGCAGCTGAGAGCATGGAGGGGGCAGTGTAGGCACAAGCACTTCTCGTGTGTGGAGGTTACGGACTGGATGTGCCAAGTATTGTGCTGCTCTTTGCTGGGAAGGAGGTTTTGCTGGCAAATGCTGTTCCCTTCTAGCTCAGACTTACTGGTCTCTCCCTGCTCACTCAGGACTTCTGAGAATCCACGACTTTCTGCCTTTAAGAAAAACGGAGATATGACTTGAAACAGAGTAATCCCCTTGACTGCATTGTGACAGACGTGGTATGACAAATACAGGAAACTGTAGAGGAGATCTCCTTGATCTCTCTATAAATAGCTTGGGACTTTGGGTAAATTAAGCAGCCTTTACAAAAAAGAAGCTGAGTGAAAATAAATGTTGTAGAACCATGGAATGGTTTGGTTGGAAGGGACCTTAAAGCTCATCTCATTCCAACCTCCCTGGCATGGGCAGGGACACCTTCCACAGTCCCAGGTGGCTCCAAGTCTCCTTCAACCTGACCTTGAACACTTCTGGGTATGGGGTAGCTACAGCTTCCCTAGGCACCCTGTGCCAGGCCTCACCACTCTCACAGGGCAGGATTTCTTCCCAGTATCTGTTCTGACCCTGCCCTGTGTCAGTGTGAAGCCATTCCCCCTTGTCCTGTCACTATATGCCCTTCTCAGAAGTCCCTCTCCAGGTCTCTTCCCCTTTTATTTGCTTCAGAGGTAAGGAGAATAGAATTATTCTAGTTGAAATTTCACTTAAAGAAAAAGTGTGAGAATTTACATAGAGGGTTTTTTAATAGGCAAGTCTAGTAGATATTAAGTGACTAGAGCACACATTTACTTTGTGTACATACCTTGTGTACATTCCTTCAGAGAAGTTTTAGTCCATCAGTGTTTGAAAGCACAATTCTTTGTTGAGAGAAACACAGCCAAAAGGCCAACATGTAAATAGCCTTGGCTTTGATAACTTTCAGCATGATTTCAGAACCCCTGGAGAGCTGCTTGTTGTTTTTGTTTTGGTTTTTTTTCCTCAAATCTCACTGTTTACACCGTGGGGAGGTGTGTTAAATGGGTTTTTTTAAATGCCTGCAGGATGTTGGGAAGTTGAGGATGCTGGGAGAATGAGGTGAAGGGAATGTGATCCTGGAGCAAGTGTACCCATTGCAAAAGAACTTGGATAGGGTGTGTAAATACAGGCCCTCGTTCTGCCCCAGGGAAAGCACGTGCTTGGAGCCAGTCTGGTTTCTGCATTTGCAGGGGGTTGAGTGCTGACACCTCGGTTCTGTCATCCCAGCCTGCTCCCAGCTCTCCATACCAGCCCATGGGTAAAAGGACCACTGCAATTAGCAGGCAGATGGAAAAAGAAATGGCACAGGAAGGAGATGTTACAAAGAAGCACAAAGGACACTTACATGATTTATTTTCAGTGTTTATGGTGTGGGGAGCAGCAAAAATGCAGATCTACACCTTATTCTGTGTTGTCACGTGTAATTTTGGCAGAAAGTCTGCTGCAAAAGGCGCTGATTTTGTCTTTACCAAGTAGAGTCTTTGTCTGATGACCATTCTTCTTTATTTAGCACTTCTCATGTCATTAAAAAATAATATTTTCTTCCATTCTAAGTTGTTAGGGAGAGATTTACTTGAAGGAGACCTGGAAGTGATCATGGGTTTGTGTGGTCCAAATTTATTCATTTGATTAGCCACCAGCAACTTACAGCAGTTTTCAGAGATTTCAGGATTAATGAACTACATGAAATATCAGACTTTAAAAGGGACTTTTAAGTGGTCACTTTTGTATAAGAACAGATGTGGTCAGATACTATTTCAGCAGGATTTATATTCCACATACTTTGAGACAGCAGGGTTTTTAATGACCCCTTTAGAATGTAATATTTTAAGATAATGAAATACTTTTAATGACTCTTATTAATGTATAAATATGTTTAAGGTTGGTTATGGCAGAGAGTCGTGGTGAAACTGAACATCCTAAGGTTTTGATCTTTATTTAAAACAGAAAGGTTATAAAATGTCATGGTCAAAATTGGTAAGTGGCATTCTGCCAGCCTAACAAATGCTGCTGGATTTATCTCTCCTCTCTCGAGATCCCTGCTACTTTTAAATACTCTTTAATTTGCCTGTCTGCTGGTGTACAACTGCAGAGAAAATGCAAACCATTGTTTGGATTTGAGGTAAACTGAAATAAGCTTGAGCCATGCCCTAGCTGAAGAGACTTTTAAGTCAACTGAAATTGATTGTTCTTGAACATTATTGTTTGTCTTATATAAAAACACAAACTGAATGGAGAACTCAAGACATTAAAGAACAGCAAAGCAGCAAAAACTTACTGAGAAGGACTTAGCTGAGCAGTATCCTTTGTTTTCCATGACACCCCTTATTTCAGCTGCCTCACCACAGCTGATGCTGCCGTATCTCCTGGAGGTTCTGCAGGATGACAGTGGTTGCAAGAAGCTGTTAAATGAACTTTCAAGTTGTCACATCAAAGCTCTCAAATAGCAGAAAAGTAACAGCCTTAATGGTTGCACCATCCTTACATTTCTGTCTGTTGGCAGGTCAGTAATGGTAGGAACAGCGATCTCGGGTAATTTTATTCAAGCATCAGGAATATCTTCTGTCTGAGAGTGCTGAGGGTGATAAATCAGGGACTTTTCCCTTTATATAGAGCAGCATGGCTTTTAAGGGTGGTAGCCCCTGAGCTGTCATATCAGGACCCATGGCTAAGGGAGTTTCAGCAGGGATTTCGTCACCTGAGTGCAGTGACATTTATGCTGCCCGTTCAAGTGAGGATGTTATAGAACATATTTACTCAGAAAAGCGTCTCATTTAATGACAGTCTTGCAGCACAGGTGTCAGAAGTATTCCAAATCTGTTTTGCGTTTAGCAGTGCTGCATTCTTCTGTCATGGAGCCATCAGAATCCTATCTGCAGTAAAGCTTTTAATATTCTTTGAAAAAAACAACAAAACAAGAAAGAAAAGAATCTGTTTAAAAATAACATGGTATTACCTTGTATATTCATTGTTCTTATGAACCTCCTAGCCAGGCACAGAACGTTGTGTGCTATTTCCTCTTCAGACAGATAATTGCAGGAGGGAGAGGAAATTGAGCCATGTAAAGTAAAAAATCTCAGTAAAGTTCCTATTTCTGTTTTCTGGGAACTTAATATTTTTTTTTCTTTTTTTTTAAATAATGAAAACATTTTAGCCTCTAAAAAAAAAAAAAGTCAGATAAATAATAAATCACTTTGGCAATAAATGGTATTGCCTCTGAAGGTACCTTATATTAAAAGTAACCTTTTTCCTGTTCTTGTATCTCTGTACCTTCTCTTCAGTAAGGGACTGCTACTTGTGTTGTTCCAGTCACTTTCCTTGTGGAGGTAAATCTGCAGTCACTTTCTGACATGACAAAACACTAATTACTGCTGCTGGTGTAAACACTGGAAGTATTTGTGTTCACTTGTCAGTGTATTCTGTTATTATTGTGATTAAATTTGTAATCCTGAGGCTTGTTATCAGGTAACAGTAAGAGAATTACTCTTTTGAAAATGAGGTTTCCAGTTTCAGTTTTAGTAGGGCCTGGGAGGAGATAACAACTTAGATGATAGCTTAGGTAATAGGAAAAGTGAATTTAAACTGAGTTTTGTGAATACTAAAAGTACCTCTGGGGCTGAAAGTTATAATTAGGCTAGCCAGAAAAAATACAAACATTAATTTCCTGATTGTGTCTGTAGATTTTAAAGTCTTTAAAGTCCCTGCATGAAACTTTTGCCATGGCCAGGTACTTTCTGGGGCAATCACAGGCAGCGGCCTCTTCGTTGAGCTAAATTCAGCTTTTTCCTGAGTAAGTGCTTTAAATAACTCTTCTTGCTAAATTGCAGCTTTATGCCTGTCATATTTCAAGAGCTCCACATCAATTGTCAAATGTGTATGGCGAGGTAATGGCAGCATTAGACCTGTCTGTGTCAGAAGCTGCTGCACTGGAATCTCTTGGCTGCTTCTTTACTCCTTCTGGAATCTCTGCAGTTAAGCTCTTGAGATAATGAGCACATGTTTCTTCCTTCTCTTCCCTTGCCCTTCCTCTCTCTGTCTTGTTTCCCCTCTTATTTCTGGCTCTAAGTTTCTGAGCTTTAAATGCTCGTTTATTCATTCTTTAGGAAGACATTGTGGTGTGTGTCACTCTTCTCTTCTGTATTGCTGCATAAATTCTGCCTAATTTTCCCTGTAGTGTTGTTTGTGGTGACTGGCTTCAGTTATTTTACAAGGAACCCTTGCATTTAATTGTATTGCATTTAATAATAGGAAAAGAATGTGAGAGCAGTGATTTCCCTTCCCCCCTTTTTCTGTCTTTGGTGGAATTACCTAGAAATTGCCACCTTCTGGTTCATTCAGAAGTTCCCTTAATATCTATGTAGTACAAAATTTTGAGGTCTTAATGATAAAGGAGCTGCAGCTTCTATTTTAATATTCTTTCATTGCCAGCTTTAAAAAGTGAAAATGTAAGTTGGTGTTGGAATAGAAATTTTTTGCAGTGTTGAATCTATTGAACTGTGATTCATTTGATAGTCTAGAGTTGTGATTATAAGGACTCCCAAAAATCGGCTGAAAGCAGAGGTGCAGGTGGATGAACTTTCCTGTTCAATTCAGTGATCAATCCCTGTAAATGGGAACTGAATGGATGTGGACTATTCAGCTGTGAAAAGTACAGTGACTACAACAGGAAAGCTTGTGGGATTTAATCCATTTATTGGCCGTGTTTCACAGTTTGTTGCATGGGAAGAGCAGAGGAGAGTAAGTGGGAAAAGTAACTGAAAGAACCCAGTAGGGTAGAAGAATGAAGGACAGAAATAAACCCAACTTTTTTCCCTGTGAATGTGACAAAGATTCTGAATAAGAAATTGATGTGCAATCATCTCTGCATAAATCATGCACTATTTCTGGAAAACTTCTTGCAGACTTCAAATTCCACAGCAGACTGAGTCATTAACAAAGCCAGTTTAAGAGGTATCTGTGTCCTCCCACCTTGCTGACAGGTTCCTTTGATGAGCTGCTTGGAACTGTGGAATTGTAAAACCACAAGCACCAGAGTGAAAGGTTTGAAACAGCTCAGAACAACAAAGTGCTCCTGCAAGGTCAGCTCACAGCTGGAGCTCCTGCAGGGTACAGCGAGAGCAGCGAGGTTTGGGTTTGCTGGCCTTTGCCTGTGCTTCTGAGATCCAGGAAATGTCGAGTTTCACATAAGCCTGCACTTCACTGGCTTAGTTATCCTCCTTCTGTCCAGTTATCCTCCTTTGCAAAGTCATTCTCTGCATACCTGAATTTCCACCTAAACCACCAAGAAATGCTTAATTGGGTGTACGTTCTACCATTTAAATGTGGTTTAGTGGCTTGGCAGGAAATGTGAATTTTTATTCACTTGATAACAAAAGCTGTTTAATTTAGGCACAATGAAAGTTTGCAAAGTGGTTGGGATTGGGGGGAAAGTGTTGGGAGATCTTGTACCCTGACTTGTGAGTACACAGTGACTCATGGTGTTGGCTCTGGGAACAGAGCATTCCGCTTCTCATCTGCTTGGGGAATATCATCTGTGGATGATGGGGAACAAGAAAATAGAGAAAGAGGAGCTCATGCCTTCTGTGCATCAGAAATATGGCCTGCATCTAATCTTGAGGGATCCAGACAGAAATGACTTGAAATGCAGACTCAGAAGTGAGCTTGTTAAAATAACTCTTTATATCTAAAGACTGAATAGGAACTATTTTCGATATCAACAACTAAATTTTTCGAAGTGTAAAAGCAACTGTGTAGTTACTGTAGGACAGTAAATATCTGTAGCATGATCAGCTCTTTTCAAGCACTTTGGTATCAGTAATTTATTGCTCATCTGTGAGAGTCTGAATCCAAAAGTTAGATGGCAGATGTGCGGCTTCCCACAGTGACATTGCCACATCTGGTAGATGAATTTATCATAGAATCCCAGAAGGTTTGCATTGGAAGGACCTTAAGGATTATCTTGTTCCACCCCCCTGCCATGGGCAGGGACACTTTCCACCAGCCCAGGCTGTTCCAAGCCCCATCCAGCCTGGCCTTGGACACTGCCAGGGATCCAGGGGCAGCCACAGCTTCTCTGGGCACCCTGTGCCAGGGCCTGCCCACCCTCACAGGGAAGGATTTCTTCCCAATATCTAATCCAAACCTACTCTCTTTGTGTGTATAAGCTCAGTGAAGTGTCATATGATACAAGCTGAGACTTGAGACTTCTTTCTAGTTTAGTAATTAAATATTCAAGCCCTCTTTATTGAAACAGTTCTCTCAGTGGTCCCAGACTATCTTGTCCGCTTTCTATTCTGGCTGCTGTGTTCATTTGGTGTGAGAACTTCAGAAGTATGTTTGACAGGCCAGGTAAATGCATTAACAGATGCACTGAAAAATCCCCCAAACCAAACCACAATTTATTAAATTCTCAAGGTGATTTGTTAAGGCTTATCTTGAGGATTGGCTTTTTGTATTTAATTGCAGCAAATTATATTCCTTGAGGGGTTTATATTTTAAGAAGATAAACTCAGATTTGCCCTTTTTTTTTTTCTTGTCTTCTACTACAGTTTATTGCAGAGTAATAATCAGTTTCCTTGTGTCAGTTTTCTAGACAGTCAGGAAGGTAAAAGAAGGATTTGATATGCTTGACAGCTTTTCAGACAGGAAGAACTTGATTTTGTTTTGATTTCAGTTGTCCCTAAACGTGTGTTTGCACAGGGAGGTGAGTTTTGGCCCCTGTTGCTGGACATCACGCCAGCTGCATGATGGTGAAACCACAGCAGCTTCTCATGGTCTCAGAATTGTGAGTCAGTCCTGGGCACCAGCACCTTTTAATCTAAAGCTGCCACTCTGGTTGGGATGCAGGAGGGCACAGCTGCTCCAAAGCTGTAGCCTAAGGCATGGGTTGGAAAGGAGACTTTTATGTGTGTTCCATCTCCTTCCCTGCTTTTCCATGCCTGGTGTGAGCATGAGAAGCACTCGCTGAGTCTCTGTGTCCCCTTCTTTCCCCTACATCAGGGTTGCAAGTGAGGAGAGGGTTGTTCTGAGCCTTGGGATCTTTTCCTTTCACCCTTCCTTCCTGTTTAACCACCTCTACCCCAAATTTCTTCTGGCTGCTGATGGTCAGAGAAGAGACTGTTTTGCAGGAGGCTTGGCCAGTTCTTTAATCCAGAGATGAGAAAGTGTAGGAGAAGCTTTAGTTACTCTAAGACCTGACCTGGGTTTTCATAGTTAAAAAAAACAACCTGGATGCTTTAGTATGAAATAGAAGTAAACAGAATAACCCAAATTTGGCACAGGGCTGACTCTCAGCTGTCTCTCTGTTTGTAGCATTCCTGACGTTGGCATTGTCCTGCTCTGTCCTTGCTTGCTGTGAAGTGAGGAGGGAACAGGAAATGAGGACCTTGTGTTCATCTAAAGAGGTGGTGTCGGGAATGCCAAATTCTGAGGATTTCCTGGCCTTTCTTGTTTTTCTGGAAAGAATAAAACAGAACTTTAATAAGACAAAAAATCCTTGTCTGTCTGCCTCTTCCCTTGCCACTCCCCACCACTTCTGCCTTGTGCACTGCCAGCCTGGGGTGGGATGTTTCCAGGCTCCTTTTTGAAGATATTTATAAATAAGTTGAGGTCCATATGTTTGTTTTTTCCCAAATGATTTCTTTACTGTAAGTCATTGTATTTCTGTGTAATTGATCTATGTGTGTCAACTTGCATCTAGGGAGGGAAGTCACAAATGGGTTGGGCCCGTGCCGTGCAAACATGGAAAAAGGAAATAAAAAAATAGTTTGACAATAACCCTAATAATGACAGCTGGGGACAAAAACTTATTTAAAAAAATACAAGTTTAAACTAACTTACTTTGAAACAATAAGAGTAAATGGTATGCATAACTGTTAAAGACTGAAATAGAGCAGGGAATAAAGGGCACAGATTTCTCTCCTCTAGCTTCAGCCTGCCCAGCAAAATTTGGCATATAAATATCCATAAATCAAGAAGGGCAAAGACACTTTAAGATGTGAGTATTTTTAGCCATAAGGAAAAGCATTTCAGTGGTGTTCCTTCCCATACGTTGTGTTTACAAATACCATTATCTTGGTGTGTTTCACAACAAATCAGGATTTCAGGTTTGGTGTCCTCAGTATGTAGATTTTTTGTTTCCAAACACAAAAGGGAGGAATTCTCCTTGTTTTTTTTATGCTTTGGGGAAGAGAGGGAATACATGGATGTGTGCTGCAGGCAGGAATATCTGGTGGAAAGACAGGAGCCACAGCAGGGCAGGGGGGACAAATGCCCTGCCATGTCCCATGTAAGGAGATTAGGTTAAGACTGCAGCCTGGACTGAGCAAAAATTAGAAAGGATAATGCTGCATTAATTCACACAGGTCTAGCTTCTGTAGCACAGTGACAAAACAATATTAGTAATAGCCTAAAAATATAACCCTTAATAGAAGAACTTTCTCCTCCTCTTTTTGCCCCGTGCTCTCCCTCCTCCCCTCATTTCCTGCCTGGGCACCCGAAGTTGGAAACTTAAGAGTAGGTTTTGAATGGGATTTTTCTTCCTCCTCCCGTGTCTTCATTTGAAAAAAATGTAAAAAAAAAAAAAAAAAAGAAAGAATTTTGAAAAAGCCTGTTTCTGTAGCAGTGACTCAGTGCTGCAGTGCCTATCTGCCTTGTGTCAGGCATGGGGCTGTCTGGGGAAGCAGAGTGTGCACATACCCAAAGTGTGAGACAAGCTTTGAAACTGCACCAAGCGCACTCGGAGCATCGAATGTGCCGGATCCCGCTGCGATTCCAGTAACAGCCAGAGCCCTCCCGGCCCCGGTGGGAAAGGGAGAGAGGCCAAACTGCACACTCATTTGGGTAATTAGGTAAACAGTAAATAGGAGAAGCCTCTTCTACTCAAACCCCGTTGTTTTTTCCTAAAAGTCTATATTTAGGTTTGGCAACCAGATTTATCACAGTGATTGGTGCATTGTTTGAACAAGGTCACCGATGTGTGTGCATGTTTACCTCTGCTTAACCGGATTGCTTATTTGAAGTAGAAATACCTCCAGAAATATTGTGCAGAGCTCTTGAAAACTTGTGTATTCATGCCCCAGAGCACATGGTCTTTATTAGAAAATAGATGCAATTATTTATGTTTGGTTTCGCAGCTTGAAGTCCTAAGGGATTTGTACATAAAACTTTGGAGATTTGATTACATCCTGATTTTATGTCTCACTAGTATATGAGTGTTTCATATGTGTAAAAACCTTTTTATAAGGCAGGGATTATAACAAGTTCCTAAGTGAAGCCAGACGGGTGCTGTCCTGTCTGTTGGAATTGGAATACACATGCTCATTAATTTGGTCTAACTCTGGTGGTTGCTTGTGTCTTTGTAAAACCCGGAGTGCCTTTGTGTTTTATATTTAGAGCAAATATTCTGGACTTGTTGGCAGGTTGGTTTGAGATTTCAAGGTACAATTTCAAAGCCAGACTTTATTGTTCACAGCAGTTCCATGCTGCTTGGTGAGGATGGAGCATGGTTTGCTAACAGTGCTAGTGTGGTTAAGGTAAAAATAGCAAATATCAGCTCATTTTCCCTTTTACCGATGAAGTGAGAAAACAAAGGAAAAAAAGGCATTTCAGAAATGTCAGCTGGAGAGGATTCTACTCTAAGCATGAGCATGCAGTTCTGGGGGGTTTGTTTCCTTTGTTTTTTTCATGGTTTGTTAAACCTTCCAGTTAAAATTTCATTTTTTGCAATGAAAATAATTGAGAATGTATTTTTTTAAAAGAGACTCCTTAACAGTGGCTGCATACTGAAAGTACTGCTTGCACAGATTTACAAATGGGATTATGCTCAATTTGGGAAGGATTGATCTCTGATAGAGGCAGTTCTGGACATCTGGTGCTCACACCTAATGAAACAAAGCCTGTCATTTTGGAACTTGAAACAGAAGTGATCTCTGGTACCATAATAATGAGGGAAAAGTCACAACAGAGATGAAGTGCTTGTGCATGGCTTGCACCACCAGCAGTCCTGAGGGTGGCCTCGGTGGCTGGGGACCCTGCTGGGATGCAATGACTTGTGCTTCATGCAAGTCCTTTTTCACAATGCCCACTTCTTTTTTTAGCCCTGTGGTGAGGAAGTGTGTGCACATGTCACAAATGAGTTCCTTAAATAGCCTCAGAAAGAGAAATTATCTTCTTTCTCTTCCTCCCTCCCTCCTGTCCTTTCAAAGGTTGAAATCCTTCTGTATCTGTCCCTTTTTGGGGAGAGTCTCTTTTTGTACACTGAAATTCCCAGGCTAGGACATACAGGTTCATCTCTCAGAGATCACGCGGTGCGTCACGAGCTGCGTCCTACGCTGGACATCTTTAATCATTCCTTAAATTGCAAGCAGGGAGGTTCAGTCAAAGAGGGTGTGCTCCTTCTCTCTCCAAGCTGTTTTGGTGCCTGCAGGTCACCTTGCTTCATCCCTTGGCTCTGCTGCCAGTGCTGGAATCTCCTCCAGGCCTGGCACAGGTACATCTTCATTCCAGCGCTTCATCACTGTCCCTGACGTGTGGCTTCTGCACTGACTGCAGGCTGTTCTGACAGACAACCTGTGGAGGGAAAACTCTGCTGCTTAGAAGGTCATTTGCATTGAAGAAATGCTCTTTTTTCTCCACAACCCGCCCCCCATCTCTTTTTTAATTTATTTTTTGGTTGTTTCTTTTACTGCTTTCTCAGTGCAGTGCTATAGCACCTAGAATTTTGCACAGACCCCCTTTCCATGCTACCCCTAGGTATTTTAATTTCAGACTTTTGGCATTTTGAGGTACCAGGATGTTTCATCTTTCCTCTCTAGAGTATATTCCTCTATTCAGATGAAGGTTTAATCCTAAATTCCAGCAGTCACTGATTTGTTGTCAGTTGTTGCACTTTAATTTAGCGATATTAACACAACATTCCAATGGGGCTGCAAGGTGGGTGTTAGGATAGTTCTCACTCAGCTCAAGGAATTTCCCTCCCTCAATTCAGAGCCTAAAATAATTCTGGATTTGTAAATTCTTCCCTGTGTTTAGCTGTCTAGGGACATGGCTTAGTGGTGCACTTGGCAGTTTTGGGTTCATGGTTGGATTCAGTCAGAAAGGTCGTCACAGCAGACAGAGTATTTCTATTACTGGTGGTGTTTAGATGATAAATGCAAAATTTTAATTATGCATGTTGCTAAAGTTCCTTATATACACTGTAAAAATACACTCTCCAGTGATTTTGAAGAGTGTCAATTAGCTGGTAGTTATCTTTTGCTGCCAGTTGGCTCTTACAGTGGGATTTCCAGTGTTTGAGAAGCTTTTAAAATATATTTACATTTAAAAATGTGTTTACAAAACTAGTGTGAAGGAGTTGTTGATATAAAGATAGTTTATTCACTCTAAAAAATGCTAAAATAAGATAAATAAAATAACAGTTACGGCAACTAATTAAAAAATATACAGAATGAAATTATAAACTCAACTCCTAACATTCTTGGTGGAGAGTTGGTAGGTCTTGTTTTTGCAGCAGTCTGCAGTGAGGATATGTTCCTTTCTAGTTACATAAAAAAGGCTGGAAAGTTTGAATAAATGCACCTGCTATTTGGGCAAAGTTACCAAGACCATTTTTAGGATGTTTGTCCATTAAGTTCCTTATATACTATAACTGTATTTCCTTCCCTAGTAATTTAGGGTGCAGTTGGTTTGATGAACACAGGGATCACATCTAGCAATAAAACTGTGTTTTGCTGGTAAAACCCTTACTTTAAGATTGCAGCAGTAATGGGTTTTCCCCCACTCTCTCCACAAAAATCCCGAACGCTTCAATTGGGAATGAAGAGGGGTGATGGGAAGTTAATTTTGCCTGCTGAAAAACAAGGCTATTAAAACCTGAAATGAGCAGCTTGTGTATGATATTGCTGATGGTGCTAAGCCCAACCTGTAATCGTGAAGAAATGGATGTCACACTGGGCATAAGTGCTTTTTCCCTTTATGCAGTCAAAGTTTGTGTATTTATGTAAACATAGTGATTTATTTGTAGAGTTGCAGAAGGTGACAGTGAGGTGGGTGAGTGCAGCTCTTTCTGCAGGGGCTCAGGTTGCTGATCTGTGGCTCCAGAGGGTTTCCTCCCAGCCCTTGTGTGCCAGTGGCTTCACAGCTCGGTGTACGGGCAGGAGGAGCCAGAGCCGTGGGAGCAGCTGTGGCACAGGCAGGGCCCAGGGCTCGCCGTCCTCACAGTCATGCCTGAAGCTTTATCTTTCATGTATTTCAGACTCTGTGCTGCCCAGGGGTGCAGTTCTGAGCCTCACATTCAGCACTGCTGAGCTCTCTGCACAGAGCAGGGACACAAAACAAATCCTTCTCCTGCTCAACACCAAGGACAACTTTCAGGCCCAAAAGCACAAACAAGGGTGGCTGAAGGGAGGAACAAGAAGGATGGGACCTCACAGCCTGGAGCTGGAATTGGACAATTAAACCCCAATATGCAAATGGACCAAAACTTATCAAAGTGTGAGACCTCGTGACTGTTTGTCCATTCCGTGACCATTCTTAGTCCACCTTGGGTATAGCCCTGGCCAGGCCCTGTCCTGCCCAAGGTGCATCCTAGAGGCCTTTCAATAAATCCCTGCTTTATTCTCCAGCTCTGTGCAGTCTGTTTCAGGTCAGCCTTCCCAAGGCATCAGGGAAATCCCTAAATGTCTCCACATTTCCGAGGCGAGCCCTCCACTTGCTCCACGCAGGCCGTTCTGCTGCAGAGCAGTTCCCGGCGTGTTTCCCTCCAGGTCATGCATTTATTTATTTGCACCAGTGCATGTTGCAAACCCTTAGCTGGGGTGGCTTGCAGCTGCGTGTGGGCTCAGCCGCTGCGTGTGCCTGGCTGGCTCTGAAATGTACATTTTTATGGCCCTTGAAACTTGGCACGAGCTGTGTTTGGTCGTCAACAACAACAACAAAAGATTGCTAGTGAAATTAAAACCTGGCATCATCGTTCTTCAGGTTTATTTGCGATGTATTGAAATGGGATTTTCCTGCTAACGCTTCCTGGCATCCATCCAAAGCCCAGCATCTCATAAATTTATATTGTCTCTCTCTGCTGTGCTCAGTTGACAGGGCTGTAGCAGCTTCTCATGCAGATCACGGGAACAGCATGGAAAAATGAAACCAGGAGATTTTCACGTGGGGAGTTTGTATCAGCAGAGAAATTGTAGCAGTTTTGGCAGGGAATTAGAGGGCAGGAATCACAGAATCACTGACTGAGTCAGTCTGGAAGGGAGCACAGCAGGTCATCTGATCCCACCTTCCTGCTCAAGCAGGGTCATCCCAGAGCACAGAGCAGAGGATGGCATCCAGACAGGTCGGGATACTCCAGTGAGGGAGACTCCACAACCTCTCTGAACAATCTCTTCCAGTGTGCGGTCACTGCACAGTGAAGAAGTTCTTCCTCATATTCAGGTGGAAATTCCTGTGCATCTTCAAGAGTTTTCAGTACCTGCCTTCAGAAATTAGACCATGGCCAAAGCAGAGCTGAGTCAGGCTGGCTTGCTGCAGCTGCAGCTGTGGAATCGTGGGGCAGGGACAGCAGTTACAGCCTGCCTTGGCACCGAAATGTAGGGGAGGAAAATGAGATGCTTTGTGACCTTTAAATGCTCTGCTATCACCATTTAGCTTGTTCAGAGGCACTTCAGTCTCAACACAGTGATAGTAGAAACAGCATATTGTGATTTATGTGGGGCAGGTGAGCTTGCAGCGTGGTCACTGGGAGGCTTGGCCAGCTCCAGGCTTGTGAGAAGCACGTGTGGCAGCTTTGCTCTCAGGAGCTCGAGTTTGGGCTCAGTAAGGGATCTCTGCCTTCCAGCCACGCCAATTCCAAGCCTCACTCTTCAGTCACTCTAACCCCAAATGCAACAATTTCTAAGGTGCTGCTTCATTTGTCCTCTGAGTAACTTCTAAACATTAATTACCACTAAATATTAAGAAGTTGATTAAGTCAGGTGCACTGGTCTGCACGGAGCTGAGGAAAAGTCATACCCACCTGCAGGAAATGTTGCAGGGGGAAACAGATGCATCTTGGTGATAGGAGATGGGAAGGGGATGTTAGGTCATTAATTACTTAGCCTTACATAAACAAAACTTAATATTTTGAAAAGTCTCTAATTTAAAGGGAAGGAAAAAAATCTTTCATCTTCTGTGCTATTTAACTACACGTCAAGTTGGGTCAATTGGGAAACTTGTGTTCACTTCTGCTTTGTATATTGATTACTCCTCCATAAACTTCCAGTGCACTGAGCACTGGGCTAGTTTTAAATGGGAAAAGAGCTAAGGGGAGCTAGACTGCGAAATCCAGGATCCCTGACCCTCTGTGTTCCTTCTGGTTTCTCTAGGGAGGATACAGGGTGCAATTTGATTTACTTTTCTACAGGTTAAAGCTCATTTGATGGCTGGGGGCTTAAGCTAAGTGGTATTTGCTAAGCCTGCTGATTTTCTCAATTAAAAGAGAGGACTTAGCTGAAACGAAGTGTGGTGAATAAATGTTCAGGGTTTATCATGGATGTTAGTGGTTGTGTGGCATTTTGGTTTTGTTTTGTTTTTTTTTTCCTCTCTTTTAACTCTCTTCTTTCCCCTTTTTCTCTCCATGTCTTGGTAAAAAAAATGAGAAGCTGGTAAGTTTGTTTGGTCCAAAACAAATTCAGAATGGAGCAGTTTGGTCATGGGAGATTGCAGTTCATCCTTTTTTTACAATATACGCTATGAACTCAAATTTTACACATTGTACTGCATTTACTCAAGCGCTAGACAGCTTCCAGAGAGCAAGCAAGCATTAAACATTAATTTGTAACATCAGAGCCAGGTTCTCCTTCTTCCAGCTGCTTGGCAATGGTGCACTTGGGGGTTTCTGTGGTATTGCTTTTTAACTTTTTTAATTGGCTGATAGTATTTATTAAACAACACACTCTGAGAAGTTGCTGAAGCTCCATGCAGCAGAGCTGGGTAGTTTTTCTGGAGAGCTGAATGGTGGAGAGCAGAATTCCCACAAAGGAGCCCTTGGCAAAGATTTATCTTCATATTCTCCGTGCAAATATAAGGCTGCTTGTGTATATTTTCTGTGAAATGTTATAAAGTTAAGAAAGATTGTTCTCCCAGTACAATCTTAAAGCTGAAATTCGGTTACATTCCAACATAGCAAATCTGCATTTTGTGCATAAATTACTTAAATATCTAGGATAGTGAAATATAATGCTGTTAAACATGTCAAATGTGATGATTAAGTGATGGGATTGTTAGGAAGAAAATAGTAATTTTCTGAAAAGCTAAATGAATGATTTGGCACAATGAACTGCAAACACTACCAAAAAAAAAGAAAGCGGAGGAAAATTTGCTAGTGGAGGATCACGTTTGTAGGCAGTTGGTATTAAAAACAAGAGTGAAAATATTTCAGATTTTCTCAGCTTAATTGCCAAGCTCATTTCTCCCCTGACATTATTTTACCTGCTGACAGCTGTGTGGGTGGCTCAGTGTGGCTGGGGATCTCACATCACTAATACAGCGGCAGTCACTGCTGTAAGCTGATTTCTTTGTGATACTGAGACTGTGAAATGCTTCCCGGGATCAAGGGCTGCTCTGGAGGGGCTGGACTGGAGCCTGAGTGACTGGACTGCAGATCAAGGAGAAAGTTCTGCCTAATGGATTACTCGCCTGCATGTTCTATAGACACAAGAAATGCTGGAGCCACTTGAGACCGATCTTAACTCAGTGGCATTGAAGCAGTGTAGACAAAGGGGTTTTTTGAACATCATCATTGCTGCTGATGAGGTGTGTAAGGAGGGGAGAAATCAGTTTGACTCAAAGCCCAGGCTAAAATTTTTGAGTTAGCTATTTAAAAGAATTGTCTTATTGGTAGACTAAGCAAACTTGTCTGTCAGTGTTTTTATGTTAATAAACATGTAAATCTTGTCTGCCTTTTTAGAAGCACTTTGAGAAAGATCCTTTTACCCTCTCTAGAGCACACTGTGAAACCTCAGCTAGGCCAAGGCTAGCTTTCCTTTGATCCTGAAATGTGTTCTTCTGAGCAGTGGTAGCATGAAATAAAAAGTGAAATCAGAAGTAAAAAAAAGTAAAATGCCCTCTTGCTATTATTCAAATCTAAACTAAACGGTGACTTTGATGTTCTTGGGCTTCACGTGGACTGCTTATTGAAGCCTTTCTCTGTATTGTTAGGTCTGTACAGAGCTGTGCTCCAACCCCTGGCCACACCAATAAAAATAGTTTTGAGTAGCATTTAACCCATAACTGGTTTTGCACGTTGCTTTGTGCTGTAACTTGAGACGTGGTTGATCTTTCTGTGTTCCCTTGCTGAAACGGGTGGTGTGTGTGAGTCAGTGATCAATGCAATGCCACCTGTATTTGGAAGGGGATGGAGGGATCTTTCCCTGCAGTCAGGTGTCCACAGGATGGTGATCAAAAAGGAGGGGAGAATCCTGGTGACCACCTCTGTCCTCATGCAGAGACTTGCCTGAAGTTCTGTCCTGTCCAAAGTGCTGTTGTGCTAAATCCCTGCCTTGGTGCAGCTGGGGTCGTGTTACCCCAGCTGAGTCATTCCTCAGGGGTACTGAGTGCTCCGAAAGGGCAGGTAAGGGCTCTCCAAGGGCTGTTTCAAGAGCATGTTGTGTGTGGGTGCCCAGCCTGGCAGAGATCAGCAGGAGTTACAAAGCACACCAGAAATCCACAGCAAGCAACCCCAGGAGGGCTTCAGCTCCTGCACTGTCTGTCTGCATTTTTGTCCTCTCCTGCCCTTCTGTGCTCCCAGCCCAGGAGGAGATGTCAACGTGTTAGCAGCAACTTGTGCAAACGCAGCTTGCAGAGCTGACCAGAAACCTGCCTCACATTCTCAGCTTTCACTGCCGATTCTGGCTTGTGCCACTGGAGCGAACCACATCGTCATCCGTGGGATTGATTCATGCTCCTGAGGTTCCATGAAGCTGCTTTACTAGCCTGCCTAATTCAAAGCATTCAGCCAAAGCACTGCTGCCACATTAGCAGCAAAAGGCTCAGCAAGGAGAAGGAGGACGCCTTGCTGGAAGGAGTGGGGGGCCCAGTAACAGCAGACCCAGTTAGAACTGGGGTTCTCAGTGCTTCTGTGTTTGCCTCAGTCTTGAAAACACGGACACCCAGGCCTCTGTGCGTGGTGAAGGGGATCAAGGAGGAGAACAGCAATCAGTGAGGGTCAAGGAGGTACTTTAAAGAACCTATGTGAGTCCATGAGGCTGGATGGGCTGCAGCCAAAGGTGATCAGCAACCCCTGGGATCAAAAAGCAGAAGACAGAAGCCAGCTAACTTTTTTTCCAGTGGAGCCTGTGTCTCATTTTCTCAGGAGTTCCAGTATCTCTGTGTTCACTGCTTGTGCTTCTTTGGAACTTTATTGCTCTGGATGGGAATTGTAGCAGAGTTGTGGTATAGGTACATTTTGTCATTCCAGATTTATGTTCTGAGCAGCATGATGTTGATAAAGCACAAGAGGCAGCATCATTATTTGATGCAGAAATTGCATTGCAGTGTCCAGGCTGTTTCTGTTTCTGGGGTTATTTGTTACGAATTCTTAAACATGGTCATTTTTAGATAGTTGCTTCTGTCATTTATAATTGAAAAGTCTAACTTGCTACTGAGTAGAGAAATTATTTTTTGATTTGAAGGAGGTTTTAGGGTAACTCCCTCTCTGTTCCTGGGAGCAGTGATACCCTTTCCCATATATACACATAAGTAAGGAAGTTTTTGTATCTGCAGCTGTCAGGAATGCACTTTGGATGATGAATGCAGTCTAGCTTAAAGGCAAGATCTCAGAGTGGGTCAGTTAAGCTTTATTGGTCTGCCAGACCAGATTATCATTTTATTTAACCAGCGGAGTAGTTTTCATTGTTACTTTATTGCCAAGGGTGTGTCAGCATTTCCATTATAAACCCCCTATTTTCAGGGATTTGAGTAGACTTGAGATTTAAGTGTTCTGGTCTAAAACTTGGCAAGCGTGTTCTTCGTTCACCAGCGGATATTTTCTTTATGAGATTTTAGAACGGTCAGCTGTTTCTTAAATTGTAGTGAAGGCAAGAGGGTTTTTTCCCCTTGATTAAACAGATAGACTATTTTTTCCATCTCATTTATTGCAACTAGATTTATAAAAAATAATCCCCTATTCTGCTGTTTAAAAAGGGAAGAAAGGGGGAGGAGAAAAAGGAGTATCTTCCTGCTGCCCTTTTCTGTTTGCCATGCCTCAAACCCTTCCCTTTGGTCTGTGTTTGGTGAAGTCCCACCCACTCTTCTCTCCTCCTCTTTATTTATTTCCCTCCAGTGTATTTACACTCTCACTGCATTGAGTTGCAGGGTTTGTCCTCCTTCCTCCATTCCTCCTCTTTGCTTTCCTGTCTCGTGCCTCCAGCACTCGATTCTGATGAATCTGCCTGTATTACCTTTCTCTAAAAGGCAGCTCTGAGGTACTCCTAAGTGATACAACATCTCTGTGCTAAATAGAAACTTTATACTTTATATATAGTAATATACTTTGCTACTTAACTGAAGAACACGTGCATGACTCTTAGTTGAGTACTGCAATTTTTCAACGCTTTTCTGAGACGTTGCTGCGTCTCTAGAGCAAAGTACTTTCGCATTCCTTTTTTTTTTAAGCAAATCTTTAATGTAGACTGAAAAAAGTGAAGTGTGATCGGCACAGAACAGCACTGTGGGTTTTCACTGCTGGGCTCTTTTAGTCATTTCCTGAGAGCTTGGTGCAGAAATGTGGCAGCCCATGAAGCGACAGCAAGATCAGCCAGGCTTTGTGTGCTGTTAGAAGCTGGTGTGCTACAGGTGAGGGCACGTCCTCCTTGTGGAGATGTAGGAATACCTGGTTCTGGGATTGGTGCTCAAGATCTTCGGGAAGAAACTCTGCTGTTTTGCAGTTCACAGCCATGAACAAAGTAACTGGGGATGTAAAATGGTGAGTGAGGAACTACAGCTACGTGACCACTAAGCAACAAGGAATGTAAGTGAAGCGCCGGAATCCAAAGGGTGGAAAATGAGTGCTTTCAAAAAGCATCACAGTCTTTCTCCCAGGACCTTCAGAAGATCTTTGTCAGAACAAGATGCTGGAACAGCTGCCTTGAAGGACTATCATTGGTACCACCGAACAAAAACCAAGAAGTTGAATAAACAGATGAGTTTTGACTCAGAGAAACCTCTGGGAGCGTACAGGTGGCAAACACATCCTTGGCCTCCCTGGAGGGTAAGCAAACGAGAGGGCTCCTCCAGTTGGAAAGGGGAATGCAGTGACCCAAGTCTTGCCAAAAGTTCTGCAAGCGTGGATGCTACCAGTGCTGACGCTCTCCTTGGAGACCCACCTGAGACACCCTTCCCGACAAGGATGAGGCCGTTCCGGGCTCCCTTCAGCCGCTCTCTGTCCGAGCCCGTGCCGCAGGCCGGGAGCAGGAGCGGCCGGCCCTTCCTGCAAGCCGTGCGCTCGCTGGACGCCGAGCAGCAGGGCTACTTCATCCGGGGCATCTTCTCCTCCCTCTCAAGTGGCTTTTCAAAGATAAGGAGTCGAAAAGAGGACCCTGTCAGTGAGTCCATAGCTGAAGGGAGGACAGAGGACCATCAGATTGGTTTGAGTACAGGTAATGAACTCACTTTTGTTTTGTTCTACTTCTGTTTGTGTAATGGGTGAGTGTAGCCAGACACACGATAGTTGTTTAAACTGTTTCATAACTTGTCTCTGTTAGCATGACAGTGATGCTCTGATGCTCTATCTTAATTTTTAAAAAGCAACTGAAAAAAAGTCCTTTTCTGAGAAGGAAGTGGTATGAGATGTTTTGATGCTTTAAAACTTGGAGGTTGCTTTAAAAGAAGCATCACCTGGTGGTAGCAGTAGCATTTCCTTCTCAAGTGTGCGGTATGTGCAGTCCTGCAGGCACAGTATCCTCTGTGGTGTTGTGCTGCCCTGATTGAGATATCAAGCCTGCTTCTGTCAATGAAGTAGCAGGGAGAGAGAGAAATTAAGTTGTCTTTTAAACAGTTCCAGACAGTGGAATGGGTCTAGTTCCTCATACCGGATCCTCCATTTCGTAACCAAGCAGCTGGATTGGTGTCTGCTCTCTGGTGGATGCCAAGGACAGCCCTGTTGCAAGGGTTTAGCCAGCTGGGATTGAGGTCAGCAAGATGCCAGTCTGAGATTTCATTTAAACCTACCCTGCTGGTAACAACACTCTTTCCCACTCTGGTGGGAAAAAAGAGCAAGGGGGAAAAGGGGATAAACTTGCCTTTTTTCTCAGGCTTTTCTGAAATTTTCTGGTGGGCTACCCAACTTGAACCTGGTAACTCATGATGCCTGCAAAAAAATCCACAAAGCTTAAATTTGTAATAAAACCAAAAATAAACTTTCCTTCTCCCCAAAACCTCAGCACTTTCCAGAGTCCTCCAGATTGTCATGTTAAAAACCTGATAACATCTGGATACAGTTGAGGCTGCTGGACAAGTCATCAGCGTTCCAAAAAATTCAGTAATAGTAGTGAAAGAAGAATATTCTATGTCTGTAAGGGTGTTCAGTCTTTCAGTCCCAGTGGAGTGTCCCTGACAGGCTTGTGTTTGCTATTGTAAGCTGTCACGTTGCTTTAAAACAAAAACAAATGGCCAACAAGAAGAAATAACTAAGAACGACTATATCTGTTCAAGAATATTTTATTACAGTCACTGATTCATTTCTCCAAGACCTTTTTCAAGGAAATTTTGCTTGATGATGCTTAATAAATTACGTGGAACATGTGGGGGGAAAAAGAAAGTAACAGAACTACTTTTCTTCTTTTTCTTTTCTGTTGAAGTCTTCTCATTAAGGAGTTGGTTGAGGGGTTTCCTCTCCTTTGTATTTATTCAGGTTAGGAACAAAGGTTTCTACTACAGGCTCTCAGTGTTGTTGAGACCTTCTGGGAAAGTATTCTACGTGATATGAGCATTTTGGATCAAAATGCCACAGGATATGAAGGGCTGAGCATCCTTCTTTCCTCTGTTCTGGTGCTCTTTGATACCAAATGGTAATTCACAAGTATTGCCAGCCTCTGTGTTATTGGGATGCTTTGCTTTTTAGTAGAGTGTAAATTAAAGGAAAAGGATTATTTGTGACAAGGCACCACTTGATAAATAATTCATGTCAGTTGTGGGACAGTGGTAGAGCTTTGGGCCCTTCTTTGGGTGGGCCAAACCTCTGTCTGAACCTGCCAAAACTGGTTTTGCAAAGGGAGTCACAATTCAGGAACTGAGAGAAAAACAATGGGTCTCTAGATTAAAAGTCAAACTCTCTCGAGGGAGGAAATTGTAGCTGAGAGGTGTTTGGGGAAATAAGTTTGATGAAGTCACCCATAAAATCACTTGCAACAGCCAGGTCCTGCTTGGGCCATTTCACAGGAGCACAGAGCTTTTGGTGGGATGGACAAACGCCTCCATGGGGTTTCTTTCCACCCTCTGCCATGACAAACGTTCAATCTCTGATCCCTCAAGTGGATGACAGCTTGTGTTTAACAGAACTAGTTCGCCCTGTAAGAGGTGCAGCTGTCTGGGATATACAGTCAGAGGACAACTAGTTGCTCTTTACTGGTTTTATTTTTCCTTAGAGAAATGCTGCCTGTGCCATAATCAGCTGGAGCTGCTGGGCAGAGGCTCCTGCCCTGTGCAAGACTGTAGGCTGAGACCTGCTAAAACAGTGGTAAAACTTGTGAGCTCCTGGGGTTCAGAGCTGAGGTCGGAGGGAGGGGACTTGAAGATAAAAGGGGTGAGAGAAAGACACATCTGTTGTGTTCTTCAACCACAATCTAGATGCTCAGAAGGGATCAAATCTTGTGTTCTTCCAAATACCACACGAGTTTAATTCCGTGGGGGTCACTGAATCGTCCATTGACTGTTTTGGTGCTTGCATAGGCAGAGGGTGTCTTTCCATGCCTATAGTCTGTTTACTGTTCAAGGAGGAATCAAAGAAAATGGATGATTTTCCTCTCCTCAAGAAGCAGGACTTGGTAATCCTCATTCAGTTCTGTGGTAAAAGTGCTCAGGCACTCAAACTAACCACAGGATGGTGTGAGACATGGGGTTTCTCCAAAGTATGCAAACAGCTTTACAGGGAAAAGCTTGATCAAAAGTCCCCCAGGAAATGTCTGTTTGGACAGAAATTCTTGTCACAATGACTGAAACCCAAGAGGCCTTTTCTGTGTTGTGAAATACACAGTGGGAGAGGCACGCTTTGGACTTGAACCAGCAGAACCCAGGGGTGCACGTTCTGTCTCTCTTCTGTCTGGAGCAAAGTCCTCTACTTCAACAGCCTCACTCAATTAAAAATATTTCCACTTCCCTCTGAAATGCTTGGAGATTATCAGCTTTTGTAACAGTTTGTCTTCCTTCTAATGCTTGCCTGGCCTCTTGTGTTTGGCTTCATCTCTGTGCCAGAATGGCAGAATGGTTCCCTGCTTCAGGAAATGCTTAACTCCCAAAAGAGGACCGGTTGTTTTTATGGCAGCTTGAAGAGGGAAGTGGGATTTAAAAAGAAAAGAAAAAACAAGATCTGGATAAATATTTTCCAGTTGGTCTCACAGTCTAGGAAGCATGTTCAGACACTGTTTCATCGGTTCTTGGCTGTGGAAATCCCTCCTGGATGGACTCACTCATCCTCTTAGGCGATGAAAGGATGCTGAACCCCAGGAGAGCTGCGTCCTTTGGCTCTGCCCAGAGCCTTGGCTGCATTCAGAGCCTCCCCGAAGTGCATGGCAGGCTTTCTGCATCCCTCTGCAGCGTGGGCTTGGGGAGGAAGGCTCCACAGATGGAGTGGACAATTGGCAGGAATAGCAGAGCTCTTTCCTGGTGTGTGCGTGGGTCTTCCCAGGAGCAGCCTGGGCCGGGTCTGGGTGTGAATGAAGTGCTTTTGGTGCATATCTGCTGATTTCCAGCCACTTCAAGAGCCAGGATTTTGGAACCAGCACTTCCACTGGCATGTGCCAAGCCTGAAGGTAAAAGGTCTTATACTCACTATTATTATTATTATTATTCCTACTTAAAAAATCTAAGAACATATTAATTTCTAGCAAATATTTTAGCTTGAGGAAGGAGAAGTGTTGTTCTGATAAACTTGTTGATTGAGAACGTACCATGATATGGGTAGAAAGAAGATAAGGAAGGAGCTATGCAGACAAAGCCTTGGATCCCAGGGCTGTGGGTGAGCAGCTGCACCTGCTCTTATTATTTCTGAGTATTACCAGTGACCCTTTCACACTCTTGAGAATGGGTTTGTGAGACAGTTCTCAGATAACATTTATTTCACTCTTGCTTATCTGGATCTCAGGGTGGTGTGCATTTAATTGTAGACTGATGACAAAATAATCCTTCAGTAGAATGTCTTACCTATATCTTCCCAGGATATCTCTGTTTTGGTTTGAGGGGGTGAGGGTAAACACAGGTTTCTTTTATTTAGGGTGTGTTTGGTTTTCACAATCGCTCTCTTGTTAATAAAATATATTCCTGTTTTATAAAGACAATTCTACAGAATTCCTTCCTTGTCTTTCATCAGCTGGATAAAGATATGTTTCTCCAGTCTTTTAATTTTGATTTCAAGCTTTCATTCATTTCATAGAGGACTTTTTGTGCCTTGAGTGGGAGAATATTTTATACCCTTGCTTTTCCAGAATTGTTTGGGGTTTTTATTATAATTCACTGAAGTAATTTGAACTCTATGCTCTTTTTAACATCTTTACACTGTAGGTTTATTAAATTCCACTTCCTACATATTTCTATATAAACTTACTTGGAGATTTGTATTTTCCCATTTATAACTCAAAACCAAGGCAGTTCCCTGTTCAGTTTCTTTTAGCGATTCCCAAAATACAAAGCTTTTCTTCCTGAGTAGGAATTTAGTATTTATTACTCATTGGAGCAGCTTTTCTGTATTCATGTTTTTAAAACCACTTGCTCATTTTAGAAGCCCTTCTACTGACTCATGTTCCTCCACTCCCAAATCTCTTTTGCTCTTAAGTAGTTTATTTTTGGTGGGGTTTTTATTAGGGAAGTTTTACACAATTGAGCTTATTCATGTGTTCCTTTAAGTGCTGTGCAAATGCCTTGTGCTGTGAAACCTGATGTTGTTGTTGAAAGGTGTAGTCTTAATGTTCAAATTCCTTCACCTTTAATGATCAGAGCAGATTCAAGATAGCTGCTTGTACAAAATCCCTCGTTGCATTAAACTGTAGTTTTGTGTAGTTATAAATATGAAAATAACACATTGCTGCCCAGTTTCTCTCTCTTTTTAAAACTGTGGTGTGGTCTCATGGTAGTAAATGTTGTGTTAACGTGGTATATTTGAAATTACAGGGGTCTAGGGATGCACAGGGAACATTTCTGGCATTTGACAGCTTTAAGTATCACTTCAACATCCCTCCCCACCACTTCCTTCTGCCTGGTTCATCCCAGGCATCCTAACGTTTAATGTGGGCTATAGGCTAATACTGTGCAGCTGAATATTTATGAACACAAGATAATTAGCTGTAATATCCGAAGCCAATAAAATTATACTTATCTGATTTTAATTCCACTTAACGGACAGCGTCTCTGTGCAAGTAGTTACGGTCATTTCAGCCTTGACTGGTGATTTTCTTGCATTTAATCCCCAGACCTCTTTGTCAGAGTCCAAAAATTCACATTCAGTGGGATGAATGAGGATGTTTATATTTGTAAGAGCTGTTTTCTGACTGGTGAAATCATGGCAAGTGAGTGGCAGGGTGTTATGTTCCAGGTTGCTTTTTGCCATTTTTGTGGTGGGTATCTGTGGGACTGGCGGGATGTTGTGCTTTGTGCTGCTCGTGCAGAGCGCTCTGACAGCTGGAGCATGCAGGAATATTATCTGTGATTACCTTGATCATGCAAAATTATTGCACAGGAATTATCTGAGGAGAGGGTAATCGTGTCCTGGAGACGTCTTGTCTCCTGTGTTTTCTTAGCAGGGAGAGAGGGGTTTGAGGAGATGCAGCTTTCTCAGAGGCAGCCAAAGAGTGGAAGATTAGGAGAAAGGGCTCCTGGTGAAGTAAAGCTCTGGGGTTTTGGTGGGAGAAGCTTTTCCTTTGATAACAGGCCAGACAGGGTCAGAAAGAGGTGGCTGGAGGAGGCAAAACAGTCTTTGCTTTCCAAAGGAGAAGCTGTGTCTGGAGCAGGCAGATTTGGAGTCTTTGACAGAGCTCTGTGTTCCAGCTGTGGAGTCTCCAGAAAAAGAAACTTCGGCTGTGAGACCCACCAGGGAGGGATGTCCCGGGGACAGCAGGAGATGCTCACAGCCCAGGGCTGGCTGTGGGATGTCAGCCCCTGCCCCACAGCCCAGGAGGGGCCCAGACTGGTCCTTGCCAATCCCCTAGAGGGCTCAGCAAGCCCAGGCTTGGGAAGTATGAAAGCAACTGTGTTAGACTCTTCTCAAAATTCTGTGTTCTTCTTAAAGACAGGCCTAAATCACAGCTGCCAGAGGATGCAGAAAGGGGAAGTGTAGCCAGTGGTTCAGTTCCTGCTAAGCTTATTTGACACTAGAAATGGGAGCCTTAACTCTTCCTGACACACATACATTTGGGGCCTGTAGTGAGAGGGTAACTTCTGCCATGGTAAAATTTTCTTCAGGCAAAGCTCCCTGCTTTGCATTTCCACAAATGCTGCCCGTAATGGAACTTGGCGCGAGATGAAAATTGCCTGCATGCTTACAAAACGAGCGCTTCCTAGGCACATTGACCCTTTTTTCCTTAAAATAACAAACCCCGAGGAAAGTATTTGGGTTTTAGGCCTTTGGTTTTTTTCCAAATAACGAATGGTGCAGATTTGCAGTGCTAACAGTATGTGATTTAGGACTCAAAGCAATGGCATTTTAGAAGTAAACATGTGCAAGATTATCTCTGTGCACTTATTTATCCCATTACTTTGCTATAGAGTTACTTGATTGCTTGCTTTAACTAATTAACTTGTATTATCATTCAGCCTTATGCTTTCTGTGGTGATACTTTCTCTGTGGTAGTTACTCAAGAGACTCTTTAGACTCTTCTGAAATAAATACTTCATAATCCTGTAAAACATCACTTGTTTAAAGGAAGCTGTTTATGTAAACAAAAGGCTAATGTATGAAACTCTTGACATGTTAGCATCGAAACCAACTGTCCCCCAAGTGGTTTTGTTCTTACTCTGAGGAAAGCTGAAGCTCGACATCTGGTCCTCTGTGGGCGAGAGAGCTTTTTACAAGTTACGGGACCGCTTGTTCAAATGAAGTTAAAAAATATTTCCTACAGAGAAGGTGACAGAAAAAAAAATTACCAAAATAACTTCTTAAAGAAGCTCATGTTTCAGAGAGCAGGCATCCTCTGTCTTTGTGCCTTATGGAGAATAAACTGGTCATTTTAATCTGTGCATTTGGTATAGAAGATCCTTCTGAAAACATGGGAATTTATTAAGGACATGTAGTGATAGGATTAGGGGTTATGGTATTAAACTGAAAGAGGATGGGTTCTGTTTCCATATTCAGAAGAGATTCTTCCCTGTGAGGGTGGGGAGGCTCTGGCACAAGGTGCCCAGAGAAGCTGTGGCTGCCTCATCCCTCGAAGCATCCAAGGCCAGATTGGAGCAACCTGGGATAGTCAAAGGTGTCCCTGCCCATGGCAGAGCAAGGAACAAAATGATCTTTAAGGTCTCTTTCAATCCAAACCATTCTGTGGGATTCTGTGGTTCTGTGAAAGACCACTTGCCTGAAAGCTGCTGCAGAGAGGAGGCAGATGAGTGCCAGTGATGTGTGAGAACAGGAGAGAGCAAACCCACTTCTGCAGTCAAATGCGTTTATTTGTGTCAGCTGTCACCACACATCGCTATTGATGCTGTCTATAGGTTTGAGACTTAGGGGATCAGAATCATGTGTTTTTTTGAGGTTTGAATTCTAGTTCTTCAGATTTGTTGATTGTGCAAAGATCTCTGATTATTTTTGCCCTTCCTTGTTACAGACAAATCCCTCTTTCTAAAAGGTGCAAGAAAAGTACTCTGTCAAGCCCAATGGCAAGTTGTAAGCAGACCTGCTTACTCAAAAGTTGCTTTTGCATGTTTTATAGGTATTGAAGGGCTTTCCTGTATCACATATTCTGACTACTCCCAAGTAAAATCTTCTGAGACTATCAGATATTTCTGTGATGATGGTATGGTCAGAGTTTTAGCTGCATCTCACTCATCTTTCTACTTACACCTATGGATTTACAACCCATTTTCATAGAAAAAAAAGAGTAGCCTTTTTGATGTACATACTCCTAAAAGCAATTTTCCTCTAGCAGTCTTTTAGTGACACAGATGCTTTGGCAGGCAGGTTTGGCAGGTTCTGACTAAGTGCTACAAAAAATCTGCCCTACTTCAAACTCTTGCAGTGTGTCTCCATCTACCTTCTCTCCTAGTAGCTCTGGCTGCACTTATACACAAGAAGAGGCTTTGTTGGCAACACAGAGCCAGGCAGTGCCACTGAGAGAACTCTGAAGGGAAGAAGGTGAACACGCAGATCCAAACACCTCCCAGTTGCCTCCGGTTATCTCCACTCACTCAATGCTTTTTTGAGCATTCCTGGTGGGGTATTTTGGCTGTGGCCTGTATAAATAGCCTCTCTCAGTCACCACTTCCTCTGCCAGCTCTGTGAGGCAGTGAATCCTTGCATGCCTGATGTATTGTGGTGCTGCTTTTGCAGGCTGGGCTGGCTGAGTGTGTGGTGCTCACCAAGGGGAGGATTCTGGCTGCACTGGGGTTTATTTGCAGGTTTCCTGTCAGCCCTCCTGTAGCTGATAAAACCAGTGTGGTTCAAGCCACTGATGCCCTGTATGACAGCCCGTTCCTTTATTGAGGTAGCACTTAAATGATACTGAGACTTCCTCTTTCAGAAACTGGGATGAACTTTTGAAGAGGAGTGGGGAAGGAAGGGATAAGTGTTCAGTCTGATGTGGCAAAGACAAATCATTGTCTTGAAGTTGGTTTTCATTATTTCCAGCTGTGACTTGCACCCCCACTTGCATGTGCAACTGTCATATGATAATTTGGCTCTTCTTCATGGTACAACAGTGAGCACAGGCTGACCTGTGTTGGTAAAAGCCTTTCACTCCAGAAGAGTTGGTTGACAGCACAGGAGAGTGTTGAGTACCCTGGCAGGTGAGGCCCTTGTGCCTTTGTGGGTTAGGCATTAAGAGGTTTGTATATATCTTTTATGTGTCTTTTTTGTATCTTTTACTGTTACTGCATTATCTCAAGAAAATGTCTAAGGCAGTCCCCCTGGTACTTGAGCAAAATCAGTGCATGTGCTTAATCCTAAGGAAAGAGCAAACCAACACATGTCAGGAAAAGGGAGAGCAAAGTTTTCTGCATCTTGGCCGTGCAGAGACAAATCCTGTGCATGGACAAATCCTGAAAAATCCAAAATCAGGCTGGTGCCCTCCTACACACTCCAGGGCTGCTGGGCACAGTCCTGGGCTGGGGAGCTGTGAGTGCAGTGGGGTCTGCCCAGACCCAGCCCAGCACTGCTAATGCTCTTGTTCCCCTCCTCACACAGACATGACTGCTGTGTTCACTGCTTTGGCTGTGCTAACGAGGTATTTTCAGCTGCTGTACCCACAGCAGCAGGGAGGAGGTTGCCACAAAACCTGCCCGAGGAGCTCATTATGATGAGAGTTCCTTAGCTCCTGCGTGGATGTACTCTAAAAGGGGAAGGCTTCTTTCCAGCAAATATATTTTCCCTTCTTCATTGTGGAGTTTTTTCTGAGCTTTCTGTGAATGCTTCATGCCTATAAAGAGAAGTGAAGGCCCTTAAATATAATTGTAAAATGCATTGTTATTTCTTCTGGGGGGAATTGTACGTGTAGAGCAAGAGTTTTGAGTTGCTTTGACAAAAGACATGAATGGCTCAAACGTACTAATTGAAAAATTTCTGTTTGTACAGGAAGCAAAGCAATTTATTGGGTGCATGTGTAGCATCTTGTAGAGCCAGCAGCCACCAAATGCAGGAGCCTGGCTGTGCTGTGCAGCATATGTGCCCAGACTTCTGACACCTTCCTACTGTTACTGTGGAAACTATAATTTCCAACACGGCCCTGAAACAGGGGGTTTTATCTGCAAAAGGGGACAAGGTGTGCAGATGAGGAAGAAATACTCCTGTGCAGGATGAAGCCAGCTGGGGCACTGACTGTACTGGATTTGCATGGTTGTGCTTGATGTGGAATTGCGTGTTCAAATGGATGTTGATGTGCTTATTGTAATTTTCATGGTAAAAAATCCAGGTGGGTATTTTTAATTTAAATACACTGAGGTGTATGGACCTGAGGAGACCTATCCTGAGAAGTGAAAACTAGGGAATGCAAGGGAAAGAAAAAACATCCTTAGAGAGTCAGACATTTCTGAATTATCAGGTACACAGAAGGAAAAAAGTGGCAGCATAGAGGCTCATCAGACTCCCTCCCTGCCCCCAACAGGCACAGCCTGAATTAAAAACACGTACAGCAATCTCCACTCTGAATAACTTCTGCATGGCTATATCATTTCAAAGAGAAATGCTTTCAGGGTGATGATAGGTTTTGTCTACATCTGTAATGTCTCATTTGTCTTTGGATACCCAACAGCCTTCGCTTTGTTTATTCAGAGCTAAGCAAACATGAAGCTGAATGTACTTTCCAATGATCAATGTAAATCAACGTGAAAAATGGAAATCATTATAAAACATACACACACATATATATATTTAGTGAGGTTTGCTAGATTGATTGCTCCTAAACCCAGAGCTTGGCTGCTCTTACGTGCAGAGAATTCACAAAGAGGCAGCCATAGCCCAGGGACAGTGAAGTGTGGTCACTGATGGATAAAATAAAATTCATGTCTGTTTGCATTTTAATGGATTTTAATCACATGAGAGTTTGGAGGAGAAAAAAAAAATAGATTTTTTTTTCCTTTCATCATTGTGTCTGATTGCTTCAGGGCTAACAAAAGTGGTCCCAGGTACTGAGATACCATTTTCAGTTCTTGTGCTCGTGTTAAAAAAGGCTTTTGCAAAGACAAAGGATGTGCACAATCATCATTAGTCACCGAGAGCAGGACAAATAGTACTGGGCTGTAGATGTGGCAAGGAAAGCAGAGCTTAAAGTTTGTGGCAAACTAAGTAACGAGGAAATGAAGATGCCATGGATGGTTTTTATCACCAGAGATTCATAAAAATGAGCTTGACATCCAGTTGGGGGGGTAGGGTACCATCCAGCTCTAACCATGTGGAAGCAGCACCATCTGGCTCTGGCAAGCTAAAACTCTTGAAAAAAGGGAGTTGTTCCTTAGTCTTTCACATCTTTGCTGCTGCCTCTCATCTGTTTGTCATTCCTGCTGTCTGTGACATGATCTTCATACGTACTTTAAACGTTCCTGCTTTGTGCTGGTGGCAGGGACCAGCTCTGCCCAGTTCACCACTCCTTCCTGCTGTCCCTGCTGCTGCCTCATTCCTGCTTTGTCAGCTGCTTCTTTCCTCTGGAGCTCCATTCCTCAATTCCATATTGGGTGAGATTTATCCCTCAACCCCCAGAAATATCCTTTTGTTCAGGAACACCATTGCTTAGGCAGGTATTTTGTGATAAATACTAAAAATGAAAAAAAAAAAGGGTAGGGAGGAGCAGAGTATGTGTAAAATGCCAAGGTGTTTTATGAAGGGCAGAAAACCAAGAGGCTTGAGGTTTTTGCCCCGTATTTTCTTTTGTTATGTCACTAAGTGGGATGTTTGTGTCTGTTTATACTCTGATTTCTTGTGTGTTTTGAAATCTCATTGTACTCAGTGGTGGAAAATTGGCTGCTTAAGTAAAGGCATGTTAAGGACAGCTCTCTACAGTAGCTGGAAGGAAATGCTTCTCGAATGTATTGTCCAAGTTGGTTCTGGTTAATAGTCTCTTGGGTATGTGAACTTTCCTTGGCTTCTCCACCCATCTTCTGGCAGCAAACAGAATTCTTAGCATTTCCATTTAAAAATAAAATAGTTAATAGAAATCTGTGCTGCCTTTCTAAATTGTTTCCCAATACGAGTGAAATGTACTTCAGTAGTAACTCATAAAATCACTTGTGTGGGTTAATTGTTCCTACTGGGGAGGGGATCCCCACAAAACAGCAACATAACGCAAATCTCTTCAAAATATTATAATTATTGTGTTTCTATAAAAATTCCTCTCTCCCTTTCCTCCTGGTCTGGTTGGGTTTACTGTTATGAGGTGCAATTGCTCAGCAGGACTGCTAATTAGATGTTACCAGGCCTGTTTCTCCAAGGTTGTAACCTATAAATTTCTGTTTAGCATTGCTGTAGGACAGACATTTTCTCTCCACTGGTTATTATTTATTCTTCCTGTGTTCATGTGTTCTCCTTCTAGGATTGTGGAGAGAAGTACCTGTGGCTTTACCCTTTGGATAGGAGGGGGTTTGGATTTGCCCTGGGAGCCTTGTGCTGTCAGTTTGGAAAGCATACAGAAGGGATGATATTTGGGAACACATGCATATTTGTGCTTAGGCATTAGATGTAAATATTAATTAAAATATAATTTAATTTTTTTTCGGTATAAAAATCTGACTTCAAAGTACAAATCAGCAAAAAAGCAGCATAGTGAAGAACAGAAGGTTTGGCCTTCACTAGCTTTTACAAGTTTTGTGGAACAGAGCAGGAGTAAGGAGGAAGAAAATAAGGTGAGGGCTCAAGGGCAGCAAGTGTTTGAGGCAAGGATGTGGCCTTTATTCATCACAGCCTAAGCTACTGGGAAGAGAAGGAAACATTAAACAGAGGGAAAACCCAGCTGAGGAATACCTGAAATACTGCACCCTACCTCCAGATCCTTTTAATTAGCCAGCCCATCCTCAAAGGATACATTAATCACACTGGGGTTTGCCAAAAGCACAGCAAACCTGCTCCACCTGTTCAGGTGGTACCTCAGGAGCCTTGAGCTCAGCAGGGCAAAAATGTCCAGACCAAGCTGGCCTACAAGAAAGGTCCTTCCCCTGGCACAGGGTTAGCTCAGCACTTGCAGTTCTCTGCCTGGCACTGTTACTTCTTCCCGTGTTGCCTCTTTCTTTCACAGCTGGTTTCCCACAGCACAGGATCCTAAAGCTGGATGGGATCTTAAAGATCCTCCAGGTCCATCTCTCTGCTGTGGGTAAGGACATCTTCCTGTAGCCTGTTTTTGAAACTTCCACACAAAATATCATGCAGAATAAGCAAGAAGAAAGAAATCACCCACTCTATTCTGAAATTTTGGAACAAAATGAAGCTTGATTTGCCAACCCTGATGCTGTGTGATAATGAGGAGAGCAGAGCACTGTGAGTCAGGAGACTCCTGAGCCTTGATGCCAGCCTGCAGCTCGGTGTCCTGCTTTGACCATCTTGGTGGTGACCTCCTTATGCTGAACCAGAGGGGATTTTTCTCCCCAAGCCAGCTTCCCTCCCTAAACCAGGTGCAATGGCTGGGTTAAATTACACGGGGAAACCAACCTCACACAACCTTTAACTGAAGGTTAAAGGGCAGAGCTGATGAAAGAGCTACTACAGGTCATTGCTGTACTGCATTAAATGTGGGATTCAGGTTATTTGCCACAAGACATCTCTTTGCATAAATCTAAATATGGCTCAGAAGCCCCATTGCAGATCCAGTCTCCTTCCTCTGAATTTTTGTGTCATTATCATTAAATGATGATAAAGTCCCATCTTTTGTATATTAGTGGTGATTTACTGAGATGCATGAAGACTTTTCAGATGTTAGTGAGAAAAATGGAATGAGGAACGTTCTGGTGCTTTTGCTTTTAAGTAAGTCAAATCAATGAATTTGTGTGTAATAACCTGGTGGTTCCAGGTTCTTCTGAAAACATTCTGAAGATGCCAAAAGGAAGCAGAGTGGGTCTGTCTAAATAGCAGGGGGAGTACTGCTGGGCTTCTTGTACATTATATTTGAACCCCTTGAGGGGACCCTTACTAAGTGATCTGTTCTAGGTGGTTAAAATACAAAAGCTAACTTTAGCCTATATGCCTGAATGACCTGGTTAATATGCAAAAACATGCACATTATTGCAGCAGATTTTAGTGTCCTGTGAACTCTCCTTTTGACAAGGGAAATAAACTCCCCTCTAGGAGACATCAGCAGGGCTCACAACTCCACTTTTCCCTCTTCCCCATAGTCTGTTGAGGCAAGAAAAAACCCAAACCCAAAAGAAGCACCTAATTGCTTGTGTGTCTACCCTAGCATCAAGGAACATTCAGGCTGAAAAGAGCTAAAATTGTACAGCAGCAACTGGCTGTGCAGTGGTGGCAGGGTGGGTGAGTGTTTAAAACATCATGTGAGATCTTCATGGGGGTTTTTTATGTATTATTCTTTATTTTTCCCTTATGCTTTCTTGTCATAAACATCACCACACACAGGAATTGGTTGGTTTGAGATAACACAGGGTGTTGTTTCTGTAGAGGTGGGTTTCAGAGGTGGGGAGTTCAGCAATCCTGCCTTTGCTCCGGGAAATGAAGTTTATAGGGTGACATCAGTGACAATCAAAATATCTGCTTTCTGGAAAGAAAGCCAAAGGTGAAAGCTTCTAAAAGAGACAGCCTGCACAGTGTAGTTCAGGCTGCACTGAAAGACAGTGTTTGGTTTTCAGTCATTGTCTGGAACCTGTTGAGGGCACTATCTCATTATGCTCCGTTCCTGTGGCTCTTTCTTGTCTCCGCAGAAATGCTTCCCTACCTTTGCCCTTCCCGTACCTCCCTCCTTGACAGGAAGAAGCAGAAGGGTCCTGCTCTTTTGAAAGTGGCCTGTGACACATGAATGTCATCTGGCTGATGCCTTCTTGGCAAGGGTGGGGTGTTGGTGCTTTTGCCAAGCTCTGTGCATTGCTGTGCCATGAATCTTTAATTTTGACCCTGAGTACACTGGTACATTTTTGTGTGCGTGCACCAAAATTGTGTGCGGCAACTGAGCAGCTTTTGCTTTTAAATTGTTTTGTTGGGGTTTTTTTTTACACAGCTGCCTTGGGCCAAGGTCCTTTTAAAGTTCAGGACATTTTTTCTTTTGTCCTCTTCCTGCATTGCTGCAAAAAATAAAGAGTGAAGAGGGAACAGCCCACTCTGGATGCCTGGTGCTGAAGAGGCTGTGAGATGGAGATTAGGGGTTGGTGAGAGCAAGCACTGCAGAGGACAGAACAAGGTGAAGGGCACAGAGCTGGATAAGAAAAGGACCATGCATAAATTAAGAGGAAAAACTGCAGACTTTTTTTGTCTCCCACGAATAATTAACTTTTCTGCTATTCTCCTTTTTCTGCTTTCTAAACCTCTCACGAAAGCTTCTCCTTGCTTTGGGGAGAAGTGTCACTTGAGAACCTTCTCAGAACTTGGCAGCTATGTAATAGGGACATGTAATCTTTTATAATCCTCTCTACAGGTTTGTAATAACCATTTCTGTTTTGAGATTCCAAAGTGTTTTGTAGGCCAAGTGGGAATTTAACTGTGAGAGAAAAATGTACTTAATATTCAGGAGCAAAGATGAGTGGTCCTGGGCAGGGAACGAGACCTGAATAAGAAGGAAGGGAAACCTGCTTAAGCATTGAAGGAAGGGTCACAGCAATGGCTTCAAGCAACTGCAGGTTATTTGAAATCTTAGTTATCCTGGGAACCAAATTGGTTTTTTACACAGACAGCAGCTTCTGTTGTGGTGATGTCATGAGCATTACGAGGCTGCACAATGAGCCGCTTGTTTGCCGGCGCGCAGGGAGGCTGGGCCCAGCGCGGGGCGCACCTGCGGGTTTTGTAAAGTCCCCACCTTGATTGGGTTGGGATTTCTGGCTCCACCTGTTGAGCCACCAAGTGCAGGGTGATTGCCTGATTGGAAATTGCTGGCATTGGGATCTGGGCAGGTGCTGATGTGTCCCGACAGGCACATCTTTCACGCCGTGTCCCCTGAACCGGGCTGGGCACAGCCCGCGAGGACGGGGACAGGGAGCAAAGAGCAAGGCGCGGCCGAGGGAGGCGAGGATCAATTACCCCCTGTAAGTTTAGCATTCAGCAATCGGCTATGCAGCAAGTAAGAAGCTTAGAGGAGCTCAGTAGTGTTCAAGCTAATTGGTGGCTTTAAACTGCTATTAAGAGCTCCCACACCTTTAGCTCAAAGAAGCTGCTCGGTGACAGCGAGCTGGTGCAACTTTCTGCTTTCTAGTCAGAATTGCCCTGCCAGGCCAATTTGAGCTTTATGCCTAATTTTTGCCTCTGCTGTTAGCTCCTTAGCTCTCATTTTTTGGGACTTTGCAAGAAAGCTTGAGACTGTTGGCACACTCAGCATCTGCTCACTAAACTAGTCGTAAGGTTTTAAGACTTGCGGTTTCTTTTTTGGAACAGCTCCATAATTTTTCCTTTTGAAAATAAAATCTCGGTGAAACTGCTTGCATGGTTGTGGCCTAACTGAATTTGTGTTCTCGAGCTTCTGCAGAGCCCTTGGGTACCAGGAAACAGTGAGGCCTTTTAGGAAATGTCAAGGGCTGAGGGTGGCAAATGTGTTAGTTTGGTAAAGGTTTGGTTTGGAATTGCGTGTGTTACGGGGAGGCGAGAAGGGGAATCTTGGCTGATCTCTGCCGTAGTCTCAGCCCTGGTGTGAAAACTCCTGAGCTGTAGATAGGCACAGTGGTGACGCTGCAAGAACAGGGCAGATGTATTGACTCGGGCCCAAGGGAAGTTGGCAGAGCCGTGTGGGAGCTCAGCTGTGGCAGCGAGGCTGCCGTACCTTGCTCGCTGCCTGACTCTTGTACAAACAAGTCAGATCTCTCCTAGGGAAGGAATTGAAGGGGTGGGAATGATGTCAGCGAGAGATCCCGTCCTGCTGGGAGATGCCAGGCTTGTTGAACAGTAGCATTCTGTATTTTGTCTCCTGCTGGTTGCAGAGGAGACAGCCCTTGGCTGCTAAGGCATTCACTCATCTGATGGTTTATTCCTTCCCACTTCAGAATTGCTCCTGACGTTTTCTTAGTGCAAAAAATCCACTGGAAATTTAAGAATCTGGCTGGTAGCTCTGGCAGTGGGCAAAACGTTGATTCTCACTCTTTGAGTTTTAAGGGTTAATCTTTCTTCCCTGGTGTTGAGGTGAGACTGCTGCTTGTGGGAAATTCCGAGCAGCAAGGTGACCCTTCTCCCACCCCATCACAGATCTCAGCAAAGCTTCCCAGCAGCTGCTGGGGAAAAACCATGCCTTTAGCTGAGGGCACAAGAGACACACAGTCCTCATTGAGAGGAAATGGAAATCCTTCAAACCTCACCTATAAGCAGTGAACAGCAGATACCTTCAGACTTCCCATCTCTAAATTTTGAGAGCTCCTTCTCCCAGAGCTGACATACTGATGGTAGGGAAATGGAAGCACACACAACAAGCACAAAAATTGCCACAATCACATTTCTTTGAGGATATAGAGCATGAAAACTTCACCTGACTGAACAGTTTTTGCTTTCATCTCTCTGTGGCTCATGAGATTCTGCACTGGGAGAGTAGAAAACCAGCCTTGAGACTGTGTCTGATCACTGCCACTCAATAAAAAATCAGTGGAAAGTTAATAGGTTAGATTGGCAAGACTGGCCTACACTAGAAAAATTAAAGATCTTGTGAAGAACATGTGTTAAGAGTGCCAAATACATTGGAATCTGTGAAAGTCATGGCACTGGTCATGGCTTCTGCCAGCTTCTAAAATACTGTTTTCACCTAGTTAAACCTTTTATGACTTTGTTCTGTGCAGAATGGATTTTCCAGGTAGTGTTTTGGCTGTAAGCTGTTGGCATGAGAGCTTCTGAGATGTCTGAAACCTGATGGTTTGACTAAGCCTCCTTTGCCTCCTACCCAGGATATTAGATTCCCATATAAGAATTTGGTTCATCGTTGCACGCAGCTGCTGGAGGAGAGCAACTGGATTCAGCTGAATTGAGGGCTGGTCATTGCATGTGTACTGCACTTTGTTGAGTGTGCCTATTATATGTAACGGGAAGAATTCACACCAGATACTTACCTCTGTAATAACCTCCTACATAAATGGCATGCCTCTCATCCCAAAGGATCTGCTCGCTCTTTCTACGCTTAAAATGCCACCTGCTGCACCAGGGATCTGCTGCTGACCACGGAAATGTAGGTGCCTCGTAGCTGAAATGGACCTGTGCCACAGAGTGATTTACTGGGGCAAGTGAGCATGGTTGGATCTCACAGTAGCTATGGGAAGTTTCCTAGAAAGGAAGCCCATGCTGTGCTTGCAATATAATGGTAAAATTAATGGTGTTGTTTCTAATGTGGGCTGGTCATATTCCTAAGTGCGTTGTGATTGAGAGAAGAATTAATCAACCCCGAGAGCCTCATGTTTTCTCCATAGCATAGGAGTCTCTGCATTGCCACACACAGCATGTGCTGGATTTTTGTAATATTTTACCATTAGTCATGAGCATTGTGTTTTCTGCGTTGGGGAAGTGTGTGGTTGTCTGTACAAACTTGGAGGAGGAGTGTCCTTTCCTCTTCCAAGTGAGTTTGGGCATCATGATGGGTTTCTCTTTGAGGAGTTGTTTTTGATAGTTGTTTTTGTCTGTTGCACTGTTCTGGTCTTGGTCAGATCAGAAACCACTGCACATGGCTGGGAGTTGCTCTGAGAAATAAGGAATGCAAACGAAAGCTCTGTATATCAGCATGAGAGAACAGAGAAGTTTCTCTGGTGGTGCTTTCCCCAGCAGCCCCTCGGTGGCTGGCCTCTCTCATCCTCTGCCCTGTGCAGATATTGAGAGGTTGTTGCTCTTGCAGCTGGGCCAGGATTGCTCCAAGGCCTGTGCAGATCTGCAGATCTTCAGCTGAGCATCAAGAGCTCACATGCACACACAGCTGTGTGTCACAGAGCTGCCGTTGCTGTTTATTTTGACTCACATTAGTGACTTCTTTTGCAGAAATCCTGCCTTGTTTCAAGATTTGAGGAAATGGAGCATGTTGAGACACTGTGTATTTCCTCTGCCACGTCTTTCCCTTGAATTCCTTCATGAGCTTTGAGATGGTGAATGTTGAGTGGGAGGACTTGTAGTTGTTATTCATCTTTGAAGCTTCATGTCAGTAGTAAGGCTTGTTTCAACTTCTGCTCAACTTGCTTTATCAAGGTTGGAAGCGATGGTTATTCAAACTGGACTGTGTGGTCATGCACAGCTGGGTAGGTTGGGGTTGTGACAAGCTCTCAGATGACAGCACTTACCTAAAACACTTTCTCTCATCCTGTCTCTATGGTAAGTACATAAAGCACTATGGAAACATTGACATTGGGCAAGCAGACCTGTTGTCAAAAGGTGTTAGGGCTCCTACTGATCTCTCTTCAGGGGAAAAAAATTCCTCCCAGCATACAAACTTGGCCACCACATTAGTTACTCAGCTGCTTGGCAGCTCCTTGTTGGAAATACTAGGAACAGAATATGGACCCTAATAAAGTCGAGGAAAATTTGGCAAGTGCTTCAGTTAGCCCTTGATTTCACCATAGGAATAGTGCAGCTCAAAGAAAGGAGCTCTGAGGCGTGCCAGGGGTACTCTAGTCATCACTGGGATGGAGGGTTATTTCTGTGTTTTTACTGATGGTAAGTAGAGAGTGCTTTTTGGCAGAGACTGAAGGCATGAATTTGCCTTTAATGTAGTTTTGTTGGCTTGATTTCTGGTAGTTCTGTCCTTTTCACTAGCTGTGAGGAGAGAAGATGCCACTTTTCTGGTTGTAGGAGAACTGTTGGGCACTAAATGACACTCATTATCTCTTGGAAATAATTTTCTGATTCTGCCCATTGCCTGCTTTTCAGAAAACATTCTCCACTCATGAATGCATTTGGAATTTTAAGGAAAATAATTGTTGCATGTTTGCAATGGAAGCTTTCAGAATGTTCCCATCTGATGGGACTGCTCTGCTCCACAAATACTACGAAACTGCCATCAGTTTTCCTAAGATGTCTTACCCTGTCTGTGGGGATTAGCTTGGCACTGGCTGCTGCTTTCTGCCTTTCCTCGCCCTGCATCACTCAACACTTCTGTTGTTGGTGTGTGATTATGGAATCCCTGCCCCTCTATTTTTCCCCTTCTTTAAAAATAAGCCCTGTACTTCAAAAATAATAAGGTACAAGTTGTCATCTGACTGAAAGAAAGGGAGCTTTGTGGATATTTATAACATGGCTAGTGGCATTTCAGAGCCCTGAGGAAAAACAACACAGTTTCCAGTCTTCAGCGATGTAGGATGTGGCAGGAGGCAGGGATGTATCAAGAAGGGGATTTTTTCCAAGCTGTTACTTAACTGATATTAGCATTTGAAGGCACATAAGGCCTGACCTTTAATCCTATGTGTAGACTTGCTGATCTGCTTTCTTGAATGCCTCATTGTAGTGCTGCAGAGGGAAGGGATTGCATCAGACCCCAGAGAAATCTTCTGTCACCAGAACTTGCCTGTTTAGGTGTGTGGCTGCATGAGCCCATCCCACACGTAGCATCTGCAGACTCAGAGCTCTCAGATGCACCTCCCTGATCTCTTCTCCAGTTCCTGTCTGAAGCTGCATTCATCAGTGAGTGATCATTCATCTCCAAAGCTCAGGCCTTGTTGTATGAGCTGACAGAGAGAAGCCCCACAGTTAGAAAGGACAGTCCTGACCTGAGGTCTTTCCCAAAAGTTTCAGTGTTCCTAGTTACTCATGGACTTCTTGCAATTCACTTCAATAGCCATGCAAACCATGGTGCTTAATTAGTTTTATGGGGCTTTAGTGGAAGAGATCAGTGGGTTTTATTACATTCACATGAAAAGTTGGAGCCAAGAATGTAAAATGAAAACCAAAGATGAAGAGCCCCGGAAAGCAGAACAGGGTTTGCGAGGCGACCGAGTGTGTATGTGATACTGTGCAAAGTCCCAAAGAGTCTTCTGTCTAAACTGGTAACATACTTCAGAATAAATTTTGAAGTCACAGCTGTTGTGAGAGGCTCCAAAGATATCAGCCATGCAGGAGGGCGAGCTGAGAAATAATTTGAATAGGTGGGACTGACGCACCAAAGTTACACTGAGGCCCGTCGTGTGAGCTTTCTGGGAAGGCGCATTCCGTGTCGTGTGCGATGTGCTTGCAGTGTCAGCCTGGGGACAGGGCTGCACTTACAGGATCCAACCCCCTGGAAAAGCAGCTTGCTGCAGAGAGCACTTGGTCAGGCCTGCAGGGGTGATGGGGCTGTGCCCCGACTTGCGTTGGAAAGGACAGCAGTACAGACAGAAAATGTTAGCGCTGTGGAGTTCTCCAGGGGAGATTGACAGCTCCAGACACCGGCACGGCGTGTCACCCTGCCAGCAGCCTGTGCAAAGCTCTTCTGACGTAGCCAACCCACTTGGCAACACAGCCATGGCTGGCTCACAGCGCCTGATGACTCAGTTAAGTCCTGGAGTTGTTATTGCAGTGGAAGAAGTCGTTCTGTTCTTTAATTCCTTTGTGCAGCCCATGGATCAGTTGGATGGTATCCTGCCAAGGCCTGTAGTTAGAAGAAATTATAACACAAAGATGTTTTGGGGCTGGGCAAGTCGTGACTGTAGATTCTGCGTTGGAGCCGACGGCCCAGGAGGGTTTTCTTTTGCCGTCACAAAGTTTACCAGCAGTTCCAAATCCAGCTTCCTTGGTTATTGCTCAGTGCAGCAGCTGGAGGCACCCTCACTGCCAGCCCACCCACATGAGCAGGACAGGGCACGCACGCCTGCATCCTTTTCTCCCCCTGCTGATTTATCATGTGCTTTCTTTACCCAGGAGACCAGATCCCAGAGCTCTCCTCTTCCCATTTCTGTTGCACACTCCTACCAGGAGTTCATGGCTTCATCCTTCTCGCTCCTCTGCTCTCTGTCAGGTTTGTCCTGCTTGGGCAGGGGTAGGGCTCATGTGCTGCTGTTTGGGAAGCCAAGGTTGAAGCAGGAGCAGCAGTGGTTTTATTTTACATCTGGTTTGGTTTTTGGTTGGACACCGTGGTAAATGTGAGTTGCAGCTATGCCAAAAATCTACCTGGAGGGTTCATGTCTGTGAAATGGACTGATACATAACTTGTGGGATAGTCTGTTGTGCTCCAGGAGTTGGCACAAATGCACTTTTGCTTCACAGTGCTTATGGTGGTTTCCCTTCATTATGCTGACACTTAAGTAGCGTTGTGGGCAATTTTGAGACACACACAGCGTTGGGTGTCACTCTCACAAACTGAGTTATGTCAGAGAAGTAACAGTGTGGAACCTGATTCTGCATCCCAGCTTCTTCCCTGCATTATTTTACCAGACATAAAGGTGCACTTGTTCATTATTCAGAGCAGTAGCAGCCATGCAGCTCTCTGCTCTTTCTTGGTTAAAGCTTGCCTTTCAAGCACTTTCCTGAACGATCACAAAAATCCTAATGCAGTATGAGGTTGAACGAGGTTCTGAAAGCCATCTAGAGCCTGGCTCTAGAAGCTGACACATCCCTTGCAATGCAGAGGCAAAGCTGCAGGAAGAGAGCATGAAGATGCTGCAGCATTTTTGATAAACAGGGGCCACAAGGGCTCTGCAAGGAGGGAAGAAGGTTGGAGGGGTTCCTTAGTCCGGGTTTAACGCTGGCTGGCCTTTGGGCTGGCTCTCCCTGGAAGGGGCTGGGTGATTGAGGATTCGCTGGCCTCTAGTGGTGACGCTGGAGAGAAGCTAAAAGACTCTTCTGTCTGTGTTATCTCTGTGCATATTACTAGGTGTGTTGAAAGGCAGGTAGTGCTACAAAACATTCGGGGTTTGAACACTCACTTTGCTCCTGAAACAGTTAAAGGAGGGCCTGGACTCCTGTGCAGGAAGTCCCTTGATTTTTGCAGTGTCTGTTTTAGACCCCTGGGACTTGAGGGACCTACAGTGTCTACATTGAGAATGGATGATATTTAGATCATTGCAAGCAAATTGTACAGAACTAGAATGGGAGATAAAAGTGAAACTTAATCTTACAAAGCAACCAGAACTTAATATCAAAACTTTGTAAAGAGATGAGTCACAGAATCCTAGAACTGTTTGGGTTGGAAGGGACTTTGTTAGTAGTGACAGGCACAATGTCATATCCAGCTCAGTCATGAGAGACTTATGGGAAATTGATTTTAAAATAAATTTTAATAGATCAGGACCGGGAACCAAACAACTTGGGTTTGGTTTGTGGTCTTTGGGGGGGTTGTTTGGGGTTTTTTTTTTTCAAGTAGGAGTTTTTGTCGCTGTAGTGTCTGGGGCTAAAGGAAAATGCAGAATTTCATCAAGCAGGTTCCCCACCAAACTGTGCTAGTAAGCCCTTCTCGATTAAATGCCCATCCCTTTGAATTTTTCTTTTCTTTCTTAAAGCCTGCCCTCCTTGATCCCTGTCTTCCTTTCTATATATCTCTATCCATAGTCTCAAATAATCCACTTTATTAAGATTTAGAGTACAGTCAGGGCTATACCCCTTTGAACCATGGTTTTGAGAAGGGAGTGGAAGGAAGATTAAGTTTTAATAAGAGCTCTTGATCTTTTCAATATATTTCAGCCTTTTACAAAGGCATTTATATTCATCTCTGGTATTGCCATTTTTATAAGTCATAAGTAAATAAATATTTGTAGCACATGGGTGCCTCTTAGGATTCCCATTTTGCCTTTTAAAATGCTGAAACGGGCCCCACTGAGCACAGAGTGCAGTTGTGGTTCAGATCTCACTGCAGAACTGTAAAAGCGAAGAAGGTGGCCAATGCCACGTGCTAACAACGTTGTGGTTTTCTGTTCCAGATGTGAAAGGACCACCCACCCACAGACTGTCCTGTGGCCAGTCCCCCTACACCGAGATGACAACATGGGAGAGGAAATACTGCATCCTGACAGACAGCCAGCTGGTGCTGCTCAACAGGGAGAAGGAGGTGAGACAAGCTCACGTGGGTGCCTCAGTTTTTGCCCTTTGCTGGTAAAAGGAGAAGGCAGCTTTCTTCATCTCCACTTCATTTCACTCATGAATCCTTTGAAACCTGTGCAAGGGGGAAAAGGGAAAAAGAAATTTCTTTACTGCAGGAGTGACGAGACACTGGAAGAGGTTGTCCAGGGAGGTTGTGGATGCCTCATCCTTGCAGGTGATCAAGGCCAAGCTGGATAAGGCCTTGAGCAACCTGGACTCATGGGAGGAGGTTTGGACTAGGTGATCTTTAAGGTCCTTTCCAACCCCTTAGCATTCCACGAAAAGGGGAGCTCTGCTGTCCTGTGTATGGATGGGGTGCTGCACACAGTTACAGTGCAGCTGGCCCAGGTGCTGGTGGCGTAGAAGAGGTGACAGCAGCCAGAGTGCAAACTCTCTCCTGGAGTTCTGCAGCCTGTGTTTGATGATGTTACTGCTTCTTTTAATGGCAGTTAAAGCCACCACAGGTATGTAAACCTGCCTCTTTATGTCAGTGCAGGCATAAAGGTGGGGAAAAGTGAAGGCTTTTATCCATGAGCTTTAATCTAATACCATTGTTTCCTATATTTGGAGATTACCCAAATTTTTGTGGGTTTTTTTGATTCTTTTGAATCTTCTGTATAGGGCTATTACAGACTGATAGTGAGACCTATTTCTGGTGTAGAACAAAACATTAGTCAGCTGTGCTCAGGTTTATTTGCAATGAAATATTGCCTTGCATAGGGAGAGTGGGAGGAAATGGTTTAGAGAAGGACTTGAGTTATTAGTAGGGAGCAGCATTAATGCTGATGCGTGGGAGGGGTGATCAAATACAGGCAAAATGGAAGGCCCATTTAATGGTATTTGTTTACTATGTAATTCCTTTTCTAGTCTGACAGGACTGACACCTGAGGAATTGAAGTATACACTAAAGAAACTTAAGGAGATGTGAGAATCATTTCTAAAACAGTGCTGTACCAGCATAGCTGGACCAAAAAGATGCATCTCATTAAAGAAATGTAATTGAAAACAACTCTGGCTTGTACCACAAGTAGTTACCTGAGGTGGTAATCATGCACTTAGGGGTTCTTATTTCTCCTACTCCAGACAGCTGAAAGCATTTTGCTGGGAGGAAGATGAGTCTTTTGACTAGATCCTGAGGAGTAAAGGTGGGAAGTCCAATGGATCACATCATTATATTCTGTGTTTAAATGCACTCTGGTTTTTGTCAGAAGCTGAGGACATTCAGTATCAGGCTATAGAGCACCTGAGGTTTAAGTGTAGCAGTAACCCCAGGAAAGCAAGCAGTAGTGTGAATTCTTGCAGTGTGCTCTCAAAGGAACCTGCCTGCACTACCACAATGAGGAATAGCTTGTTTTGGGAAATGCTGCATGCAGATGGGCCAAGCAGACATGCCTTTGGTGCAGGTGTGACTCCGCATGCTGATAATGGGATTTGTTTCAGAAGCCTCTAGCTGGAGTCAGATTTGCCATTCTGATTTTCAAGCAATTTGTGACTACTGTAAAATGAAAGGAAAAAGGGAAGTCCTTGCAGAGCCATGAGTGCTCAGTAGGAAAATAAGAGGTTGCTTTAGTCTGGCTTCTGAGTCTGCACACACAGCAGCGTGCACAGTCCCTTACGGAAACACTCAACATACAGAACTGCCAGTCAGGAGGGAGACACGGGGCTGATACTCTGGAGTTACACCTTTTCTAATTTTCCTGAACTAGGAGTATCCCTTTGCAGTCTTCCTGAGAAAGGGGAGGGGAGGCAGCGCAGTTAAATTTTTCTTGGCGAGTCATTCAGAGTTGAAAGAGGCTCCATGAAATGTGATCCAGAAACAGGAGTGCACAAAGGCCTAAGGCAGCAGTGGGGTGAGATGCTTGTTAAGAGCATAATGATGGAAAAATCTGTACAAGGGGAATCATAAAAAGCTCCTGGGTGGGACCACTGGTACAGGGAGCCTAAACAAAGACCAGGTGAACAAAGAAGAGGGAGGTTACTCTAAGAAATCAATGAAAATTGTGTTCAGAGTAAAATTATTGGAAAGGTGATGCTGGAGGAAGTGTTTTGTTGACTCAAAAGATGATAGGCAACAGGAGCAGGAGAGATTCCTGCTCTGAACAGGGTCATGACTGACAGAGTGAGTAGGTCAGAATTCCTTTGGGCTGCTGAAGAGGATCTTAGAAACAATGTTCAGGACAGAAGGACACCCACCAGTGAGCAAGAGGGGAAAGAAGGAAGAGATGGCAAGAGCAGAGTGCCCTTGCAGCCCAGAGCGGGCACTTGCATCTTCACAAGTCTGACACAACTTGAAAGGTGTGAGTCTGAAACCTCTCATTTTGTTCTCTGTCCATCTGCTTTGTTACTTCATGGAATAAAATCTAACAGGCTTGGCCTGTGGGAGTCTGGAAGGGAACAGAAATGTGTGTTTATACTGCTCTGTAAAACCCTTCTGCAAGTATGTGTGTCCAGGTCAGAAAGGGAAAAACATATACAAAATGTAAACAGGTGAATAGAAGAGTTCTCCATTGTTTCAGTTATAATGCTAAGTTGTTTTTTTTTTCCAGTTAGTGCCTCTAAAATACAGCATTATGAACTGCAGATTTTTAAGACCAAGAGAACACTACAGAAATGAGCAGTGTAGTAGAGAAAACTCATTTCTCACAGTGTCCCACCACTATGGATTTATTATCAAGGCAGTTTGAATAAAGTATATGCAAGCAATTTTGTGCTGTGCAAGAGAAAGAGTAGGTTGAAAATCAGAGGCATTTTGAAGTGCAACTTAATCCTAATATATCTGTAATTACTTAGATAAAAATAGTCTGGCAGTATCACCTTGTCTAGTGTAGAAAAACATTAATTACTTGACAACCTGTCAACTTTATAAAATGAGAATAGGTGAGACTGAAGAATGAAAATTATTAATGAAAGGAAGAGATCAATGCCCAAAAATTAAGTAGAAAGAAAATTAATTCCTGTAGGAACATGAGAGACGACTGAGCAAATAAGGAGTTCTGAGTGACAGGAGATGTGCAATTATTACAGCATATCCCAGTGTGATAATATTTAGCAGCATTTTCCAAGACAAGGAGAACAGGTCTAGATTGATGCCCATACAAATGAGGTATTTTTTCTCCAAGGAAGAGTTTCCCCTGTCAGGAAGGTGTGGATGTCACCTGCTCTGGGAAACCTGCTCCATTGGGTGGGAGGAGCTGTGAGGGGGAAGTGTCTGCAAAACCAGAGCCATTTAAAATGGGAAAGGGAATGAGTATTCATGAGGAGTGGCTGCAGACACTGTGCACAGCACTTCCACTGTGAGGGCTGTGACAAATGGCTGCACCTGGCTTTGGGCTGCTTTTCAGGCAGGCTTTGGCAGCAGCTTGGCTGCAGTCCTGCAGAATGTTTTAGTCTTGTGTTCGCTTGGAAACGAAGATGAACAATACTTTTCATGGTGTTAGACTCTTCCATTTTCCTCCCTGCACCCAAACCTCATCTTTCTTCTTGGGTTTAGAGGTGGTTTTAATCAAGGGCAAAGGACAGCAAAGACCTGCATTCACTGTGACAAGATCTACTGCTCAGTGCTGCAGGTGGCAGAGGCCAGCAGCAGCACACGTGGGATGTATTTTCCTGCTCTTCCATCTCCTGTGACTGACACCACAGGTGGTATGGGAGGGATGATCCCAGGGGAAAACAGCAGGAGCAAACACTGCTGCGTGGGGCCCTGGGGAAGCTCTTCCCAGAGCCACTGCCCTCCTCTAAGGACTTGTCACCTTGGGGGTCGTGCAGCAAACATGTTTCACCTGTAAATAAGAGTTTTTCAGAGCCGAACCCAGCCATAATATAATACTTGCCTCAATTCCCATGCAAATTTAATTATTTAACTTCCAAAAGCCCAGAGAAGTGTTTGCTGTCAACATTTTTAAAGTGGATTTCCATGTCAAAATTTTAGATAGCTTCTAACTTTTTGAAGGAAGGTAAAAATTAAATTGAATTATTTAACTGTTTTTCTGACATGATTCCAAACTTCCTGACTGTTTGATCAGAAAAGTCTGCAAATTCTCAAGTTTGTCTTGAACCACTCTTTCCAATCTTGAAAAATCTTATCTGCAATGAGGACATTTTTTTCACCTGCTTTTTCAAACAGAGACTATCTTAGTTTACCTTTAAAGAGGCATTAAATGCTTGGAAAGCTCTTACTCCTATTTCTTCTGAAATCCCCTCATCATCAAACTGCCAGAAATCCCCAATACAGACTTTTTATACTTTAAAAATATGTTCAGAGGCATGTGAGATGGGATGCTGTTCAAGGGTTTAGAGTCTGAGCTCTGAACCCATCCTCATTAAATTATGAAATTTGTCACGAAAATGTGACCTGTGATGAAAATTATTAAGTTTGTATCACAGAGTTAACACTGCTCAGATCGCAGTCCTGAGCCAGCAGCTTCAGCACCTCACCTCAGGGTCACAGAATGCCCAGGTTGGTAAAGTCTCAACAGAGAAAGAAGAGGATAAAGCTGGATGGGGAGGGAAAAAAGGAGCTGAAAGGCTGAATCACCATTAGAGTCCTGACTCTGCATTCTCTGTCATTCTCTCCAATCCTTTGCTGAACTGTTTGCTGCAGTGGCGGGGGCCAGAGGAGTGTTGGGGAGGTTGCAGGTGTCTGCCTTGCTCTTCACATGGTATTTATTTGTACACTTCCTTGTGTTTTGGTGTCTCCCCATCCATGAATCCATTTGTCAGACCACAGAGCACTTTATACAACTGTTCAAAATGTGTCCTGTCCCAAGAGATGCAGAGCTGCTGACCAAGCTCCTTTCACATGTTCACAAAGCTGTATTTTTTTTTAGAGCAGGCTGGTCTCATGCTAAGCAATAAATACTCGTCCTGCAGTCTTGGAGTTAGGGGGGTTTTGTCAATATGAGACAAAAAAAACTAACTCCAAGAGAGAGAGACTCATGTGTGAGACTATGGTATTGGAGAAGTTTTACTTCTCCAAATTACAAAGCTTTTTAAAGTCAGACTTAAAGGGGATCTTTTTGAGTTACTTTGCTACTTTAATCTTGTCAATTAAATTGGGGGATGTTGTATATTCTGTGGTGCAGAACAAGCTATGTAGCATTAAAATGTTGTTCCTTATACAGTTTATGGAATTACTGAGTGAAACACATGATGGCAGGTTTTTCTCAAGCCACTCTAAACAGTAAGAAAAGCAGGTTTTTGCTGGTGTGGACTGTACGGCTCTAGGTGAACACAGCTACACCAGGGGACTGCTTTTAGTGTGCAGCCTGAGCAAATGCTTCTGTTCTGGGCAAGTGTTTGGTACAAAGAGCTGAGTGACCCAGAACTGGGAGCTGGGCTCTCAGTCCTGCTCTAAGGGCTCAGTGCCTGTGTGATGGTCAGTGCTGTCTCTGGTGTGGAGATTTCTGTTCACCCCTGACTCTGGTGTGCAGCAGCCTGTGTGCTTCTCCCAAGGACTCAGAGGACATTGTGGGCTCACTCCCCATTCTCCTCTCCCTTGTGGCAGAGTCAGCCCATCCACAGGGTCCCCGTGGCTGTGGGGTGGCAGCAGTGGGATTTGATTAAAAGAATGTTCCTGTCAACCCACATCTGAAAGCCCACAAAGGTACTGAAGTGTGCTTGGAAAGAGGGCCCACGTTCATTTCTCAGTGGAAAAAGACCCAATAGTGGGGAAATCAACCCTGCAGTAGCTGTATTGGTCTAGAGCAAGCAGGGAGGTGTAGGTGCAATGAGTTCACTGCAACAGGAGTGTGGCAGGGTTTGAGGGGTGCTGAAGCAGGTGTGTGGTAATAGCTGATCTGGAAATACGGCTCACAGGGGCACACCAAAAAATTCTCTGGAGGAAATCAGGAGAGGCAAAGGATCAGGAGAGTGTTCAGAAGGGAATAAGACTAAATGGAGCCTCCAGATGAGAACTGAAAATTTAATATGTGGATTTGATTGAACAAATCACAAACTAACAAAATTAGTCTCTGTTTAATTTACTGATGTGCTTTTGCACAGAGATTACACAGCTGTAAAAATCACCAGAGAAGACAATAGTCTGATCAGAATAAGCACCAGGGTTTGGGAAGCTTGTTTTGAAAAATGGGCACTGTTTGAAGGAGGCAAACAGACCAGGATAGTAATGAATAGCATTTTAAAATGACCTTAAGAGAATGCTAAGTGCTTAGAAATCAGGAAATGCCAGAACTAGTTTGTGAGAGCCATTGTAGTATGCAGCCTGTTTCTAAAAAATGCAGTATCTCTGAGATCTTTTACAGCCTTCAGTGCAAATGAATGATAGCTTTTTGTTTGCTATTAATACTCATTTTTCAGGGTTGATTGAAGATATGAAAGGCTAAGCAGCGCAGGAAATAGGACAGGGGCTTGTATTCCTTTAGGTGCAAGCTGTGTGTTATATAGCCATATGAAAGAAATTGCCATGCTGCATGTACTGCAGTTGTACTGCTGGAACCAAAGTCCTCAGCAAAAGTACACTCAGATGTTTTGTGCCTCCCTCCAGTCCCTGGGCACTGAATCTCCCCCACCCCTGAGGCTTCTTCCAGCCCTTGGAAGGTTCAGGGGAGCCCTGCCCAGCCACAGGTTCCAGGCATGATAACGGGCACCAACAGGACGCTGGTGACCACCAACAGAACGGTGGTAACCACCAACAGAATGCTGGTGACCACCAACAGAACGCTGGTGACCAGTGCCCAGCAGCACGGTTGCCTGTGTGGCTGCAGGTGGCTCAGCTCTCTGGGCTGGAGCGACCACAAATCCAGTGTCTCACCAATACTGAGCTCAGTTATTAGCTGAGCATGCCAAGACCCACTGGAGCATAGCCATGAGCGCGCTGCTCAGGGGTCTTCATCTTTGGAGGAGGTTCTCTGCAGCCTGGGGCCGTCTGTCCAGCGCCTTTGTCCACCAGGTAGCTGGCACACTTTTTGTTTCTGCACAGTTTTGTTTCTGCTTTTGTTTTGTTTCTGGTTTTGTTTTCTGTTCAGATGCCTGGAGCCATCTGAGCAGCAGCCTCTGCCTGGCTTTCCCAGTGTGGAAGCAGGCATGGCTCTGTCCTGGGGAAGCAGTTTGGAGAGGCAGGAGTGCTTTGCTGGCTTTGGGGTCAGAGGCTGCTGGCACCTGCTCGTAGCCATGGCTGGGCTGAGCATGCTCCTCATCCCTGCTGCCCTTTCCCGGGGAGCCTCCAGAATTTTGTGATAACGCCACATCTGCTCATAGCTCTCTGTGCCCTGTGAGCAGATGAGTAGAGAACGAAGCCCTATCAAAGGGCACATTCCCAGCGTGTCCCGGGGGCGAGTTAACAGCTCTTGGCGTGGTTCTCCTGCAGGTGCCTCCAGACGGGATCCAGGAGCCGCAGGATGCCTCCCGCGGGCGCTGCCTGCGCCGCACGGTCAGCGTCCCGTCCGAGGGCCAGTTCCCCGAGTACCCGGCAGAGGGGGCCGCCCAACTAGGTAAGAGAGGCCTCGGCCTCGAGAGGGAAAGGACTCGGCCGAGCTGCGGGCTCTCGGAGGGCAGCGCCCCGCCAGGGCAGCTGGCGAGGCGGGGCCGCCGCGGGAGGCGGGGGCCGCGCGGCCCGGGCGGTGCTGTGTGTTCATGCCTCCAGCAAAGCGGCCTCCGAGAGCGGGATTTATCCAAATTTATCAAACACCGGGGAGATGGGCTGCTGGAGGAGCACAGCAGGATTTATCTGAATACCGGGGAGATGGTTCTGGGCTGCTGGAGGAGCACAGCGCACGGGGAGCTTTGCAGCTGTGTTTTTAAACTCACTAGGCAGCCCTGGGATTTAAAGGGGAGAGCTGCTGGATGCGGGTCAGCGGACACAGCTCTTGCAGATGGTGGTTCTAAGTGGTTCCTGCTGGTTTAGAACTGTTAGGTGGTTATGTTTTACCTCACCTCTGGAATTTCCTTTGCTTCATATTTTCACAACAAGCACCGAATAACAGGTTTTTCTGTTCGGGGTGCAGTTCCTAAAAGAAGCAGCTATCTGCCTGCTGTTGGCTCTAATCATCCATGTAGAAATTCAGGCAAAGCAAAAGAAAAGATAGGTTAAAAGTATCTTTAAATTTCATATTTAAAATGATAGACGAAAGTTCCGTTGCAGTAGTTCCCCAAGGCCAGCTTTGGCCCACATCCCCCTCTTTTCCACCCCACCTGTGGCTGCATAAAGAGCACATTTCCAGCTCTTCTCAGAAAAGAAGGAAAATGCAGCAACTGCACACGTGTGAGCTCTTCTTCCTCTTCACAGCCTGTGCAAGAAGCTTTCCTTTGCATAGGCTGCTGAGACTTAGGAACAGTTCTTCCCTGGTCCAGCTGTGAAAAATGTCATTCCTGGGAGAGTGAGCTATGAGGAATAAACATGCATCTGTAAATAGTAAAGCAGCCTTGATAACTGCTATCAAAGGTAAAGGGCAGATAAGATATTTTTCATTTCACAGCCTCAGCTGGCTTTTTTTACTAAGAATTTTATTCTGGGAGTATATTGCACACAAGTAAAGAAAATTCTACTCTTGTAGGTAGTTAATTAACACATTGCAACTGTATTGCTTATTTATTTGTACTTGTCAATAGCACTGTTTAACTCTTCCTTATTTGAGGAAGGCAGATAAGGTTCTTTTATTTCCTAGATTCCAGTTTGGCAGTCTGAAAATAAACAGGGCAAAGTTGGGGATGTAGGAGGGAAAACTGCAAAATACTTTGGAATGAGCAACATGAAAATAGCCCTGACTGGATTTGTGTGTGGTGTTTCTAATGCACCTCTAAATGATCATCTTGTTTTGCCACATGAATAAATGTTCATTCTTGTTTAGAACTAAACCTGGTATTAATCATGTTTACATAGTGTTGTAGGCAAAATACTTACTCCAGGTATATGGCTAGTGAGGTGAATGAAGAATTGTATTGCAGCCAGTCTGCACTAGGTAATAAATATTATTTGTAGCTTCACAAGCTGGAAAGACCTTTAAAAACTGAAGAATTAAATGCCTTCTTCTTCTATACCATGTGCAAAAAATGAGTAGATTTTTTAGACTTGACTGAGAATCTCAATAGCTGGAAATCCCAGTGTTGTATTTTTAAATAGAACCTTGTGACATTCTTGGTTTTTCGTGAAGGCCATAGAGAATGGATGACTCTGCTATTTGGTGTCTGCCTTGCTGTGTATTTTGCTTCAGTTTTAGATGCAAGTGGCATCTTGTAGTGTGTTATTTGATCTATGCCTGACAAGAATATATTAAAAGTACAAGACATTTACATGGTCTTCTCCACGTAGAGATACAACTGTAGTGAATACAGATGTCACAGAGTGTGTAGGCAAAGCGATTGGGCATGCAGTGGGAAGGGGAAAATTGAGCAATGCCCTTTCTGTGAGTATGGATGAGAGTGAGGGGGAGGGAAAATCATATGTAATGTCAGATTGCAGTGCCCTAGGCAGTTCCCTTGTTCTCACATCCTGGTTAAAAATGTCCCTTGTCATGATTACAGAATTCCCGTTAATGAAAAAAGTGGGTTGATAGCAAGCAGTGGGAATAGCTTTATGTCAAGATGCTGAGCCAGAGGACACATTAGTGAAGGGAACCATTGCACATCTTTATACAGAGAAAGAAACAGATGGTGGCAGCCAGGATGTATCACAAGCAGTACAGATAACAACTGCACTAAAATAGCTTTGGAATGGACACCAAAAGCTGAAAGGCGCAGCAGAGGCAGCTACAGTATCTGGTAGAGAAATTGCTATGCAGAGCTGATAAGAATATCAAGCCTGTCCTAGGGAAGCATGTGGATAACATGGCAACTGCAGGCCTTGCATCTGACAGTATATCTGAAATTACTCCTTGCAGAGGAGCTCCTTAGGAAGGGCTCTAGTGCAGAGGTGAAGGCACAGCAATAGCATTTGCTCTTTTCCCTAAGTAAGGTTGCCATACCTCTCTTGTGATTTACTAATTAATAGATTTATTTATTACAAATGAAAGAGGGGGGATAAGGTGATGGGGCTCGTTTTCATTTGAAGCAATAAAGTTCTAACTTGTATGAGAATCTTCTTGTTGATGGAGCAAGTGGAACAGTGCGTGTTCTTCAAGGGCTTTGCATAATCAGCAGTAGCCCCCATTCTGCAGATTTCTGTGGCATTCCTTACAGAATTATGCACACATCCGTGCAGCACCATTCCTAGGAAGTGTGTGGGAGAGAAACTACCCACGGTACATCTGACAAATTGAGGCAAGAGATGTGTAACTCCCCAAAGTTCAGCATTAAGTCAAGTGCGCTCTGCCCAAGGGCTGCTGAAGTCATTCTCGCCGGATCTCTCATTTTTCACCCTTGCTGCAGGGTAGGCTCAGCTGTTTGGGAGGCAGCTGCTGCACCACCGTGGTTACAGCCCTGTGTACCAAGATAGACACCAATTTCCACATACTTCAGTACAGCAAGCCGTAATCTGTGATGGTTCAGCAGCTGCCAGAGGAGCAGCTGAGCCATCCCTTCTGTGCAGGCAGAAACCACTGTGGTCACCCTCAAACGAGGGCCGGAGGGGCAGATGCAGAAAAGAAAACACAAGATAGAAAGTGACTTGTTTAAACACTGAAAACTAATAAGATCATTTAAAATCTGTAACTCCAGAGGCACTCAGCGTATGCTGCTAGCTTAGAAGCTTGCCCTCTGCTTGCAGGCAGTGGAGAGGTTGTTGCTAATGCTGAGATTCTTAATTCCTGTCTGGAAAATGCACTGTACGCTAAGTTGTGTCAGCAAGCCATCCATTAAATATATGCCATAAAATTTCCTTGGTGCATAATCCCTATCATTGTAGTAATACCTCTGTGAGTGAACAGGCACACTCTAAATATGTCATTTACTTGCTGGGATTTCATCTTGGCAGCACTTACTCAGAGGAGCCTCCATTCAAGAAAGCTAAAAATGTAGCTGTAATTTGTTCCTAACTCCAGCTTGACAGCCTCTAACCTTCTTTCAAGTGTTATTTGCAATGGGCCAATTCTATTACAAAGTGTGATGCAGGCCCTGGAGAGCAGCACCTAAATGCCACAGGAAGGGGAACTCAAGCTGGCTCCTCTCCATTTTGCCTCTGTTTCTGCTTCAGATCCTGCTCTTTTTCTAACAGGTGTATTTTTTCCTGTTAGGGAGATTACATCCTTTGAAAGGATCGTTGTTTATAATCGTGTGTTGGAATTAGCCCATTCATACAGTAAAAGCATGATTCAGATTTCCACCATTCATGCTGTTTGACAGGCTAGTAGCAGTTACCACTTCCTTTCCCAAAATAATTGTCTTCTCTCTTGCTCTGCTTCCTTCTCGCCACCTGCTCACTCTAAATGAGAGTTGTTAAGGAGACTACACAGCAGAAGGCTGGATTCTGGCAGCTTTGTGACATTAATAAGGGGGGTTTTGCCTGCATATGTGAAAATATGAGGAGGAATTGAAAGTGAGGAAAGGCTTTGGGGTTTGGTCTTTGTTGCTATTGGTTTTTTAAATTTTAAATTATTAGGAAAGAGCATCGTCAGGGAGAAGTTTTTGAGATTCTGTGATACTTTTAAAGGCTGGTGGTGATGCAAATAAATCTTCTTTTTATATTTGGATCTGAAACCAAGAAGAAAAAAAGATACTATTTCACTTGTTGAAGCAAATTAACCCTGCTTTTTCTCAGTCTGAATATGCATCTCTTGAATAAAGGTTGCTGAAATCAGGTCAGAGGTGAAGATGTTCCTTGCAAATTTTAGTTTTGTCCTCACCTTGAGCCACTAACATTGAGAATGAAGCACTGATCTGTTTTGATGCCAGGCCCAAATTGCATCACTACCAGGTGAGCAGTTAGCTGGGCAGAAATCCTGCCTCTGTACTCTTCTAAAAATCCAGAGGCTTTGGAATTGGAGTGAGTAACAAAAGATAAATTAAGCAGCATCTGGTTTCATTGGTACATAGTGTGCACCTCTTAAAACAGTTCCTGCAAGTCTCTGCTGAGCCCTCCTGCCTGGGGAGGATTGCTCCAATACCCAGCTCATGCTCTTCCTTCAGGTAAAAACCTGGCAGGAGAGACAGACAAGAGCCAAAAAGATTCCTGGGGTGATTTTAATAAAAGCTGTTTCTAAGAAAAAGTTGTTTACAGCTAAAACTATCAAAGCTGAGCTTTGCTTTCTGTATATTCCAGCTGGAATGAGTATTTGTGATGAAAGAAAAAACAGATTTACTCTGTGCTCACTACATAATTAACATCCTTGTACGATAAGAGCTAGGATAAATACCTGGAAAGGGTTACTAGTTTTAGAGGTGGGGAGAGGGAGACAGTTTGTTTTGGAAGAAAAAGGATTGATTGTGACCTGCTCAATGGGAGAATCTGCAATGCACCAGTTTTTACACTCAGTAAAGATTTTTATGTTCTGCAAAGATTTATTTAGGAGATGTGCAGGAATTTGATATAATGGAAGTCCTGTAACTTCTAAGCCAGCAAGAGGGCTGTCCTTCACCTTCCACCACTCAGCTTGGCCTACAAAGAATATCTGTTACAAAGCAGGGATGAAAAAATGCACTTTACAGCTCCCTGTATCTCATCTGTGGGGATTTATGGTGTGTCTTGATGAAGTAATTTTCCCAGTAGCGCTGTCTGCTTTTTCACCCTGCTGCCATGTGCAAAAAATACCCATCTACTGTCAACTGTTATGCATGGCAGGGATACAAAACAGGGCTTGGGTTTAGCCCTCAGACTGAGGGGTGTGTTTGGCAGGATCTCTGAGAGGAAGGTGGATTCAGATGTGCTGACTTGACATGTTTACAGCTCTCAGGGTTTGCCCGAGCTGGGCTTGCACGAGCGTGTTCGTGTGTACCCGTGAGAGATTCCCGTCCTCCTCTCTGCACACCCAGGAGAATCAGGTGCCCTGCTGCCAGTTCCCTTTGTCGTGTCATTTAGCGAGCCTCAGTGAGTGGTTGGGGATTTGCTTTTTCTTTGTGACCTGTGCTTGGTAGCACAAAGCTCAGTTGCAGTGTCCCCAGGGCTGGGGTCGGGACGGGGCGCGCGGTTCTGCACGCTGTGGCCTGGGACACCACGAGGTGTTTCCACAGGCTGCAGGTGGGCCCGTGCATTTCCAGCCCCATGGCTCCATTCTCTGCTTCCCTTCAGCCCAGACCTGCCAGAGCTGCCAAAAGCCGTGCGTGGGAGCCTTTAGGGAGCTGGGATCTGAAGCCTTTGGCTCATGTAATTACACAAACAAGAGTTTGCTGACAACTACAGCCCTTGCCTGCTTCACTGTCTGGTCCCTTGGGTCACGATCTCTTAGTGCTGTGACTTGGGTGTGAGTAACTAGGAGTGTAACTATGCCAAAATCAGTTGAAATTCTAAACCTTTTAAGTCTTTAGATGACATTTCTTACCCGTCATGTGCTATCCCAAAATGCAAATGCATACAAACCATGAGCTGCCTTTTAAAAAACCTCCTGTGAAATCCAGCTGCTCTTGGACATCTTTACAGGCTACACAGGGAAACATCTACTGTGTGAAAAGTGCCCTGCTATCTTTTGCATCCACAAAAGAGGTTAGGAAACTTTGGGAAAAGCCCTGAAGTAATCTGAAATTTGGACAACGTACAGTGCAATTTGGAAGGATGAAGAGTTTAGACAACTCTGCTTGAAATTAAAGCTGACTCCAGGGAGGCTGGATGTAACAAACAGGATGCCTGGATCTCAGTGACATTCCCCAGGGCAATTGGAGTTATTTGTATACAGAAAATTGCCAAGCTGCTATCTTTCTTCTTCTATAACGCAAGCGAAGCCAAAGGATTTGGGTTTGTTCTGAATGCTGCTGAAACTTTATTCCCTTGCACACAGATCATCTGTGCTGAAAGCTGAGTTTCATCATGAAGCAAATTTTATCTGTTTAGATCTTAAACCTTTTTAGGGCAGAGATAAGGGGTAAGAACACATAATCTCAGCTTTCTAATATTGACACATAATCCATTAGGGCTTTTTTTTTTTCCCTTGGAAATGTATATTACATCCCTGCCCACTGCTTCCAGAGCACACACAAAAAAAATCACTATAGTGATTTTTAAATTGCATGTTGAGGGCATAAAGAACACTTTGTAAAGAGAGCATGTTGTGCAATGAAGCAATTTCTAAGAACTGGGGGCTAAGGGCCATCTGGGACAGGTTTGTTGCCTGTGTTCTAACCAAACCTTGGTTTATTATGAAGGACTCTGGGATCTTCCTTTGTTTTCTCAAGAACAGCAATAAAAAATTATTTATAAAATTCTTTGGAGAAATCTACCTTAAATCATACATGAACTCACTGTGGATTGTTTGATTTTGTAGCTTCTCTTTTCTAGTTGTTTTTCTTGTGGCAAAAAGTAATTACATTTCACCCAACCGTGTACACTTACCTTTTTTCCATCAGTAACAACTGGCTTAACACCTAGTGCAAAATTAGCCTTCCTTCCTTCCTACTGCCTGAATTTTCTTGTCTTGTCTAGAGTTAATTTGAACTGTTGAGCTAAACTTAAAAGTATTCATCTGGTTCAGAGTTTGTTATTCGTTTACAGGATTTTCTGTTGATCAGTTTATTGCTTTAGTGTATAAATTGATAGCCCAAAAAAGCAAGTATTTGTGAGATTGGATTAGATGCATCGAGTTTGAAGTGTGTGTGGAATTAAATGTACAAGGCTGTCTGTGCTGTGCAGGGATGTGCACGTTCCTGTCTCCCTGCTCTCCCACCCTCCTTGGTGCTGCTCCTTGCCGGGGGAATCGATTTGGCTTCACACAGCGAAGTCATGCTCACATCCTTCTTGTGTTGATGGGCTGGCCTTGAATCCCACCTGGGAGATGTTCCAAACTACCCCCAGCAGCAGCCCGGAGTTAGGGGAGCTTGGGTGTGATACAGAGCTGTTCTCTGCATTGGCTTTGATGGAGCCGCTATAAGTGGAGCCACGGCCCAAGCACATACCGGGGATTTTATTAACCTGCCACTCTTTGTCAGTGATCCCTCTTTCATGGCACAAGGGAAGGAAAGAATTAGAACTGTGATTTTTATCTGCAAAACGGACAAAAATGTTTGAGCAGCTCAGCAGAGAGAGATAATTTACTTAATGGAAAAGTAAAAAAAGCCACAGAGGAAAACTGAGCTATTGAACTCCACTGGAGTTCATCAGGAACTCTTCTACCAGGCACCTCTGTGCTGCAGACTAATCCTGGGTTCCCAAAAGCAGCCTTGGAGCTGGAGAGGACTAATCCTTGGAGCTGGAGAGGACTATACATTCCAGCAGTAATTATTGCCCATTAAGATACAATTTGTGTCCACTGAGGTGCTTTTGGCTACAGACCAATAATTCTTGATGCATGTTTGAGGCTGCTTGATCTCGTGCATCACCCAGTGAAGAACTGCAGGGTTTTTCTGCTTTATTTTTATGTCTCTGTTGAAACTGCAAATATTTCCTTGACCTTTCAGTGAGCTGGATGCAGTTTAGGTGAGGATCTGACCATTAAAAACTCCAGTCATCTCACTTGTTCCTCCTCACTAATGCTTTTTCTTCCACTGTTCTGTGGCATGGACAAGCTAAAGCAGTAGCAGGAAAGTCCTGTTATTTGAACAGAAGACACATAATATTATCATGGGCTTCTAATAATTTTTTGTTCAATGTCACAGTCTTTTGGGAACAACTTTTATCCCTCAATTTTGCAAACTGCATTTCAAATTTCTGAAACAGGGTAGATTTCTAGAATTACAAGTACTTGTATAATCTGCCTTTCCCACCCCTAATTTACTTATTTATCAGTTGCCCCATTAACTCTTTCTACCTAAGTCTTCAGCAGATGTCTTTGCTTGAGTCAGACAGATTCTTCAGCATTTCAGAAATGTTTTTTTGAGGTCCATACAGCAAGTTGTAGGATTGACAAAAACTAGATACCAGCACTGAACATTCTTGCATCACTAAAAATTGCTTCTTTGGGAGAAATAGGCAGATGATGGCCACATTTCAGAGTTGAATCTAAAGTTTTAACCTTTCTGTTAGAGCCTGATTTTAAAACAGAGGAATCCTAAATTATGGGGGAAAAAAAGGAGAAAAACATGTAAACAAATCCAGACAAATTATGAATAAATAAATAAATAAATGAAGAAGAAAAAGAAGAAAGGAAAGAAAGGAAAAAAGGAAAAAAAGAAAGAAAGAGAGATAAAGAGAGAAAAAGGAAGGGAGGGAGGGAAGGAAGGAAAAAAAGAAAGAAAGAGAGATAAAGAGAGAAAAAGGAAGGGAGGGAGGGAGTGAGGGAGGGAAGGAAGGAAGGAAGGAAGGAAGGAAGGAAGGAAGGAAGGAAGGAAGGAAGGAAGGAAGGAAGGAAGGAAGGAAGGAAGGAAGGAAGGAAGGAAGGAGAAAGAAAAGAAAGAAAGAAAGAAAGAAAGAAAGAAAGAAAGAAAGAAAGAAAGAAAGAAAGAAAGAAAGAAAGAAAGAAAGAAAGAAAGAAAGAAAGAAAGAAAGAAAGAAAGAAAGAAAGAAAGAAAGAAAGAAAGAAAGAAAGAAAGAAAGAAAGAAAGAAAGAAAGAAAGAAAGAAAGAAAGAAAGAAAGAAAGAAAGAAAGAAAAGAAAAGAAAAGAAAAGAATTTGCCCATAAAAGCACATGAACCCTTTGAAGAGATGTACAGCTAACTTTCATTTCCCAGTCCTGACTTTTTCCATCTTTTCCCTGGTGCCCTATGGTACACAGAGCTGTGTGCTGTTGCTCCAGCCTGGGGGGAGATGCTTTTGTGCGGTGCTGCGGATGCCGCTGGTCCCGAGCTCTGGAATGAAGAGCTGTGTAATTAGCAGAGCGTTCGCGGCTCTGCCCTGCAGGGGCGGCACACACAGGAGATCATGGGAGCTGTTGCTGCTCTTCTGCAGAGCCTGCCTCCACTGTGAGCCCAAGTTTTCCCTGCTGCTTCCAGTAATTGGGCATTTCCAAGGAGCAGGTCAATTTGTCCTTTGTGGGGACTGTATATTTTGTTATGCTGTTGTTAGTGACAGATTTTTGGGGGAAAATTCCGGTTTTTTGGAGCTTCTCTTCTGTTTCAGTGCTACTCTTGGTGCAGGATCCCTGGGTGTAGTTTAGTGATTGGCTTTAGAGGGCAAGGGAGCAGTAAATAATAATAAATAATTTTCTGTTATTTATTTTGCAGTCAGTATTGTTTAAGCATGCATTCAATAAGTTTCTTTCCCAAGGGCTAGGCTTGCTTTTCCCACAGATTTTCCACTTGAGCCTTGGCAGGAGGTAGGGTGACCAAAGCTACTGTTTCTTCCAGGGAAAACACAGGGGGGTGTGGGAAATTGTTACCTGAGACAATGTGCAGAACCTCATTTTATGTAACCCTGCAAGAAAAAGGTAGTGGAAAGAAGGAGTGAATCAGAGGAGAATATGTTTCTCCAATCAAAGGGCAAAATTAGAGAAAATTAGGGAAAAATTGAAGGAAATTAAAAATAAAACAGAACACTCGCTCTTGACAGCAGCAAAAGGTAGGAGGGGGCATGGAGCCCCTCAGTTCTTGGTGAGCAATTCTGGCCTGTTTAGCAACAAGCTGAACAACTTCACATTCTTCTGTGTGTGTGTTTGTGTGCTCGGGCTGGCAGGTGGGACCTGCTGGAGGGCAGACCATGGGCTTTTAAACATGACACGCTCTTCTCTCAGGGTGTCACAACGTGTAAGGGGAGGGTGTGGTGGCAGCAGCAACCAAACCGTGTGGGGTTTGGCTTCCGTGCCTTAAAGAGCTAAAAAGAAATAAAATTTATATAGCTAAATATAAATAAATGTAAGGATTTGGCTTCTGTGCTTTAAAGAGCTATAAATAATAAAATTTATATAGCTAAAAAAAAAGCCTCGAAATTCAGCTCTCAGCACTTCTAAACTAAAGGAAAAAAAAAAAAAGTACAGAGCCTAGGAAAAGGCAATTGGTATCAGACTCCACCAAAGCCACAGATCTTTGAATTTCAAGACAAAAATAAAAGGCAGTGCAGAAAACAAAGAGGGAGGAGGGAAGTTCATTGTTTGCTCAAGTGACTCTTGGGGCTTTTTTGGTGCTGTGTATTTCCTAAGCTGTGGAAGCATTTGAAGTGGGGAAACATCTTCAAAGGAAGGGCAGTTTTTCAAACACATTCAGATGTAGTTCCTAGCCCAGCTCATGAGATGTTTTCATGTAAACTGGCTTCTTGCACTCTGGACAGCGAATGCAGCGAGATCACCCTCTTAAGTTTCCCTGTAGCTGATTTTAGCCTGGGACTCAGCTGCTTGAAATCCCTGAGTTTTCTCAGCATCGGACGGGTTTGCACAGGAGTGCCTCCTCCTGCCCACACCCCTTCCACCCCACCCCGAGTGCTTGCGCTGCCTGCCGGCTCCTCCACGCTCCCTTGGGACAGGAAAAATGGAGTGTGTGCCCGTGCCGGCTGCACCGTGCCGCCGATTCCGGGGAACATCGCTTGCGCGGGGCGGGCAGGCGGCGCTGGGAGCGCGGCGCTGGCTCAGCCTGAGCCGGGGAGCTCAATAGGGAGCCCGGCGCTGGCTCCGGCTCCGCTGCATTCCTGCCCGGCCGGGGCTCGGAGGGCGCTCGGGAGGGGAGAGGAGAGGAGAGGAGAGCAGAGCGCGGAGACTCCGCCGCCTTCCTACTTGGCATCCTGGCAGGACCATGGTGGAGCTGAGAGCATTCCCACAAAATGCAGTGCACAGGTGAGACACATCCCTCCTGACACGGCCGCGCAAGAGAGGGCGGATCCCTGCACTGATCCCTGCGCCGATCCCAGCACTGATCCCCGCTCCAATCCCTGCTCCGATCCTATCGCTGATCCCCGCTCCAATCCCTGCACCAGTCCCAGCGCTGATCCCCGCTCCAATCCCTGCACCGATCCCAGCGCTGATCCCTGCTCCAATCCCTGCACCGATCCCAGCGCTGATCCCTGCTCCAATCCCTGCTCCGATCCCTGCTCCAATCCCTGCTCCAATCCCAGAGCTGATCCCTGCTCTGATCTCTGCTCCGATCCCTGCGCTGATCCCTGCTCCGATCCCTGCGCTGATCCCTGCTCCGATCCCTGCGCTGATCCCTGCGCTGATCCCTGCTCCGATCCCTGCTCTGATCCCTGCACTGACCCCTGCTCCGATCCCTGCTCCAATCCCTGCTCCAATCCCAGAGCTGATCCCTGCTCCGATCCCTGCTCCGATCCCTGCTCTGATCCCTGCTCCAATCCCTGCTCCAATCCCTGCTCCGATCCCTGCTCCGATCCCTGCTCTGGTCCCTGCTCCGATCCCTGCTCCGATCCCTGCTCCGATCCCTGCTCCGATCCCTGCGCTGATCCCAGCACTGATCCCTGCTCCGATCCCTGCGCTGATCCCTGCTCCGATCCCTGCTCCGATCTCTGCTCCGATCCCTGCTCCAATCCCAGCATTGATCCCTGCTCCGATCCCTGCTCCGATCCCAGAGCTGATCCCTGCTCCGATCCCAGAGCTGATCCCTGCTCCAATCCCTGCTCCGATCCCTGCTCCGATCCCTGCTCCGATCCCTGCTCCGATCCCTGCTCCAACCCCAGTGGGCCGGGGTTGGCTGGGAGGCACAGAGGTGTTCTGCTGGAGATTTAAAGTGACTCAAAGCAACTGGAAACCTGCAGCGGTTTTATCCATGTTCCGTGTGTGTGTCAACTCTTTCATTCATGATTTCAGCTTTCTGCAAAGGTCTTTAAAGAGATGTTTACGTTGGCACTTTTCTACTCACCGGTACAGAAATGAAATGTTAGTATTAGAACAATATGTAGATGAAAAAGTGAAGAATGGGTTTTTGTAAACAGCTTTGAGAGCTAAAAATCTATTTTGTTGTCACTTAAATCATGAGTTTATTTTTCTCCCTCTCACTGAAAGCCCTTGCCTAAGTCAGTACATTTTTAAATGACATTGGATTTCTAGATACAGCCAGACATCATCATTCAGGGACACGCTGTGGGAATATTTGTCAGTGTTTACTTGTGGCTGGCATTATGTGATGTTTCCAGCATGGGAAGGATGTTGCCAGCCTTGCTTCCTGTCCTCCAGAAAGTGATGGTAAATCAAAGCAGTTCAGGGAATCCTACAGGTTGCACATAGAAAACAAGGAGGTTTGGTTTCCTTTCAATATAAAGGATGCTGCCTTAGCAATGCTGCTCGCTTTTCCAGCAGCTTTTGTCCTAAAATGGATTAAGTGATAGCAAGCTAGAAAGCATTTAAGTTTCCTGCCTTTTGATATGGTTGAACATTTTCCAGGAGCTACAAAACCAATAAATGTTGTCTAAGGAACCAGGGAATGGAATGTCCTGGTTTGAATGTTTTCTACCTTGGAAACCTCCTTTCAGAGGTGCTGATTACCACGTCCTCCTTAGTCATTTTCCTCCTCATCCGTAGACAGGGTGAATACTAATTTACTAACTTGGAGAGACTGTTTTTGTTAGCCTGAACCAATGGGCTTGTTCTGCAGCTGCTTTTGAGTTACATGATCAGAAAATGAAAACCTCCTGCCTTGGCTTTTTTCAGACAAAAACACGTTTCTTTGAAAAACAAGCAAACTTTTGGCAAACTGCTCAGAAAAGTTCAAGGCACCACAATGCCTATCCCTTCCAAATTTCATTTAGGTGATTTTGGGGTAGTTACCACAAAGTTGGCTTTAGAATTTCCTGTCTCTTTTTGGGGCTCTTTCATACGATTAACATGTTAATAGAGTAGAGAATTAAGAGTACAATACCGGGGGAGTTGTGTAAGGTAGATGTGAGCAGCAACTTAGATTCCTGCAAATTCTACATGTTCTGTCCAGCTTTATTTGATACTCTGTGGGTGCTCTCGCTCTTTTTCTTTTTAAAATCTCTGGAGAGGGGAGGGAAAAAGTGTAACTGCAATAAATACTTGAGATAACTTGTGTCAGAAAGATCTGTCATGGCTCTTTAAAGCTCATGGGAACAAATCAGCTTCATTTGTGCATAAGCAGGAGGAAGGGACATTCTGCTACACTGAGCCTTAACCTTGCCATTTTCTGATATCTGGGAATCAGTGTAACGTGTAACATTGGAAGTCAGAGAATTTGGGGATGCAGCAAATTACAGGGTGTGGATGGCATTTGTAAATGGCTCATTGGCATCAAGAGACAGATGCATTTTCCAGCCTGTAGAGGTAAGTACCTTGTCCAGGCTTTAATTCTTCACAAAGGGAACACTTTCTTTTATCTGGATTTCTTGGCTAATTGGCATCAGATAGCACAAATGTTTTTTAGAAGGGCTAATAATGGTGGAATTTGAAACTGGGCCAATGGCAGAAGGGAGACCTAATGATCCCCTTCCATTTAATTTTCTTCAGCTATGGGTGACTGCTTCTGGTGAGGGAGAGGGAAATCTGCACAGGGACTCAGCAAGCAAACGATGCAGCTGCAGGCAGAGCTTATGGTTTTGACACTACCACATGTGAAATTGTCTACAGGCTAAGAATATACATGTTATGGATTTAATGGGAAATGATGGTGAAGTTATTGTGGTACACATGACTGCAGAAGTTGGGTTACAGAGTGATGGCTGCTTCTCTGAGCAGGTGGTGGCAGCCACGAATGGCTGTGGTGAGTCTGTGTGGAACCAGAGAATCATTAAGGTTGGAAATGAGTTCCGAGATCATCAGCTCCAACCGTTAACCTGGCACATCCCAGGCCACCACTAAACAATGTCCCTAAAAACCACATGCACATATGTTTTTTAACACTTCCAGGTGACTCCACCACTTCCCTGGGCAGCCTGTTCCAGCTTGACCATTGTTTCAGTTGAAGAAATTTTTCCTGATACGTTCTTGCCTAGCAGAACAGTGCTGATCCTTGGGCTGTGGGGCTGCTCTGGTAACACATGATGGTGCATTTTTCTTCTTCTGCACCTGCAGTGTGCTCAGCAGGGACTTTAGGAGGGCAATGTTGTGATGTGAACACCTGCCAGAGAAGTGAAACAGCTCTGCCAACACATTTCCTTAGAGTCGAGTCTCTGGGCAACCTTCAAATGTGGCATCAACCACAAGCATTGAAAAATCAACATCTAGCTTTTAAAAAGGAGATTGAAGCTATTTTTTTTCTATTTATTAATCCATTTTCCTAATTGCTTTGATTAGTTTTGGAGTAGGCTTCAGTCAGATTTCCAAGCTAAGTCTCACTGAAACTGTGACTGACAGGTCCTCTTTCTAGACTAGGTGTGGTAATTGTCTCCACATCTGTTTGGTTCCAAGGGTAATGGCTACAGAAAAATGCCAACCATACAAAATAAAGCATAATCCTAATGCCAGCCTTCACAGCATTCATGCTATTAAAGCCCTTACCTGGTATGTCCAAAGGTCCCTCCAAAATCTCAGCTGTATTTTCTGCAGGGAAACTCTCACCAGTGTCCAGGAGGAAGCTCTAAGATATTGCATCAGTCAGAAATTAAGTCCATGTCCACAAGATGGAGGACTTGGTATGTCCTTGTATAAATTCCTTAAACTATGCAGTCTCTTCCCTTCCCTTGCTTCACCACCAAATCTGGTCCTTAATTTGGGAACAGATTAAAAATCCCCTCCATATGCTGCCTTTCTTGCACCGATCTCTAGTGTTTGGCAGGGCCCTGCGCTTTGGCAGTTGCTGCATTTTGGTGCCTTTGCAGAGATGAACAGTCTTCCTATAAACACAGGTGGGACTGCGTGGTAGGAGGGAGGGAGACCTCATGATTCACGGGCAGGGGTAGGGAATCATTGCTGCTCACAGCCACTCGTTCTCTGGAATGCTCCTGCTTTTCTGCTGCCTGCCTGGTAAGTGCAAGCCGTGTGCTTTCAGGCTACTGCACACTGAGAGCTTTTTGGTGGTGGTTTTCTGTCTCATTATGTGGTGTTAGAAGTGCAGGTATTCTTGTTTTTTGGTTGTGCCAGTCATGGAGAGTTCAGCTCCCACCTGATGGTGCTGGCAGAGCTGCGGTTTCCTGGTACATAAAGGGAGCAGGCAGTGACCTCAGGGTGGAGTAAAGCTCCCTGCTGGCACAGCACCTCCACCCTGCTCTGCAGGAATCACTGGTATTTAGGTTGTGCTGCAAGCAACAAGTTGAACTCGTTGTGGGAGTGCTACGTAAGGCTGTCACCTGGAGCCAAAAGCTGTAGGAAGAGGGTAAATAATGCTTAAGTTGATGGGGCAGTTCCTGTGTGGCCTGGCCAGAAGCTGAAGTGTCATGGTCATTGCATTGATCATGGTGAATGGCATCCCACAGCACTTGGAAAACATCCATGTGGGTGTCAGGCATTCTGATGGAACCAGAATGTTGCAGACTGAATGATAACTCATTTCTCTCTGATGTTTAGTCCTCTGTCATGTGAATTGTTTTTCTCAAAATTCTAGTTCTCTGTTTTCTGTGTGATAATGTGGAGTCATAGAAGGACAAAAGATCCCAAACCAACCACCCAAACCCCAGCCCTCACTAACTTGTTCTTTCATTTGTTTGCTTGTTGGGGATGTCATCCAAATGAGTTTAAATAAGAAAAATCATTCCTGGTTGTTTCCCAGCTCTGCTTGAGCCTGTACGCCCAAGGAAAAACAGCAGGTCAGGTAGTAATAGTAGAGACCAACATGAATGGTGGAAGCATGCCAACAAAACTGCCTTAATCAATTATTTTCACAAAATACAACTTTTGTGAAGACATGAATTGTGCAAACTATGTGGCCTGCAAGGTGAGCAAGAAAAATTCTTGGGAAAAATCTCATCTTGTGAATGCCAGCATCGGAAATTAAGAACCCTTTACATTCTGCTCATTAAATGTATAGCTGGGTGTATTCACACTTTAATACAAGATATCTGTTGACATGAGGCATATGGTTCCCAGTCTGGAAAGGCACTCCAGAGCGGATGGCTCTGTAAATAACGCCTTGGCCCTAATTTGGAATTAAATTAGCTTAATATTTTTGGAGTGGTCATTAATAGGTACTTGCAAACTTGCCATCCTGCTAGCAGTGTTACTTAGCTGAATCCCTTGGCTATTCTGAGAATATCAAGGAAGTTGGATTGAGTACAAAAATGTAATTAAGTTGGTGTGGAAGTGGGAAAAAAGTACCCCATGGTTGTTCACCAGTGAAGTTCTGAAAATCCAACAGTTCTGCCTGGCTGAATTTCCTGTATTATTATATACTAGAGAACTTCAAGGTTTGTTGTTTTTCTCACCTTCATTTTGAGCCTTTCTGTCCCTATTTATCTTTCCAGGCTGTCAGCAGGCACAGCTTTCACTGCCCCTGGATTCCTCTCTGCTCCAGAGACAGTTATTTAGGAAATTCTTTTTTTCTGCCCCCCTCCTGAGTAACCACTGGTTAGGGTCTCTGACCTCAGCTGGGCTGGGAGGGCTGGTGGTGCTCACCCTGGGAGTGAGGAGAACAATTACCCAGCTAAGTGGCAATATTGCATCAGTGTGCAGAGGTTGTCATCTGCAGCTGGGTAAGAGCTGTTGAGAGCGAGTGTAGAGATCAGTGACTGTGCTAAAATCACTTCATTAAGCAATCTGAAAGGATAAAACACTAGATGATAATGTGTATGTGTGGCTGGCACTTCATCAGCATGGTTTCGCTTTCCACAATAAATGAACTGGCTTGAAGAGACACTTGACTGTCCATCCTTTCTTTTTTCCTGATTAAAAGGGGCTTTCTGTGTACTCTGCCATGCTCCAGTGGGGCTGTCCACATCTTCTCATGTCTGACATAAATCTGCTATTGATTTACTCTGTAACAGAATGATCCTGCTCGTAGCTGATTCACAGGATCGTGTCACAGCACTACACGCTGCTTTGGCTTAGGTAGCTTAAGCCAAAAAAGTTACCCGTGTTCCAAAATAACTGTGAATACTTCCAGCATGATTTCCTAATACAGATCAAGTTACTCAGCCTTGTCCACTGGGATCCTCTTGAACTAGATCACAGCTTGCTTAGGAGGCTATTACATCGTAATGCTGCTCCTCGAACAAAATTACTATCATTATAGATAGGCATTTAAAGTGATTTAATGAAGGAAATGGAGCCATGTGCATATAGAATTGACATTTGTAGGTGTCTGGGAAGCTTCTTTGCAAGCTAGCTCCTTGTTCCATGCCATGGCATTGAAAACAGCATTGGAAAGTTAGTACTGCTTTGCATTTTTCTGGGGCAAATGCCTGCAGTAACTCCTGTTATTTCCTAATGGGCAGGTATGAAGGTGAGCAGTTTTGCCTGACACATGACATTGATCCAGGGGCTGGAGAAACAAACATTCATTGTTTCTTATTCACTCCTAAATTATCTTTAAGACATTTTATTAAGAATGACTTGGGTGTACCATGTCTAAAGTATATTGCTGTGAGGACATCATCTACTGACTAAAGCAATATCCATCAATCAGTCTGTCAGCACCTGTCCCTAGTGCATGTAAGACCCATTTTTCCTCCCCTTGAAAGTGCCTCATGCAGAGAACATTAATACCTGATCATTTATAATATCACCATGACTATGTGCTTACAAAGCATTTGCATCACAAGGCATCTTTGCTCTGTTATTTGCATATAGTATGAATTCTCATTTACTAAAAATTCCTGTAGAAAACTCTGAGACTTATGCTTCTGGGTAGTTTCACTGATCAAGAATGCTAATTCTTAAATTCACAGGGTGGCAAAGCTGCTTAGCTTCATGGGTTTCAGACTCATAACTTCAGGACAGTGACATTTGTGATAACTGCAGAGTCCAGTCAGTGGCTGTAATGCAGGAATTACCAGAGAGGGATGTATAGAAGTTTTAAATGATTGGGTTTTTTAAGATGCTCCAAAGCAGAAGGGCTTGGTTTCATTTCCAGGCTTGAGAATTTATCAGCTTTTAGAACTCAGGGTGAGGGAGATAAACCCAAACACTTTGAACAGGTTTTCTGATGTTCCCACCTCTGTTCCCATTCTGTGCAGCTACTGGTACTAATTTTGGAAAGCAGTCTCTCAAGACAGATATTAGCTGCCTCTTGTCCCTACTTATTGATTGGTTTGGGGTTTTTTTTTATTACTACTTGGCTGATCCTTCCCACCTCTCTATATTTTCATATTTTCCGTACTTCTACTCTGGTCAATAGAGCAATTTGTATCTGGATTTGCATTGGTTCAACAAACTTCGACTGTAGGTAGGTCCCACAGCATGAAAATAAGTTAGTCATGTTTTGAATAATCTTCTCATGCTGATTTGCATTTATCTCACAATCTGGCTGTCCTGGAAAAATTGGACAGGACGTTTTTTATGGTGTTTGAAAAGCTTTAGTGCACAAGACCTCCTTTAAGACAAATATAAGAAGTTGTTCACAATATAACTTCTGCTGTGACCACCTACATCCCTCCTGCAGCCATGGAGCTGTGTCTCTGTCTTTCTTGCACAACAAAGGTTTAAAAATCAAAATCAATGCTCCAGAGGAGGCTGAAGATATATTTGAAGGGATTGTTTGAAACTAAGTATTCAAAGGATGTAAGCAGGGAGGACATTTCTGATACCAGTATTTGATAATGGACTATCAAAGCAGACAAACGTCAGCCAGAGCCCAGTGGTTGGGAGATGGGGCTTGATAAATCCAGTCTTGGAACTAAGGAGCAATTTGCTAAGCAGGAGTGGAGTTAACCATTGGAACAGCTTACAGGGGATCAGACAGGCTCTTCATGTCTTTGCCTTGTCTGGTGACAATTGGAGATCCCTTTTTTTGGAAGACGGGCCTTTGTTCAGAAATAATTCAGTGAATGCATGAAGTCACTGGGTGATGCTGTAAAGGTGTGTCAAATCAGTGAGATGGATTTAGTGTTTTGTAATGTCACTGGTTCTTCTACATCTTTTCAATCACTTTAAATTTCCAGGATTTCTAGGGGGACTGTGTTCATGACTTACTTTCTTACAAGGACGTTTTAATTCTCGCTTTTGTTCTGATGTCTGTCTCCACCTCCTGACAGTCCCTTGCAGGCAAGTGACCTGCATGTTTGTGTGACCTGTTAAACACCACAAAAAGAAGATAAATAATAGGGATGTATTATGCAGGTTTTGTCCCCCTCTGTGGATTTCCCCAGGAATGTTAATTCAGAGGAGAAATCTGCTTATTAAAAACTTCACTGTCCTTTCAGTTCTAGTTGCATCCTCCTGACTGAAGTCTATGCCAGTTCTAGCTCCATTTTTTACAAATATTTATCTTCCCATATTTTAAAATACTCCAATAAGCCAGTTTCATATTTGATATGTAATAATCTTCCTCTGCTATCATGAACATTTTAAAATATTGGAAGGGATTAATAAAGCTAAATTACTATACAAGATGAGGCAGCCAGGGAGGAAAACAGGATCTGTATGTGATTTGTACTCCTAAAAAGGATGCAAAATTGGTAAGCATTCATGGGAAATCAATACTCATAACTCTGTTTTCTCTAGAACCTTTTATTTATAGAGCTGATAGTTATATTGCAAGTTTTTAATGGAAAGACAGCCAGGTGATTGTGAGTACAGTATTTGATTAGGGAACTAGAAGAAAGGGGTTGAAATTTTCACTTCATATTGACCAGCCAGATAGACCAAAATAACTATCTAATCCTTTCTCTAAAAGTTCTTTAATTCCATTCTTATTGCAAGTAGATTTACATCATCAGTTTGCACAGTCTTAAAGAAAAGGTTCTACTTGTGGAAGTTGGACAAAATGTGATTCTCCCACACACAGAGGGAAATCTGTTGGAACAGTTCTTTTTGTTAAAAAACAAACAAAACAAAACAAAAAAGAAACAACAGCTTTTTTTTTGCATAGATGAGAAGCCTATCTGTCACAGGGTTTTATATGATGTGGGGAATGTTTCTGGGTTTTCACCCCAGATCTGGGGTACAGATGCTCAGTGGGAACAGGACAGCTCTGCTCGGTCTGGCACGCTGCTGAGTTACCTTGATCCTGATCTGCCTGTCCCATGTTCCCTCATTAACTGGGAATTCTGTGGAGCAGCTGCCCTGCTTGGCAGGTGTTTTATGAAAATATCTGTCCTGCACGAACAATACTTGCTACAGTTTGTCTTAGTAATTGGAATTTTCCTCCCTGCTGGGACTTGATAGTTCTTTTTTTTTATTCTTCATTTGTTGGTTGGTTTAATTTTTTGCTTTGCTGATCTAATGGCTTTTTGGTGTAGCTTGGGTTTTAGTCAGTGGTCAGCAAATATCCTTGTTTGTAATAGGGATTGGCAAGTGTATAAATTATTTAAAATAAAGACAGGTTCAGACACTGGTGAGCAAAAGGCGGCTGTCTCTTTAAAGAGTGCAGTTTGATCAGAGCATCAGCCTCATCCCCTGAGGACAAAGGCAATTTTGATTTGTGGGGCCCAGGAGTCCCTCACTTACCAGGATTCGTCACTGCTCGTGCATGTGTAAACCTGCAAAATGCTCTTTTGTGCAGAACAAACCTTACCCTGTAAATCCCTTACGATTAAATGTGACCCTTCATAAAGTCACGGCAATGAGTCTTCCCTGCAGAGCGAGCTCGCTGCCCAGGCAGGGCACAATTATTCCCCTTTTAGCCTGTTTTTATTGTTTTAACTAAATAACCACCCTCCAGTGCTGATGGCTTCTTTGAGCCCCCAAGACTGCTGCTGTCTCCTTACCTCTCTGCTTTGCCCCATGGCAGTGGGGGCTGAATCCAGCAGGGCTGTGGATGTTCTCAGTGCTGAGGAAGAGGAGCAGTCCCCCTGTGCTACTGCTCAGTGCTGAGGAAGAGCAGCAGTTCCCTGTGCTGCTGCTGCTCAGTGCTGAGGAAGAGGAGCAGTTCTCTGTCTCCTGCTGCTCAGTGCTGAGGAAGAGCAGCAATCCCCCTGTGCTGCTGCTCAGTGCTGAGGAAGAGCAGCAGTTCCCTGTGCTGCTGCTCAGTGCTGAGGAAGAGCAGCAGTTCCCTGTGCTGCTGCTCAGTGCTGAGGAAGAGCAGCAGTTCCCTGTGCTGCTGCTCAGTGCTGAGGAAGAGCAGCAGTGCCCTGTGCTGCTGCTCAGTGCTGAGGAAGAGCAGCAGTGCCCTGTCTCCTGCTGCTGCTGGCAGCCAGCAGCAGATTCCATTATTGCGATCAATGCCGCCGCCATGCAGGAGGAGGGGAGAGGGAGGGGTGGGAGCTTCCTATTCACAGATTGATCAACCTGCCATTGCATGAACAAATCCATTGCCAGGAAGGCTGGGATGCTGGGATAATAGCTGGAGCAGGAAGGGGCTTGTAAACAGGGGAATGCAGGCTTGTCAGTAATGGGGAGGGGATTTAAATTGCCTCTGAGCTTGCTGGTTTTTTTCTAGCATAAAGCACAATACCTGAGGCTTCAAACAAAGCCAACACTGTGAGGAATGGCAGGGCTATATTGCACTTAGCTGATGAGCTATTGTGCTGATTTATTTGAGCTTCTTAAGCACTGATGTATTTCTACTTTTTACTTAAGTTGATTCCATCACAACCTGCTGCCTCTTCTGGATTTTGAGACCTCAGTTTCCCCTGCTTCCTTTTTAGCCTTCTTTCTGTTCCTGCTTGGACTGAAACCTGACACAAAGGGACAAGTACAAATCCCAGTTACTGCTCCCACCCATGCCTGCAGTGTCAGGTGTAGCGATGAGAGAAGAGGGCAGGATCACGCTCTCATGTTTGGCAGTGTAGACAATAACTGGAGTACTGGAATCCCAAGACCATCAGCTCCACCCCATCCTTCCCACCCTGCTTCGTTCACTTACTGTGTTCTGTATGGAAAAGTTTTCTGGCTGGAGAATAAGTCTTCTTTCTCCTGGGCATGTGGCCGAGTGGCTGGATAGCAGCACGGAAGATGAGAAAAGCCTTCTCTCGTTCCTTGGTACGGTAGGGTACGAACTGTATTTTTGGGGTTTTAACACCTTACTGGGAAGCCTTTACAACTTTGCTGCTTTAATTTCTTCTGTCTTTCAGTTACCTGACCTTATTTCTTTTTAAAAGCTTTTAAGTGGTGTGCAGTTTTAATTAACCTTGGTTACAACCTGTTTGAAATAGTTACAAACCCACTGGGCAAAGGTTGCCTTGTAAATGGGCATGTGCCCTGCAGCAAAGGAACTAAGCTGGAGTAAACAATGTTACTTACTGCTCTGGTTTTCTTCTCTGTGCCATTTGACAAGCTGATCACTGGGTTCAGTCCACTTCCTCTCATTTCTGTCAGCTTGCCTGACTTCTGAGCTGTGTGATGGTAGCAAGATAAATCAGAGGAGACTGCTCAAAGTCTCTCTTCTTAAGAGAAATGTGCAGATGTATTTAGAATAAAAATTCCCGACTGGTGTCTTAACTGTGGGACCACGTGCAGGGTTCACTGACACCTCTCTGCAGTGTGCAGTACATTGGGTCTTTTCCTGTGTCCATAACAATAATTCTTACTGCTCAGGGACAAAATCCTGCCACAGTGAGCAGGAGGTGCTGAGGCTCAGAGCAGCTTTCTGGGCCGTGGAGAGGAACAGGCAGGAGCTGCTGAGCTTTGGTGCTTTCGAGAGCCAGTGAGGCTATCCCAAAAAAATGCTTTTTAGGGAATGCCTCTATTCACAGCCCTTTTGCAGACAGTAAAAAGATTGGTTGGAAAACTGTGGCTCAAGGCTGTTGTTTAATAACAAGGACAATAAATATTGGTATCAGACTAATGTGTGTTTAAGTCATAAGCCTCTAAACAAATTAGGCTGCAGGAACAAGTTACCATGTGTCAGCTGATCGGCGTTAATTGTCTGTGTGCAATCTCTGCAGCAAACACAAGGTAATTTGAATTAGCAGGGGCAGTCCAAGATCATTAGGAACTAATGAGGACACCAGCATCTCCAGGTCATGGGCAGCAGCTCCTTGTCTCTGCTTTTGTCTTGGCACCGTTGTCCAGGCAATTTGTTTGGCTGTGTGTGGAGTCAACCATTAAGGGAGGGTTTAGAGGCTGCTGCCTGAGGAGGTCAAAAAGGAGCAACTATCCCAGATTTGTACAGCCACACACATCAGGCAGAGGGTATGTTGAGCAGTTTAGGGATGTGCATCTGCTTCATTTCTGACTTGGTTTGCAGAGCTGGAGGATTTGTTGTTCTGCTTCAAAACAAATGCATCAGTCTAAGAACAGCTGATGTTGTACTCAGTGCCATGTACAGTTTGCTCCAAACTTCCAGGGAAAATCAATTGTGGGAGTTTTTACTTGGAACCCCACGATTATTCTCTCCTGTGATATCTGTGCCCTTTCTTCCAGCCTCCCCCAATATTCATCTGCTTTGCATCTTAAGTCTTATCTTTCAGACTGTAAAGTTGTTTAGGAATCAGTGACTTAAGAATCTTTTAAGTGACTTAGTGTGTCACTGAGGTTGCTTTCTCTGCACCTTCTATACTAGGCACTAATTCTATTACACCTTTTTATATGCCAGAACAATGCAAGTGTCTAACACCAACAGAATTGCCTGTTTGTAAATTAAAAATCTTTTACAGTTACCTGGATCATCTTCCAAGACTTATCTGATCGACTCAGTCCCTGGTAAAGCACAGTATCTTCTTTTCAAACCCCTGCTAATGGACTGGGAGAGTTTTTGATCATAGTTTCTATCTAGCAGTTGTTTGATGCTGGAGTTCTACAGCCAGTGAGCTTTGCAGGGTTCCCTTTGTATTTCCCTTTCCAGGCTTGGCAGCTTTTGTGCACTTCAGTGTCCTGAAACTTGGTTGCATTCACTCTGATGTATCTTCTTGTGATTTTTTTCCTTGATAAACGTGGAAAAGCTATCTCTGCAGATTTCCATTTTTTCCCTTTAAGTTATACCTTGCAGGATTTGCATAATGTATTTTAGTCACAACAAAAACTTGGACTTCAGAACTTTAAACAGGTTAGGGGGGTTTGAGTTTGCTTTTACCTTAGGCTTCATGTACAGGCATTTAATGAAATTTTTATGACAATCTGTGAATTGGGCCCAAGTCTGAATTCTCCCCGAGTGAGCAAAATGAGAGAGAATGCTTATTGCAAGATAAAACATTAACAGTTGTATTTCACTAGGTAATACCCATCTGAAAAATGCTATTGAGACACTTCTTCCTCTTCTTGTTCTTTCTTCTGTATCTGTAAATAATTCCTGCCTGGTGTGGCTGTCCCACAAAGCTGGGAGGTTTGTTTAGTGTCTGCTTCTCCCACCTGGAGAAAAAGCTCTTCACAGTGAAAATACAAATTTCCACCACAGCAAGCCTTTCAAGTGGCCACAGCACCCAGCAATGGGAAATTTAGGTCAACCCCCAGAGCCCTGTGGTGACCAGAGGTCACTGAGGCTACACCACTGTGCCAGAGAGGGTTCTCTTCAAAGGAGAGCAACCCTCACCACTACTCCATGTAGTAAGTGGCACCTGGCTTACACAAACCTTCCTCCTGGCCCACAGAACAAGCTCCTGTGTTGCTGAGGGTAGAGTGGCTCAACAGGATGGGAGAAGAGACCTACCTGCACTGTGTCCTTGGGCAGTTCCCTGCCCAGAGGCATCTGCCTGTGATTATCTCAGCTAATTTGGAACTGACTGTTGCTATGTAGTGTGTAAATACTTATTTACATAAATATTACTGCGTATCACCAAGGTACCAGGTGATAAAAGTGACCCATTGCAATGTTTACACTCATTTGTTTGATGGTGTAAAGTGTCCCTGCCTGGATGATCTTTAAGGCCCTTTCAATCCCAAACCATTGTAAGATTCTGCAATCTTTTGGTGAAGGTTGAAACAGGGAGGATCTGTCAGGTGTGCTTTCTTCCCTTTTGCTTCTTTTTTTTCCTTTTCTTCCCAGAAACAGAAGGGCTGAAAAGGGTTTCAGCAGATTGTTTTGATGGATAAATAATGTGATCTATCTGTAGCCGTGGTCCCTGAGTGAGCAATGCAGAAAGCAGTTGTAATTTAATACTAAGCTGATGAGAGGTGCATTGATTTTTGCAGCAGGTGAAGATTATGCAAGAGTAGCCTCAAGCATTACTAGTGGAGCAGGGGAGGGAACTGTCTAATTTTTTGCCTGGTGGTGACAGTATAGATTTCTTTCACAAGACTCAGCAAAAATACAGGCGTCATAGCAAGTTGCTTCAGCTTTTGATTTCCAGTTAACATATCCTGACAATTTTGCTGTATCTGGGTCTTCCTTTTCCTAAGGACTAAGCGTGTCTATTTGCTCTTGTTTTTTAGAAGGAGAGAGGGAAAGGTAGTTTTTATTTTTAGTTCACTGCAGGCACCTAGTGAATATTTCATTTTTCCTTCCCCATTTGGTACACTTCTGTGATGGTGTCAGAAAAGAAGAAACTCATTTTACCGAAGAAATGTCAACATTTTGTTTGCAGAAAAGTTGGATTTTTGCTGCGAGGATGTTGGGGAGGAAAGGGAAGGCAAGGGGAGCCAGGCACATTCCTTGTGGTAGCTTTTCAACTCCATTCAGTTTAGAGTTAAGCTCTTTCCCAAACTGCCCCTCCTGCAGAACACGTTGTGAAAAATAGTGGGGAGTTTGGGCTGGTGTTTCCATTTATGACTCAGCAAAGTTAACAGGCTGTTTTAAATTACCGGAGCAGCTTTGATGTGATTTCCTGCGCGTGAGAAGCGGAGGAAGCCAAAGCTATTACGTTACTCGTTACTAGTCAGTGTAACATAAAAGGTGCCTGTTCCAGTGCAATAGATCAACCCCATTTGCCTTTGTTACATGGACATGGGAATGGCAGAGACAATTCTTTATATCCTACCTAACACAGCTCTGGGCAGAGCAGTACTTACAGGTGCTGCAGAAAATAAAGTTTCCCTGCATCTAGGCCGGGGAAGGCAGCTGGTGCTGTTAAAGCACCGTCAGGTAAAACTGGCAGCACTGCAAAGGCTCCTGAGCTGGTGGCACTGACTGCCTCCAAAACCTTGGGCTGGCCCTGGCCCTGCTCCCAGTGCTTTGTTCTCCAAAGGTGCCCTGATGGGGACTTACCCTGCAGCTCCAGAACAGGTGGTGCTGTAGGAGACAGGTGGTGCTGTAGGAGACAGGAGATGCTGTAGGAGACAGGAGATGCTGTAGGAGTTAGATGATGCTGTAGGAGACAGGTGATGCTGTAGGGATCAGGTGATGCTGTAGGAGACAGGTGGTGCTGTAGGAGACAGGTGATGCTGTAGGAGATAAGTGATGCTGTAGGAGACAGGAGGTGCTGTAGGAGACAGGAGGTGCTGTAGGGATCGGGTGGTGCTGTAGGATACAAGTGATGCTGTAGGAGACAGGTGATGCTGTAGGATACAAGTGATACTGTAGGAGACAGGTGGTGCTGTAGGGACCAGGTGATGCTGTAGGATACAAGTGATGCTGTAGGAGACAGGTGATGCTGTAGGAGACAGGAGGTGCTGTAGGGATCAGCAGGTGCTGTAGGGATCAGGTGGTGCTGTAGGAGACAGGTGATGCTGTAGGAGACAGGAGGTGCTGTAGGGATCAGGAGGTGCTGTAGGGATGATGCTGTAGAAGACAGGTGATGCTGTAGGAGACAGGAGGTGCTGTAGGGATCAGGAGGTGCTGTAGGGATGATGCTGTAGAAGACAGGTGATGCTGTAGGAGACAGGTGGTGCTGTAGGGATCAGGTGGTGCTGTAGGAGACAGGTGATGCTGTAGGAGACAGGTGATGCTGTAGGAGACAGGAGGTGCTGTAGGGATCAGGAGGTGCTGTAAGGATCAGGTGATGCTGTAGGAGACAGGAGGTGCTCTAGGAGCGTGGCCGTGCTGCCCCAGAGGAGCAGTGTCCCCTCAGGGCAGCTCTCGGTGCGGCTCCCTGGCTCTGGCGGGCCGGGATGCGCTCGCTCGGTGCGGGCAGGGCTCGGGCATCGCCCTCGCAGCCGCCTGTGCCCTGCGCAGTCCTCGGTGCAACACACCACGCCGTGTGCTGGGCTCTGCCCACTTCACCAGGCTGCTCCCCCTCTTAGCAGTCCTTTCCCCAGGCAAACCGAGGGGCTCAGTGTCTGCAGTTTGCTTTCTTTAAAAGATAAATATCTACCGAGTGAGACACTGATACTGCAGGGTCCGGATTCCTTCGCCTCTCCTCTATGCTCCATTTTGTCAGTCTCCAAGCATCCATGGGAGAGACGTACTGTAACTCTGCCGAAATCAAAATCCGGTATGCAAAGACATCACAAGTAATGTTATCCCCGAAGAAGGCTCCTCTCCTTTTTTTTCCTTGGGCTGTTTGGAGGAAAACGCCGCTCTCGTGGCTCCAGCTGGCTGTCTCTCCCCATAAAGCTCGTTTGTTGCTGCTGTGAATCGGGATGCACAGGGAAATTTTCGGTGGCGGAGGGAAGCCGGCAGTTGGGCGTCTGTTAATAGCCTGAAAGTAACTAATGAGGATGTGCAGCCGGAGCGATTGATTGAGGAGCCGCAGCCCTGTGCTGTGCCGCGCTCGCTCCCCGGCAGCCCCGGGGCGAGGGAGGCGGACGGAGACAGCCGCGATCCCTCCAGCGGAAGGCGCGGAGCCCCGGCAGCGATGGAAGTTTCAGCCGCGGCTGGCTCTTGAGAGGAGAACGGCTCCAGTCAAAATGTCACTGCCCGGAGTCACGGCGTGCTCCTTTTCTTTGAGGTTCACAAGATAACAATGGACTTTCTGCTAGGAAGTGATTCTTTCCCTCCCCGTTTCGGGGGGTGTTTTGTGAAGCTGGATTCCTTAAAGTCTGGCAATTGAGCCGGAGATGGGCAGCACTTGTGATAAAGGTATCTTTATGCATACATATGCACTCGAGCTCTATATCAAAATGTGTGCTTGTGGAGAGATTTTTAATGCTGTGTGTACTTTATTATGCTATTATTCCAGGATTTGTACTAGTCAAAGACATCAGTGCAGCTTTTATGAATATTCGTGCTCATCAGATCAGTCTGCATGGATTTAAGATGCCAAAGTCGTATCTTAGTAAGGTCATACTGCCAGAACGAGGAGAAGTTGACCTATTTTTTTTTTTTTTCTGCAGAGATATATATGTCATGTTACCTAGGCACTTACAAGTCTTCTGCTGGTTGCATGCTTTGAGCAAGTAGTGGGATCGTACATGACCGAACTTTGACCTCTGCCAAATTACATTCAGCTGGGACTAAAACTGAGCTTCCCTGGGTCTTGATTGTAGTTATGTGTTAATTACTGCACTGCTTATGTAAAAAATTAAACCTAAAAAAAAAATAGATTTAAGTTCTCAGAATATTGTCTCTCGGAGAGTAACAGAATATTAAGTATGTCCAGGTATTGATCTCTACCAGCACTTTTTATTTTAATCTCTCACAGTCAAGTTAGATTCACAGCCTTGAATCTGCCAGTAAAGATGCCACTGTAGGTTAGTAAGTGAATAAGATACAGGTTAATTGGTGGGTTAATTCAGCAGTTTAGTAATGCACTCAAAACTTTCCTGAGGCTTCTGTCCTACAGAGCACAAAGGCTGACTCTCCCCACCCCCGGGCACCCATTCACCACCTTCTTCTTCTCTTCCTCAGAGGTCCCAGCAGAGAGGTCTCCTCGCAGACGGAGCATCTCGGGGACCAGCACCTCTGAGAAAACCAACTCCATGGACGTGCCGAACACTTCTCCTTTCAGAGTGCCAGTAAGTGTGCCTCCCCTGCAAAGGGGCCTTTGGCTCATCGGATGGGATGAGGAGAAGAAAATGTCACAGGGTACAGCCAGGCTGGGGGAGCAAGGGAATATTTGGGTAATATTTCCAGCTGACCAAGAGGTTTTGCTATGAAGTGTCATATATTATCAATCAGATTCCTGGTAGATCCCTAACTTGCTCCTTTGCATTGCCTTGATCTAAAGTTTCTAGAGGAACATCAGTGTTAATGTGGGCAGCGACCTATATAAATACTTTTGAAGTCACCTCCAGGGATTGCTTTCCATATTCAATCTTGACAAGGATTGTTTATATTTTTCCCTCTTGCCAATGAAGTACAGGGAAAATTGAAATGGTTTGGCAGTTTATTCAGAAGTGGGTAAAATTTCTGCAGAGGTGTTAGTTCCTCTTTAGCTCTTTCAGTTTTGTCCTGAGTTTGATTGGCCGTGGGTCTGCATGAGAATTGTTCAGCTACAGCCTGGATTTCGCTTGGGTCAGTCTTTGGTCAATGTGTCCAGGAGCACAAAGGCATTTCTATTATTAGACTAAGGACAAATGCTCCAAGTTACAATAGGATGCCCAGTAATTTCCAACAATATTTGTTATGTTTTAAAATATCTAACTTGAATATTGTGAACATTTTCATGCCCTCCTTTACTTTTGGCAAGTAATCTGCCTACTTCCTACAAATGCCTACAAATAAATCTTGCATCGTGTCATTTTAAAAATAAAATTTAAAAACAGCCAAAAGATTTAGTGAGAGTTATTTTAATTATTCAGTGATTAAGGTTGGTCAGAGTGTATGGGACACATGGTGTTTAAGCAACCTGTGAATTGTGGTATATTGGAATGCAGAAAGGGACCAAGGAAGCAGTGAATACACTGGGTATCCTTATTTGGGCCATTTTCAGAGTCATAGAATAATACAGATTGGAAAGGACAATCTCCAGAGCTGCTTTCCCACCTGAGCTATTCTGTGTTCTCTGTCACTTTAGAGATCTGTTTTCTGGATGGTATTTGGGAAAAAAGAGCCTTGGTCTAGTTGTGTGTGAAGCTGATAGAAGAATATTCTGTTATGTCAAGTTCTGAGATTTTGATACTGAGTCCATGATCCACAAAGTTCCAGGAAGATTTCTGAACTCTGAGAGCCTTCAAAAGTCTCATCCATGTCTTTGTTTATAAGAAATTCTGTTTTCTTTGCCTTCATCTATAAGTAATAGCCCAAGCCTTTAGATGTATACATCTAGGATTGCATTGTAGTAGCCTTTGTCTGGCAACTGCGAGCTGTGGAGCAGAAGTGTTTGATGACTATCTGTATTGTTTATTTTATATGCATCCTTTTTTCCTCTTTTTTGTACCATTCCTTTTAATGATGATCTTATCTCTTAAGTAATGTTTTAATGGTTCTCTAATTCTTCTCTAAAAGTTCTCTGATGCTTTCTTAGCTCCTGCTCCCTTTCAAAACAAGAACCCTGCAGAATATTTCTCATTTCCCCTGGTGTTGTGTTGGGCTTTTAGGGCTCTGGCAAATATGCTCAGGAAGCAGTACCTGGCTGCTTTCCTTGGGCATCAACCAGCAGAGAGCTAGAAGCTATTTGTGCCACGTGGAGCTGGATTCTGCTGCTTTGTCTGCCTGACCACCTGTACACCCAGGAGCATAATGCCCCCTCCTGTCCTCCTCATGGGGACAAGGCTTCTGGCTTTGGAGGGTTTGTTCTGATAATAACCCATTTATACCCTGCTGCTCCTAACTGGGGGCTGAGATCACCCTGGTTTAAAACATGGCAGCTTGTGAGCTGTCTAAAAGAGCAAGCTGCAGCTAGAAGTCAGCTTGCTTAACAATACAGATGAGCTCAAGCCAAAACTGCTGAAACCAAACACACTGCTAACTTGCTAGATTGGCACACATCTAATAGGTGGCTGAGAAGGTGAGGAGGAATCATGTTCCTGCCTTTGACTGATAATAAGAATTTCCCAGCTCTCACAAGGAGGAAAGGTGACTTGGGCACCTCATGAAAGTCTCAGTCTTGGATCACTGATCTGAGAAGAGCTTGCAAGTGAAGGATGCAAAAGGTGCCTGTAACGACTTCAAATTTGTGTCTGTGACATTATCCCTGTTTGACAGGGATTTATTCTACATATAAAGGAGATTAATAGTAAGAGAGCTTGCTTTTTTGTTTTTCCAGACTGTCACCTACAGTGCAGGTTGGAGGGCTACAGGCAGCTGCAGCATAGTGCTGTCTCAGTTATTCTTCCCATGGCCCTGACTCTGTGCCATACCTCATCTCACTGCTTGGATTTCTAAGAGAAAGCAGCTTAAGGCAGGGGACAGCTTAACCTTCTTCCATCCTGATGGAAAATTATGCTGAGACTTTCATAATAAGTTGCTTTTACAGCTTTTTAAGTTTGTCTCTCAGAGCAGCTATTTAAAAGCTGTCTTCTCAATAGGACAGTGGCTTCCAGCATGTTCTGTGCAGGTTTTTTCCTTTCAAGCACAGGCAGTGGTACTCACTCAGAACAAGGCATCTGTTTTTTTAATACTGCTAATTGGCATTGCTTTAGCATCTGGAATTTTGATTCCAGCATAATTGCCTTTAAGCAAACATTTCCTTGACAATGCATTTTTTAAGTAGTCTCTTCAGTGGCAGTGGTCAATGAGGGATTTATTTTTAAGGGCTGATGTGTCAAGTTTGGGAAATTTGCCTTTTTACCTCCTGCATGGGCACTGGAGGACAAGATGTATGTTTAAATTTTCTAGTGTGTGAAAAGCAGAATTTGAGTAGTTATACCTTTTCCTAGGATAAACCAGCATGTCCCACGTGTTTGTGAGGGTGGGCAGGCCCTGGCACAGGGTGCCCAGAGAAGCTGTGGCTGCCCCTGGATCCCTGGCAGTGTCCAAGGCCAGGCTGGACGGGGCTTGGAGCAACCTGGGACAGTGGAAGGTGTCCCTGCCCATGGCAAGGGGTGGAATGAGATGATCTTTAAGGTTCCTCCCAAGCCATTCCATGATTCCATGATTTGTTCTGGTTATCTCCCACCAAGGGGAGTAAAGGGGATTCTGCAGATGTTGACACTGCAGAACACATACAGAGAGAAGAGCTCTTGCTGCTTGTCCTTACTTTTTTCTCCTCATTGCCCCAAATTTTCTGGGCTGCACTTGAAACTTTATTCTCCATCTAAGTCCTGCTGTGTACATTGATGTTTGACAATGTCCAGGTGTGTCAGGAAGAAATGCTGAGAGAGAAGGGAAGGGCACCAAGGGCAGGGAAATGGAGATGAAGAAAAGTGTCTTCTCACATATAGACAGATGTGTGCTGTTTATGGCTACATACATACATAGGAAGAGTCATATTTTTAATAATGGATATTATTTGACTGAACGAAACAGGGAGGCAGAGGGAACTGGCTCCAAGCAGGCACAGTGACGCACGGGTGGGCGAGAAACCAGCTTTTCCCTTCCCACACACACCGTGTCCTGGCAGCGCCTCACCTCCGTGCATCCCCTTCCCTGCTGGGCACGGTGGAGCCCCAGCAGCACAACATTCCCTCCTTGCTCTGCTTTGGGGCTGAGTAAATGTGGGGCTAAGCCACATCCTCCCACCTCCTGCAGCGGCACAATGGAGAGGAATCTCTGAACTCACCCTTCACTCTCTCACTGGGCTCAGTTTTGGCTCAGAGTTGTTATTACAAATAATGTGATTCATCCATGTCTGCTGGCTAATGGGGAAAGAAAGATGAGAAAGAGGCAAAGGAACAAGTGCAAATGAGACAGGAAAGCCAGAGCACAGTCTTTGAAGTAAATAAAATGATTTTTATAGGAACCCTGATGTAGGATACTTGCAGATTGCCTTCCTTGGTTTGTTCCTGGCCGAGGGTATAATTGGATCTATAGAAGTGCTGTCTGCCTCTTTGCTCTTTAAGAGTACTGCTAAATGGAACAGAAGACAATGCAGCCAGCCCCAGTGAAGGTCAAAGCTTGATGAGATCTCGTGGCTGCCCAGCCTCATCTTTTATGCAGTCAGCAAGATTGTTGCTTCTCCAGAGCACTGCTGTGCTCCTGCCGTGCTGCCAGGGTAGGACAAGTCTGAGCTGTGCTGTCCATGTGACCCCGTGGCACACAAATGCATATTTTTAATTCTGCATCAGCACCAATGCAGAGATGGAACTGTTGATTTGCATAAGTGTGAGGCACCACAGCCTCCCCCATGAAAAACGCTGTGTTTAAATCTGACCTCTCAATAGAAATTTACATTTTTCCTTCCCCTTTCTACTCTTTACTTCCTGTGACATGTTTGTTTGAATCTGCTCCAGTTTTTATCACTTGCCTGTGCTGTGCTGGCTTCGATACGCTGGCTTTTCTGTGAACTCTGTGTCAGGAAGCATAAAGGGGTGACTGACTATCTCCAGGATGCTCACCACGCTTTCATCTGTATCTTTATTCTGGGACAGTGCTGTTCATGGGCTCTGTAACCTTCACAGTGTCTTGCTGCCACAGCAGATTTGTTCATTACATCCAACTTCAGTGTTGTCTCAGATGATGGGGATATCCAGGCTCTGACGCTGTCTGGTGGACCTCAACAGCAGGAATATTATTCTCATGTTTGGTGTAAACCTGACTTTATCCAATTCCTTTTATTCCCTAGTTAATGTAGGGGAGCTGTGAACATACACAGCTTTAAACACTGCTCACATTCCAGTTGTCCTTGGCTTAGTAATATTTAAATATGCTCCAACTCATTTTATTCTTCACCTCCAAATCATGACTTAGTCAAGTTATGCAAAGTTTAATTAATGCATCCTCTGCAAATGAGTCCTTCTGGTCCTTTTATCACTTCCCTTGCTCTTGTGTTTTTAATTCCCTTCAACAGACTATCCAAGTTCTGGTACTAAAGTTCACAGGAATGTGTGTTACCAGTTTCTAATTGCTCCTAACCCTTTGTGTTATTTCTCTGTCCTCCCCAGCCCTCGCTTCACCTCCTAATTTAATATAGCTCAGTGTAATTAATGTGCTGTTTAACTTTTCTTCCGGATGATTAACAGGGATGTTAAGCAGAAGCAGTCAGGCCACTATCCCCACCACATCCCATTGGACCCTTTCTTCTACCTTGATACCTTATCACTTCTTGCAATTACTCTTTTTAGATATTCCTGCAGCCTTTCCTCAGGTTTACATTACGAGTTTTAACAAAGCTCATTTTTAATGATTCTTTTGTAATTAGCATGTGTGCTGTGTTATCAAAAGGTGTTCTGAAGTGTTGGACTGCTCAGTGGCTGCATGCCAGGTTCAGGAAATCATTGCCTGCCCTTCCTGACAGGCTCAGGTGACCTGCTTCTTATCAGGTTAATTTTTTACCACCGTTGTTTCATTGTTCTCTAGACAGACTTTTTAGCTTTATTCCTAAATTCCTGGGTAGGGGTTTTAAGGATGCTCCTTCCATCTGCTGTTCCTGCTGTGGGCAGCCAGCTGCTGCTCCCAGTTGTGTCCCTGCTAAACACCCTGCTGACCTGGGATCTGAAAAGCTGATGTGGCCCTCTTGGCTATCAGGTAGCTCTTGCTTCTTCATGAATTTTTCAGTATAATTCCCAGTGACTTGGAAATTCAATTCCTGCAGGACTTTTGGCTGCACCTCATGTAGAGTGCACACAATCTTACCATGCATTTTATTAACAGGTGTATTATCAATGTACCCTTATTACAGTATCCTCTGCATTTCCTTGGGTTTCTTATTACTGTTCCCAAACTTGTTCCTCCTATTCTGCATCCCTCCTGTGGCTGCAGACCATCTTTCATTGGAAAGTTGAAATTGTTATCTGGCCAAATCTGCAGTGCTGTCCCATCAGGGGAAAAATATCTTTCCTGATCCTTGCTGTTGATCAGCTTGTGTCCTGAAGCATGATTATTGCTCACTCCTGTTATTTTTAAACCTGACTAATGCAGCTACATATGTTATTCTTCCTTATATAAACACATAATCCTTTTTTAATCTTGCTGAAAAAATTTGTCTGTATAATATCTTGCGGTGGTGAATTGGATGGGCTCATTTATAGATAGCATTAGGAAAGGTCTCCTGACAATCATTGAAACGTGCTGCCTCTCATGTTAAATTGCCCTTTGGTTTTCTTATGTAACAGGGTGCATGAGGAGCTTAGGTAATTTCCATTCTATTTGTTTTATACATCTATAATCCCGTCTTGCCTTTGTTCCTAAAATAAATAGTTGGTCTTTAAAACATATCATTTGTAAATCCCCCTCTTGTCTGTCTTTAATCAGTTTATACTTCTGGAGTTCTGTTTTGTTCTAGCTTTCTTGCTGAGATGAGAAAATCAGAAGAGTGATGCATTAGTGTGAAAGCTATGGCAGATTTACATAACACCACTCTGCCTTTATTGGGCTTTCTCCTCTGTTTGTACATTCAAACATGCTTTTTATTGTTTTGTGACGTAGTGCCAGGCTTTTGGACGAGTAGTTGGTGGAACATGGCTGTTGTAAGTGCCTGCCTTGTTCTGTATATTAACTCCAAGGTGTATCTGGGGTTGTTTTCATCTGCTTTTCTGCTGAGTGGTTGAGAGTCTTTTCAAAGGGAGTCACTGCTAATATTTTAATGCTGAGTGTTACTGGGCTCATAAGCAAACTTCACCTCCTTGCTAGTTAAATTTGCCTTCTGCTGTTGTTCTGCAAGGAATAGTGAACTTCACCATTTTGCTGCTCGTTCCTGGAATATCCTTCTAGTTTGATCTTTCCATTTTACCACCTGGCAATCTTCCCCTGCTTCCTTGCCTCCCATAGCTTTACAACATTACTGGCACAGGACAGTGTTTTCACTTGGCTATGACACTATTTTTTTCCTTGATAGCTGCTTGTGAGCAGCTTAAGGAATAAAATGCTTCATGTCCTCCCCACACACGTTAGTGGGGAGGCAGTTCTGCTGTCATCCACAGCCACTTGAGGGCTGTCTTTGTACCCATCCAGTCCTTCCCCTCTGAGAAGATGAGTCTCATTGCTCTGTAAATGAAGTTACCCACCTGGTGTTATTAATAATGCATTGGTGCTCCTCATCAAGAATTACAGATGTTCAGGATGCGTTGAAAGGCTCAAGTGCAGTGTGTTTGTCCCCAGAAGGAACTAATGTAGGTAACAGCACTGTGTGCAAGATGGGCCCTTTTTGTTGCCCATTTTACCCCACTTTCAGTGCTTTGAAACTTCCACTAATACCACTGCATCGTATCAGTGGCTGATCTGTGCTGTGCTCATACACACTTTCATTTGCTCATGGCTGAATGAACCTTTCCCTTTCAAAAGAGCCAGGACAATCATTATTTATTATGCATGGGCTGCTCTCCCTGGAGTGCAGAATCCTCATGTCCACAGGGAGCAGCAGTTCAGGGGTGCAGTAGTTTGTGCTTGTGCTGTCTTTGTGTTTGTTACACTTCCCGTGCTGCTCTGCTCAGGCTAAGGACAAACAGCCAGTTGGCATCTTTGGCACAAAGTGAGCTTTTCCTAAAGCCCAAATCACCACCCCTGGGCTGGAAATAGGTGGGGGTGAAATTTCTGTGCTTTCCCTGTGCAGCTATGAGGGGAAGTTTCCAGCAGCCTGCTGAATTATCCCTTCTCCTGCGGAGATTGCTTCTTGGCAGAGCGGGAGAGGCCAGTAGCTTAACTTCCAAATGAGATGAATACAATTCTCAGTGGGTTTGAATTATTTTTAGATGTTGTTACTGTTGGGTTTTCTTAGGCCAGTGTTTGATGCTTTTGGAGAAGATGACAAACCTGCCCTGGCCTATTCCTGATTGCATGTGTGCTTGTGCACCACCACTCTCTCCAGCTCTCTTTTGCATCCCTGTTCCCCTAAACCTGTCATTCTGGGGGCAGCTTGTTAAGTGTGAACCTCAAATCTGTCTCTTTTCAAATTTCATCCTGGCTGCTTTATCCTACCACATATTTTGTGCTTTTTTGATGAAGAACATAGTCTCATCAATTCAGGCAGTTTGGGTAATAATTTACATCGTTTTGTTTGAGGGTGTTTGTTTAAGCATTAAAATTCCCACTGTTTTTAAAGAAGCTCCATGATGATTCTTAAAGCTTCATTTAGGTATAAGAACCAAACAATTCTGTTTTGTGTTGAAATAAGTATTTAAGAGAAATGCCTAAACAATAAGAAAAGCAGTAAAGGTGGTTTTGTCTTTTTAATGGTGCAAGCTGCTTTATGAATATCAGGAGGGATTTCTTGTCTATAGGAGTAAAAGGACATAAAACTTTCAGTTAGGTGGTATTGTTGCAGATAGAAGTTTATTTTTCATCACTACATCTTTTTTATATCTGTATTAGGTATTTAAAAGCATTTCCTTTGGCAAGTGGAAGTCAAAAAACTCTGCTCAGTTCTGGCACGTGTGGATTTTTCATGCTGCTCCCAGGTTGTCCATCTGTAAGCATTGGCCCTGCATGAGCTGCCAGCACAGAGCAAATACTGCAAATGTTTTCAGCTCTTTTGAGGATGACCAATAAGCACACCCTTTGTTTGAATAATTTTTTCTCTTTAAATATGTTCTTATCCTGGGGGTTTTTTTGGGTTGGTTTTTTTTTGTGGGTTTTTTTGTGTAGTCTGGATAGCCTTATTCAACCCCAGATAGAACATTTGTGTCATTGGGTTATAGATTATGTTCAGTTAAACCAGGAGCATGTTCCATGTTAAAGCAGTACCAATTTAAAACTGTACATGCACACAAAAATGAATATTCACCGTTCTTCTCTGAGTGGGATTTGGAATTATTCAGTATAAATACTTCTGGACCCCTGCTGGATTGGGTCAGCTTTGTCTTACTTGCCCTTGAGGGGAAAAAGCCATGTTATTTCATGTTTGCAATTTGAGTAGACTGAGTGGTACTGGACTGAAGCCAGGGTCCACCAGATCTTAATCCCTGCCTGGGTTTGTTGCCTTTTATGCTGAGAGGTCAGAATATACAAAAGTGCCTTTGAAAGTGCTCTACATCCTCTACTTGAATTCCAGCAACAGCCCCAAGAGAAGCCTGGGAGCATCTATTGATTACAGGGGTTTTTCAAAGGCACTTTTTCACTGCCAGCACCAAGGAAAGTGCAGCATCATGGGCAAAGTGTGAGTGGCACACACAGCTGAAAACACTTCTCCCCTTCCCCCAGCACATTGTATACATTTGTGGGGTTTGGTTTTGGGGGGATTTTTGTTGTTTATTTTTTTAGTTGTGTTTCTGTTTGGGGGGTTTTTTTCTTGGGATTTTTTTGGTGTATGTGGTTTTTTGTTTGGTTGGGGTTTTTTTCTTTTTTTTTTCTTTTTTTTTGGGGGAGCAGGGGTTGTCTTTTTTTCCTGTATTTAGATATCAGACCTTTTCTTTTCCACTTTATCAAGAAAACGTAGCAGCTTTCACCCCTGAGGAGCTTCTGGCTGGCAAGGCTCACATACTGAAGGGCAGTCTTAAATGTAGCACTGCTTCAGATGCAGAAAGCAGATTCCCCTTCCTTTGTTCCCTCTGTCTCCAGAGGTTTTCGGTACTTGGCTAGACCAAGAATTAGGCTGACCTAGTGTTGGCAGCACCTCCCCACAGAGCAGGAGATGATCCCAGAGGCTCCCTCCAACTAACAGGGCTTTGGGCTGTGATTGTTGGGTGAACAGTTGTAGTTTGAAGACAGATTCTTTGAAGATTTATTTTATTTTTAGATCTTAAGTAGATTTTTGAATTGAGCTTTGCTTCTTACCAATACTATAACTGATATCTGAAGCCACTGGTGTGTGATGTGCTTTGAAATTTTCTGTTCTGGCTAGCCAGATTATTGAAATTACGAATTATTTTAAGATTTAATGTACTATATCTCAATTAAAAAGGAAAACCTGGCTGCAGTTGTGGGCTCAACAGAAGCTCCTAATATAAGACCTCTGTACTTTTAAGCTCACTGAGAATTAAAAACATGGCATGTAGATGGGAAGCAGGAACGAATAGTGATATTGAAGATTGCTGCTTATTAAATGTTAATTGTGGGGTTTGGGTCTCCTGTATATCAGTTGGAATCCACTGAAGTGCCCCAGTAATGTGAGCAGTGTTAATTATTGGAATTGGAGGCTCTCACCTCCTGGAACCATCACTGACAGCCCAGCCCTGCCTTTCCTCGTGCTCAGAGGAATCCCAGTCCAGCCCGTCCTGTGACTGGATCACAGCTCTGTGTTTGGCCTCAGTGACAGGCACTGAGTGATTCATTGCTGGCATCAGTTTCCCTGTTTCACTTCTGCCACTTCTCATTTTAGGGCTTCTTCAGTAAGCGCCTGAAAGGATCCATCAAGAGGACAAAGAGCCAGTCCAAGCTGGACAGGAACATCAGCTTCCGCCTGCCCTCTCCCAACAATTCGGAGGACAGGTGAGGTGTGGTGTGTGTGCAGAGCCTGCCCCACACGGGAGAGCCCTCAGGGGAGGATTTATTGTCCAGCTGGCACGAGGGGGGTTGTGGGGCTGCCTCTGGCACGTCACAAGTTTAGTGTGCAGGGTACTGCTGATGCAGGATGGAAAACTGCTGCTCTTCACAGCTGTCACAAAGCTCGGGTTAAGCAGAGGGACTCCAGGACCTTTTCCTGCAGCCTTCCAGTTCCGTGATACAAACCCACAGGATTGATCAGCTGCAGAGAAATTAGCACTGCTGTAGGTGAGATGAGAAGTTGTGTTGGTGTGAGCAGTGCTGGCACAGCCCAGAGATGTGCAGTGCAGCTCAAGCACACTGGGGACCCTTGCAGTGTTGGTGTTTTGGTTATTGCAGTGTCACCACAAGGAGTGGATGATCTGTTTTCCAGAAAACTGGAAAACTCAGTAATTTCTGACCGTCTTAGTGCTGCATTTGGTGTATCTTGGCTTGTTTAGCTTTCGGCTGGAGATCCAGGCTGGGAATGGATTGTGTATGAGGCAAGCAAAGGCTCTTACACACAGCGTTTCCTAACTATTTGCAAAGTCTTTTGATTGTTTTTATTAAACACATTCTGTGTAACATTCCACAGTAGCCCAGCAGGAGAGGTAGACAGAGGGAAAAATAAGTTGGCCTGTACTCGAGGCCACGGCAGGCTTCTGTGCCTTGACATTGTTCAGGGCATTTTCCCTTCTCCTTTGGCTGAGCTGAATTCATTAGCTGTATCTGTCATGCTGTGCTGCTTCAATCAATGGGGCTGCCTTCTCCATCTGAAAGGCAGACCATAAAATCAGAGATAGCATGGCTGTGGATGTTGGAGGTCTGGTAACATCAGGAGTTACAGAAAAGCCTGCTGCTTACCAGATGTGACTAACTAGATGGCCTTGCTCCTGTAGTCCAGCCAGGCTGCTTTGATGAAAGTTTTCCTATAAATCTCTGTTTTCAGGGTGTTGAAATGTGGCTATAAAAGCAACTCAGTGAGCATAAGCATCTTAAATAATGCCACCAGGTAATCAAGTACCTGTTATTTTTACTGTTGTTTGAAACCAGCTTTGCTTGGATTTTTGTGATGTGAAAATTTCTTTGCCGTAAATAATCTAGTTGTCTTTCCTGAGCTTGGTACTCGTGCTGGATACTTGCTTTTGTAGTGTCAGGGAAGCACTGTTGTTCTGGGAAAGCTAATAACTGTAGCTATAATTAATTCCTACATCTTTGGTTTAAGACACAATGTTACACACAGCAAAGCTTATAAGAGAAGCACACAGCTTCTCTTATAAGGCAGAGCCCCTTCTACTCCCTGCCGGAGTGGGCACAAATTTTCAACTACACTCAAATGAAATGTGGATTTTCTCTGATGGCCTGCAAGCACAAAAGCACAAAACCCAGATACTTGATCACATAGTGGCATTATTGAACACAGAGCTGACTCTAAATTCATGAGAAGGAATTGCCACTCTCTCACCCTCTGTTCTCCCCACATTCTGCACGAGCCTCTCGATCTGTAGCAGTAAGAACTTTCCTGTCCTGCCCTGGTGAGTCAGCCCTTTCCCATTTCAAGCAGGTGATTCTAGGTGATGTCATGGTGTTACACAGGTTTGCAGAGCCAGGGTGACTGATAGCATCTCCCTTTTCTTGCTCTGACAAACACAAGAGCCCTGCCTTCAAAGAAAGTATTATACAGCTTTATGAATTAAAAACCTGCATGGATTACAAGGCAACAGAGGCTGCTATCATACTGCCTTTTCACGCTTTGGGGATGTTTGGGACCTGTCAAGAAAGTGGAGATTTTATAGATAAATACCTCTAAAATTCTGGAGTAAGGAAGGTTAGTTATCCTGGTGCACATCAAGATTTGGGATATTGAAACATTGCATGCCCTGCTGGGTGGTGACAGAGGATGGATGCTGTCTGTTCAGAGTTGATTTAACCAGATAGCAGTCAGGAATGCTGTAGGGAGCAGGGATGGAAATGAGTTGCAGATTTTTTTATAATCACATTTTCTGTTTCAGCAGAAAGCAATTGGCCAACATACCTGTTCTGGTTTTTAACTTTATTTCAGCGTGTCTGGGTTAGTGGATAGGGAGAGAAGAGACTTCTGGTGCCCCTCTAGGAACACGGATCAGCATCCAGGTGTCGTGTAGAAATAAATCCCTGACCTCTCAGTCTGTAATTCACATCCCTCCTGTTACTCAGGCTCAGGTTGTTTGCCAGTGGTTTTTTGAGTACCCGTGTGCTGTCTTTACTGCCTCTGATGTGGCAGGACTTGCACTGTGCTCCTTTGTGAGCCAGGGCAGGTGGGAATGGGGCTCCTCAGTGTGTGGCCAGTGCAGCATCTCACCAGGTTGCCAACAGCTCTCACCATGAGGCAGCCTGGCAGGGTGTCACTGTAGCATCCTTCACAGCTTTTCCAGCCTGTCTCCTCCTGCATCCTTGGAGCTTTTCAACTCACACATTCATCTGTAATGTTTTCTCAGCATCCATAATATATAAAGCATGTAAAAAAAGCATGGGCAAAGACTTAATGAAAATTTTGTTTGAAAGGAGAGACCAAATGAATATTTCCAGTGTGTGGCCAGGAATTTGAGGGTATCTCCACGGGGCCCAGCAGTTTTGTTTACGGAGAGGCAGCGAAGACGATTGCGACTGGCTGCATATGGCCTCGGTAACTGCAGCAAAGCTCTGCAGACAGCTGGGAGGGCTTTGCCCTGTTGGGATTTACTGCCACGTGGGAATCCTCCTGCTTTGCTCCAAGTCATTTTGTGGCATTATGAGGCAGCGGCGGGGCCGGGGATGGGCTCTGGCGGGGCACAGGGAAGCAGGTAGCCATGGCTCTGGGCTTCATGGTCAGACGCTATCACTCCTCCAGCCACAGCTTCTTCTACTTTCGGTGAGTTCCTGCTCCTCCCTCCTTGCCTCTTTGCAGTGAGAAAATAGCACGGGTTGTGGAGAGAATGGAAGCAAAACCTGCCGTGGTTTTTCAGGTCCATTCTGATCTAATGCCGGTTTTCAAAAAAAAAAGAAAAGGGTGGGGGATTTTCTCCCTGATTTAGCTGTCAGGACAGAAATCTGTGTTACACAATGCGTTATTAAGGCTTGACTCACTCCCAGCTTGCATTCGTTCAGCCTATCTGGTGCTATCAGCACACTGGAGTGTGGGGAGAGGGGAGGAGTGGTTTGTTTCTGGAGGGACGCCTCACTCCTGATCTGGTGCACATATTTCTTTCAGTAGTTGTTTGGTTTTTCACTGAAAACTGAACAAGACCCCAGTGTTTGTCACAAACCTTCCCCTTGGTGCTGGGCTCCTCTCTCCCTCCTGCAAGCTCACTTGACCCCTTTATACATACATATTCCTTAATGGCTGAGGGCTCTCTGCAGAGCCCAGGCTCCTCCATGCAGCATTCACCTTGAGTTTCGCAGGGAAAGGAAACTGAAACAATTAAACATTTCTGGTCCATCAAAACAAACCAATTGGAAACGTTAATAGCAGAGAGCAGAGGAGAGAGAAGAACTCTCCTGCTGTGAATTTCACCAGCCTGCTTGGCTGAACCCTGAGAGGGGTCTGTTAGACAAGCTGTGATCCACAGGGAGAGCGGGAGGCAGGGAAGGGCTTTGCAAATCCAGGATTCACACAATGAGGCTTTGGGTAGGACCTTGCCAGAAAAGACAGGAATCTCAATGGAAGGCTAGAGCAATGTACTCAGAAAAACCCAGTGTTTAATCACACCTGAGTGTAACTTGCAGATAAATAGATAAATAAGTTACCCTAAGCTTCTGGTTTTAAAAATAATAATAATAATAAAACTGGTTAGACTTGTAGAATTGTTGACCAAGTAATAGGATGTTCAGATAATTGGCAGTTGGAAAATGAAGAGGGGCGTGGTGCCTACAAAACGAGCATTTGGACAGGGAAAACCCTGGTGCTGCAGCACGGGCAGAGCACGGGTGGATTGCAGGGGATGCTGGAGACGGTAGGGGCCCCTTCCCCAGGGCTGGGAGCTGGGTTAGCAGCAGAGTCACTGCATTACAGCCCAGGCTCTCTGCTGAGACTTTGCAGAGTGCCTAAGTATTGAATTTGACTTTGTGCTCTCAGGGAGTGTCTCCCAGCACATGGGGATTGCTGGAATTATTTGAAGCGTGCAGACGAACAGCTTCATGTAAGGCCAGCTGGAGACTTGGCTTTAGCTGGGTGCTTGGGCTGAGTTCTTTCCTTTCACACCACTTTGGTAAAGGAAAGTTCATTTTGAAACTTTTTTTTTTTTTTAATCTTTTGGATTATTGATGTCCACAGGCTTGTTTTACAAGTAACATAGTGCTCTCCCTGGTAAGCTCGGTAATTGGAAGTCTTTTGTGCCTTGTAGGTTGGCTTTTAAATAGGTCAAAATCAGCAGGAGACCTTCATAACCAAAGCAATTGGGATTTTAACCCTTTATTCTAGGTGCCTTATAGACAGTAGAATATAATAGAACTTTGCTAATAGGCTGCTGTGTGCCATGGGCAGCCACTGAAAGGCAGAGGTTTCCAGTTCCCGGCTTACAACCGAGATTTTCCTGTCATGGAAAATTACTGAATTATGGTGTGCAAGGAGAGAGGGTCAGCCTGGGGCTGGGCTGGCAAGATGGGGCGGTTGGAGAGCTCTTGTTCAGTGGCAGTCGCATGCTGCTGCCAGGTCAGTGGCTTAGGGCATTGTCTGGGCTCTGATTTACAAGGAAATGATGCAGCTCTGAAGACCAGCACTCCAAAACATGTGAAAAGAGGTGAGAAGTTTAAAATGTTCCCTGACATGCTCCTTCTCTGTCTGTTTTTCCTATGGGAAAGAAATTGTGGAGAATGTGTAAGAATTATTTGGTGCTTTGGTAACTCTTTGAACTCCCCTGTAGTTTCTTTGCAATCTCTGTAGATAGAAAAAGCAACAGGATAAAAAGTTGATCACGGGAGGTTAGTTGTAATTTAAAACAGGATTTGTGTTGTTAATGGAGCTGTTTAACAGAAACAGATTTGTACAAACAACCCTTCCCCCACTTTTTGCATGTGTGATCTTCCTGTTTACAGTAATCTGCTTCCCTGGGATTACCTCTGTGCTGACAGAGTCTAAGCAATACTCATTTTCCCAATAGCTTCCTACCTAATACAGGAAGGACCCTGTTAATCCAGCCCCTTTGCTGGACACTGGGACATGAATTAGTGGCATCTATGCCAAAAGGAAGCCAGCAAGCAATTTTCTTTCCTGGTTACAGACTCAGCATATCAGTTGAGGCTTTAAAGCAGCAGAGAAGTATTATTTCTGTATAATTATTGTCTGTATCGATTGGGATGCTGCTGATATAGGCACAAGTCAAAGATTTGCTTTGCAGATCTATCAATAGATGAAATCTATACTGTGGTGCTCACAAATGCATGTACTTGTGCTTGTAAATGAATGTGGTTGCATCTAACCAACAGCTTTAGGATGTTCTGATGTTTATGGAAGATAAAGTGCCAATTCTAAGCCACTTAATCAGTTTATTGAGCTGTTTTAAATATGGTAACTTCAAAGGATTGCTGGAACAGACTGACATTTGTCTGCCACGGGACCCTGAGTCAACAAAACTACCAGAGCTCCAGCTGCCCTGCAACAAACCCAAATGCTCACAGCCCACTAGTTAGAAGAGCCATAGAGCAGAAGAGATGCTCCTAAAAGGTGTGACTTGCAAGGTGGGATGTGCAGGCTTGGAGTACATCTGCTGTGTGTACCAGAAGCTTTCTTGGAAGATTCCTTGCTCTCTTGAGTTGCCTTTAATGTCTGGGTTTCATCAGACTCGTAGGAAAGGACAAGGAGGACCTTCTCTGTCAGGGAAGGTCACCTTAGCCACGCCTGTGGAGCAGCCTCCCCTCACCTGCTGCCTCTGCTGGCTGCCAGCTGTCCCTGATCTCCTTAGGGGCTGCTGTGCCTTGGCAACCCAGGAGCATGTGGAGCCTCTCCTGGCACCCAGGAGCACGGCTGACAAGGAGGGAGCTTTTCCTAGCTGACAAGGAGGGAGCTTTCCTCCCCTGACAAGGAGGGAGCTTTTCCCACCTGACAAGGAGGGAGCTTTCCTCACCACAGCCGTGGCTGCTCTGCTGGCCCCAGCCCATCTGCCTGGCACAGGGCTCCTCTGACATCTGTAACCTGAGGCTTTGGAAGAGCTCCTCTTGGATTTGTTTGTGCCTTTCTTCCTCTCCGGGCAGGATTTGTTGTCTGAGGTGTAGCGCAGAGCAGGAAGTTTGGAGGGGAGGGCTGTGGCGTGTGGCACCGCTATGATCTGGGGATGCTCTGTTAAGTGGCTGTACAGTTGTTTTGTGTAGGTCTGCTTGCTTTGTCTTGCTCCAAGCACAGCCTCTGCTTAACTGGAATTTGCAAAATATCTTTTTTTTTCTCTCCTTTCTTCGGTAATTCTTTCTCTTTCCCTCCTCTTCCCCCTCTTTGTGCTCACTCCGTGCTTTCCTGCACTGACCAGGCGCTGGCTGCAGGCTCTCAGGACTTTGTAAGGACAGGAATTGCTCAGAGTTTGAGGCAGGGACAGAAGCCAAGTGACCTCAGCAGTGCTTTCTTGAGAGGAGAAATTAGAGAGGATTCTGCAGAGATGACATTAAAGTGGCGTATTGTGGTGTGTTTATTTTAGACTTGCCCTACCTTAACTGCAGCGAGTGCTCAATTATCCATGGCTGAGGTTTGGGTTTGCCTTGGTTCAGCTGCTGCTGGAACCTGTTAGAACAAAGCACAGCGCAGCCAACGCTCCTACCGGGGCTGCTGCTTTGCATCTGAAATCAGAGTCTTTGGAATATTCCACCCATCAAAGGGTTTTGCTGCCTGCACTTAGGTCATTCAATATATTAAATGGGAACAAAGTTCTCCCTTGCTGTTTAATAAATCTTATCGTGTGTGAATCTGCTCTGATACCTTCAGTGTTTCATTCCGAACAAAAGAGCAGTCGGGTGAACTCTGCTTGTTGCATTGCCTGTATCCTTCGTGGTACCCAAGGTTTTATTCAGCAGCCTTGTTAAGATGACTTTTCTAAATGTTTGGGGGGGTTTTGCCTCTGAGTTCCCCTATAGAATTGCTCACAGGTAGGAGGAGTTTGATTTTGCTAAGGATAAATAATGCAAGGAACTTTTTTGTTGTGAGGGAAGTGTACAAAAACTAATTATTTTTCAAAATCAGGGAAGCTGTTAGAGGTAGCTGTGCTTTTCTTTCCTCTATAAATAACATTTTTTGACATTTTCCATTTGATACTGGGAACTGAATAAAAGAGGAAATACTATGAGGATGAACACAGGAGCACTGTCTTTCTCTGAGTGATGTGTAGAGGGCTGATGCCTCTCTGCTTCCACGTCTGTTCCTTGTGCCCAGCCACACTTGCAGGATGGGCAGCCACATTTATGGACTCACCTTCAGGGATCACTGAACACAGGGACTTCAATATCTTAACAAAATCAGGACCTGCCAGGTCAACAGCTCCTTCTCTGCTAAGCTGGGACTGTGCTCTTCCTCCTTGCTGGTCAGCTGTGAAGGATTTGACTGAATTCTGCCGCAGGAGCAATAGGATGTGTCTGCACATGATGTTTACCTTGAGATGCAAGTTGTGCCTCAGGTGTTTTATGACTGTTGCAGAAGCCTCTAGGGCAGGTGGCACTTTGGGGGCAGAAGGAGCAGAGGTGAAATTGGGCACATTTTGCAGTGTTGTTTGACAGCAGAGCTCACCACTGTGCACAAATGTTGTTTTAAATCATATTGGGAGAGCACAGAAAGGGTTAAAACACATTTGGTAATGTCACTGTTGACTGCCAAAAGCTGTGGCATAGTGGAGGGAGGGAAATGTCTTTGAGAAGTGTTCAAGAACTGGTGGGGACAAAGAAAACTGCCTTGATAAAAAGGGGCTGTGAATTTGGGAGCTTTCAGCTCTGGTGGAGCTCAGGGATTTACAGGACAATCAGCTGGAAAGGAGAAGCAGTATGTGTTAGTGAGAAGTTAAAAGAGAAAGAAAGTGTCCAAAAAATTGGGAATTCAAGCTGGAAGAAGCAGCTGAAAAAGAAAATGCAAAATGACCGATTTGAGCAATCGTGAAATGGGAAGGAATTTGTGTATTTGACTTCAGCGTAAAGACTTTGTGTTTTATTTGTGTTAAAAAAAATCAAATGTATTGTGGAGGGTCTTCTGCTCTAATGAGTAATCCTCATTCTGCATTGGTTACAGATTTAGGGATCCATGTGCTCTTTGCTGCTAATACACAACATCTGTCTACAAATCTAGCCACTAATAAGTATTTTCATTCTTACACCCAAAGCTACCTATGGGCTTTTTTTACAATTCAGCAGTTGTGAATTTTTTGCTGTTGTTCTTTCACTGACAAGTTGGCAGCTATAATTTCTAGGTCAGTGGGAATGGGCTGCCTGGGCTGGATATTCCTTTGGGAGTCTGGGGTTACTGGCCTAATGTTATTTTCATAAGGTTTGCAGACTAATTGTAGAAGTTGCTCTGAATAAGCACCGAGACAAAGCTGCAGCTTTCTCTGGGATCTTGCCAGCTCTTTTTGGTAATTGTGAGAAAAAAAAAAAAACATTTCCTTTCCTCCTTGTCCTGCAGGCCACGTGAGCTGCCCAAGCTGAAGGAGTCCCGTTCCCATGAGTCCTTACTGAACCAAGCCAGCGCCATCGAGACTCTGGACTTTGCAGCAGAAGAGGCAGTCTTTGTCAAACCACTTCACAACAGCATCCTTGGACGAGACTTCTGCTTTGAGGTAGGGACAGGCTCCAAACAGGCAGCTGCCAGTCCCCCTGGACCCTGGGGCAAACTGGGAAACAGAGCAGCAGCCGCTGCTGTGCTGAGGTTTGGGTGGGGGCTGTTGAGCCACCATGTGACTTTTAAAGTCCTTCAGGCTAATGGCATCAGTCTCTGAACAGAGAGAAATCTTTTTCAATTACCGGGTCTCCTAATTGAAAAATCTCTTCAGTTTGATAAATAGCTCAGCATTTGTAGTGTGCATGCAAATGTATGGTGGATACATACAGCACAAGGGATGTGCAATAGTATTTACATTAGCTGTGTGTTCACCCTTTCCAAATTCACCTAAAATTGAATTTAGAAAATTTACTGTAACCCAGAAATGAGTTTTCCAGTCAGAGCCCCTTTCCATTAGCTCAGTACTCTCCAGTTGCCAAAGGAGAAGTGGCTGTGGACGTGTCCATTGCTCCGTAGAGCAGGATCCAAAGCTTCTTTGCTGTTTCAGCAGAGGCTGCAGGCTGTGGCTCCGAGCTCTGCTCCAGAAGCAGGCAGAGACCGTGTGTGTAAGCACAGCCCTGCCCTCACAGCTCCAGCAGTGCAGCTGGGCAGTTTGGAGGCAGCTGAGGCCACGTCACCTGTCTTGGCAGGGACAGGTCACTCTGTCTTCAGCAGGATTAGTCAGATGTGTTTAAACTTCTGCAACAAAGATCTGTTTACACCCTGGAAAGTTCTGGCAGTAAACGAGCATATCAGGCTCTGGCCCCTCAGGATGCATCCAGGCACTGTTCCTGTTTGCCCCAGCCTCGTTCTTCTGGTTGGAAGCACTTTGCAGCTTGCTTAGGCTTGGGCAGTTGGGTGGAAAACACTGGCAGCAACTTAGCTCTGAGGCTGTTGCCTCAAACTGCTTTGTAATTGTGAGCACAAATGAATGGAAAGAGTAAATGAGGCTTGTCAGGCCACAGAAGAGGGGAAGAAACCGAGGTGGTTCCCTGGTGTGGGAAAGCAGAGCTGTCAGGGCTGGAGCAGGGCACAACTCCCTTGGGTTTTTTAGGCTGTTGCTGTCTATGTGGACCCCTGGAAATATTTGGTATTTACTGAAGTCATCGTGTCCAGTGTGTTTTGCCTTATGTGAATGCATTGTCTGTTCTGTCTTTACACTGTTAGTGACCAAACCATCTGCCCCGGGGCCTTAGCAGGGAAATGGGCAAGCTTTAATAGCCACAGATCAATTAACAACTGTTTAAAAAAGGAATAGATTTACTGGCTGATTAAAGCTTTGTTTAAAAGTCTTTAAGAGGAGCCTCTGGTGCCCTTAATTTTATATAAATTCTTTTGTTTCTCCAGTTTTAGATAACCTCAAACTTCTTTTGCACCCTGCATTTCCTGGGCCTTTTATCCTCTCTGCCTTCTAGGCTGCTGTATTTTTACCTCCCTTTTCCATATTTACTTTGTTACTCAAGCGTTGTTTATCTTCCTCCTTGCTTTTTGCAGCCTCTTCCGTGTCTCCTAGGCTTGCCTGAACTCAGTCTGTCATTTATTCATTCCAGGTAACCTACTCCAAGGGCAATAAATGCTTCAGTTGTTCCTCTGCAGCAGAGAGGGACTGGTGGATGGAAAACATACGCAGACTATCGCAGCCGATGAAGGTAATAGAAACTGCGAAAATAAGATTAGTGGGGGAATGGAGGTGGTATGATTGGATTTTAGTCCAGTGTACCAGGGCTTCCCACAGATGCATCCTCAATTAATTTAGTCTGGGGAGCCATCCGCTCAGCCGTGTGTCCAAAGCTGCCGTGTGCTATTCCAGGGAGTGCAGTAGGTCAAAGCTTTAATGAGTAAATCCACACCGGCGTGCTTCCTGATCCTGCCCCAGCGCCAGCTTGGGGTGCAGGCTGCATTTCTGAGCCACGCACCTGGGAAAGATGCATGGATTCATAAGGGTCATGTTTTAATCTAGGGGCAGAGATAGGGGTGGGGAAAAACCCAAAAAAACAACATTCTACAAATTGGAGCCAGAGTGAGAGGAGGAATCAAGTTACAGATCAGCTGGAAATAGCTGATAAGTCACTCCATAGCTGCCATCCTCCCTGCCAGGGCCAGGCTAACAGTGCTCTGGGATTCCTCACCACTCTGGCAGCCTTGGACAGGCTCTTGTGCAGAGTGTTTGTTTTCTAAAGCATTTCAAACACAGCTTTTGAAGAAGAAAAAAAAGTATTCTAGTCCCCAACACGCTTGACATACAAAAGACAGTCCTTTGCCTCTGTTTTAGAAAATGTCCAATTTTCTAGAGATTCCGATTCTCTCTGGATCAGACAATCTGATTCTGAATTCTGACTCTGTCCTTACCTCAGACAGAAAAGGCAGCCCTTTGCTGCAGCTTTAGAAGATGAAATGTTCAACTTTCAGGGGTTTTGAATCAAAACTGATCTCTTGGTTCTGCACAGGACAATTGCCGCCGAGCTGAAAACGTGCTTCGCCTCTGGATCATAGAGGCCAAGGACCTGACCCCCAAGAAGAAATACTTCTGTGAGCTGTGCCTTGATGACACCCTCTTTGCCCGCACCACCAGCAAAGCAAAAGCAGATAACATTTTCTGGGGGGAGCACTTTGAGTTCTACAGTCTCCCACACATTCAGAGCATCACAGTTCACATCTACAAGGACGTGGAGAAGAAAAAGAAAAAGGACAAGAACAATTACGTAGGCCTGGTCAACATCCCCACGGCCAGCGTGACCGGCCGCCAGTTTGTGGAGAAATGGTACCCAGTGAGCACCCCTACAGCCAACAAAGGCAAGTCAGGGGGCCCTTCCATTCGCATCAAATCCCGCTACCAGACCATCACCATCCTGCCCATGGAGCAGTACAAGGAGTTTGGGGAGTACGTCACCAGCAACTACGCCCTGCTGTGCTCCGTGCTGGAGCCTGTCATCAGCGTCAAGAACAAGGAAGAGGTGGCCTCTGCCTTGGTGCACATCCTTCAGAGCACGGGGAGAGCCAAGGTAAGCACTGGTGGCTCCTGTTGGAGTGACTCTGGCTACTGATAAGGGATTCCCTGGGGGAACTGATGGGCCCATGACAATAAGCAGCAGCAGCAGATGTTGTGTGCAAAGTGTAAGCGGGAGGACTCAGTAATGTTCTTCTGAAAACTGGCACCTACGTTTGAGCACTCAGGAACCTGCCCTTGCATTTCTGAAATCAGGCTGTAGGTTGAGAGATGAGTGAACAAGAGGCTGGTAAACTGGAGAATTGCTTCTATAAATAAGGCTGTGATCCAGTGAGCAGCGGGTGCCGGCGCTGAGTCAGCGCTGAGTCAGCGGATCAATGCCGCCATCGATTTGCTCAGCCTTTGAACAGCCATTTGGGGGATCTATACCCAGCTAATGGTGAGCCCACCTGCCCCAAGGATGCTCTCAGGACTTCTGGGTGCACACTGATCTCTTCAAATGCTCATGGGAGAGTATCCTGCGGGTGGTGGAAGTTCTGGGAAGCATTAGCGCGCATTGATCCACCTGGCTGCTGCCTGCCAGGGGCTGTGTGAGCAGTGCCACGCTGGAGGCAGCTTCTGAAACCAGCCAGAGCGAGTAAAGCACGAGTCAGAGGGACAGAGATGTGAAGGATGGCTGTAAACAGCATCCGAGGGACAGCCTCATCTAATTATTCCAGAACAGGTCCTGTCCTTTGCTTGCATAATGCCCCTTGAAAACATCTGGGGATGGCTGGTGCTCTGTGCTGGGGCGTGTGACAGGAACACCTTCCTTAAGTTACCTGATGAGAGAAGCTGGTAGCTAAGATCATGCTGGAACCCTGCTGGAAAACACGCTCTGGATTGCTGCAGTGCCAGCTGCAACAAGTTGATAAATCAGTGTTATAACTTTGCATTCCTGGAGTGTGGAGTTTTGAACCTCCATTTATGGGAGGTGCCAGGTGGCTCAGGCTGCCATAAAGCTCCTGAGAGGGTATTTCCAGCTCGTACTTCTGCTCCTGGGGATACAGCTGGATGTTCCCAGTTTGTGCCAGGTGAAAAGAATTCTCTCGGATTTTGTTGAAAAGAAACAGCAATAATGGACTGAAAAACAAGAGTACTAAATGTTGTTGACTCAATAAAGTTACCACTTCAGGGAATAACTATTACTGTAGAATTAGACCCTATATCAAGAGATTATTCTCTGTATCAAGGCTTGCTGACAGTTCCTGCCTGGACAATTGAATACAGGCAGGTATTCAATTCAAGTTAAGCCATGTAGATAACCAGCAAGTTGAATGTCAACTTTTTTTTCCCCCAGATCCTAAAGCACTTTGGTTTGTGAATTTAATTTATTAAGCCATTCTTATTTAAATATCATCAAGCTGCAATAACTTGTGCATCACTTCCAATTTGGGTTTTTTAATCCCTGTTTGTATGGAATATTCCTTATAAAGGAGTAAGGAGTAAGGATAAATATAATGGCACAGTTTCTTACAACAGACAAAGCCTCTGATAAACAAACTGGTTAGTTCTGGAGCTAAACTGAAACAAAGCTTGGCTGTAAAGATATTTTTTAGAGACTTTTTCTTCACCCTTTATAATTTGTGATCTATATCATTCCATAAGTGTAATACACCAAAGAGGAGCCCTGGCTATTTTCTCAGCCCTTACTTCATGTAGCAGCTGCACCCCTTGTCTCAGGCTGAGCAATTTTTATTATCCTGAAATATCCTTCTTTCTTGGCTTCTGCAGTTAGCCTGGCAGGACTGAGCTGGTTAAAATCCCTTTGCCATTTGACCTTTTTCCCTCAGGACTTCTTGACAGATCTGGTGATGGCTGAGGTAGATCGTTGTGCAGAACACGATGTCTTGATCTTCAGGGAGAACACACTCGCTACCAAAGCTATTGAGGAGTACCTCAAGCTGGTAGGACAGAAGTACCTCCAGGATGCCCTGGGTAAGAAACTGCCTGTCTGCCACCTGTTTGCACAGCCAGGGCTGCCCTGAGCTGTGTCTGCAGCTGCGGGGGTGGGATGGGAAGGGGCTCTTCAGTGCCTGCACGAGTAGCACCCAAGGCAAGGCAAGCTCGATTTGATGTAGCTGAGTCCCTCTTCAAGTTTGTATTACCATGTTCTGTTTTTCTGGGTAACTTTCTTTTGTGTCTCTAGCATGATAAAGAGGTGGAACACTGCAATTTCTTTGTGAGCAATGGTGGTTGTTCGATCTGATGTACAAATGGGCTTGAAAAAAGGGTTTTGACACATAGCCCTCAGAGAGACAAGGCCAGGGAGTGAGGCTGCAAGGCTGCCGAGCATCCCAGGACAGGAGATCAGGATGCATCCTGTCTGGGAAGCCTCTTGCATGTGCCTATCCCCAGTGCTCGTTATTCACTGACTCATTAAAACTGCCTGGCCATCCTGTGAGCTCCTACTCCCCACTGCCCACTGTTAGGTGCCAGGGTGGACTCTGATAATTTTGTTATTGTCTCCCCTCCACCGAAAGGTTCTGCTCTAGTCATAAGCCAGTGCGTGGGGAATTCCTGGCCACACAAAGATAAAGGGCACCAAAGCCAGGCTCGCTGTCCTCTGCAGACACACCAAAGTCGGGTTTTAGCGACTCTGCACAATCTTCCTTATCCACAGTTGCACAATGAGCCACCCACTCCCTGTTGTTTCTGGGATGAAGAAAGCTTTGGAAATTGATACAAGAGAAACAAGATCAAGCCAAAGCCAAGTCCCACACCACATCCTTTCACAAAAAAGGGAAAAAAAGCCAAGCAGCTTGCTTTCCCAGCAGTCTCGCTTGTCCTCAGCAATCCCAGACTCTGGCAAGGCATCAAGGAGATAGCTGGCTAAATTAGTGCTCCGAGGGTCAGTGTAGTCATCCCTGGGATTATATCCAGTTTGCCATTTCTGAAGTGCAATGAGCCTGTTCTGGTAGCCTTATTCTCCTGGGTAGAACCACTGAGGGTAAGTCCCAGCTTGGGCTCTCACCTGGTTCAGAGAAAGGAGCAGCCTGGGACTTTGGGCTGTGTTTCTCAGCAGGCTGAACATCAGCTGTGGGACCACTCCATCACAGCTGACTGCAAGCTCCTTAATGTGCAGTAATTGCCTAAAATCTTTTAACATTAATGACTTCTAATACATCATTTAGCGCTGAGTGATAAGATGGTAAATCATAGGCAGGAGAGATGGAAAATGCCCCTAAGGCCATCCAGCTTGTCTACAGCTCAGGGCAACTTTGCTCATGACAATATCCCCATCTAATTCTTTGTCAGGTTTTAAATGGCATTTTACTCAGCTGCCCTGTTCTTTGAGAGGATTAACAACACTGTGGTTGGTGTTAGCAATGTAACGTGTCTGTAAGGGAATCTTATATCTGATTATAGCAGGGTGTTGTGGGCCACAAAGAGCAAGTTTCAAATATGTTTAAGGATAATATTAGCCAGTAAACAAGAGTCAAAACAGAATTAGCTCAACAAAAGCAGTGCCAACAGTTTTGCAAGTGAGAGATTTAAATGCCCTCAGCAGAAATGCTTTGGACCCCATCACAAAAAAGAAAAAAAATTAAGAAAATGCGGTGCCTGCTTTGCTTGCAACAACACCAAACTGAAATGTGGGAAGGGGCTGAGAGGTGTTTAAAGGGTTTTAGGAAAGCAAAGGCTAAAAACAAATCCCGTTTGCACAAACAAGCCTTGTGTTAGCTCAGAGCCAGCAAGATCATCTGAGGAGATGAACTTGAAAGACATTGAATCATTAAACCCATGAATAAAGGGTTCTTCCTAGTGAACACCCAACAGTTTAAAAATCACTTGAAATGCCTGCATATAGAGGAGGGAAGCCACTGAGTGGTTCATTCCAGCCTGTCAGACAAAGCCAGCTTCATGTGGTTTGTGTGTGAGCAGTTTCTGTTGTGATGCCGAAAGAGAAGGGTGACAGAAATGCCAAGGAGCTTGAAAGATGAATGCAGGCCATAAAAATGCTGTAAGGTGTTGATATAAGAGGTTGAGAAAATTAGCAGCATCTAGCTAGTGCTTGGTATTACTCTTATTCAAGAGCAAGGTGACACTTCTTAAAATTAAAAAAAGGCAGATTTAGAAATAATATAAATAAATATCATTGCCAGCACATTTCCTGGGGAAATTATGAAGACAAATAGCACACAGCCTCATTCCTAAGACTGTGGATAATTTCAGAGTTGATAACACAGTTGGAATACCAAGTCAAATCTTCCTCTCCAGGCCATGAGGGAAGTGCCTGCAGGGTTGCTAAGCAGAGCCATCCTGGTTTTGCAGCTGTGCTTGGGGACAGCGAGGGCACAGGAGGCTGAAGCATCAGAGCCAGGCTGTGCTCTGCTGGGAAAGGGCTGGGAGCAGTCTGTCCCCAACACCAGGTGTCTGGAGGCTGAACTGCAGACACCCAGGGCAGGGCAGGCAGCTGCCAGGCAAAGACATAAGCAGGATTTAAAGGTGTGTCAGTCAAGAAGGCTTTTGCTGCAACTGGTCCCTCATCCTCTTCCCTTTTTCCAGGGGAGTTTATCAAGGCTGTGTACGAGTCTGATGAAAACTGTGAAGCAGATCCCAGCAGGTGCTCACAGAGTGAATTAGCAGATCATCAGTGCAACCTGAAAATGTGTTGTGAGCTGGTCTTCTGCAAGATTATCAATTCCTACTGGTAAGGCATCTTCCCTCCCTCTCTTTGTCCCCGTCTGCTCGGAGGTGCCTGTTCCTCCTCTGAGGCTGGGGGAGCAGCAGTGGGACAGGGAAGGAGCACGGCCCCATCCATCTTCAAAGGCCTTTGTCCCCTTTCCTCACTGCCTCCCTGCACGTCACTCCAGAGTGCAGGTGGATCCTGTGCCCAGGCTGAGGGGTCCCAGCCCACAGACCACACCTGTGGGGGCTTCTGCCCAAATCCTCTGCCAAGGGAACACATATTGAGTGTGACTGGATAAGGAGGGAATAAAGTGGGAAATAACAGCTTAGCTTGGACTTGGCATAAAAAGCTGCTAGTTTTGATCTGTTCAGAAAAGTTTTAGACCCGTCAGATGTGTGGAATTGATCAGGAAATCACAGGGAGGAAGCAGTGGCAGATTGTTTCTGAGTAGCAGTGGAAGAAGAGGGGCCTTTCTGCTTTGGCATGAAGCGAAGGCACAGTATTGAGAGCTTAACAAGCAAGGAAAAACTGTCAGATATGGAGATGAGCTCAGTTTGTTTTCAGTATTCTAACACCCTGTTTGCTCCGGGGTAGCAATGGATAAGCAGTTCTTAGCTTGCAAATCAGCATGTCTGGAAATGCCTTCACTTAACACATATGAACAAGGGGTGCTTTAAAGACTGCTTAAGCACCACCAGATTAAATGGGGATCTATGAATAGATGCCTAATGACATTACCTAGACTAGAGAGAAAGAGAAAAAAAGGGGAGGTGAAAAAGAGCTGATGTTTTCTCACAGGTAGGTATTTCAGGTGATTGATCACCAGTTCAACTTTTTGCATCTCATTGCCAGTGCGATTTTATTTCCCATTTTTTTTTGCCTTTCAGCGTGTTCCCTCGTGAGCTGAAGGAGGTGTTTGCATCTTGGAAGCAGCAGTGCCTGAGCAGGGGCAAGCAGGACATCAGTGAACGGCTGATCAGTGCCTCTCTGTTCCTCCGCTTCCTGTGCCCTGCCATCATGTCCCCCAGCCTCTTCAACCTCATGCAGGAGTACCCTGACGACCAGACCTCCCGCACGCTCACCCTCATCGCCAAAGTCATCCAGAACCTCGCCAACTTCGCCAAGTAGGTGCTGCCAGGGGAGCTGGAACCTGCCTGATCCCGCCTGTGCTCACAGGCAGCTGGGGCTCTGAAGCAGCTTTAGGAAAGGGGGAATCTTCTCACTTAGATGTGAGATAAATTCTCCTTCTTCGGCGCAGATCGGAGCTGTGCTGAATTCTGTGCAGGGGACACAGCATGAAACCAGGAGGAGTCATGCACTAGCATGGTAGTGAATGTGCCTGTTCCCACCAGGGACTGTGATTTTCATGCTCTCTCCCTCCAGAATTCTCAGTTGAATGATACAAAGGGCATGGCACATCTCCTGCATGGGAGGAGAGAGAGAGTATCTGTGGGAGGGAGGGGGGTGAGATGTGATTTGTAACATAAACAGTGAGGTAGTGGTATTTAAGTAAGTACAACAAAGCAGTGAATCTCTTAAATTGTCTGTGTGGATTTTTTCCTCCAAAACTTCAAAATCTTCAGAATTTTTTTTTTTTAAATACTCCAAATCTTCAGAAAGGCAGGTCCAAAGTGTTTAAGTAATTGTCTGTAAGCACTTGTACTCTGTATATCGTGTGGAGGTTACTGACTGGGTTTCCCCCCACCTCCCTTTCCTGCAGGTTTGGTATTAAGGAAGAGTACATGGCCTTCATGAATGAATTTCTGGAACACGAGTGGGGAGGAATGCAGCGTTTTCTGAGGGAGCTCTCTAACCCAGATACCATCTCCAACATGCCTGGATATGATGGCTACATCGACCTGGGCAAAGAGCTCTCGGTGCTGCATTCCCTCCTGTGGGAGGTTGTGTCCCAGCTGGATAAGGTAAAGCTGTTTGGAGGCCCAGGAGGGCGAATCAGGGATGTACCATAGCAACAATAAACACCAGGGAATATCGAGGGAAGCTGGGCTTTGGAGGGAATGTTTGATAGTGCTGTTTCACAGCCGCTCCTCCCGTGATTTCAGAGCAGGGCCTGCAGCAGGGCGTGTCAGCAGCAGAGCAGACACTTTGCGGAGCCTTTAGGAGAAGGCCGGGTGCTGAAGGCATTGCTTGAAAGTGGGCCTGAAATTCCCTGGGCCGCCGGTCCTGTCTCATGAGTGAGGCATTTGGACAGAAAGAGGCCGTGTTGCTGTGCCCTGGTGGTGCTAAGGGAGGTGCTTTGCTGCACAGCAGGCCCTCCCTGGTGCTGAGGGAGGAATGAGTTGGCCCTGAGGAGCTGTTCTCATCCAGAGCCCGGTCCAAAGCCTGCTGAGATGCTCTCATTTCCGCAGCCTTTGGTTTTGGCACACGAGGAGTGCCATGTAAAAAGCTGGATCCGCTCCGAGTGCCACCCTGCAGCAGAGCAAGATGCCTTCTGCTGTGCCCTGAGCTGAGCTCAGGTGCAGTGTCCAGCTTCTGTTCTTCTGATCCCAGCAGACACCACCGCCAATGAACACTGCTTCCACTTAGCTGCAGAGGGAGGAAAGGCAGGGCTTTGCTCTTCCTTAGCTGTGTGGGTTTGCAAGAACCAAAATCATTAAAATCTTGGTAGCAAAGGTGATGGATAAGGCCCAGAAAAGCTGAACTGCGAGTCTTTTTTTTTTTCCAAGCGCTTGGAACTGTTCCATACTTCAATTTTTAGAGGTGCATTATTTTGTCTACGTTCTGTATATTTTTCTTTTGAAACTGGAGAAGTAAGGTGAATAGCAATGCACTCAATATTTATTGCATCAGGCTTTGCCAAAGTAGTTATTGGTTGTGTGTCTATTTTTTCTGTACATTATTTAAAAGCACAAACAAAAATCAGAGTCAGAGTAAATTGAAATGCCCTTGACTCAAAAGGACAGTCTGTATATTAATCTTAGATTGTTAATAAGTTATGATCTTGTTTTTCAATTTACCTCATACATGTACACAGTGTACACTCCAAATGTATGGATCTGCCTGGCCCTTTCTGTAGGTTAGATGTATGGATCTGTCCTAGCAGGCCCTTGGGAGCTGGTACAGTGGTTTCCTAAAAAGAGAATTAAGGGGCAAAGTTACATGCATTATGGCTTGACTGTAGGGAAGGACTGGGAAATAATGAGAGGAGCCACCTTGGAGATTTTAATACCCACAGTGCTGTATGAAAGTGTCTGTAAAGAGACCTTTCCCTGGAGCCAAGCTGGCTGAGTACCTGCTTATGGGGAAAACAAGAGTATCTTTGAGAAGAACATAGGTTTTGTAGCAGAATTTTAATTTTTTAATAAATCTGCAGCTCCTTCGCCTTCTTCCTGCAGTCCCAGGAGCCTGGAGATGCTGTAGCTGATCTCCCAGCAGTGGCCCAGAGGGGTGAGAAGCCAGGGCCTGCAGGAGCAGCCTTCCTTGCTGAAGGCCAGCTGCTCTTACCCTCAGCCTGGCCAGCACTGAGCTAACCTGTAACTGGAGCCACACATTCCATCCCGTGCTCACGGGGTGATACTGGGATGAGGATCACTGGTGCTCTCATGCAGTTATTTTTCATGTTTGAGTAGGGAAGAACGGCTTAATTAATTGTTGATAGTGGTGCAAAAGGAGATGGCATCCATGTAGGATACCAAAAATGAAAGGCTTATGAAATGAAAACCTTCCCTTTCCTCATCACCCTCAACCCCTGCGATCCTCTCATGATCCCCCTCATCTGTTGGCATGCATTTCCTTTACCACATGACACCCTTTGCCTGGAAAGTTCCCCCCACCAGCTGAATCTGTAGCCTTTGAATGCCCTTCAATGAGCAGATGCCGTAGTTTTCACTTTGACCTCACCCACCCGAGACTCAGTGTGCTTTGCATGATAGTTTTGCATTGGAATGGCAGTAGTTTTGTTTTATTGAGCATGATTTTTATTTTTGGGGGTCAATCCTAATTTCTTTTCTATTTCCTTTTCTTTCCTCAATGTCTGCTGCACCCCGTTTCGTCTCCTCCATCCATCTCGTCGCCGTCGTTGCGCTGCTCCATAACACTGCATTACGACCCCGGCACACCCGCACACAACCACCCACCCTCCTTCCTTCCACTCCATCCCTCCGCCTCTGTGCATCGTTACCAAAAAATACCAAACCAAAACCCGGCGGATGTCGTGGTGCTTGTATCCAATCAGGGTGAAAATTCCTTCCTACAGGCAACCGTGGCAAAACTGGGACCTCTCCCTCGTATCCTTGCGGATATCACAAAGTCCATGACCAGCCCCACACCCACGCAGCAGCAGCTGAAGCGTTTCACGGAGCACAGCTCCAGCCCAAATGTGGCTGGCAGTCTCTCCTCAGGACTTCAGAAGATAACTGAGGACCCCACCGATGGGTACGTCCCAGCAGGGGCTCGAGGGCAGCTGTGGGGCTGTTCCAGCTGTGAAGAGCTGGAACGAGATGATCCTCGAGGTCTCCTTCCAGCCCAAGCCATTCTGTGGTTCCAGGGGCTGAGGGCTTTGTCGCCTGAGCTGGCTGCCCCGGCCCCGCTGTGGCAAGGGGAGCTCAGGCCTCTCTCACGGGGAATGCACCATCCCAGTAAGGGGGCACGGGGTGGCACTGGGCACCTGGAGCTGTGGACTTACCCAGAACTCAACCACATCTCTGGGAGTCAATGGCTTGAGCTGATAAAGAAAGCAGTTCTGTGATTTACTGCCAGCCCGAGTGCACGGTCAGCCGTCGTGTTTCCTTCTGGCCATCAGACTGCTAATGGAAAAACTGAGCCGTAGGTGAAACTTATTAGCTGTGGAACAGCAGAAACAGTCCCTCCTGTGTTTTGTTCAGCATTTCTCACACTGTAACAGTGTTAATCTGGAGCTGTGACATGGCAGAGCTGCCAAAGGGCTCGGCTGCTGCAGGCCCAGAGCAGTACCTGTGCTGTCAGGTACAAGGGCCAGTTTGTCATGTGCAATTCTCCATCCCCTGGAGATGGAGAATCTACATCCAGCTCTGAAGGAGCCTTCACACAACTCCTGCTGAATTTTAAGACCTCCACAATACAGAGTCGTAGCATCATTAAGGTTGGAAAAGCCCTAAGAGTATCAAGTCCAACCATTAGGCCAGCACTGCCAAGGCCACCACCAAACCATGTCCTGGTGTGCCACATGTAAACACCTTCCAAGGATGGTGACTCCACCACTGCCTGGGCAGCCTGAGCCACTGCTGAGAATCCTTTGGGTGAAGAAATTTTTCCTGGTACCCAGTTTAAACCAACCCCGGCCCAACTTGAGGCAATTTTCCTTTGTCCCATCTCTTGTTATGCAGTGCAAAGGGTTAAATGGCTCCGAAGTCTTGCTAGAGACAGAGGTGACTAAGGGGGGAGGATTTAGCGGGAAGGATTTAGATTTCACCTGCGAAAAAAATAAAGATGAAGGACTTCTCGAATCAAACACAATTCTCCAAGATAAGTGGTAATTAAGGAAGAGTGTGTTCTGACTTGCACACAAAGAGCTCATAAAAGGAAGTCTGGCTCCTTGAAGCTTTCAGTGGGGGGAGGTTAAGTGAGGTAGAAAGACTTCTCTGGGACAGATCTCTCGGGGTCTTGGCTGCTCAAAAATTAACCAAATTCCTTTCCGCTCCACAGTGACATAAACAAGATGAAGTCTCCAACCCAGGAAAATGTAGATGGACATTTTAGGGGCAAGACCTTACTGCTGGTGCAGCAAGTATCCACGCAGAGCATGAGTTGCTCAGACAAGGATGAGAAGGTAAGTGTCTTGCCCAACGGACGTAGCATCTCCCTGATGGACCTGCAGGACCCTCACACAGCTCACAGTGACACTGCTTCCACGATGCACGACGTGCCTTTGCGCCTGGCGGGCAGCCAGCTCTCCGTCACCCAGGTGGCCAACATCAAACAGCTGTGGGACACCCAGAGCACCCCCCAGAGCGCTCCCCAGGTCCGGAGGCCGCTGCACCCGGCGTGGAACCAGCAGGGCAGCCTCCGGCCTCTGTCGTTCCAGAACCCGGTGTACCAGCTCAACAACCCGAGCCCCCCCACGGCCAAGGCCTCCGTGGACTCCAGCCCGGAGAACCTGAGCACCGCCAGCTCCCGCAGCCGCAGCAACAGCGAGGACTTCAAGCCCAGCGGGCGCAGCAACAGCAGCCTGGAGGACTCGGCCAAGCGCAGCTCGCAGAGCGAGGACTCGGCGCGGCGCCCCGACAAGCACGTGCCCGTGGTGCTGCCGCGGCAGAACAGCAGCAGCCAGGCGCAGATCCGCAAGATGGAGCAGGCCGGGCCGGGCACCAGGGCCAAGACGCTGCACACGCTGGCGCACAGCCCCTCCCTGCGCAGCACGGGCAGCGCCTCCGGGGCCTCGGGGGCCGCGGGCGCCGAGCCCCTCCAGAACGGGAACCGCTCCCGCCACCAGTCCTCGTCCTCCCGGGAGAGCCCCGTGCCCAAGGTGCGCGCCATCCAGCGGCAGCAAACGCAGCAGGTAAGGACATCCTGCCTCCGGGCCTGCGCTTTGGTCTGCAGCCAGGGCTCCTGGGCCTCCAAAGCGTTCTTGACCTTGGAGTGCAGCTGGATCGAGAGGAGCAGCACTTATGGAGCAGTGCCATAAGTAGCAAGCGTAAGGAATAGTCGTGCTTGTCACCCTCACAAGCTTGGCAAGCCACCTTATCTGTGCCACTGGGATGCTTTTGTCCTAAATTTTTTTTTAAAAATACTGTTTTCCATTTACTAAGGTAGCAGCAAACCTGCTGAAAGAAACAGAACTGGAAAATTTCCCTGAGTACAAAGGAAAAAAAAGCAGGAGCAGCTTTGTTCCAAATGGTGGTTCAGATCACCACGTGAGACTGCGTTTGCCCTGTGGTGCTAATTTAAAAGCAGAGCTACCTCGAACCAGGGAAATGAACAAAGATAAAACATCACAGAATAACTGCTGCCAAAATAACAAATAAGCACAGTTGTCTAAAGCGTGGAGAAATCCATATTTCACCATGATGAAGCAGTCTCTTGCTGGTCCTCAAATAAGTGCTGCTTTTTCATTAATTTTCTCAAACAATGAATAATGCAAATTTTTTCTGGGAAGGAGTGCTTATAGCTACCAATTCCTAATGCACATTATCAGTTGTTCATAGGCAACTATAAATCAAGGTTTTCCTGCCAAAAAGCCAACATTCCTTTATCTTGTTAAAAAAACCAGTAATAATCCTGTTGTGATTTGTGGTGTATGAAAATATTTTCCTAAATTAGTTTCATTTTAAAGAGGAAGTGAGTATTTCAATGTTACAGTGAAGGTACAGAACATGATCTGCAGGTGAGAGCTTTTGCAGGGGGAAGGCTTTGGGCTGTGAGGTGAAGCTGGCAGAACAATCTCTGCTCTGCCCAAGGTTTTCCTGGTGTTCCCTGACAGTGGAGCTTTCTCAGCAAACTCCGGAATGTTACAGGAAAACCTGGGAACCCAGCAGCAATCAGGGCTTCAAAATTACCTTGATACCTCAAGTTCATTGAAGTACAAGACCAGAAACACTGAATCACAGACCAAAGCTTAGCATGCCAAGTTAGTAATACCCAAAGAAGTAATTGTTTGTTATTTGAAGTGTGTGTGTGTGTTTGTGTCTTCCTGCCATGTGTGTTTTACAGCAGGGCATAGGGGCACAGCTAGGTGGAAGGTGCTTATGGAATACAGACAGGCCTTGTGTTGTTCTGGTGGCACATTTTAGGCCAGGAACAAGGATAAATGTGAAGGGGATGTGCATCCACTTGTTTTCCCATGTACTTTCTATACTAATTGTTTCCACTGGATTCTTTAGAGTACTTGCTCCTGCTTTATTCAGAGAAATCAATTTGTTCTCTTCTTCCCCACACCCATGAACAAGGTCTTGAGTGGTGCCAAATTGAGTGGCCAACATTTTTTTCAAGGCAAATTCCATTGCGTCCTTTTAATTGCAAATCTTGTTGTGGAACTCTGTTCTTGTTTAAAAAAGAGAAGGAGAAAAGAGAAGTTGGGCATGTTCTTTCTGGGCATGTTCTTTCTAGGCATGTTTTGTGGGCGTTATAATTATTAGACTCTGTTCTCTACAAGTCCCATTTGTTTCTGAATATAGAGCTGGGCCCTTTGTTTGCTGGGAGAGGTCACTTTTTGCCTTCCATTTCCATTTAGGAGGTAGGTGGGAACAGAAATGTCAGTGTGTTCTCTGGAAAAGAGGCAAAGAGGGGAATTAATACATGATCCTAGCAGACTAACTCTTTTTTGCCCTTTATTAGAGAATAACTTGAAACCCATTAGTGTGTGTGACTTGCCATCCTCTTGGTCTTCGACAGCTTTCAGAATTTGGCTGCTGGAAATATTCTGTCCTACACTTGGAAGGTTTTTTGGCCAGGTTTGCTGCTGCTCAGCAGTCTGGTGCAGGGCTGAGGATGTACTTTATAGTCACCTTTGTGCTGTCTGAGTCCCCTGTAGCTCCAGTGGGTGGTGAGAGCGTTCATCCGTCCTGTTCCTGATTTCTCCAGTGATTCACAGCCACGCAGGGTCCATGGTCTCCCTTGCTCTGGCTGCCTGACAGCAAATGTCATCAAAGAAATCTGAATTAAGGAGCTTTGCCAGGTTGCCACACTACACCTAAGGGGCTGTTAGCTTTCCTGTTGTGAAGACTTCCCTCTAGGGAAAAGGCCTTTGCTTAAATCCAAGGATATGTGCCTAATTCCTGTGCATTTTCTTTGCCTTTACATTTCTGCTGAGGCTTCTTCCCATGCTGGAGCGTGCATGGCTGCTCAGGACAGCTGAGCTGTGGGAGCAGATCCAGCACCCACCAGCCCTGTCACCCTGAGCAGGAGGAGCATAGCAGGAGGGTGACACGATCCCTGACTCCTAAGGAAGCTGTTCCCTCCCCATGGAGAGCTGCTGGCTGAGACTGGCACTTCAGAAGCTCCAGGCAGGGAGCACAGTGCACTTGGGTGCACCACTGGGCCAGGCAGGGAGCTGAAGAGCTGCCTGGGCACAAAAAGAAGCTGCAGTTGGGGAGAAGTTGGTCTTTTGCATTTCTCAAAAACATTAGACAATGTTGCTCTTTCAGAAGTAATTATGCTAATTCCTGCGCTTATAAACTTGTCTTTGTCCGTGAAAATTGCTTGGAATTTATAGCAAGCCATGTTTTCCCCAGCCAGGCAGAGAGTTTCTTGTCTTTTTTCTTGGCTCCCCTTTTGGATTCCCTTGAAGAGGAAAGAGAAAGCTTCCAAAGTGGTTGGACATTTCTGCAGTCAGCACAGCTGGCCCTGGCAGGGCGGCTGTGCTGCAGTGGACCATCCAAACCTGGCAGGCACTGCCATGGTCGTGTCCCACCTCCCTGCCACATTCAAGGCCTGCCACACTGGCCCAGACCCAGGCTATGCAGTCCCATGCTCCGCTGTGGTCTGTCCCAGCCTGGCTGAGGAAGCTGCTCCCAAGCTGAGCTCCTCAGCACTCCAGGGAAGCCAGCCTGCCTCACCTGAGCACGCTGCGAGCACAGCTTTGTCACTGTGTTCTCTGTGCAAGTCGTGGCAGGGTGAGGAAGCCTTGCTGACAGTGTGGCAAAGGGAAGAGCTGGATGTGAGCAGGATTGGGAAATAAGAACATTTTCAGAGAGAAGCTCACTTGGAGAGGAAGAAAAATTTCCAAAGCGCATTGGTTTTAGAGGGAGTCAGGTAGATGCTGTAGGTCTAAAATCAAGGGAGGATGGAGTATCCCTGCTGGGGGAACCTTTGAGGCTGACAGATCCAGGGTATCTTTCTCCTCCAGCTGGAATTCAGTGCTGCTTTGTGTGCAGTGTCTCTGAGAATGCTGACAGTGTCTGTGCCCCAGGTGCAGTCGCCGGTGGACTCGGCCACGCTGTCGCCGGTGGAGAGGACGGCTGCGTGGGTGTTCAACAACGGGCAGTACGAGGACACCAAGAAGGACATAGCCCAGAACCTGGATGACATCAAGCATGCTGAGAAGGTACATTTGGTTCTGGGGGTGCCACTGAGTGCTGTGTGCACCCCACAGAGAGTTCAGAGGGACTTTGGGGCCCTGCTGTCACAGCGTCACACATTCTCACACGGGTTATATTGGTTACAGTGATCACTAACTCTGTAAATAAAGTAAATCAGGATTGTTAACCTGACTGAGCATAGCTTAGGGACATGCACAGGGACTGTGCAGGGCTGCAGCTCAGCTTTCATCAGTAGCAGCAGTGAGATTTCGTCTTGGGCTTCTCCTGAGGCAAATACCTGTCAAACAGGTACTGCACAGAAATCTGCATGACCTGTTTCTGAAAGTGTCTGTAAAGTGTCTGTTTGTTCAGGAGTAGATCCCATTTTTCCAAATGCAGTTACAGCCATTTGTTGCTGTGGGGATGGAGGAGTTGTGTAAGGTGTTTGGTATTTTGAGAAGGCTGGGACTGAGGAGGAGAACATTTAGTGGACAAAGATGCAGAAATATAGGATTGTTAGGAAAGGTGAATGAACCCAAAACAAAGAAATATATTGAGATTCATGGCACTATTGCAGAAATGATTGCCCACAGAGACAAGAAGAACAAAAGCTCAGCCAAGTAACTTGACAGGCTCTGGTTTGCATTGATTGGTTTGCTCTGACCTGCTCTGACTGATTAGGTCCCGAAGAGTGAATTATTTGGGTCCCACAGACGTCTGGGTTTGTAAGTTTAGGCAGCTCAGGCCAATTCTGCAGCTGAGCACTGTCAGCAGCATCTGCCTGAGAGCTGCTGGAGTCTGGGGTAAGGCAGGATGTGACCAGTCAGGGCTGAGGAGCCATGTCAGAGCCCTCTGACTGCTTGAATTGTGCTGCAGAGTGGCCCCCCACAGCGTGGGAGCAGCTTGCTGCCCAGTGGGAGCCCATGTGCCCCTTCTCTATGGTCACCCCTATGTTTGCTTCTCACTTCCTTTTCTTCAATCACCTTATTTTTCATTAGGGAAAAACCCCCAATGTTCCCCTAAAGCACAGCAGAGCTTTATCATGATCTGATCTCTCCTTTCTTCTCCCTTGCCCCTGATTCCCCCCTGCCACCCCAGTACGAGCAGGAGATCGCCAAGCTGAAGGAGCGCCTGCGCGTGTCCAGCCGCCGGCTGGAGGAGTACGAGCGGCGGCTCCTGGTGCAGGAGCAGCAGATGCAGAAGCTCCTCACCGACTACAAGTCTCGACTGGAAGACAGTGAGGACAGGCTGCGCAGGCAGCAGGAGGAGAAGGACAGCCAGATGAAAAGTATCATCAGCAGGTGAGGCTTTGTGGGGAGCTGGGGACTGGGTGGGACGAGCGGCTCCCCTGTGCCACTCCATCCTTAGAGCAGATGAAGGTGTGGAAACTCACCAGAGATTGTCAGGAAAGTACAAGAAAATATTTAGGAATTTTTAACTTAGGTCTCTGTTGTACTCACTGTAGGTATTTTGTTGTTGTTTGGAATCTGTACATGAGATTAGTTTTTCAGGGCAGTGACATTTTGGGCAATGTCTGTTCTGAAAATAACAAGGTCGGGTAACTGGGAGTGTCAGATGGGGACATAAGCTTTCCTGAGAGGAACAGAATTCTTCTCTTGGAGAGCCACAGAGTCCAACCAACAGGCCAGAGTACCTGAAACACTTGGGAATAATATTGACCTGTCCTACTTTGTCCCTCTCCTTTCTCATCAGACTCATGGCCGTTGAAGAGGAGCTGAAAAAGGATCACGCTGAGATGCAAGCAGTCATTGATGCAAAGCAGAAAATCATTGATGCACAGGTAGGTAAAGCGCTTGGGATTTCCCAGAACCTGTGTGTAGAACCTGTTATTGGTTCCCTCTGCTGCCCCAGCACTGTTGTCTATCTTCCAAGCCGTATCGGCCCGCAGTGTCACACATGTCACTTATTGCCTCTGGGAGATAACTGGGGGCTTTAATTAATACTGTCTGACCTGGGCTTTGAGGCAGCCTGGCAACAAATCCCAGGACTGGTCACATCTCCAAAACCTTTGCTACTTGGTGAGATCCCAAGGGAGTAAAGGAATAGCAGTGCATTGTGTAGATGTTGTTCCAAGTGTGGGCCTGGGACCTCTGGGCAAGCTGTGCCTCACCCCAGCATAGTTTAGCTGCCATGTGCATGCGTCTCAGCTGTGCCAGCAACAGCATGGCTTCGGACAGTGGAGCCCAGGAAAGAGAATGCTGCAAAGGAGCATTGTCCTGGGAATGTCACGTGTAGCATTTCACCCCACGGCCGTGCTGGGGAAATGCCCATTTCCCACAGACCTGCAGCTCCCACCTCAGTCCCCGGGCAGCTGTGGGGAGGGGAGCCCAGCGGGAAGTGCATGTGGGTGTTTCCTGTGGGGTCATCCCAGCTTTTCCTCTGTGTCTGTGCTGATGCCACAGCAGAACCTGGGACTGGTTTGTATCTGCCTGCCGTGTTACGTTCGTGGTATTTGCATTTGCAGGGTCTCTTTACTGCTTCTGGGTTTTTCAGTAGCTCCAACTGGAAACTTTCTTCAGTAATTTTTTCTGGAATAATCTAAGTTATTCCCTTCACAAAGAGTGGTGGTGGGAGTCTTGGATGAACATGGTTAAACATGGCATTGGGCTATTAGAAATATTTGAACTCATGTGGAACTGTAGGGAAAATATAAAGCAGCAAAGAGCTGTGTTTTTTTGAGATAGGCACTGTCAGGGCATCTGGCTGTTACAGACATGGAATGGCAGCTCATCCAGGCAGCAGCCTGGATTCTGAAATGGGTGGATGCATTTTCCATCTGCCTCAAGAAGGTGGCACTGAGCAAACGTGCAAAGTGTTTTTCAGAGGGAGAGAATGTGACTGAGTAAGAAACTTTCCTGTTACCTGTGTGTGTTATCTCAGCCTTGGTGCTGGTTGTGGGCTAGCAAGGTGGAGCGTGGACCACTGTGATCCCAGTGTCACCAGCTGGCAGAGGGGACCACTGCTGACTTGTGAGACCTTCAGACCCTCAGGGCTGGACAGGGGTAGTCCTTGATCACACTCCATCAAGTGATGCAGCATTTATCACCTGTGGTGGAAACTGGTGAAAAAACAGGAGCAAAACAGAGCAGGAATGATTTCTCTTTTTCTTGGGCAAGCAAACTCACCTGCCTCACTGTCAGGCAGTGCATGGGGGAAGTGCAAGTGTCACTGTCCTTCCTCGAGTACCTGAGCTGAGGAGGAAACTGGTGAAAGATTCAGAACAGACTCACCACGGGAGCCCAGGTGTCTGCTGGGTTCTGTAGCAATCCCTTGAAGTCGTGCTTGGAAGGTTTTATTTAGTCTGATTCCTTCAGTGGCTAGGAAAGGTCTTTTTTTGTGTGAGATTCATTGAGAGGGGCCGGAACACGGCTGAAGAGTTACAGGCTGCCAGGAGCAGGGGTGACCTGGGCTCCTGTGCTTAGGGACACCGGCCCAGGACGGTTTGAGGGCTGCAGTGCAGCTCCAGCACTGCCCCAAGCACACAGACACGAGCTGTTCTCCTGGCCCTGGAGCTGAGCAGGGATAGGTCTGGCCAGACTCTCTCCTCGGAGCGGCGCAGCTGCACAGAGAACTGGCCCGGTTGCTATTGCAAGTGACATCTCCGCTGTGTTAAATTACAGGTCATAAATGGGGATGAGATAATTCCAACAGGCAAGTAAACCCAATCAGTTCTCTAGCTGAGCAGTACCCAGTCCTGGCCCAGCACACTGACCTCCTACCCATTCCAGCTCCTCCTGCTCCCTGTGCCCTGAGCGTGTGAGAGATGTGCCTGGTAGATGCAGTTTTCCTATCAGTGAGAAGATGCCTCTACTCACCAAGCTTGTGCTTTTAAGATTGATTTTCCAAGTGTGGATTTCCAGCTGTTTTGCAGACTGGCTCAGTGAGTGCTCAGCAGTGTCTGAAAACACCCAGCCTTTCATTCTCAATTCTTCAGAAAGACTTCTTAGAAATTTTTCAGGAAAAGTTTCAGAAGGAAAATATTCATTTTAAATTGGATGTTCCAGGTGAAATACAGTCGGAGGAGTAGAAGCTTTGCCTGACTGAGGAGCACATTCCTGCTGAGGCAGTTGTGTTCTGCAGGGCTCATTTCAGCATGGGAGGAAAGGCCTGTAACTCCTTGGCTCCGTGTTCTCCCTGCTCCCATCAGCTGGATTAAGATGAGGGCTAAGGCAGGCCTCGTGCCTCCTCCTCCTCCTCCTCTGTTGGCTTTGCACAGAGCTCGGTGTCTCCAGGGCTGTAACAGAAGCAGGATTAAAATTGTGCTTTGTTTTTGCACCCGAGCACTCACCCCTGTGGGGAGCCCGCTGAGAAAAGCAGACACTGCTGATCAGTGCTGTAGCAGGCACTGATGTGCGGGGATCCCAATCCCAGGGGGCTGTGGTAGCACGTGAGTCTCCTGAGCAGTGTGGCTGAACTGTTCCTTCATGTTTATGCCTTCTGTGCATCATTTTTCCCTCCATTTTCTTTCTCAATGGGCTGGACTGGGAAGAGTTCCCACGTGCAACTTCTTTTGGTTGAGCAAATTAGACATTTTCCCTTCTCAAAGAACAAAAGCCAATCAGCTGGTGGCACGGAGAGCACAGTTACCTTCCTGCTGTCTGTAGCACTGCTTTCTGCAGCTGCATTATTATTATTTTTTGGGGAAAGATGGAAATTGTCATCTCTGATTATGCCAACACCTCCTTGGCTCACCCCTGCGGTGCTGTACCCCCTGTTGGCAGGCTGGGTGTGGTGATGGGCCGTGTCCATTCAGCAGCACACATCCCCGAGCCGTGTGCCCTCTGTGCAAGGACAATCAGGCGGGCCCAGGAGCCCCCGAGCTGGAATGGGTCTAGGAGCAGCGTGTTCCGTGTTTGTTCTGTGTGTTCTGTCCATGGCATCTCCCCTCCACCCGCAGTGCCCTCTCCCCCTCACCCCCAGTAACCCTCAGCGTTAGCTTTGGCTGCTGCTTCTCTGTGTTGCTGTTGCACCGTCACCGCAGGCTGCCATTATCTGCTTTTTATTATTATTGTTTATTTGTGCCTTTATTTATTTATTTCAAGCATCCCATGAGTTTACTCTGAGCACACTCCATCCAAAGCACAGAGACAATGGTCGGCAGATACCACTTGCACTTCTCTCTGCCAGATGAAACCCCCCACCACTTTTATTTTCTGCTGCCTGTTTCTGTTTTTCTAATTACTTCTAAAACATAATATTGAAATTGGCTACGACTGTTATTAACACGACACCCTCCCACTGCCCTGCCTGGCCGGGTGGGGCCTCCCCGCCCGGATCAATTCCCGCTGTAACTCGGATTCGTCACCCCAAAAGCCCCGGAGGGCCGGAGCAGCGCCCGTGGCAGCCCGAAAACAGAAAGAGGCAGACAGCCCATGGCCCAGGGAGTGCTGGCCCTGCTGCCTCTGCCCAGAGCCCGCCAGGGCGTGCGGCAGCTCTGACGCTGGGGGGTGTCTTTGCAGGAGAAGCGGATCGTGTTCCTGGACTCGGCCAACACGCGCCTGATGAGCGCCCTGACGCAGGTAAAGGAGCGCTACACCATGCACGTCCGGAATGGCAACCCTCCCAAGCTTTCCATCACGGAGAATGGTGAATTTAAGAACAGCAGTTTCTAACCCTGCAGGTGCCGCCAACCACCTACGTGTAAGAGCCAGACGGAGCAGAGCCGAGACACCTCACCGTCACTGATTGTTGCACATAGTTCTTCTGTACAAGGAAAGTTGTATTGTTTGAAGATTGTACTGTTTGAAGATTGTTCTAAAATTGTTTTAGAATTGTATTTTAAATTGTTTCAAGATAGTATTGTACATTCAATAAAATTGAAAAAGCAACTCTGAAGGGTGGGCTTTAATTCCCCACTCAGGGCCAGGAGAACCAGGCTCCCCAGAATAAGTCCTTGTGGATTGCTGTGTAAATAGAGGGAGCTCTTGGGTTGTGTACAGAAAATGCCAATGTAATATACCAAAAGGAAGTGAATACTGTAGATTTTTTAATTATTGCTATTTTTTTTATTATTATTATGTTGTTGTTATTGTTGTTATTGTTATTGTTGTTGTTGTTTTTCTCTTGTTGAAAGCACTGCAGTCCTGGGAGGAGGAAGAGGGGAGCGTGTGTGCGTGTGTGTTGTGGGTGAGAGAGGTGAGCAGCGGGTGACCTGAGACAGCAGCTGGAAAAGGACATGAGTGGAGTGAAATGAATTCCATAGGAAAACTCGTCAGCTGGGTTTATTCCCCTCTTCCCCAGCTGGTCTTTAGCTGAATGCAAACTTGATAGCAAACGTGTTAGCAAGAGGACTGGCTCTCGCTGTGTCCCGTACCTCCTTTTGACAGGACTCTGTCATAACACAGTCTTCTGAAGAAGGTACACAGTGGGAGCAGCAAGCTGGGCTCCTGGAATTTGCACAGTCAGGCTTCCTGTCAGACACAGGGAATCTGCAGGATTCTGTGGTAGGATTCTTTCTTTTTTACCCCAGTTCTAATGCAGTTTTATATTTTCTGTTTGGAGGCTTTACAGACCTGTAAATACTTTTTTAACGATTTCTAGCCAATCCCCACTGTACACCCCCTGCAGCGGCACCCTGAATTCCCTCTCTGCTCTCCATCAGGAACAGACAGGTTAATCCTCTCGGGAAAGGGCTAACCAAAGGGTGCCCATGCCCAGCACAGGAAATTCCATATGCAAAAGTCCCTTTTTCTAGAGGATTTCTGTATTTTAATGCTTGCTTATTTTCACTATTTCAGCCACTTGTTGTTTAGCCAGTGTAGTTCCAGTTGAAAGATCTTCCATTTCTGCTGAGATTTTCCTTTCTCTGGATACTTTAAAGGATTTTTTGGTTTGTTTTTTTTTTTTTTCTTTAGTTCTGTACACTGCAGTTTTTTTCAGAAGTTTTGACAAAGCTTTCATCTCCAATTCCTTTCCTATGTGTTTCATAGAAGCATGATTGCAGACTGTGTGAATGGGATATCGCTCCAAAGTGACCTTCTCCTGGGAGATAGGGACATTCACAACCTGTAACAGATGAACTGTAAATGGCTTGGTATTGTCAATTCTCATTATTTCGTCAAGTGCCACAATGTTTAATCTGAGAGAGGGTTTGTGGGTTTTTTTAATCCCAGATTCTGGAGTCAAGTGTGAAATTTTACTTCCAGCTGTTCCTGTGCATTTCAAGCCCTCAAACTCACAGTAAATGAAATTATTGCAGCATTGATTGAAACTGTTAATTACAGAAACATACCGATAACAGCAAGTGTGATTACCCATTCACACATGCTGTCGAAATTGGAAAAGTTTACTTCAATTTGAGACAAAACCTCGAGAGGTGCCTCAGTGTGGGGTTGTCTCATGAAAAACGCACGAGTGTCTAAGCCAGTTCCCTGCACATGAATTATTGGCAATACCAAGACCCACACCCTGTCTGTTGCCAACTTTGCCTGGTGTTTGGAAATGAATTAATTTTAATTTGAAATTTTTGGAAATTAATTAATTCATTTTTGGAAATGAATTCATCCCAGCTCAGTGGCTGATGCAGGAGGTGGCAGAGCAGTGCGTGTGCTCTGGTGTCGATGCTCGAGCTGCCACCACCACCCACATGAGTTGTGTGCCTCAGTGCAGAGCCCCCTGTGCTGTGGGATGTGTGTGCATCAGTCCTGCCAGCCCTTCTGAGGGCACAGCAGTCTGCAGCGAGCTGGGATTTGGGATTCCTGCTCAGCTCTTTGGGATCAAAGCTGCTCCGGCTGCTCGGCCGGCACTGCCACACCTGGGGTTGTGCTCTGCATTGGCTCAGCAGTGGTTACTTTTCCATACTTTCCAAAGCGTCTTCCAGCTCTAAATCCTTGCTGACCTCTGATATTTTTATTCCTCAAACTGTGCCTTTGAGTTCCTCCTTTCTCCCTCCAGGCATCGCAGCCGTAGCAACTCCTCCAGCTTGTGTTGAGCTGTCGTGTGAGGGCCTCTTTCACAGAGCCTTTCTGTGGGCTGTTCCTGTGGGATCTGCGTGTCCTTAGCCAAGTACTGGAATTGCACAGCTGTAGCAAGGGGGAACAGGCTCCCGTCCCTCTGGGATGGCCATGGGAGCCGCTGCCTGGTGGCACCGTGCAGGTGACATAGGTGTGACCGTGCGTGAGTGGGGCTGCTCTGGCAGAACAAGGCAGAAGCAGATGTGGTGTTCTAGGAGAGTGATTCCAGCATTATTTTGGGAAACACCTTTCCCTGGAGCTCCCCAGTGCTCTGGTAATGTCAGAGGTCACTGGCTGGGCTGTGTGGTTTGATGCTGAGGGCTCTGAGGTGTCCACTTTGCTTTCTGCAATAGGGGGAGCATTTCAGCCTGGATTTTTAGAGGGGAAATAATCCCTGCCCCAATATTGGTGAGGTCTTTGGCAGTGCATCATTCCAATACTGCACCTTTTCCTGTGTGTTTCTCAAGCTTGCAGAATGCTTGTAGGAAAAGCAGGGGCTCTGTCAGAGCCTGACCCCTCTCTGTGGTCTCATAGCTCATTGCAGGCTGGTGTTTCTGTGCTCTTCCAGTTTCTCCCCTAAGGTTCCAGGTGTGTAGACCCCGGAGGGGTGAAGGTTGCAGAGTCAGTGCTGCAAGACTGGAATTGATCTGCTGCAGCACAGAACACTGCTCCTGAGTCCTGCAGGCAGCTGTCTCTCCTAGTTTGTTACCAAGCAGCCTTCCAGAAAAATTTTCAGCCGCCTGAAGCTGACAATATGGGAAAATGCCAGTTTCTATTTTGTCCAGACTGATAAAATCCAAGTGGCACTAAACCACGTGTGTGTTGAGGAGCAGGAGCCCTGCCTGGGCCTGACCACATTTGGGTTTAGACTCGTGGCCAGTGGGGCTCTGCAGCAGTGAGGGAGTAAATGGTGCAACGTGTGATGGGGAGCGTGGCAGAGGCTGCCCTTGGGTGCACACTCTGATGGCTGTGTCCAATGCTGTGCAAGGAGCTGCTGCTCCCACTGCAGGGGAACAGATGAAGTAGTGCAGGAAAAATTGGATAGCCTGGAGGAGGAATTCTCGTGTTCCTCAGACTGAACAGGAAAGTCACCCCATCCTGGTGTCTCAGTCCGTGCTGGCCACGTTGGTACCGTTCCAGGAGGGTTCTCTCCAAACCTCAAAGCCACCTGGGCTTAGTGAGTGCTCAGGGAAAGCTTGAGGCCAGCACAGCAGGGCAGGGAGATGGAGCAGCCCCTTGTGTGTGGCCTCTTGGCAGGCTGTGTGTGGTGTCTGCAGTGTGAGAGGTGAGCAGGGTGAGCAGGGACAGGCTCTGAGAGGACAGAGGGAGCACAGCCTAGGGGCAGCACCCTGTAAATCCAGGAATTCAAGCCTTTTTTTTTTTAGGGGGAATAGATTTCACATCTAGGAATTACCAACTGTTATTTCCCTGGTGTACCAAAAATGGGCAGCTTTTTACAAAAGCACAGATCCATACAACTACACATTTTGCTGAATTCCTCTCCAGTGGCATAACTCAGGCAGGGAGTCTACTACAGGAGCATGGAAAGGGATTTTCTAGTATTTTCTAGTTAGAGAATATGAGGTGTATCCACTAATAAATTCTTTATTCATCTAATAAATCATCAAAGAAATGGGGTTTATTTTTGTGTTCATGTAATTGCTTTGGTTTGGCTGTGAGCTTTTCCCCCATGATATATTCATTTCATATTTTGGTGCTTGCATAAACCCACCAGCTTTTAACTCTGAAGTCCATGAATTTTACAGCCATGTCCATGGAACGTGTCAGCAATACTTACTTGTGTGGATGAATTCTGCTTGTGTTCTACAAAAATGTCCGTGTTGTTCCTGGAAAACAATTCCTGTCTGAGTTGAACCATGACGTGCATTTCCATCAGTGGTGGGCATGGTCAGCCACAAGTATCCAGCTGAGTCTGCCAGAGGAAAAAGGGTTAAATTTAGGGTGATGTTTTCAGGTGTTTCCTTCTCCACAGTAACTTAACTCCCAGGAGAATGAGCATGTCCTTACAGATCATGCCTGCCAGGAATCCTACCTGCAAAAATAGATTTTCTGTCTCAAGGGCCTTAATAAGAGTGTTACTACACAGAACTGTTCTACAATGATAGCTCTAAATAATTTATTTTTTATTTCAACAAAGTACACCTTTAAAAAGGAATAAACTTGTTTTTCAAGCCGTATTTTTATGCTTGTAGCACTGGACTGTTTGGTCTCTGAGATCCATTTCTGCATTTCATTGCCTGGGTTTGTTCTAAAGAAGATTTATTTTTGTTCTGTGAATAATTTTTGAAGGTTCTTGTAATATGTACAGATATAGATACATTTGAGGACTTTTATTGATATTCCTACAAAGAATACAAATAAACTTTAACTTTAAAGAGTTTGGACTCTGTAAACTTGCGCTGATTTAAAGTCTCCCCCTTTTCTGTGCTCTGTGGTTGTGTTTGTGTAAATGCAGAGGGTGGAGGGGAAGGAATTCCCACTGGGACAGAGCAGCTCCCGCCTGGAGCAGCCTGAGCAAACCAAGGAGGGGAATGGGATCAATTCCTGAAGCTGGGAAATAGCCGGCATTGCGGAGTGAGAGAGCGACAAGCTGTGGAGACACGGAGAACTGCTCTCTGCTGCCTTCGGCGTGGGGTTTTTCACTGGGTGCTGCAGAGAGTGCCCGTGTGTTAATTAACGTGGTTATACCCCTCCCGCCGGACCGGGGAATGTGATCAGCCCGGTTTTCCTGTGCAGTCCATTCCTCAGTCACAATTCCCACGCAGCAGCCCAAAGCTGCAGAGCTGGAGGCAGGGACATGCAGATGGGTATTGTTTACAGGTTCACATCAAATGCTGGATTCTAAGATATTTACATTTATTCTTCATACGTGTATGAAATCTTGTGTACAGTGAATGGGCAAACCTTCCACAGTGAGCTTACTGGGTGTAAAATCCCTTCTCAAGGGGACGTTCTGGGAAAGCCTCTTTATTTTCATGTCCCAGAGTTGTTCTTTCTCCGTGGTTTCGGAGCCTGCAGGATGTACAGGCAGCTCCGCGGTGCCTGGGGCTGGCCCTGCCCCGTCGCTCCGGCGCAGCCCCTGCGTGTCCCGCGCTGCTCCCGCCCGGGCTGTGCCCGGGCTGTGTCCCTGCGTGTCCCTGCGGAGCCCGGGGGTGCCCGGGCTCTGCTCGGGCTGTGTCCCTGCGTGTCCCTGCGGAGCCCGGGGGTGCCCGGTCTGTGTCCCTGCGGAGCCCGGGGGTGCCCGGGCTCTGCTCGGGCTGTGTCCCTGCGTGTCCCTGCGGGGCCCGGGGGTGCCCGGGCGGGAAGGGCCCGGCTCTGCAGGAGGGGCAGCCGCCAATTCCCGCATCCTGCCCCTGCCCAGCACAGCCCCCGCTCCACAGCGGGCAAGGACAGGCCGGGAGGAGAGGGGATGCAGAGCTGGCGGGCAAAGCGATGCCGGTGTCGTGTCTGCCGTGGCTCGGGAAGGGACGAGGGGCAGAATCAGCGGGAGAGGACGAGAAGGGAAACAAGCGGAGGCTGTGCCGAGGGAAGGTGAGGTGGGGGTGAGGTGCAGCAGGAGCACCGCACCAGTGAGGACGGCACTGGGATAATACACCAACAACTGGAGCAAGTCTGGGCTTTTCTGTCCCAAACTCAGGCCTTCCATCCTGCAGAGGGCTTTGAATTCCACTTTACTCCACTGTGTAAAACTGTGTGAATGTGCAAATTGTTCTCCCGTTTCCAGCCACTCTGGACAGAGCGCACAGGGCTCTGGAGCCTGTCCTCTCACTCTTGCAGTTCACTTGGGAAATTCCTTGGGAGAAGCTCTTGTCCAAGCGCCCTCGTGCCCGAAGGATGCAAGTGTACAGCCTTCACTGATTTCCAAGGATGGGTGCTGCTGCTTTACGTTAAGCAGCAGCTGCTGCTTAGATCCTTTAGCAGATGGAACAGCAATCTGCTTACACTGGGATATGAGTGTCAGGGAAGAGAGTCCTTGGTCTTGCTAGGACCCATCTCACGTTTGCTGTCCTTCACCTTTTTCACAGATTAAATATCCTCATGTCTCCAGAAGGTGTATTAAATTCCTGCTTTTTGCTGTGAGGGGTAGATCAAATATCCTGGTTGTAGGCATGAAACCTAGCTACCTGTCAGTCCTTCCTGCAGCTAGCATGAACTCCTTGTCCTTACTCAGCTCTCTCCTGCAGATGTGATTGGAAACACCAGTTCTGTGGACCTGAGCCCACTTTTCAGGACCCTCCTTGGCCCAGCTCAGTAGAAAAGCAGCCTGAACTGAAATGGAATAAGCTGTTACCAATATTTCAGATTCCATGGTGGCTGTCAGGAGCAGGGCACTCGGGATGGATGTTCCCAGCCCCCTCTGAGTTTTCCCAGCTTTCACACTACAATGGGACCCAAAGGCCTGCTGTGTCACAAGTGGAGAGGAACACAAGGGACAAAACCCCAGTGCTGACCCCAGAGAAGGATGATACAGTGATGTCAGAATCTAACTCAGAGTGAAACGTGACATTTCTCACTGCCTTTCAGATGAGTGACATTTCTCACCTCCTTTTCTCTGCTGCCCAGGCCTCTGTTGGCAGCAGGATGCAGATGGTGGGAGCAGTTCCTGCTCTGCTTGGCAAAGAGCAAGTTCTGCCTGCAGTGAGGGAGGAGGAGGTGGAGCTGAGCTGCAGGGTGCAGTTACTCAGCCCTTCCCTCCCCTCACAAGGGTCAGACATGGACCATCCGTGCTGGACCCTACCTCAAAGCCCACTGTGGATTGTTGCTGCTGGAGGGGCTGTTCTGAGGATTTGCCCTCCGTCCCTTGGAGGACAGGTGTCACACACAGGGGCTGTGGCACCCTGAGCTTTCCACAGCTGTGCAGAACGTTCTGCTGCAGAGCCAGCAGCACCTCTGGAAGGAGGAGCTGCCCTTACCAGGGACACAAAGTAGGAATGTGTAGTAAAAACTAAGAATGTCCAGCTCTCTGAAGGCTTTGAAAAGATGCTGGGTGGATTTCAGTTCTTACCAGTGAGAGGATTTACTTTGGCCTCCCAGTTAGCTGCAGTGCCTGGGAGCACACATGCCTTTGGACATGGGTCCTTGCCTTTGGATTTGTTCATAGAACAAGTCCCTTTTCCCTGGACCTCAGCTGTGGATCCATGGCCTGTTGTCTCACAGCTTTGGCTGAGTGACACCTCTGTGTGCACCGGTTCCCTCTGCACTTTCAAAGGACTTTTTCCAGGACTCAGGACTTTCCTGGTGGGAAGGATTGGTGGAGGACTGACTGCCCTTTTCCTCAGTACCACAAGGTACTGCAAAAATTTGGTTTATATTGTTGGATGGTTATTAGGATCAGGAAGGCCGGAAGAACTTGGGCCTGGTAGAGAATGTCCTAATTGGGATTAAGTAGAGCCTTTCAGATTTTTCTCATTCTCTGGGAAACTGAGTGGCAGCTCCCTGTCATGCCAGGATCTGTGCTCTACTGGGGAGCTTTTAGAAAGTCACTGCTGCAGCAACCAGTAAGGCTAAAAAGTGGATAAAATACTTGCCACCTCCTCTGGGGTTGACTGAAGGGCAGAGAGATTGTTGCTCCCTCAGTTACATATTTTTTGTCATGGGTTTTTGCTGGGGATTTTTTTTTTGTTGGATTTTTTAGGGATTTTTTTGGGGGGTTGTTTGTTTTGGGGTGTTGGGGATTTTTTTGGATGGGGGGGCTTTGGTTTGTTTTGGAGTTTTTTGGTTTTGTTTTTAGATTTGGTTTTTTTTTAAAGAAACACTCTTCCCGTGGGCAGATTCCAGGTTGTGGCTTTGGGAAAACAGGGATCTCAAAATGGAAAGTCCATCTGCCCCAACTGCTGATTGACAAGTGTGCTGCTGGAATGAGCCTGTGCCTAAGGGAAGATGGGAAGGCTGAAGGGAGCCGTGTCCTCCACCCCGCCCGCAGCCCGGACAGCGATGCTCTGCTCAATCCTGGCGCCGTGAGGGCTCTGCCCAGGTGCTGCTGGGGGTTTTCGGAGGGTGTTTGCTGGGGTGATGTGCTCTGGAGAGCTGGGATCACATCCCCAGTTACTGCTCCCGCCTGCCCGCAGGTTTCTTCTGCCCTGGCCAGGGACAGAGGCTCGGGGTTAGCAGGGGCGCGGTGCGAGGCCACAGCGAGCAGCAGTGCTTATCCCAGAGATCAGAAATCCCGGGAGAAAGAACCATTTGCCGTCAATAGTGCTGACGGTGGCTTTCCAAGCGCCTTTCAGAACCACTAAAATGACCTCCTTAGGCAGCAGCTGCGTGCCCCGCTGCAGGCTGCAGCCTCTGCACTGCTCGAGGAGCGGGTGGGTGTCCTGCCAGCAGCTCGGGTGGGGCGCAGCTGCTGCCTGCCCTCAGCCCGGCAGGAATGGCTGCAATGCTGCGGGGCAGGAATGAGCTGCTCCGGCACATTTGTCCTCAGGGAGCAGCTCGGGTAGTCCTGGGGTCAAAAATACACAGGCATCTGATTTCAGGATGATTTTAGGATCCAGGTATTTGGCTGGTGCTGGATGCAAAGATTTGGGCAGGTGTTTCCCTGGTGATCTGGCTGTGCAGCTCTCCTGGATTCACACCTTTCCTGCAGCTTGCCCAGGTGTAGGACTGTGCTGGTACTGATTTATTCTCTCACTGGGGCAGGCCTGGTCTCATGCTCCCCAACAAGAGATGCCCTTCCAGATTGGGGCAATAAATACTTACCTGGCCTGGCCCTAAACAGTAAAAGCAGTTTTTCCTCCAGATATGTTCATTGCATTCCTTGGCCAGAGGTAAAAGGGGGATCATTGTCCCACAGTTTTTGGAGCATCAGCACCAGTAGTTTGGCTACTGACACACCCTCCAAACACAAAGCAGGATGCAATCAAATAGTTTGAAAATTTTAAAGTGACTGTTAAGTTTTTATATGTTCCAGTACAACATTTGTTGTTGACTTTGACAAGGGATTTGAGGGTGAGATGTGCATCATCATAAAGACACCATCCTGGTGGGCTTATCAGAGTGGTGGCCCAAAGGTCTTTTATCAGCCAACAGAAAACCTGGAGTAGCTCAGCAACCTGGAATCTGCTTAACTTGGACCTGGCCCCAGCCCAGTTTGTGGCAGGCTGGCTGCTTTCCCCGTGGGAAAGGAGAAAATACAGTGAATCAGAAGTTTTGGCATCGTTATTTCAGCCTACCTGTAGTTCTTCCATGTGGGGATTGGCATTTTCATTGCCAGGGCTCCACAGGGAACCTGCACTTTTAAAATTTCATTTTAGTCCCTTTAATAGCTGTGTGAGTGGTGGGTGAGTGCACACCACACTGGTGCCTAGTTTTTCCTCATTTCTCACATTCCTGCTGCACTTCTAAGGGTCACAGCTGTTGGAGGGGCCTCTACTGGAGTGTCTGGAATGAATTTGATAAATGATTCCTACACAGCCATGACACGAACATGCTCATTGCTACAAGTGTTTCCTTAACCACTGCTCCCTTATCAGCACAAAAAACAAGTATGTGGAGTATCGTGGGCAAATACACTTGTGCAGATGCTGGGAGAGCTACAAGCTTTATCAGCAAACAGGTTCAGTGGTAACATTTGCAATTCAATCCACTTGGAATGGCTGTCAGTAGAATGCTCATCTTTCCTGAAAGCCTTAGGCCATCCCTGCTAACTCCAGACCTCTCTGAGACCACATCAAAATCTGCTGCTGTGACAATGTCCACGGAGACTTCCCGCCCATGCTGCCCTCTAATTTGTGTCCCAGTGAAGTACTGGGAACATAAAAAGCAGGGCAAAGCAGACGCTGCCCAGCTAAACAAATCTCTCCTTCCTACCCATAGGGCTGGGCTGTGATATTTCCCTTACAGAGGGATATTTATTAGGGCAAGTGAGCTAATGATTAATGGCTGTGCAATAAAGCGCTGATGTAAATAAAAAGCCTGACATGAGAAGTGGACACAGGCTGTGCTCACATCCATGGGGATGAGCTGGAAACCCATGAGAGCTGAAGGCCAATTCAATCCCTGTGCTCACAGGGAGCAGGAGAGCCCATCTCAGCAGCAGGGCCTCGTGTAGGAACTGTGGCTGGCAGGATCTGTGGGGAGGGACCTCTCTTGGGCACTCAAGCAGCTGCCACAGAATGCTGTGGCTCGCTCTGAGCCTGGCCTCTCAAGGAACAGATCTTAATTCTGGAGGAGGTGACAACATTTGTGTCTGTTGTCTCCACATCTGTACTTCTGAAGGCTCCTCACCATGGAACCTACTCTCCCATGGCAAATTCTCACCCCAACAAAAAAGGTCAAGACTTGAGACCGTGAGAAAAGAGCCTCATGATTCTGTGACTGAGGGGTGGTAATAGGGAATATCTCCTGTTTGGGAGCTGGGGGCTTTCCCCATGAGGGACAGGCTGCAGATTTTGCTACCTCAGCTTTGGACAGACCCTGGATAAGACATGGAAAGCTATTGCTTTACGTGGAGGTCAAAAGATTACTACCAGATGGAAGGTAAGAATCTCTCTGGAAAGGAGGGCAGTAAATTGTCATAAACTGCAGTTCCAAGACCTTGATGCTTGATTAGCATTTATTGATTTTGACCTTGGGATAAACAGCATGGATATGCTAACAAGACTGTGGAGGATGCAAATTTGGGAGCTCTCGTCAAACATGTGAGGACCAGAGCATCTTGGAAAACTAACTGAATGGGCTGGAATAAAAAGGTGTGGGAAAAGGAAGGAAAGTACTAAAAGTGCAGACAGTTAGAGCACAA